>NW_027072034.1:7444934-8190682 GCF_038088225.1 Cyrtonyx montezumae | reverse complement strand
TTCCTTTCCTTTCCTTTCCTTTCCTTTCCTTTCCTTTCCTTTCCTTTCCTTCCTTCCTTCCCTTCCTTCCCTTCCTTCCCTTCCCTTCCCTTCCCTTCCCTTCCCTTCCCTTCCCTTCCCTTCCTTCCTTCCCTTCCCTTCCTCCCTTCCTTCCCTTCCTTCCCTTCCCTTCCTTCCCTTCCCTTCCCTTCCTTCCCTTCCCTTCCCTTCCCTTCCCTTCCCTTCCCTTCCCTTCCCTTCCCTTCCCTTCCTTCCCTTCCCTTCCCTTCCCTTCCCTTCCCTTCCCTTCCCTTCCCTTCCCTTCCTTCCCTTCCCTTCCCTTCCCTTCCCTTCCCTTCCCTTCCCTTCCCTTCCCTTCCCTTCCCTGGAATTCCCTTCCCTGGAATTCCCTTCCCTGGAATTCCCTTCCCTGGAATTCCCTTCCCTGGAATTCCCTTCCCTGGAATTCCCTTCCCTTCCCTTCCCTGGAATTCCCCTTCCCTTCCCTGGAATTCCCTTCCCTTCCCTGGAATTCCCTTCCCTTCCCTGGAATTCCCTTCCCTTCCCTGGAATTCCCTTCCCTGGAATTCCCTTCCCTGGAATTCCCTTCCTGGAATTCCCTTCCCTTCCCTTCCCTGGAATTCCCTTCCCTTCCCTGGAATTCCCTTCCCTTCCCTGGAATTCCCTTCCCTTCCCTGGAATTCCCTTCCCTTCCCTGGAATTCCCTTCCCTTCCCTGGAATTCCCTTCCCTGGAATTCCCTTCCCTGGAATTCCCTTCCCTGGAATTCCCTTCCCTGGAATTCCCTTCCCTGGAATTCCCTTCCCTTCCCTTCCCTTCCCTTTCCCTTCCCTTCCCTTCCCTTCCCTTCCCTTCCCTTCCCTTCCCTTCCCTTCCTTCCCTTCCCTTCCCTTCCCTTCCCTTCCCTTCCCTTCCCTTCCCTTCCCTTCCCTTCCCTTCCCTTCCCTTCCCTTCCCTTCCCTTCCCTTCCCTTCCCTTCCCTTCCTTCCCTTCCCTTCCCTTCCCTTCCCTTCCCTTCCCTTCCCTTCCTTCCCTTCCTTCCCTTCCTCTTCCCTTCCCTTCCCTTCCCTTCCCTTCCCTTCCTCCCTCTTTCCTATTGGATATTTTTATTTTCCCCTTTGATTATCATTTTAAGTTTCCCCTGAGGAACTCTACTATAACACATACTGTGATTCTCCAAAATTTAGTATCATAGCCAATCAGCATAACAGAATTTGTTAAACAAAATATATAAGGACCATCTGGCAACACTTAAGTAACACAATTTCATATTTATTAATATTATAAACTCAGATTTTATTTTTTTTCACTCTCAGCAGGAAAAGCAGGAGGCAAAAAAAGAAGGAAAATAATGTATGTGAAAAGAAATCAATCATCCTTTTAATTCTAATCAGAATGATCTGAGAAGTTTTGTTTTTTTCATGTTGATACATCGACCACCATTGTCATAAAAAGCCGATCTCTTTTTGTATCTATACATACATAGTGACTAAGCATTCCTTAGTTAACATGGTCTGCAGGTATCCCTCTTACAATATCTATGACTATATGCATACTAAATATGTATATGTTTGCATATTTTTGAATGTATAATTCAGATAAGACTGTAGAAATATTCCATGTGTAGACATGGTAAACATAAATAAATGAGAAGTTGTTTGCGCAGTAGTTTGAGTTTGAATAAGTTATGCTCCTCTGCTTCTCTATGAAATGGCACACATTTTATTATAGAGCACAAACTGCAGCATTGTAAAGGATTCTGTAAACACACAAACCTCTTAAGTGTGTAAAGTAAGTAATATCCTTCAAAAACTCATCTGTAGCAGTATGATTACGTTTCACCTCTGAAGTTCTGTTCCTTCTTTAATCTGCAAATCAAAAATCTTTTATAATAGAAATGAATGATAGTACTGTATTCTCTAAGGTTACAGGAATTTTAATGTTTTCCTTTAGAGATACATAATATATTTTCAATTAACTGTAGTTTGGCCTTGGCAATGAAAGTGTCATTATATGTTGTGCGACTGTAGAAGAATGAATCTTGACTTACAATCATATTATTTCTTGTTAGTGACATGGAACAAATCAAAAATATGCATTCTTTTTCTCTTTGCAATTAAAATGACAAATGTAGAAGGCTTGTAATTAACTTATATTTTTCAAATGCTTTCTTTTTTAAAAATAACTTATGTGTAGAGCTGTGAATTTATTTAATCTTTGGCCAGTGTTCTTATGGTTTTCCTCACAAAATTATATTTCTACTGCTATAGAAAGTCTGAGATATACAATTGGAAATCTTAATCATACAGTTATATAATAGTAATATTATCAAAGTTTTGAATTCTGCATCTGTGATATCTTTAAAATGGGTAAAATTAGCACATGTATTGGCCAAATCCAGATGATAAATTCAGTGGAGATAGAGAAAGGTCAGTTATCATTCAATTGCAAATGTGATTATGCAAGCCAAGCTGCCTTCAATGTCAGCATATAAAATGAATGAGTAGGTAAGAAAGTAAATAAATATATTCTGTTATATGTCCAAAAGTGTGAGAAAAATAAATCATTCTTAAAGCAGTAAGTACAAGAGCAAGTCTGTGTTTTTTTTTGCTTTGCACTATTTTTATTTTGAAGCTAGTTACTGAAGGAAAAAAGTACTAATTATGCTTATTCATGAAACAAGTTTGAAAATATGTTTTATGTCTTTGTTTAAAAGAGTAATATTAATTTAGCTGCATAGAAGTAAATCAAACAGAACCTGTTAGATTGAAATCAACAAGAAATTAAGCAATAACAAAGAAAGTATATTCAATGTCTTTGATAGAACTGTGGAGAATTTATTTATTGGATTATTTTGTTTGGTTTCATTATGCTCAAGACTAAACCTAGTATCAAATGAAACTGTAAACCTTCAAATTTATGATTTAGGAAAGAGGAAGTAGAGGAAGTATAGAAGATTGTCAGAGATGTGAACTCATTAAAGTATCTTTCCATGACAGAGAAGAAAGTCAAAGACACATGGTTGCAGTAAAGCAGTTTTAGTCATATTCTTATCTGGAGTAACTCAGATGTGAGGGGGGGGGGGGGAAATGAAAGGTCCCGAGACCTTTTTTTTTTTTTTTTCCCTACTCAATTTTTGCTCTTTAGTTGTTTCTTTTCTGTTGAAGTGAATAAACTGTTCTTATTCTTTTTGTCAGCCACTGGTATTATTTCCCTGACTGAAAAGGCTTACATGTGTTGAAGCCAGTTGGGCTTGTTATGATAATATCACTGGAATAGAAGATAGAAAGGGAATGAATTAGAATTCTATTCTATTTCAGACTGACTGAATCAGATGATTTCATGCTGGGAGAAGTGAAGTATTTTATAATGGAGGAGTATTTGATATGAACTGAAATGGATCTGAAATTAAATTCATTCTAAAAATATGACAACCACAAATATTAAAAGAGCTTTCAAGTGAGCTATACCTAGAAAAGCAAAAAAAAAAAAAACCAAAAACCTACAACAATAAAAAAGACTTATTAGCAAACCTGTGCATTTCTTCTGCACAATGAGATACCAGTCATAGCTGTAGATCATCTTCGTTATCTCGTCTGATGGTAAGACATTTACCTTTGCATTATTTACTTATTTATGTATGCATATATACACAGAAATATAAGACTCATCCTCAACTAATAATAATTAAGGAATTTTTATAAAGTTTTGAAAAAGATCCTTCTTGGGCAATCTCTGATAATGTATTGTTTAACACTAAGACAACAGTGATCAGAACTGTTATAAAATGCACTTGCCTTGGGCATATTTATAGCACATTTATTTTAATAATAATAATCTAATCTAATAATACATCGTTATAGTAGTTCAGTAATTCAATAGGAAAAAAAAAGTAAAATAAAATGAAAAAATAAAGAAATATAAGGGAAAAAGAACAAAATCTGATACCTGAAAGGTCAGCAGAGGAATAAAGGAATGATTGTACATGTTAGATGGGATGGGAAATATTTTCTGAGAGTTAATTCAAAATATCACAACAGAAATCAAAAAATACCTTATATTTCTAAAGCTAAAACAATAAATATTCAAGAAGCAAGTATCTAGTATGTAATATGTAGTATTCTTTCAGTTGGTATTTTGGTATATTTTTCAGTAGTTATAACCAATATAAACAGTGTTCTCATTATCATATGCTCATTCGTGCAGAAGTGAGAAAGCTTGTTGACAGTTAAAAGAATTTCACTAAGACAATAGGTGAATATATCTCAAATAAGGAAAACTCAGGTCTAGTACAAATTTCAATCATGATGCTGAACAAATATTTTTATTAGACAACATGCATATATTGTTTGTTCTTATTTAAGAGAAACATTATTTGTGTGGAGTTACATGAGCTATGCATACACTTCAGACATTTGACTGTTGTTAAATAATGGTTAAAAATACTAAGAACTTCAAAAATATAATGAACGGATAAAGCAATTCTTACGTGAATAGCACATCAACATCAACTGAATAACACAATAGAAAACCATTTATCATTGTCAGTCACAGGCAAATCAGGCACACTGTAAAAGACTCTTGATTACTGAATAATTCTGAATAATTTTCAAATAAAACTTGAACAGCTTATTTTAGTCTTCCATTATAATAATGAAAATAGTGTGTCACCTTATTTTTCTATGATTTTTGCACAGTGTTTTTTCATCATTTTTAATTTCTAAAGCAAAAAATAACATTGAAATCTCAGCAAAATATTAGTCCAATTTCTGTTTAGAAATTAATGTGTGGAAAAATTGTCATTCAACTTCCTCGGAAGCAAATGGATTTTCATATTATTTATCGCCTTTATGATAATACTTGAATAATACTTCGTTCCTACCACAGAAGTATATACCTGCTATACAAGGTTTTTTTTTCTTATTTTATGTAAAGAATAGCATTCTTCAACAGTCTTGTTATTAATACCAATTGCATTTAAGTTTAAGCTTGTGTGATTAAGCAATGGCTTATATTATCTGGGTTGATACTCAGATTCCTACTATAAATTCTTAGAGTTTTATGGAAAGAGATGTTATGTTTTACAGAATCATGGTCTGGAGTCTGCTCTTTTAGGAGGCATTCACCAAAATATTCAGGTGGGAAGTAGCACTACTAATTGCTATAGCTGTAGAATTAAAGCAACTGAGTCTTAAGGCTCTTGCTATAGGGATGTAGCTGCTGAGATGCAGCAAACATAGAAGAACACATGGGCTGAACTGGAGGATCGACATCCCTGTGAATTTAGGAAGTATATCCTATTTACTGAGGACCTGGGGGTGTTGGTTGATGCTCGGCTCAACATGAGCCGGCAGTGTGCCCAGATGGCCAAGAAGGCCAACAGCATCCTGGCCTGTATTAGAAATAGTGTAGCCAGCAGGAGCAGGGAGGTGATCATCCCCCTGTACTCAGCTCTGGTGCAGCCGCACCTCGAGTACTGTGTTCAGTTTTGGGCCCCTCACTACAAGAAGGACATTGAGGCCCTGGAGCGTGTTCAGAGAAGGGCAACAAAACTGGTGAGGGGTCTGGAGCACAAGTCTTATGAGGAGCGGCTGAGGGAGCTGGGATTGTTTAGTCTGGAGAAGAGGAGGCTCAGAGGAGACCTTATTGCACTCTACCACTTCCTGAAGGGGGGTTGTGGTGAGGAGGGGGTGGGCCTCTTCTCCCTGATAAATAACGACAGGACGAGAGGGAATGGCCACAAGTTACGCCGGGGAAGATTTAGATTAGACCTGAGGAAGCATTTCTTTTCTGAAAGAGTGGTCAGGCACTGGAATGGCCTGCCTAGGGAGGTGGTTGAGGCACCATCCCTAGCGCTGTTCAAGAAGCGTTTAGATGAGATGCTAAAGGATTTAATTTAGTAGTTGGGTAGAGATAGTGATAGGAGGATGGTTGGACTAGATGATCTTATAGGTCCTTTCCAACCTTATGAACTTATGAACTTATTTACGTAGGATTTAATCACATCAACTGAATCATCAAACTGAAGGATCACCTTCTTAGAAAACAGACAGTGAAAATGATTTACCTCTAACATTCTTTCCTGGGAAAATTTTAACTATTCTGTTAAAACTTTCTTAACGCTTCATATATGCAGAAAAAAAAAGTTTTGAAGAATTATGGAAGCAACAGAATTGGGGAAAAGCCAACCATTTTTTAATCCTGAAAGAGAAATCATATATTTAAAAATAAAAAATTATTTGAAGCAAATAGTTTTGCAGCTAAATGCATTTGTAAAGCCAAGGATTACATGTTTACTATGGAAGATAACATTTAATTTGAAACAGTATTAAAAGTCAGACATGATTGAAATTAAGAAAAAATATTAGCAATAACACAGTAATCATACTTCAAAAACTGTTTTCTTGTTAAGTATCATGCTTGATTATTTCTAAATTTCTATTTCTAAAAATTCTATTTTTATATTTCTAAAACAAAATGTTTAATAAAAAACTAGCTAAGATCATCTAATCTATTATAATGTTATCTGTTCACTGTAGTTAATAGCAATATTTCTCTCGCATTCACTATAATAATTTCAAACCATTAATTAATGTTGAGCTTAATAAACTTTCTTTTGTTGGATGAAGACCTCATAGCCTGTGATGATCCTCTCTTAACCTTCTCACACCTTAATTTCTTCTCTACCTTAATTTCAAGTTAGAAAAATTATATAATACATAGATGTCACATAGATATATACTTATGTTACACTGTTTTTGAAGGACATCATATATATATATGATATATATGATATATATGATATATATGATATATTTGTACAACATCTCAAATTATTTAGCTAAGGCAAAAATGATGAAATTATTCATTCTAATGAAAAACAATGTCTTTTTTTTAACCCTTAAATATGAAGAAATGGAAATAATATAGGACATCTGTGTAGCACAGCACAATAGCATGCCTCAGCATTCTAAAATATATATATATATATATATTTGGAAATATGTATATATTTAGATGTTCTTATAATCATCCTTATATGTAAATATTGATTCTATGTTATAACCAAAATTTGTAAGAATATGAGGGAAACTTGTCAGTAAAAGGGAACATAAGCAGATTATGCAGATTCTTTTAACTTCAGTTATGTTCAACTTAGAATCTAAGTTTAAATTCAGATCTTAAAGCAATCTTTATCAATATCACTGTATTTGCTCATAAAATGTTTTTGTTCCAACTTTATAATAACAAATACAGTGTGTAAATCTTGATTCATTTTCACACACATAGATGTTAAATGTTATTTTAGATCATGTAGGCTGTTCCACCTGTCCTCATTTAATCACTGCAGAGGGCTTGGAACTGTTAGAGATAGAAGGTCATGCTGCTCACCTTGTGTGAATGTCTTGGATATTTGTAGTATTCAAAGCTACAGGCATGAATACTTCTCATTTTCTGTATATCTGATGTGGGTGACTGAATTCAGCCTAATGAAGTCTGGGAAGCTGTTCATCTCATTCTGAAATAGGTAATGTTTTAGTGGATGAATAGCCATATGAGCTATTCAGCTTATACTGAGCTACTTTATCCCTCATTAATTATTTCAGAAGATTACACACATGACTTACAGGTAGACTTTGTAATTAAGAATGTAAGCTTATATAATGTAAATTGTTAAACTGTAGCACATTAAGATCCAAGTTTAAGCTAGTTGTACAGGATACTTCTGTAAATAAGTGTAGCTGAATCAGAGGACAGGAACACCTATACATTATAAATGCACTAAAATAGTATGTGTAAATATATAATTTGCAAAACATGTGATGGCACACCCAGATACAATTTTATACAACTGTGTAATCAGTATAATATTCAGAAGTGCAAAGATGGATTTAGTTGTACATAGGGAGCATCCAATAAAAAAATTATGCCACAGAAAGGACAAGATAAACACAAAAGACTGGAAATATAGATAAGACCTTTCTGAATTTACAGGAGGGACAACAGGAACAAAACAAAATACATGTAATAAGATAACAGAAAAAGCTTCTCGTTTTGGAGAGAGGGGTGGGAAGATATGCATGATGTTTTTATGCCCTAAGGGAAGAAAATTTTAAAAAAGACAAAGATGAGTGCACTTTGTTTACAAGTATCTTTCTGATGTTCTGTCAAACTTGATCACCTTATCACTGAGTTTTAAGAGTTACCAAGGATTGAAGATGATAGTGCTAACTGCATAACTTCAGCTCTATGGTTAAGTATATTTACAGCTGCTTTAGAATATGACTGTTTAACAGTGAGTTTTCTTCTTGGTGATGAGTGTTAATGATTTGTAATAGTGGGCTGTTTGCAAGAAATGAGTTGCTTGACAATGTATTAAGTTTCATTTTAAGATTTAATATTCACAGAATTTATTAGCCTTCTCCACATCTTCCCTACTGTCATCTCTATCTTCTTAATAAAAGTATACAGGTATTCATACCGATTACAGAAAAGGAAGATAAGCCCCAGGGTTTTCAGATTTTATTTTCATATAGCATCTTCTGTTCTTCATTTTAGTGTCTCACATACGAACCTCTATCTTTCAATTCAGTGCTGTAAACTTTTTCCTTAAATGTAAAGTAGCCATAATTAGTTGCTTAATGCCTAACTTTTAGAAATATATAGTTAGATGAAACCCCTCTGAAGTCACATTTCTAAAGAAAGACAAGAAAAGTGATTAAAAGAAATAAATGTAGGAGAAACAAAGATAGAATATTACTGAGAGACATATGGAAGACTAAACAGAGTGCTAAGGAAAGGAAAAAAAAAAGGATTATCTGCTATTAACAGAGCTCAAGTTGAACAAATTCAGGAGGGAAAAAGCAGAATATAACCAAGAGAAACAATGTGAATTATTTTTATTAAATAGAAAGTGTATTAACAGCATTTCTTAGCTAACTGTCTGTAAATATATAGCATCTCTCTGCTAGCTTCCATACTGCAAGACGTCTTTCAGAAAATCCTGCAATCAATTTTTTTTGTAAATTCAAGATTAATAAGAAAGCCTTTGAGAAAGTGTAAATATAAGGTAAAGATAGTGGTCTACTTCTGAGAACAACATTGGAGGGTACATTTTCAAGGCTTGATTATTGATATGTTCCATGACAATACAGATGTACTAAGAATATTTCGTGATTTTTTTTTAATGCACAAAACGTTTTAAAATAAATTAGCACACTTTTAAACCTATGATGATAATTTCATTCATTATTAAATATAAAGACAAAATAGTTTTTAAAAATCATGGCCTTTATAAATAAATAGTTGTATATTTGCCTTCTCCAATATTAGCAATTCTTATCATTGTATTAAATACATTTTTCTATTTAAAGTAAGCCTGCTTGGAATGGCTTCATAAATATGCTTCAAACAGAACAGGGCAATTACTCCCTAGGTCAAAGGGAAATGAGGAACAAAGACTTTTTCTCTTTTTTCTTTATGTTTTTGAGTTATCCTTGACAGAGGTTAGAATGCAAACAGAGAACATAGAAAATGTAACACCGACACTCTTTGAAAGGCATGAAATGTTTCTGTAGTGGGTGGTTGTCAGAGCATCAGTAAGACTTAGAGATCTTTTCTGATGGCTTGATGACATCTTGTGTTGCAGTTATGTGCATTTTTACTACCGTGAAAATAATTAAACACTTCTTAATTATAAGTCTTAGAGAAGTATTTTTCTCTTTTTTTTTTCCCCTTCCTGTTTTGTTAACACTGGATGCTCATAATATCAGTTTTTCAGGACTTTTTTTTAGTAGGCACCAAACCTTCTTATAAGGAAGTATACAGTATACCATTCACTAAATCTACAATTCTGGATATAAACTTATCAGCAATCATAACTTCATATTTTGAAATATATTTGAAAATTATTTCCAAACGTTGGAAAACAAAACAAAACAAAAAAATCAACTGTATAGACTTAATACTGCCTTGTAAAAAATATTTCAGAAACAAAGAGAAATGCAGCAAATGTTTTTTTTTTTTTTTTAATCTTATGTTGAAAAGTAAAGTAAGATAAAGTCAGTAGAGACTTTGTTCCAGAGATTTCTGCTGGAGTAGAAAACAGTTGAAAATAGACTTGTGAACCACTAGGATAACCAGTTAGCCACTAATAAGACAGCAACATCAGAAACATCATGATACTACTAGTTTTAAAAAGTTATTAGTTGAATGCATCTGAAGATAAAACAAAAATTGAATTCAACTGTACACCTTTGCTTCATACACACTTCCATGCTAGATATCATTTTTTCAGACTGCTTCTCTGCTGCCATCTGTTGCACAGTAGCAAGACGAAATGTAATATTGGTGGAAAGGTTCAACTTCTATTGCCATATTAAAAACATTTGCCTCTAATTTTGTGGTCTGACTTCATCAAATATGGGACATTACTTTTAGAGCAGCCCTCATTCACATAGATGGCATCCATGACATTACACTGAAATAGAGAAATTTATATTTTTATATAATTTTTTAAATGTTCATGGAGAAGTTTGATACAAGAGATTTTCATAAACTGATTATTTAATCATTACTGTTAGATGCTTCAGCTATTAAAAAGTTCCAAAAAATATTTGTTCTGACATTTATAATCAACTTATTTCTTCCAGTATTTCTGTTACCTGAGTTTTATAACTAGCATTATTTTAAAAGAGAAGGTGCACATATATTAGTAAGAAAAATGTTGCTTGTTACATACTTTTAGACTGCATCATTCAGAAGCTATTTAAAGATGTGAATTATTGTAGCAAAACATCATAGGGTCATAAAGATTTATAAGCTGTTAAATGATCTTCAGGGCAGAAGCAAATAACATGTAACACCTCACACAGACAGTATGTTTAACCATAATGCAAATCCTTTATGCTCCATTAACACCTTCAGAAATGAATAATGTTCTGAAATCAGTTTCATAAAAAGATACAGATGAGAGTCAACATGTAATGTAATTGCACTAACCCCCCCCCCCCAAAAAAAACAAGAAATAATAAATAAAAAAAGTAAATAGAATTTATTTAACTCCTTTATGTAAACACTTCTACCATTAATATTTCCAAGTAAACAGAATTTAAGGAGTGTTCATGATGGACAATATTTATTTCCTCTAGGATCTGGACTATTTTGCTATTTATCAGAATTAGATCTATTATGCATCCTATATCTCATTATGTGCCTAATTAATTTGCTGTATTAAAAATTCATCTTACTTTGTTCAGATCAGGCAAGCCAAAACCTTTTAATTTCATTGTGCTCAAAAGATTAATTTTGTCTGCTGCAGTAAAGACTAATAATTTATTCACATTACCTGAATCAATCAGAAAACCACATTTTTCCCCACACATTTATTGCAAATCTAGAGGGTTTCTTTAAGCATTTATTTTTCTGTAAATGTTAAGTAATTGGAACTGGATTGAACTAAACAATATACATTTTTGCACAAATGCATGGGAATATAATTGCTTTTCCATGAAAGCAAGACAGCAAGTGGTCCTGCTGAGCAACACTTATTTTTGTCCCTCCCTGATTTTCTTTGTCTAGTTTGAATGGTAGTGAAGGGCTTATGAAAATTGGTAATATCTTCTGCGTTTTGAAAAATTAATCACCTTTTTTTTTCTGTATTAAGAAATCAGAGCAGTTATTTTTTTTATGTCAATACATTGATGAAAATAATTGCAAAACATGAGCAAATAATTACATTTTCAAAGTGGACAGACGTTTATTCTCTTCTGTCAAGTGACTAAATAATTTTGTTAAAATACAACATTGAGTGAAATGTCCTTGATTTAGAATAACTGCTACTCAGCAACCAACAACAAAAAGAAACAACAAAAAAGTGTGTTATAAACATTCTTCTCACCCTATATCAAAAACATAACACCATATCAGAAGAAAGCTACCTCTATTCCACCAGGATATGTATTTAACCTCTACTGTTTAATTTTAACAAGATGCCCAGAGAGGTTGTGAATGCCCTATCCCTGGAGCCATTCAAAACCAGGCTGAATGTGGATCTGGGCAGCCTGGTCTAGTGGTTGGCGACCGTGCACATAGCAGGGGGGTTGAAACTCAATGATCATTGTGGTCTTTTTCAACCCAGGCCATTCTATGATTCTATGATATATAGTATTCTTTAACAACAGGGGATTCACAAATTATACCTCTCAGGCTTCACCAGCCCCAGAAAATAAAAAAAATAAGCCATGAGCTTGTATGCTGACATACATTTCCTTGGGCTAGATACCTTAAAGCATGCTTTGTCCAAAAGAGGACAGTATGCCCCCATTTATGGTCATGCATGGTTTGGGACTTAAAATGCTAAGATCCAACTCGTCAGGCAGGTAGGTGTGGGAATACAAGAAAGAATATTTGGAGCAGAAGCTCTGAAGCAAAATAAACGGCATGAGAATACAAGGCTGAAAACCAAAGACACCTCCATGAGAAGAGAGAAACAAAGTAAGCTACGTGCTGTCTGCATGATAATGATCCTGACTGGAGGAAAGAGTGCATTGCTAGGAATGACTCATGACAGAAATGTGGGAAAAAGAAGAAAAATAATGTGATGATTTTTCTCTCTGTATATATTTATATATAATTTTATATATATATATATATACACAATGCAATTACTATTCAACTATCAACCAGTCCAGCTAACACAGTAGCTGCTTGCACACACTCTCCCTTGCAACACATCTAACCACCAGCTGACCAATGACCAGCAAAACCCCAAGCAGCAGCTCGTTTCCCTCAGCCAATTCCCGACAGCTTTGTAGTCTTCCATGTGCTTGTATGTGGTATTCTCAGCGGTTTGCGGGACAGTTTGACCCAGTACCGTGACAATTGAGGCAGGGGACCCGTGGGCCCACACCCCGGGGAAGGGGAAGGGGGAAAGGGAAAAAAAAAAGGAGAAGGGAGAGGGGCCTAGGAACAAAACAGCGGCAACGATCTGAGGAGGAAATAACAAACTGACCAATCAAGGACAGCTGTTATGTTTTTGCTCCTTCCTACCACTTCCTCCTCCACACCCATACAATAATGGCGGTGGCCTTTCCCAGCAGATTATCAGGGTCCTGGGTGTGTTCCCATCACTCAGCAACTATTAAAAACTATTAACTATTATTAACTAAAACTGTTATCTAATAACACTGTCTAAGCCGAAACCAGGACATAAAAATTTACCTTTGCAACCTGGTCTAGGGAGCCTGCTTTGGCAGGGGGGGGCTGGAATCGATGGTCTCTAGAGGTCCCTTCCAACCCATACAATTCTGTGATTCTGTGATAAACTTTCTGTTAGCATCTGCTAGGAATAAAGACAAGTATTTGCTGTTGTATAAACACGTCTTGAAAATTCTGCGTAACTTTAGGGTCAAATGTTGATTAATTGCACAGTTCAGAATGCTTAATTTCCAAAATTAAGCATCTCTAAACAGATGTTTTAAGAATAAAATTCTAGATTTAGGTCCTGTCATTTCCATGCAAATTTTGTACAAGTAACCTTTCTAGATTGTTATTTTTCCTGTATAATAATAATCTTCAACTAATTTTTCTCTTACACTGCTTGAAATCCCAGAAGTCACACTTTTCTGGGATTTATGTGACACTTATTAGATGATTTCCCAATCATCACAGCAGATGTTAAGAATGAAATGCTGAAACACTTGCCTAAAAGCATAAATCTTCTGGTAGCATGGGGAAACTCTGCAAAGGCAGATACCAGTAAAAGTTATTTCAAACACAAGAATTAGAATTCCACACAACCTTGCCAATCTTGTGTCAGCATAAAGGAATGTGTTAGTGAACATGTATTTAGAGCGCCTAGTTCCATTTAATTTATGTATATACCTACATATAGCTACTGTAACAAAATTTGTAGAAATGCAATTTTGGATTTGAGAAGTTTATAATGGAGATATATATAGGAGATTCTGTTTAAGTACTCCTTGTAAAACATGAATTTTTAATTTAACATAATAAAAGCCAGTCTTCAAGGTACTTTTCTAAATTACTATGCAGTATCTCTTCTTTGTTCAGTCGAGTCTGATACCTCAGCATAATACTCTGCAGTCCTTCCACAAACACACATGCCTTCATAAATCTTTTATGATCTTGTCTGAAGTTGCATAGGTCTCCTGCAGCCCTCTCCCTCTGTTACATAAACATTTCATGGAAGCGGCACGAGTTGATTAAGTTTTCAAATTTTTTTAATATACAAAACACATTTTAATTGTTTTGTTCACTTAATAGTGCTAACATACTTAAATGTCAGTAATTAATTTCAATTATTTAATAGTTGTGTTGCTTACTTGAACAATTGATCCAATGCAATGAAAAAAAAATTAGGAGGATATATATATATAAATATATTGTAATAACAGCTATTAACTCAAAAAAGGAAGATATAATCTACATGTATAACTCCTGATGCAAGCTTCCTTTGGTTTCTGCAAATTAATTCCCATATAAGAAGTTAATTAAATTATTTTCTCAACATACTGATAATATAATGGAAAGTTTTATATTGCAACATTAATATATAATAATGTATAATAATTAATGTATAATAATTAATGTATATTGCAAGATTGACTGTGGATAAATTGTAATTACAAATATAGAACATAAATTTCACACATAAAGCCTAGTAATAAGCTCATCTTGATATAAAATGATATCCCAAAGCAGAGTTTCTGGATGCAGCAGTTTTATATGTGAATTTAGAATTTTGCTGAACACAGTTGCATATATTGAAAATTGCAGATTTCATAGTTGTCTGTCAACAGCTACCTAAGTCACGAACAGAAAAAAATTGACTTATGAAAAGCTTCACCTGATAGGTTCTTTAGTTTCTTCAAGATGCATTTCTACATATAACACAACTTTCCTGAACTGATAGTAGTTCAGCAGTTCAACGAAACCTCTGATTTGGTTGAGATCTATAAAACTGTATAAATGGCTGATGAAATGTAAAGGAATTCTTGGAAAGTGACTATGTATGTGTGTACACACACACACACACACACACACATATATATAAAGAGTAATTATTCTATTAAAATTATTGAATAAATCATTAGTTATAAAATCTAACAAAATGCTGGAAATTATGGTTTCTGTGTTCTCTTTGAGGACATTCAGTAACCAGCATGAAAATATGTTACAATATTGGGTGATTGGATACCTAAAGTATCACTATAAGTTCTGCTGCAACTAGTGCACAAGGCCCAGTTAAAAAAAATAATAAAACAAGAAAAAAAGAAAAGAAAAGAAAAGAAAAGAAAAGAAAAGAAAAGAAAAGAAAAGAAAAGAAAAGAAAAGAAAAGAAAAGAAAAGAAAAGAAAAGAAAAGAAAAGAAAAGAAAAGAAAAGATTAAAAAGAAAAGAGAGGAATGATTAGAATAGCTAACGTAAACGTGTAGCAGATCACATGAGTTTGGCATGAAAGTTCTGCTGATCAAAAGAACATAGAAAGAATCCCAAATTGGCAGTTCAACTTAGAATTCTTTCTAGCTTTATAAAGCCTATGGTTACCAAAGCTAGAAGAACTGTGTTCAATCCTAGCATGATAAAATTATTCTTGAATTATATTCTGCAAAGTGGAACTATCTCAATAAACTTAGTAGCTTACACAATATTCAGGGCATTTAAGTGGAAAACTGAAATGCAGTTTACAATATACTCATGTACTGAAATGAATTGGACCTCTATCTCCCTTTCCCTAAGTAATTTTTCTTTAACATACAAGTAGCATTTGAAAAAGAAGATGAATTTACAACTGGTTCAAACAAACAAAGAAACAAACAAACAAAAACCACCTGACCTTTGTTCAATTATTTGGAAGAAAGAATGTGAATACTTTGCTTTACCTGGAAACTTTAGACTACCAAAGGACCTTTATTTCTTGAGACAGACATTCAACTTAATCTTTATAACTTAACATACATAAATTTTGTAAGATCACAAAACATGGCAAGCTCTAAGCATATTTTTGGTCAGTGTTTTGAAATATTTAGTGTTCATTTCCTTTGATCTTTACAGTTTCTCTTTTGACCCATTTTCACTATTAGTAAGCAATATGACACGAGAGAGCTACATTTTAATTCACAGTCAGAATCAGTGAGGTGGAACTACATCCTCTATCTGAAAAGAGGACTTAGTATACACATCAGATATAGTAATGAAAATGTATCTTATGATTTTGCAACAGCAAATGGCAAAATACAATGACTTGGGTACTGAACATAGTAGTTGCATTTGAGAAAATGTGATAGCTTTGTGAAGAGTGCATAAGAATCACAGTACTTGCATCATTTGCAATATTTCTTTCTTTCTTCAATATTTCCATTGGAGTATGGAGTATAGTAAAATGCATAAGACCATAAAATTAACAGCTGTTTACAGTTATGATTATATTGAAGATAATAAATATGATTGTTTCAAATCCACCATAATGAAAGAGAACTAAAGGTACAACTTGACTTTTTGTTAAAAAAGTTCTTTTTAATGTGAAATCTTTTTGCATAATTAATTGAATCGAACAATTAGATACAAGACCTTTCATCTTTGCATGAAAATAGAAATTTTTATTCATTTTTTCACAAGACTTACATTGGCAGTTTTCCACATCTGAAGTAGTCTCAGGCAAATTCTAGTAAGATCTAATATAACAATTCTATGAAATTCAAAGTGCAAAGAAATTGTATAAAAATAATGCAGAACATGTCACATCATATTTCTCAAATAATCACGCAAAGGCTATCCAACTTGACAAAACAGTAATTTGTGCTCTGTCATAAAATGATAATATTTTCCCAGACTGAATTCATATCTTACTTATAAACTGTATGCTCATTTGTGTCCTTTTTAGAAGACATTTCATAGGAAATTAAGACTTGTGATAGTAAAAGTGATTTTTTTTTGTTTTGTTTTGTTTTTTATTTGGAGGGCATTGGTTTCTTTTTCTCCTAATGTAAAAGTTGCAGACTGCATTGTATCAGAATGAAAGACATTTGCATTACGACAATAATCCTCAAAAGAAAAAATCACTGCAAGGAGTAGTTTGTAATGTTCTATGATTATGTTTAATGACTTTTACAGTTAAGATGATAAAACATTCAAAGATTTTCCCTGTGGAATTTTATCTTTTATTATTTTTCTTCACTTTAAATACTGCTTTTTTTATGTTAATGTGATACACTGCCCATCTGTTTTGGAAAGCTTTTACATGTTTCAGATGTAACTATGTAGTTAAAAAAGAGGATACTGTAAAATACCTAAGTTTGTGGAATTATGTTCAAGGATATTTTTTATTGATCTATATCTCATCTGAAAATCCTAATTTCACTCAGGGATGGTGAAACTGGCAGCTTAAAACACTCAAATACCATTAGATAACTATTATTAGGACTGAAATACTATATAATATATGCAAAATCTTAATAAAAAAAATCCTGATAATTTTAATCGAAAATGTTACCCATTCATTAGCTGTAAAAGTAGGAAAAGGTGTTATGATACTGAAATTAAACAAAATGTTACCCAAAAGTATGTCAAGTTCTGCCTGTTTAATGCAGTGAATGAATGAGCTCGAGAAATGGGCCAACATCTCTTCATGGCTGGTATATGAATGAACTGAGAGAAGCCCTGCAGGGAAGGACTTGAGGAAATTACTGGATAAAAAATTGGACACAGTCCAATGGTGCACACTCACAGCCTAGAAAGCTAATCATATCCCAGGCTGCATCAAAAGGAGCGTGACAAGCAGGTCAAGGTCAAGGTCTCTTGCTCTGTTCCACACTTGTGAGACCACAGATGGAGCATTGCATTCAGATCTGTTGTCCCTTGCATATGAAAGACATGGAAGTGTTATTGCTGATCCAAAGGAAGGCTACAAAAAAATGATCAGATTCACTTTATGAATTGAGGCTGAGGTGTCAGCAGTTTATCACAGAATCATAGAGGTTGGAAGGGACCTCAAGAGATCATCGAGTCCAACCCCCCTGCCAAAGCAGGTTCCCTACACCAGGTCACACAGGTAGGCATCCAGAAAGGTCTTGAATATCTCCAGAGAAGGAGATTCCACACCCCCCCTGTGTAGCTGTGCCAGTGCTCCGTCACCCTCACCGTAAAGAAGTTCTTGTGCACATTCGTGCAGAACCTCCTGTGCTGCAGTTTCTGGCCATTTCCCCTTGTCCTGTCTCCACACACTGCTGAAGAGTCTGGCCTCACCACTTTGTCCCTGACACCTCAGATATTTATAAACCTGGATCAGGTCCCCTCTCAGTCTTCTTTTCTCAGTGCTAAACAGACCCAGTTCACTCAGCCTTTCCTCATAGGGGAGATCCTCCAGGCCCTTCACCATCTCTGTGGCCCTCCACTGGACTCTTTCCAAGAAATCCCTGTCTTTTTTTATAATGGGAAGCCCAGAACTGGACACAGTACTCCAGATGAGGCCTCACCAGGGTAGAGTAGAGGGGAGGATCACCTCCCTTGACCTGCTGGCCACACTCTTTTTAATGCATCCCAGAATGCCATTGGGCCTCTTGGCCACGAGGGCACACTGCTGGCTCATGGTCAACCTGTCGTCCACCAGGACACCCAGGTCCCTCTCTACAGAGCTCCTGTCCACTGGGCCACTTCAGCCCAGTTCTGTGACAAGTGGGGCAAGGGAATCCACAGACCCACACCTGGGAAAGAGAAGAAAGGGACTGGGAAGGGAGATGGGCAATGATCTGAGGAAGGAAACTAATTTACTAAATAAGATATTAGAATGCAAAATATCACAATATAGTATAATATAATTAGAATTTAAGCTAATAAATCAAATAAAGAGAGAGAGAGAGAGAGAGAGAGAGAGAGAGAGTGTCTGAAAAGCAAAGGCCTTATTCTAACAATGAAGGCTAGATGGCTAAGGAGCTCACAAACTGCTGGGGTGATCCAAAAGGGAAAGAGAGGGATCTTGTGACTCATCTTGTGACTTGCTGGAAGTTTTATCTTTCCCTCCAAATGAAAGACAGAAAAACGCAAAGTAATGCAAAGTCCTCTGTGCTTCTCTTCTGAGACAGGTATACCCAGAACTATTGACAATCCACAAAACTTTAGCATTAAATCCCAGTTCACTACATGATGTTACAACGTGGAATACTGATTACAAAATATTGAAAAACCATGACAGAAGGTTGAGGTTGTTTAGTCTAGAAAAGAGAAAAGTCCAAGGAGACCGTGTAGCAGCCATTCAGTACTTAAAGGGGGGCCTATAGAAAAGATAAGGGGGGACTCTATCAGAAAGTGTAGGGACAAGATAAGGTGTAATGTATTTAAACTAAAAGAGAATAAGTTTACTTTAGATATAAGGAAGTAATTCTTCACTGAGAGAGTGGTAAGGTTCAGGATGCCTAGAGATGTTGCACATGCCCTGACCTTGGAAGTGTTCAGGGCCAGGCATACAAAATATATTAGCCCTCATATATTTCATTGTTGATTACTTACATATAAGGTGGAAAAAATTCCAGATGATATTTTATGAAAGACAATAGCATCTTAAATAATCAGTAGAAAGAAAAATTATAAAAATATATATTTTTTCTATTGAAGATCTTTTATTTCTCTTTCATTTTATATATATATATATATATATATATAAAATCCTACTTCATGTTTCAGGATGAATATGCCTTTCTTCTTCAGAAGCCTCAAGGACTTTTAAGACATCAGAGAAACCAAATTTATACCTAATTAGGCTATTAAAGAAACACATTAATCTCACTGCTGGCGTAAAAAATGGTCAAGGTGCTACAAGTATCAGACACTGCAATGACACAGCATCTGAATCTTAAGTTATAAGAAAAAAAAATACAAATATTTAATTCAAAATGTCAAATGCTTTGAGCTTCACTGAAAATATTTCATTACTGCTGCTTTTTCTTTTTTTGAGCATTGATGTACGTATGAAATTTTGTGTGGGGGGGGGAGGGGGATGAGGGGGGGAAACAATAATAAACATCAAAAACAAAGAATAAAACAAAAATGCAACCTTCCCCCTCGTCATTTTCAATATAACAAGGCAATTTGCAGACAGAAATGAGGGTAAAATGTTAAGATGGAAAGATCAAACACAAATTTGATTCATATGTTTTTTCATATCTATCTATTTATCAATGTAGCTACCTATCCATGTAATTTGTTTATCTAATTGTTATGTGAACTTTGAATATGCATGTGAGCTCTTCCTGACTGTCATATAAGGTGATCTTATATTTCACTGACTTGTCTGCTTCCTTCACTTTGCTATAATTTTTTTCCTAGTTTTACACATCTGATATTTTAGACTTTGGTTTTATTAATTCTCTTTCTCCTTTTATATTTTATTGATAAAAATTATGTGGGTTTATTTTATTTTATTTTTGATTTTTAAAATGTCCAAAATTTTTAATGCATATTACATTTAAATGTAACCTAATAGCAATTTATAATTACTTGTTATTATGAAGTCAACTTTTTTTGTGCAACACACTAATCCTTTGAAGGAACATAAGAAAATGCCAAGAATAATTAAAGTGGCAATAGCTAATAGTATCAAAATCAGTATTTTCTGTTCATAATAATTGCCTCAGCAGGAAAAAAAATAGTACCAGTATTGCCTTCTGAAATTCAATGAAGTTTTCATTCATCAAATTCTTACTTTGATTTTCTAATATATTACTTTGAAGTATATGAGCTAAACCATTCATTACTTTGGACTGCAAATGGCTGCAAAATTGATGTAAAAGCTGATTTAAACAGCATACTCAATAAACATGCCCTTTTTAAAATATCTAAGCGACAGAACCTTAGTAACAAAGAATCTGCGTATCTTTCTTGCATAATATAAAGACAGAATTCTGTTGGAAAAGAATTTCCAACAGAAATTCTGGAACCTAATAGTTTGAAATTTACCTATGAAGTACTGAAATTTGCAGAGTTTACGTGTGAAGCCTGTAAAGTATGTGGGTTTTTTTTTGGTTTTGTTTTTATCATGTATGTATGTATGTATGTATGTATGTATGTATGTATGTATCTATCTATCTATCTATCTATCTATCTATCTATCTATCTATCATCTATTTAAAATTGCATAAATTTCTATTATATAAATCTTTTTAATATAAAGATTTATTTATATCTCCTATATTATTTTCCAGTAAGCATAATTTTCAGGTTAGCTTTAATAAATCATCATACTTAACTCCAATATTTAAAAGATCATTCCAAAATCATGGATAAGAATACTGTTAGATTAAATATGATTAAGTAACATATTATATAATTCTTCAAGTTAATCTAGATACCCTGAGATCCAATTTACCTGTCCATCCATGGAATAAAAAACTGTTGCATAAATTCTAACTTTCATTTAATTTTCTTTTCCTTTCACATTCCCACTCTTATTCAATTCTTATTAATATTTCCTTACATTTTTTTCTTTCAAATAGGAACTTTTTGATGGAACATGAAAGATAATAACAGGAAAGCAATGGAAACATGTTAAGATAAAATAAGCAAATAAATGTACTTATTAGAAAAAGATTGAAAAAAAAAAAACACACAAAAAAAAAACATCCAGTAGGAGATAACTGTGCTTCAGAAAAGGTCAACAAAAAATCTTGTGGAATTAACCTCTGAAGATGATCAAAAACTGGACATGGCCCTGAGCAACCTGATCTAGCTTACCTTAACCTGAGCAGGAGTTGAATTAGTGGATGTCCAGAAGTCCATCCAGAAAAATTATTCCATCACTGTACATATCTTGAAGTTTACTTCATCGTTAAAGTTGCTCTGCATTCTGATGTCGTCACAAAAGTGTGTTAAGAAGAGATGTAATTTTCAGAGAATACTCCAAAGAAAGTTTGGAAAATGGTAGTGGGGGGGGGAAATCTTATTAGTATTAAAATTGAAACCTTAGCTAACAGTACTGGACATTAAAAATTTCAGCCTTCAAACTATTTATGTAGTTGGGACAACAGATGATAAAGTCAGTTCAGTGAAAAGAAAAATAAATAATTAATTTGACATCAAGGTACTAATAATGAGCCTTTTTTTTTTTTTAAGTGGAACAAGTATCAAACATAATGTTATGGAAAAGGGCTTTAAGTTGTTATTCCACAAAAACTATTAATATTCTGTAGGTGAAAATGTTCTGGATATACACTGTGTTTTCAATAATTTAGTAACAAGCGAAGCCTGACTTTTACTCTGCATACTTTCAGCTAATTTGGTAAATTATATTTGGTCTCTTAATGTTAATATGCCAAATAAAAGTGAATATGAATAACATTATTTGCATTATGCTTTTTTAGTATCTCATTACCTCATTCATCACCTTTCCTTTATAACATCATGATTAAACAGAAATAACAATAAATGAGACACTAAATATAAATATTGAATATTTTTATCCCAGTGTTTCAGATGAAATATATGCCTGCTGAGTCATCTTACAGAGTTGTCTGAATTAGTTCATCCTCTCTATGATATATATTTTACACAAAATTATATATGTGCATATGCATGCAGATATATGATTCTTTTTTAATTCCTAATTACCAAGCTCAAGAAAAGTAATTTTTTTTGAGTGTTATTCCTAGTAAAAAGTGTTAGAACACATCAGCATTGATCATTTAAATTTTGCAGAAAATTGAAAGGCTTTCCAACAAATATACAAAATCGCTGTAGGTCCTTCAAATCTATTCTTTCTCCTAACTTTTTTTTTTTAATATATATATAATATACAAGACCAGTGATTTCAGAGTCAGTTATTGATGCTGTACTAAGAGACATTGTTTAGCAAGGAAAGACTGGTGGTAGCCAGACAGACTAGATGATGTTGGAGGTCTTTTCCTGATTCTACGAGGTATGATACTGACTTCATTTCACACAATTTCATCAGTCTGCAGTTCATTGAATGTATTGCACATGAATGAAAATAATACAGAACTATAAAGAATACTCTACTGGGTCATGTAATTGTTTTTCTTGTTTGTTTGTTTGTTTGTTTGTTTTATGGCTATTTGTTTGTTTTCCACTATTACTATAAATATGTCAACCAAGTGTCAATAAAAAATGTATTCAAAAAAGAAAAAAATGAAGAGTAATTCTTTGAAAACTTTCTGACAACTATTTAACTGTTAGTATTACATGTGTTTTCGTGCTACTAGAAAGTTTGTTCATTGTATACTCATATTAAATACAGTCTGTTATGCATAGTTTAATGCTTTTTTAAATAACAAGGACTACTAAGCTTTATAGATCTTAAGAGACATGGAATTGAAATTTAAATATTAAAGTTGATTGAAGGTAAATTAATCAATAATATTCCCCTACCATAAATGTATTCATATTCCTAAAATATATAAAGGTGTTTAATTTGCAAATATACTATGTTCAGACAAATAAAGTTTAACTTAAATTTTATTGTACAGTAAGTAAAAGGAGATTAATATGAAAGAACATAACGGTAAAACCAAAATGAAATCCATACTGTTCTGCCATTCACCATCAATCTATAAGTTCCTAGGCCTGAAATGTTAATTTTATTTTTAATGATCATCAAGGAAGTAACTTTTCCCATTAATTTAAAACAAAACAAAATAAACCAAACCAGAGAAAAAACAAATAAATACAACACAATGCATTGTGACAAAGTGATCTACACCTTAATTATACAAAGTGAAAAGTCAGTAAGAGGCAGTCTGAATTTTATCATTGTTTTATTTGTCAATAAATAAGTCAGCGGTAGTATGTGCTACATTTCCAAATCCAGACTTCTCCCCTATTCTACAGATTCATAATGAATTGAATCACTGTCATTGTTCTCAGCTATCTTTCATTTTTTCCTTTGTAAGATAAACATTTTGATAATGACATTTGTACAGATGTTTCAACTGATATACTGTGATGGATTTTCAGAAGAGCAGGCTGAGCATAGTTAGTCTAAAAACATGGGAGTGATTCTCAGATACAGATGACATTTCTTCTGAAACTGCGAGATGGAAAGTTGTTATAAGCTTTTCCATGAAAAAAAGAAAAAGAAAATATAGTAAAAAAATGTTTTCTGCAACATAGATTTTCTTTATAACTCAAGCTGCCAGCAAAGTTAAATAAAAATAAGAGACAGTCTTCTGCTTGCAATAGAACTGTTTGTCATCTCACTTTTTTTTTTTTTCCTGATGTCATTTTCAAGATATCTTCCAGGTATGCATCTCTGATTTTACACTTCTTCATAAGCTACCTCTATGATGTATATATTATATCTCCTGTGAAAGGAGATAAACAGCGCCCATTAAAATTAAATAAATAAATAAATAAATAAATGAACCAGCAACAAGGGCAACAAAAAATAAAATAAAATTCACTATTCAGAATGTTACCTCTAACATTTACAATTCTTTCCTTGAATATGTGAAGCTTTTTTTTTTTCTTACAGGCAGTTACTGTTTAATTATTAATATAAAATACAAATTCTCCAGAAGGATGAATTAAGATATATGCAGCCTGTAGGCTAGAGAAATAACCAGAAGAGTTCAGCACTACCTGAGTTATGTGAATTGAGGTTAAAGTGTCTGGTTTGATTACAGAGAGAAGGTTAGAACCTGAGGCTATGGCTTTGCTAAGATATGCCTATATCTTATTTTATAATATAAAGCAAAGGCAGAGACTAGTCCTTGGCTGAAGAAATAAGCAGACTTGAGGCTAGATAGAACTCATCCCTTTTTATAACCAATTGAATGCATTCATAAAATATTGATGTTTGTTTAAATTTCATCTGCTTCATTTCAGTCCATGAGCTATCCAGACTTTTTCAGGATAAAATGCTTAAATTGTTAAGATTCAGCTCTATATGTTGAGCAGTGCTTCTGCAGGAAGGCGTATACAAGACATGCCTTGGGATATGGACTCAGAAAATGTGAGAGAATCTGAAAGTTTGAGGTTGTGATCTAGAGGAATATGGACCTAACCTTTAGGAGTGCAAAATTCTGTCTGTTTAAATATTTTAAGAAGTTTTTGGATACGATTCTCTGGGAAACTGAACTTAGGGACATAGGAATGGAACAGAGTTTTCATCACATTAAATACATCTTTCTGAGGGTACAAGTGCTTTCCATCCCCCTGCATAAGAAATCACACATAGGAGGCAGGAAACTAGCATGGTTCAACAAGCACCTGTGAGTTAAACTGAGGGAAAAGAAGGAAATGTATAGGCAGTGTAAGTAGGGATGGGTGGCCTGGGAAGAATACAAGGATACTGGCCTGACATGCAAAGGCAGAATCAGGAAAGTAAAGGCACAGATGGAAGTGAACTTCGTGAGGAATGTGAAAAACAACAAGCACTACTACAGATAACTTCATCAAAACAGAAAGGCTGATGAGAGAGTTCTCCTGATAAATGAGAAAGGAGAGCTGGTATCAACAGACATGAAGAAGGCTGAGGTACTCAGCAAGTTCTTTTCCTCAGTCTTCAATGACAGTAGCAGTCTTCTCACATCACTCACATCTCCACGTGGCTATTGGGTGATCAAAATCCCTCCCACTGTAAACAAAGAACAAGTTTGATCTCATCTAATGAAACTGAAGGTGTATAAGTTCATGGGGAAAAATAACATGCATCGCAGAGGTCCAGAAGGGACTAGCTGAGGTAGTTGCTAAGCTACTCTCCATCATATTTGAAAAGTTGTAGCTGTCAGTCAAAAGTCTTCAGTGACTGGAAAATTGGAAACAATACTCCAATATTTTAGAAAAGTAGAAAGGAAGAAAATATAGGGCTGGAGAGCCTCACATCTGTGACTAGGAAGATCATAGAATATATTCTTCTGGCAGCTGTTTTTAAGGCACATGAATGATAAGAAGTTGACCAAAGACAGTCAACACAGATTCACCAAGGAAGACTGTGCCTGACCGATCTGGTGGCCATCAATGATGGAGTAACAGCATTGGTGGACAAAGGAAAGGAAACTGATGTAGTCTACCTGGGTTTGTGCAAGGCCTTTGACGTGGTCTCACACAACATTATCATCTCTGTACTACAGAGATATGGATTTGAAAGGTAAAGTATTCAGTGGCTAAGGAATTGAGTGGATGTTTGCCTGAGAATTGTTATAAATTGCTCTCTGTCCAGGTAGAGGCTGGTAACAAGTGGTGTCTCCCATGGAGACTGGAGTGTTTAGTAATTTTTATCAGTAATCTACATAATGAGATCAAATGCACCCTCAGCAAGCTTGCAGATGACACTAAGTTGAGTAATATAGTTGATACAACAGGAAGAAGGAATATCATCCAAAGGATCCTGGACAGTCTTGAATTATGGGCCCACAAGGAATTAATGAGGTTTAACAGCTTTGCACAAAGCTAAGTGCAAGGTATTGCAATTGTGTGAGGGTAATCCCAGAAATGTGTACAGACTGAGAGAAGAACTTCTTGAAAGCAGCCCTGTGGAGAATGAACTGAGAGTACTCATGGACAAAAAGCTGGATATGAGCCAGCACTATGCTAGCCAGAAGGCAGACGTTATCCTTGTCTACATCAAAAAAGGGGTGTCCAGCAGGGAGAGGGAATTGGTTGTCCCTCTCTACTCTATCTTTTTGATGACCCACCTAGAGTACTGCACATATACACCTGGGGTCCTGTCTGAGCCTTTCAAGGAATTTATTGACTCAAACAACTAACTTAACAACTGTTTGAGAATAAAAGAATGTAACATTAAATACTCAAGTTGGAAGCTGTAAGATCTGTGAAAATCTACTTCTCTAGAAGGAGAGTTAATAGACTGTTTATCTTCACTTCCTCTCATGGCTCAGGAAACATTAAAAAATTCAAGAGGGTGTGCACAACAAAGACTCTCATCAAAAACTCCCAAATCTTCTAGGCACAAGTGGGGTACCACCCCAAGCACAGTTTCAGACTGGTTAGACCATATAAGAGTGAATACACATTCACCTTGGTAGACCCATCACCCCTGGATCAAGACCCTAGACTAAATGTAACACTGGATGCAGGAATGATGAACTACATCTCTAAATCTCTCTTTGTCTCTTTCTTCTTCTCTTTCAGTCTTCTTTCACTTGCTTTTTTTCAGTAGCCATTTTCTAAATTTGCCTTAAAGTAGCTTATAAGGAGGTAACACCTCCTTATGAAAAAAAACATAAAAAAATATTTTGCCAAAATTACCACTTTTCTTCACATACGCACACACACAAAATACCTTCTGTTTTCAGTGTGCATATTTCAGTTATCTTGCTTCTTGCAGCTAATATCAAAACGTAAATGTAGTCGTTGAGTTATAGTATATTTTTAGTGCATATGAGAAAATACCTTTGAAGTCTGATGAAAAGAGTATAGTGAGAACCTTTTACAGTATTTCTCATATAGATTTTTCTTTTAATAATTGATTCTTGCTTACAAAATGGGATTTACTCGCTACCATGGAGTTTTGTCTGTTAATTGAATATCAGCCTTGCTAGTATTTTAAATAAACTTTTACAGACATTGCTCCTTGTAATGCCATTATATTTTAAGTTAACAGAAATTTTATATTCCCAGTGGATTTATTTGTCTGATTTTTTTTTCTTTTCCATCTTAAATTCATCCATGTGGAGAACTATCCTTCTATATATAGGTAGTAGGTTAACCTTGGCTGTCCTTCAAGTGCCCATCAAGACAATCCTTATCAGGACAAGGGGAGAAAAGAAAACAAAAAACCTCATTAGTTGAGACAATGGCAGAGAAATCACTCACTGATTACTGCTGTGAAAAAAAAAAAAAGTTGCTTGGGGAGGATTAATTTAATGTATTGACAACGGATAACACAGTAGAGCAATGAGAACTAAAGGCAAATTAGAAGCACCTTCACCTGGATCACCTTCTACCTCCTCTCTCCTGGAACAGTGCAGGTGAATGAGAAAAGGGGAACAGATTCAGCCCATAAAACTTCATCTCTGCTGCTCCTTTATGGACAGTCTCTGTCCCTTCCCTAGCATGTCTGGCGTCACTGCCATGGGATACCATCCTTCCTGAACTCTTCCTGTGTGAATTTCCCACATGGTGCAACATAGGTCAATACCACACAGTCCATCCTTCAGCAGTAGACACAGCATGTGCTCCCCACAGGGAGCAGCTCCTATTCACAGGACAAGATCCTTCTCTACAGGCTCTTATCCACAGGTTTCATTCATGTCACACTCACCAACTCAATTTTGGCCTCATCCATGGGCTGCAGCATGGAAATCTCTCTCCCTCTCCCTCTCTCTCTCTTTCTAAAATTCAGCATAAAAAAATGTTTTGTTAGAAAACCAATTTTCCTAAGTTTTAACTGCTGATTAAATGTTAAGATGTTAAGATATCATTGGGGTGCAATGACATTCAAAGAAAAAGTGATGAAATGCTTGTTTATTTTAGCATAAGATTGTCATTTTAGGCAGAAGATGCAACAACCAATTCACAGGGATTATAATTAAAACCACTTCTATTGCTCACTTTCACTGTAATTTTATCTTACTTAGAATGTAAATTTCCTTTGCCAGAAATGTTTATTCTTTCCATTGGCTGTCTCAGAAATTAGCTTCCCATAGTACTAAAAATGTATTAAGAATAAACAGTATGTATAAATGTAAGTAGTGTATTTAATAGGAGAAAAAAAGAAGGCAAAATGAATTAAAACATCAATTTTGACATTTTATTTTCTTCATTACCGGAAAGTCCAGACTAGAGGATGAAAAGAAATGAAAAGAGATGTAGTATTATCATTATATAGAAGTCTGAAGTGCTGAAATAATAATAACAAAACAATCTTTCAGTGATTCTTTTAAACTGCTGAAAATTGTTGAAATATGTGTGAAGAAACTACTTGGTGCTATTTTTCTTAACACATATTCATTTCATTTCTTGTTGTTCACTTCTCTTACTTTGAATTAAATAGTTTTAATGGGTAAAACTCATAATAATGCTTGTAAGTAAGGTAATTTGTTAATGTAGCAGTATTGGAAAAGAAATAAAAAAATTAATTCTATACTTCTCTTAGTATTAAAAACACTGACATAAAATGAGGTGGAACAGTGGGGTAGATTGTAAACTAGTTAAATGGCTGGACCCAGAAGGTAGTGGTCAGTGGCACGAATTCTAGATGGAGGCCAATAATGAGCACAGTACTCCGGGGGTCAATACTGGTGCCACCCTTGTTTAACAATTAACAAGATGGATAATGGAGTAGAGTGTACCCTCAGTCAATGTGTGGATGACATGAAACTGGGAAGAGTCACCAGAAGGCTGTGAGGACATCCAGGGGGACCTTGACAGACTGGAGAACTGAGCTGACAGGGTCTCATGAAATTCAACAAAGGGAAAGAGCCAACTCCCACATCTGGTGGAGAACTAGGTGTCAGTAAATGATGGGAGTCACCCAGATGGAAGGCAGTTCTACAGAAAAGGACTAGGAGTCCTGCTGCACACCAAACTGAAGATGAGTCAACAATGTTCCCTGACTGCAAAGAAGACTAATGGTTTCCTGGGGCTCACTAGGAAAAGTATCACCATTAGACCAGGAAAGGTGATCCTCTCTACTCAGCATCTACATCAGCAGCTGAAGTACTGTATCCAGTTCTGGGCCTTCCAGTACGAGAGAAACATGGACATAGTGGAAAGTGTCCAAAATGGAGCCAGAGGTATGATTGGAGGGGATTGGAGCAACTCTTCTGTGAGAAGAGACTGAGTCAATTGAAACTGTCCAGCCTGGAAAAGTGGAGGCTCAGTGGGGACTTTATCAGTTTGTATTCATACCTGAGGAAGGATGGAAAGGGTACAAAGTCAGGTTCTTTTCAGTGGTGTCCAGTATCAGGACAAGAGGCAATGGGAACAAATCAGAACATAGAAGGTTCCGTCTGAATATCAGAAAGCAGTTCTTTACCGTACAGATGACAGTAGTGAATTATCCCTCACTGGAGATCTTCAAAAGCCATCTGCATACAGTGCTGGGCAACCTCATCAAGGTATCTCTACTTGAGCAAGGGAATTATACCAAATGGCCTCCAGAGGTCCAACCTTTCAACCTTATCCATTCTGATTCCATATTAGTTATTTCATAAATTAAGTAGTGTAACAAAATGTTCCTAGACACTGAAGCTGATTATCTAACTAACTTGTAAGAAAAACTCCAAGTACAAAAATGCATATAGCAATTTAAATTTAGACATCTGCCAGCTGCCATCTACGCTATCCTGAGCTTTCGTATGGATAAAAGAGATAAATAAGTATCTCCAGAATACAATCAACTAATTTATAGTATATGTCTATTTTACACCAAACTGAACTTCCTTCTGAAGTTTAGTTTTTCTCTACGGTGCCTACACAGTGAAGCTTGCTCAGATTCTAAAGAATTCTTCATCATTAAACATTAAGTTTGAAATGAATCCTAACCAGAACCAGTTGTTAGCTTTTTTTTTTCTTGTGATAAGTACTGGGAGCTGATGTTTCTACTGTGCAGCATTTAATGTCTACTACATAAAAAGAGTTGGAAAATTTAAGGAAGTTGGATGTGACAAATATGAAATTGTTGCCTATATAGATATTCACATATTATGACCAAAGTTAGCCTAAACTATATTGATCTTGTCAGTATTTAATTATTGTTTTTATATTTTTAATAGTTTTCTCGCCTTTGAGGTAATCTTCCATTATCATGTATGTAAACAATAGAAGATATATATTTATTAATGTTTCTGTTGTAATCTTGTATTTTCATTGTTGCATGTGGTTTTTTTTTACTTCAACATTCATGATCTAAATGAAATATTTTTGTTAATGTAAATTTTATTTTAAATTTTATTTATTTATTTTTATTTTTATTGGAGACTATTTACAATAGCCCACTTTAGTTATTATATATCAAAAAATAGCAATCTCATCATTCTGAAGGCTTTAAGAGTTGTAAAGTTTATTCTAAATGTCATAATACTAACAAAGTCTTTGAATAAGTTTTTTGCGTAGGCTACTTGATATATTGTAGGGGGAAAATATTTTCCAACTAAGCCTTCAAATTATTCTGAAATTAAAAGTCATTATGTTTTATTGGTGACATTTTCCATCACAGTAAAAGAGGTTGAGACCCTTTGTCTTTTTCTGTAAAATACAGATATCCCAGCTTTGTCAATTTACAAGGGACACATGTAATATTTAACTGAGAAAAATAAAACCAGTGAAAAATAATTGTCCAAAATTTAAAAATAAAAATGAATATTAATGTTTAGTAAGGACTTAAAGGAAACAGACAACTTTAAAGTGCTAACTCAACCACTTCTTTCTGACAGGATTAATGAGTGCTGAACTTCATTAATTTTATATATTTACTCTGAATTAAGTACTTTATGTGATTTGCAAAGTAAAGCTAACATAAATTAGGCTCTCTCTGTAATACTTAGACAAGAACATTTCTCTTTACTTTGTATTTCTTAAATCTTATATTTGTGTTTATTTTACCTATCTACCAAATTTTATTTATTTGTTGTTTTTTTTTTTTGTTTGCTTGTTTACTGGGAAAGAGAAAAATTTCATACTATTGTTGAAACGATTTTAATTAAGCACATTTTTTTCTTTTTTTTTCTTTTTTTTTTTTTTTTGTATGAGCCACTGGATGGACATTGCCATACATTGGCTAGACTGGCAAAGATCATCAGTATTTCATATGTACCAAAATAAACTCAAGGAATTATACATATATTCAAACCCCACAAACTCCATTACCCTCTGAGTACTTAGTTCTGAATCAACTGATAAAATTTTAACTAAGTTCAGCTGGCTTTGGATTTTCATCAGTATAATCATGAATGAATTCTGACTAGTGTCTTTGTGGGTGATCTTTTATTGCAAATTTGTTCTGTCAGGAATATGACAGCACCCTGGTAAAATTTGAAGGTTGTTATTCTCTTGCTGATAGTAGCATGAGCAAAGATTATTTTGATTACTGATGACGTGGATTTTAAAAAGGCTGAAACCGATGTAATTGCAGAAGACCTGTGGATGAATCTCTTTCCCAGTGTTCTTTGCAGAAGTCAAAAAACTTACCTGCTAATTATGACAAAAATCTATAGAAGCATGACATACCTGTGAAGCTCTCATTGTTTTCACAAATGAATGACAGTGTGGTGAAGTATGAAATCTTATTGTTTCTCCTATGAAACAGGTTTGCTGTTGAGAGAAGGATATTGTATGAAAATTATCCCATAATTTTTCAGTGAAAATCCATTATTCTGCCTTTACATTATTGCAAGTATAAACAGACAGCTGTTTAAAAAAAAAAAATCCACTCATCTTTAACAAATGCACGAAGACCATATAAACTATGTCCTCTGATGTACTCAAAAGTGAACTAAAATGTGAACTCCGTGTAAAATAAGGGAGAGTAAAAATATTTTTCACAAAAATCCTAATGAATTTAATCAGATAGAGAAATCCTGCTATCAGGTAGGGACATGAAAGCTCTACAGACTCAGAAACCAAATACAGAAAAATATACTTTCAATCTTCTTAGAAGTTTTAGGAAATCGATTTAACTATTGTCAGTTGCATAGTCATAAGAGAGTCGTGGAATCGTGGCAAATTTTCAGTGTTGTTTTTAAAGTTGCTGCAAAGTTTGACTTAGTTTCTGGTAGCATACAGTAAACAATTATAGTCAACAAGAATCCACTGTGATTTTTCAAGAAGCTGAAAAATAAAGTGTCCCTGAGTCACACTAGAGAACAAGTGAAAAACTAAAAATGTTTTCTTTGTCTACTTTTGCTCTTTACTTATGTCTAATGACAAATAAGCAAATAAATTTACTGTGGTAGTCAAAAATCACGACTTCCCATTTCTGAGGGTGTTTTTTTTTTTTAATAACAATTTAAATTTTAGCTTTCACACTGCCTTTTACCATAGTCATCTAGATTTCCATGCCTAGAGACACTATGTAAGGAAGCTTCATTTTTTTCCCACATCACGTTAATGTCTTTGTTTTATCTTGTCTTAGACCAATTACCATGCAGTGTAGTAACAGAAAATGATGACTTTGTATTTGAAAAAGCTGCTCTCCTCCCTGCCCCTCCCCCCTCAAAAAAAAAAAAAAAAAGTAAAATAAATATATCTCTTTATCTTTCCAATACCTTCTCCCACAAAGTTCTCATAAATAAACTTGCTAAAATAAGGGTATCTTGTATAATGTTTACTACAAAGCTGAAGATCTCCACCAACAAGAATGTAGACCCAGAACACTTGAAAAAGAGAAGGTCTGTTCAGGTATAGAGATATTCAGGTAGTCAAAAGATAGTCAAAAGACTATCAAACAAGTTTGTAGTGGAGAGACAGATAAAAGCTCAAAACTGGAAAGAAAGTCATCAAGGAAGATCACGTTCAGAAAGGTGGAGCTGTATAGAACAACTGCTTAGGCAAGGACCAGCACAGGCTGGCTATGCTACTGATAAGAACATTATTTTCTGTTAGGATAGGATATTTTCCATTCTCACATGGAATGTTGTCTTCATATCTATCTATACTTTGAATCCTGTCTTAATACCTATCCTCAGTTTCCCTTGCTAGAATTTAAATAACAGTGAATAGATAACAATTAATTTAGGTAACAATTATTACAAATTATATATATATTACATATATATAATACTATATAACAAATATATATATATATATATATTCATTTTAACAAGTTTGATTGATAGCATATACCCTTAGAATAAACTGTCCTAAATCTTGGTTTGTATGGACCTGATCTCTAATCATTCTTTGCCATTCTTTATTTCACAATTAATTTCATGAATTAATCTATCTTCCCAGACATAAAGAGCTCAAATCTAGTTCATGATGTCTAAAGAATGTTGAGAAGTGGAAAAAATATTTTTTCTTGCCTTAGCTGTATCATTTTTCAGATTGTAAAGTAGGTAACTAGGTACAATATGTACCAGTTTCTGGACTTCAGCATACAGGAAAAATATCAAGAATAACCAGAGCAAAGGGAAGGACAGATCCTTTCAAATCTCAGACATATACAGTTAGTAAAAAGGATCAATCTCTTATTCAGACTGTCTGGTGATTTCCTTCTAGCTATGGTTTGACCTTTGTATTTCTTAAGTTAGTGGCTTCTGTGATGTTTTCTGCTTCAAAATCTCCTCTGAAGGAAAATCCTGAGGGATAAATTCCACAAAACTTGTGTGGAGTAACATCTTGAATAAGACCTTCCTCACCTCAACAGATCTAGTGCCTTTAGAGCCTAAGATCAAGGTGTTACCTATACTGGTAGTGAACATTATGCATAAAAGAAAAAAAAATAGATAGGGTGAAGTAAGTAAACAGTGCATATGATTCTTCTGATTAATAATAATGGATCACTTGCCCATAGTGCCGAGGGCTTGCCAGAGTTTGTTTTGGCCTGACCTGATTTTAGCTTTCTCTAGTGGTCAAATAACAACTTCCCCTAACCTGCTATAGCTAAAGGTCTATAAATACCACATTGAGTGAAGATGTGCAAAATTCTGACAGTAACTGCACAACAAAAAAAATACTTTTTTGTTTCAGTTGAGGGTGGCAGAAGCTAGAGTGCAGCTGTCATAGTTTGAATGAACAAAAATATCCCCTTGAGCACATAAATCCCATAAAGAAATTGGGATGTTCATATTGTACTGTGGTATCCCACTGTGTGTCTTCTTCAGAGAGACATTATCAGCCTTAGGACCTAGAAGAGCAGGACAAATCAGAAAAACATCAGGAAAAAGTGTAGATGTTAGTAACTTTTGAAGTGGAACTGTGAAAGTGCACACTTTTTCAGCATTGTTTTTTCATTAAACTTCTACTTTGATGTTGAGGAACTCACATAAAACTTTTTTCCCCTTTGATAATTTTTCTTCTGAGTAAACCACAATAATTTCTTTGGTACTTAATACACAGAAATTTTGTTTTTGTTTTTATATTTTTTTTAATCTCAGTCCTGGGCATAACCAAAAAAATAACTTCCTTTGGGTTTCTGATTAATTATTCCAACAGGCAGTCATTGATGTCATCTAATTTCTTGTTTGGATCTTGCATGAACATTTACCCACACTATGTAGAATAATTGAAGTCTCCTTTACAACTTCTCATCTCCATTAGATACAGACGGATAATGCCATACCGGATGCCCTGAGGCAATGGAATATTTCATGCAGAGAAGAGACACAGGATTTAAGGATGATCCCTGAGCTTCTACACCGACAAGTATCACACAAAACGCCCTAAGGAAATGTGGGACAAGACATCTTTGTGCTAACAACTGAACCATGTCCGTCCTCTGTTTCTTAATATATTGCACTGCTTTCCCTCTGAAGATGAGCAAGTGTGATACAAACGTATTTTGGGTTCCTGAATTAGAAAAGCAAGCCATACATGTCTTATATGATCCCAAAGTGAATATCCAATCATAAAAGTCAACTTACAATATTCTCTCACTGGGAAAGTATCAGATATGAAATCCTATCTAATTTTTTATAAAGAACTTAGTGCTTGAAGCAAATCCAAAAATATCTTAGAATTCACAGTTCTATTAAAATCTATATGAAGTCCATGGCAGTGTTGACCTACATTTGCAGCAATTAAGAAAATAATACAATTAACATCAATTTCAATTAATTTTACCCTGCTTTCCTACATAGAACAGAAGTGCAATTATTTTAGGATTCTTTGAAGTAGGAGAAAACACATTATCCAAGTGGGAGAAATATACAATACAGTTACCACATGTAGAAGCAGTCGATTTGCATAATTATATAGCAAAGCTTAAGACAAAGGCTAAGATATTTAAAGGTCTGCTTTCATCCCTTGCAATACCTGAGGGAAAAAAATGCAGCTAATTTACATCAAAATTATACTTATTTGTAAACTACCTTGTACTTGTGAAAACTAAAACCAAACAAGCATTCTTCAGATTATAAATTATTTTGAAATTGTATTCTGTCAGGTAAACACAAGTCTAGGAAAAAAATATATATACATATAGTAGTATGAACTAAGTCTAAGATGGAGAAACGGAAGTGGCAAATACACTACAAAATATATAGCTGCAATGTAACTATGAAAATATGTAACAACTGTGCTGATATGCTTCAGTATTTATGCTGCAAAGTATACCAAACTATGCTTCTAAATGCGCTCAAAGAAATAATGCAGTTTTTGAAGCCAGAAAGACATATATATACTTTTTTTTTTTTTGCATGTTTGAATTTAGTTTGTGAAGCTGCTGAATAAATTATTGAAATTTTATTGAAATAAAAAACAAAAGTTACCAATTTCATTGTCAGTTGCTGACCTATGAGCATTCCCTGATTGTTCATCTCGGACCATTCCAAGAAGCAATGTCTGTGTTAGGAGCTGAACTTAGGCAAAAATAAACATCATAGAAAAGTATGTTTATGTGTTAAGAATTTATCCATTGATCATCAGTAAGTAGAATTAAATACAGTGCAAATCTCTTAGAACAACTCAGCTGTCTTCATTGCAAAAACAGTGTTTTCATAGAAAAGCAATCTAAAGCTCAAATACACCATAACTCTAGTTTCTGACTGTCTATTAAAAGAAATTTAAATATCAGTGCAAGCAACCTTTTTTTGAAATAATATCCAGGGAATACATAACCAAGAATATGCATATATTCCATCATGGAAGCTACCATTTTGCTAATATGGGACAGATTATTCATTTTTAACTATATTAACCGCTTTTCTTATCTGACATCTGTTCCTTCACTGTTATATTTAATATACAGAAATCATTAGCAGAACAAGAAAAACAGTGCTCAAAACTAGGAGATTTTCACAGTATGCTCCTACAGTGTATTGAGCCATATCTCTGACATTTGACAAAAGTTTAAATGCATGCTACTGCTATCTGTAATGTTCCAGAAACTGCTTGGAAATTACAGGCAGCATCTTGGGGATATAAGCTCACAGGAGCTCATTATTCTGTTTCCAGTATGGTGACATTTTATATAATAAACAGGTTTTAATTTTCACTTTTGTTTATTTTACAGAGATAAACCTGTTTACACATAGCCTTTCCAAATGCTAATCACTAAATAACTGAAAAAAAGATTAAATTATTTATAAAGTATTATTGTTAGGTTGTTATACGCAGTACTTTCTTTGAGTTGCAGTATGCTTCTAGTACAAAGAGAAGTGTTAGACATATTGTTCCACATACTTAAAAAAGATGAGAAAATCTTATGTTACTGTCATCAGTTTTTAATAGAAAAAAAAAGTGGAAAAATAGGTACACATTTACTTGTTTTTATATATTTTTACAATCAATTAGCTGATATTTTTGGATAATGCTATGGAAAATGCAGCCCAGATAAAAACTTTTTTTTTTTCTTACTGATTTAATTTAGGGCCTGAATTAGTACACAATTCCACAATCCAATGGAACTAATCTTCAGAATACTCAGCCTATTGCAAACACTTTTGTAGAGGAATTTTGAATGTATATTGATAAATGGAGATCCTTTATAAATATACCTATAGTCAAATAACTAAACTTAATCCTTTTGAAAAAAACCTAATAAATAACTGTTTTGCTAACTGCATTCATTTCTTTTAAGGTGAAATGCAAAATATACTTGCCTCTGATTCCGGCTATAACAAAATAAGAAATCCTTGGACCATGTGGATTATAGAATCATGGAATACTATGAGTTGTAAGGGACCCACAAGGATTATCAAGTTCAAATTCTGGCTTCACATAGGACTATGCAAAAATCACAATATTTCTGAGAATGTTGTATAAATGTTTCTTGAACTTCAACAGCTCAGTGTCATGACCACTGTGCTGGGGAGTCTGCTCCACTGTCTGACCACCCTCTGGTGAAGAACCTTTTCATAATATTCAACCTGAACCTCCCCTGATGCAGCTTCATTTCCTTCCATTTGGTCCTATTACTATCACTTGAGAGATCAGTGCATCTTTCTCCACTCGCTCTCAGGAGGAAGCTGTAGCCATTAAAAGGCCTTTCCTTAATCTCCTCTTCTCTAGGATGAGCAAACCATTTGACTTAAGCCATTTGTCTTGCTCTCTAGACCCTTCACTATCTTTGTTGCTCTTCTTTAGAGGCTGTTTAATGGTTTTACGTCCTTCTAATGAGCACTGCAGTGCAGAACAAAACAAGTTCTTACCTGGACCAGCTGGCAGTGCTGTGTATGCTGCGCTCTAGGTAAAAGTCTCCCATTTTGGCTGCTATTCACACATATTCTGCATGATGTCTATCACAAAACCCAGATCCCTTTCCATGGGATTTCTCACCAGCCACTCATCCACCAGACTGTACATATATCTAGGACTGCCCTTTTCCAGGAGAGAATCTGGTCCTTACTCCTGTTAAATGTAATGTGACTGCTGATTGTTAAGTTCTCCCTAAATATCCTCTCCAACCTTGAAGGAGTAAACACCTTCTACCATGTGTTTTAGGTGTTTGCATTTGAGCTCTTTTTGTAGGTAATGGAGAAAAATATGGTCTACTATATAAAGGTAAACCTGACCAGAAGCATCTACTTTGGATAAGATGAGCTGCATTCTAGATGCAACAGTTTATGACCATTAACTAAAAAGAAGTTAGTAGTTAACATATGTTTTTGGGTTAAAGGATTTTCACAGATAGTGTTCGTAACTTAAATAAATTTTAGGGATATGTTATGCATCTTAAAATAAATATCAGTTACAGTGATTGCTTATAGTATCCAAAATCAAAATAAGAAACTATTAGTCAGACTTAATAGTCTTTACAGACTGATTAGTTTCCTTAATAATCACTGGTTAAGGAAAAAACAAGCTCAGATTCAGAAATGTATAGCCTTTAACTGAAATGTTCAGAAAATAACATTAGAAGAAGTTAACTCCATTTTTCCTTACCTCCCTTTTCTGCAGCTTGCCTTAGAGAACTCTTCTTTGAGATCTAGAAAGGAAGTAGTGAAATATTTGTCTCCAATGTAAAATGGCTGCTACATAGGTCAAAACTATCACCATTCCTAACAATGTTGTATAGAAAGACAGAAGATATCTACCTCACATATTCTATCTACGCCTGTTTACATGGGTTGATAGTGATAGGACAGGGGGAATGGTTTTTAAACTAAGACAAGGGAGATTTATGTTTGATGTTAGGAGGAAGTTTTTCACTCAGAGGGTGGTGAAAAACGGGAACAGGTTGCCCAAAGAGGTTCTGAATGCCCCATCCCTGGAAGCATTCAAAGCAAGGCTGGATGTGGCTCTGGGCAACCTGTTCTAGTGGCTGGTAAACTTGCCCATGGCAGGAGGGCTGAAACTAGATGATCTTTGAGGTCCCTTTCCATCCAGGCCATTCTATGATTCTATGATTCTATGATTCTATGATTCTACGATTCACAGTAGTTGATAGATTACATTAAACATTTTAGACACTGTGACAATATATTCTTGATTACTTTGGATGGAAAAACTTGTGTCTCATTGATTCCAAAATTTTGTGGCAAGTGTAAAAATAGCACATTAAAATAGAGTGCTATCAACGCTTTTCTGAAGAAAGTAACTCCAAGGCTTTTAAGTCTCCTGTCATTTACAATCTATTGAAAATGTTCCTTGATCCATTAGCAGTATAAATGAACCTAGTGATAAACGAATTGACTATAATTCCAGGGGGAAAGGGAAAATATATCTGTAAGGGAGCCCCAGAATATCACACAGATAACAGTAAAATAAAATCATTCACTTAGTTATTCACATCCATATTCACTTAAGAACTTATTTTTTGTGATGCTATAACAGCTAGGAAAGAAAAATGTCTACCTCAAAAATCTATGTACTAGATATGACTTCACTAAGAAATGCCATTTTTCAATTTTTTAAAGTGCACTAAGTATTGCTGAAATATTTTTTGCTTGAAAATCCATTTACAGAAAATAAATCTTCTCAGCAACATTTAGAAAATAACAGAAAAATGTTAATTTTCAGTTCTATACTTTCCTGTACCTCTGAACTCACAAAAATGTGAATACTAAATATTAATGCTGACAGAAAATAAAATTCTTCAGTTTGATTCTGTTTAAGGACAGTTCCAAAATCATTTTCCTAGAATGTAATATATTGAAATGCATCTTAATCAAAACAAGAAAAAAAATCCTAATTGATTAAATCATTTTTTTATATTTAAGATATTTAAGATACTGTAATCATCATGGTCCCTGGTAAAAAGGATCCCTTGGGATTGAGTCCTGAAGGGTAAAGGAGACCAGGAAGGCTGGACATTCTGCAAGAAGGGAGTCTTAAATGTTACCTCCCTGGGCTGTAAGATGAACTGCTGGGGAAAAAGATTGGTGTGAACGAACAGGGAACCTTTCCTGACGCTCCAGGAGAACTGGATGATGTTAACCAGATGTGGTTTAACAAAAGCAAGTGCAGAGTCTTGCACCTAGGAAGGATTAACCACATACATTGGTAAAGATTGGGGGATGAGCAGCTGAGGAGGAGCTCTGAGGAGAGGGACCTGGGTGTCCTGGTGAATGACGGCCAGCAGTGTGCCCTGGTGGCCAAGAAGGCCAATGGCATCTGGGGTGCATTAAAAAGATCATGGGCAGCATGTAAAATGTACGTATAATGTATAATGGACTATTTTATGTCCAATTTGCTTTTTTTAATAGGCTGGTTTGGGAACTTTACTGGTTGGAAACTATAATATGAACTTCAGATGAAAATAATGTTTATAACACATCAGTGGTTTGGTTATTGTTGAACAGTGTCTACTCAGAATCAAAGCCTTTTTTTTTTTTTTTTTTAATTTCACTTTTTCTTTACCTTACTAACAGAATAGGATGCACAAGAAACTGGAAGGAGACACAACAAAGATAGCTGAACAAAAATGACCAAAGGGATACTCCATATTATGTGAGACATGCTTAGAAGTAAAAACTGGGATGAAGAAGAAAGATTCTACCGATAACAAAATTGTTTGTAGCTCTGAACAATGGCATGAAAGGAAAATTTACAAAAGTACTGAATTCTACTAATCTACATTGCAAGATTCTTACTTAATAACTAAATTCAGTATATTTGGTGAGCTAGATATCTGATCTTAAATTTCATTCAATGATTTTATATAAGTAGAAAGGCATCTTTAAAATGATGAAATATCACACAGAAAACTGCAAATTCCATCAATTAAGAAATAATTTCTAAATTAAAACTCCATCTTTTGTTTTTCTTGTATGATTTTATTTTTCCCTCATTATGCCACTTTATATTACCTAAAAAGATTTGAATATCTACATAGTTATTTGAGTTACATATGAAAAATAACATTTCATGTATGAAAATGAAAAAAATCATTAAAAAATATAATAATACATATTTAAACTCACCAGGAATAATACCGTAGAAATTGATGTCATTTAACATACTAACAATAAGGAAGTTTGTTTTTGCAGATGTAGTTGCAAATATAGCATTTATAAAAGAAATTTCATTACTGCTTCTTATTTCATTACTTCTTTGCAAACAAAGCACATTTAACTGAAGAAGTCCTTAGAAATGTACTCATTTCCAAGAAAAAATTAAAAACATTAGATATCTTATGAAGAAATGCATCTTTAAATGACTTCTATTCTTTCTTTTGAACTCTAATTACCAAAGGATTGCCATGTAGAGTGCTAAAGGCAACAATTAATATTTTGTTCTTTTTCTTGGATTAAACATTTAAATACAGTACATTATTTCATTGATCTCCCTCAAGACAAAGACATGCCAATCCTTTTTTTAGAAACAAGCATACTACACAGTTTTTTCCTCCACAGAACTTATAATTTTATATTTTTTGCATTTCCCAAACATTCAGAAATACTTTTGGAATTACAATAAAATGGAAGACAAGAAGAAAGCAGCAATTCTTTGCATATATTTTTCAAAGGTAATGATTAATACTTATGTTATGATTCACATTATTCTGATTTTATGTGTAAAGATTGGCTGGCAAAGCATCTCAGGGATTTTACTTACAGTATCATCACTCATCTAAAAACATGGAAACAATAAACAATCTGCTATTCAGATTATCTTTTTTGTTGTTGATTTTTTGTTGCTTTTATTTATTCTGTTTTGTTCAATTACAGAAGAAGTAAATAACTTAGTGAAAAAAATAAAACAAGTAAGAGTACTTTTGGAACAGGTTTTCTTATTCTTCAGTATGTCTTACTCTTGGTTATATAGGCTTTCAATTAAGACATCCAGTCTGGTGCTTTTTATTACTGTTATTATTTTCCCAATTTAGAATGTTAACATGAATCAATTTCTGAATAAATTTGCTGGTTAATATTTTTGTACTTCATAATTCTTTAGCATGTAGTAGTTTCACAGATTATTCAACTCTAAGAAAAGGAAGCATATTTGTGTACGTTTATTTACACAAATATATACACACACATACAAGTACTTAGATGATGCCCGCTCCAAAAGTAATTCCCCCTATTTTATTATGTTGATCGGTGATATCAGAGGTGGATATCTATGGTATGACAGTAAAGGTTAAACCTCAGATGACAGCACAGAAGCATTCTGAAAAAACAGAGTCTGATGTGGAATTGCACTTGAAGCACAGGTGTATCACTGACTTCCTCCATGAGGAAAAAATGGCACCCACTGACATCACTGATGTTTGATGAATGTTTATGGATACCAAATAGGGGATGTGAGCGTAGTGAGGCAGTGAGTGACATTTCAACAGCAGTGACTGAGATGTGAAAGATAAGCTACATTTTGGACAACAATGCAGGTTTTTACTAGTATGGCATGCAGGATATTATTCATTACTGGTTGAAATGTATTGTTAATGGTGATGACTGTGTTTAAAACTAGTCTTTTGTAGCTGAGAATTTACTCCCTCTTACAGTATAATTCTACTCTTTGTTATAATGTCCATAGAAATAATTAGGAGGCATTATTTTTGGAGCAACTGACATTTTATCTTTATCATCTATTATTTAAACATTTTACAAACAGGCATTTATATTTAATTTGTATTTCAATTTTCACAGAAGCGTTAGAACCCAAATCTTGTTAATCCAGAAATTTTCAGTGATGAGTATATAGGCTTTAAATGATCTATAATAGTGCATTCACAAAATGAATTTCCTTAAGACTTATTCTAGTCAGAATGAATTACTTATGTCTTCATTTTTTTTTCCTACTCCAGTTCATAGTATGTATAGAAACAAACTGGGAGAGCACTGAATAAATAAATAAGTAAGTAATTAAGTCATGCCAGAACAAGAATGTACCCAATGGTCTTGGCCAGGATCTCAGCATTGTTTAGCATTTTGTTAAAATAGCTACCATACTCATACACATTTAAAAACTTCTTTCCTTGTTTCCAATGTATGTTGTACTTGTTTTCTGTTTGTGTGTTTTTTGTTTTTGTTTTTAATTGCAAAAATCCTTTTTTCAGTATCTCATATACCTGAATAAAATACCTTATCATAAATGTGGAAAATAAGTAGGAATTTTTAGGATGTTGATGAGGTTTTTTTAACATTAATTGTTGTGTTCCTGAAGTGTATCTCTTACTACCTCCTCATTTTTTTTTATATTTTCTACAAATAGAAATGTTAAATAAACTTGTTTAACCTTAAAAAGTCATTTAAAAATAAATGCATGAGAAATAAAAAAATAAAAGTCCTTAAAATCCAAGGTAAGGTTTTTACTTTCAAGAAAAAGATCTATGCAAGAACAAGTTTCAATATCTGTTCGATTAGTTTACAGTGTTTTCTTAGATGATCAAAATATATTAACTTCATTAGAATTCAATTTCTTCTTCAGTTTGCTACTACACATTTCTAGATTAATATTCTTAGAGCATTAGTTGAAATTTCTCATTGAAATGCATAAGCACTCTGACCTTGGGATGCTAATATGAACATAAGCATTTATCTCTGCCTTGTCACTGTTTTAGCTTGTGTCTTATGATCAAATTCCTTACATGGGTGGATATCCATCACCTCACTGTGATTGACCTGACTTGATTTATAGGTGACATCTAGAAAGAATAGTTATTTTGAACAGTTTAATGCTTCATAAAATAGAGCAAGAAATTTCATAGTACTCCTGTGCTCCAGTAAATACAACTGTTAAATACTTTTCATTATGATTTATCACATTGCAGAAAAATATTCCTATTGACTGCTGTCCTCTGTTCCTGCTTCTTAATGCTTTTATTAGCCAGAAAAATGCCATATGGTATTTGTAAATCTAAGATATATACATAGATACATGTAAGTAAAATACAGGGATTTTTTCACAATATTGCAAGTGAAATTTATTAATGTTGTTATACTTTGGGAGCTGTAAATTTTTAGTACTATTTTGTAGCATTCAGTCAGACAAGCATCAAGACTTTAGTCTTTCAGTTTTCACTGAAACAGAAACTGGTATCAAAATGGAACAGAAGCAAAAATATATTTCAATAGAAAGGGCAATGAATTTATTTCTCTTCATATTACAGAATTGAACAAAGGTTACAGCCTGCAGCTTTAACTGGTCCTGAAGCTCCTTCTGTAGCTGGCAACCTTCAGAGCTAGGTTTCCTACTTGTTACATGAAATGATGAGCTCTGGATTCAGGCTGGATGTTAGGAAATGTAACTACTCTGAAAGAGTGGTCAGGCACTGGAATAGGCTGCCCAGGGAGGTGGTGCAGTCACAGACCCTGTAGGTATTCAAGGTACGTTTGGATGTTTTGTTGAGGGACATGGTTTATTGGGAGCTATTGGTGATGGGTGAATGGTTGGACTGGATGATCTTACAGGTGATTCTGCGATTCTGAGATTCTGTGATACAGAGAATCAAAGGGAAATAATTTTAATTAATAATATTCTATAGAAAACATATCTCTGTACTTATCTTTCACTAAGGAAAAGAGAAATTGAAAAAGTAAAATAGAAATTCCCTTGGAGAAAATAACACCACTATTAAATTATTATCTTTTCCTTCAGACAGATAGTTCATGTCAATGGTTTACCACAGGTTCGGCCCGGTTCCGTGACGATTGGTGCGGGGGACCCAGGAAAGGGGAAGGGGGAAAGGGAAAAGGGAAAAGGGAAAAGGGAGATGGGCCTAGGAACAAAACAGCGGCAACGATCTGAAGAGGAAAGCTAATTTACTAAATAGATATTGGAAAGCAAAATAACACATTATAATACAATATAATTCGAATTAAAGCTAATAAATCAAATAAAATGAGCAAGAGAGAGTGTCCGATAAACCGAAGGCCTTATGCTAACGCTGAAGGCGGACGGCAGCGAGCACCCACTGCTGAGTCCATCCCAAAGGAAAGAGAGCGTCCTGTGACACACAAACAGTTTTTATCTTTCCCTCTGAGCGTAAACACGTAAGAACACAAAGCATCGCAAAGTCCTCTGGGGAATGGAGTTCTTCTCTTCTGAGACAGATATACCTGGAACTATCGATGATCCACGGAGCTGGAGCATGAACTCTTTAACTCCAAATGCACTATATGATGTTATGATGTGGAATACCAGTACCAAAAATCATAAAACCATAACAGTTCAAGCAAACATAATGAAGCATTTTGGATTTTCACTTTCTGCTTAGGTATTTGATTTACTTGCCACATAGTTAATAATGTTTTGGGATTTAATTTTAGTGTTTGGAAGACCAAACAGAGAGGTGAAAAGACTGACAGTTGAATTAATTATTTAACTTAATGTCTTGTTGCAATAGAAAAAACGTAACCAGAATTTTTATATGGATAGTTGATGGGGGGGGGGGGGGGGGGGGGTTCTGTTTGTTTTTTTTATTATTATTAATAATATTTTTATTTATTTATTTTTGGAGTCATTCCCCTCAACAATTTAACAACTGTAAAGTGTAAATTTAGCAATTTACAAATTGTTAAAATAAAATCTGTAAATTGTGATGGAATCATGAACAGGTATATGAGAAAAAAACAAAAATCCAAACATTCAAACCTTACTGAGAAGTAAAGAATGAGTTTCTTATGCTGGTGTTACACTGAATTTCATAGACATACCTTACCTTTTCACTTTAATGCAAAAGACACATATTTTGAAAGATAATGTTTCATTTGAGACTTTTTTGCAAGCTTCCAGTCCTAGTTATAAAGTAATTTAAAGGAAAAAAAGAAAAGTGTTAATTTCCTTGTTTTGTGCACTAGTTACTTTTCTATAAAATAAATCTGATATATGTAAATGTTTACCTAATATTCTGTCCCACCCTTTCCAAAGACCAATTATTTACAAGGATTTACATTTTTAGTATTTTCTACAGAAAGATAATAAGTAAGCTCTTTTGAAAAACTTGCTTTGAAGGAAAAGAAAAATAGAGGAAACTCTCCATCTTAGTTATAATAGTATTTTTTTACTTATTCATATTTTTAGACATCTCTATAGTTCTATCTTAACATTTTAAAAGCAAATTAATATATAGTAAGTTATTTGATTCATAGAATCTTATAACTTGGAAGGGAATCATATAACCCAACTTTCTGCTCAAATTGGGTCTAACAAAATCAGGTAGTTCAGGGATTATACATTAAGCTCTGAAAATCTCTGAGGATAGAATGTCCATAATATCTCTCATGAAAGTTCTATAATGTGTCATGGTTTTGGATGGGACAAGAGTTAATTTTCTTTTTAGAGGGAATGATGCTCTTTTTGGATTGTTGTGAAAATAGTGCTGATAACATATCAATATTTATTTTTCATTTTAACAGAGCAGAACTTATCATGAACTTTCCTACTTCTTGTGTTTTTCTTCCAGCAAGGAGTCTGGGAGTTCACAAGTTGGGAGGAGACAACTGATCAACAGTAAGCAAAGAAATGATCCATAAAACATCATACTCAGCAATAAAACTGGGGTAAAGCAGGAGAGGGAGGACACTCAGGCTAATGGTATTGTCTTCCCAAGAAACCATTTTGCATGATGAGCCCAGTAAATGGTTGAACATCTGCCTACCAACAGGAAGGAGTAAATTAATTTCTTGTTCTGCTTTGTTTGCATGCTCAGCTTTTGCTTTTACAAACTCAACTGTATTTATTTCAAGTCATGAGTTCTTGGCACTTAAACCTTTACAATTTCCTCCCACACCCCATCTGGGAAAAGTGAACTAGCTAGAAGCTGTGTAGTGCTTTATTGTCTGCTGTGGCTAAACAACAGCACAGTGTCAAAGTTTACCTCTTCATACTGAGTACAAATTTCCACTGTTCCAAGCTGAGTTTGTTGCTTCTTGTTCTGTTCCTGTGCACCACTACAGAGCATCTGGTTCCATCATTACTGTCCTCCTATTAGGTACTTCAAGACAGTAATAAGTTCCTTCTTCAGTATCATGAACAAAAAATTAAGTTTTTTCAGATTTTCCTCATGTAGCCTGTGCTACAGTTTAGATTTATTTTTTCTGGGAAACCTTTGTTCTGAGAAGCTAAGAACTATACATAATACAGCACATGTGGCTTCATCATTGCCAAATGGCAGGAAAAAATATTTTCTTTGAATCTACAATCATATTTGAAAAACTAATAATAATAATTAAGAAAGAAGTCCATTGGAACTCTCTAACTGCTGTGTGAATATATTTCATTCTAGATGTGAGAGTTTGTTGAACATCATGACATTCCTGCCAGTCCTTTTCTTCAGCTTCTCAAGGTCCCTCTATTGTTCAGCACACTGACCTCGTTTTGTAGTGATTAAAAAACTGCGGAGACAGCATGCCATGCCATCATTCAGGCTGTTAGTAAAGACATTCAGTGGCATTCTTTCCATTATTAATATATAAGGTGTCATCAATAACGAAATGTCAGTGTGACACAATTCAAAAAGTGAGGGAAGCTACCCAGCCTATGGATATAATAGAGATTACGACAGTGAATTTGTAGGATTCTGTTTTTTACAGAGACAGTATCTAAAGAAGGGCTATCAGAAAGAAAAAGTGTCTTTATCAGTTCTGCTGTGACAGCACAAGGAGAAATGTTTTCAAACTGAAAGAAAGGAGATTTAGATTGGGTATAAAAAGTTATTGTCGTTAAGAGTAATGAGGCACTGGAACAGATTGTCCAGAGATGTGGTGGATATCCCATTCTTTGAGACATTTAAGAAGAGGCTGGCCAGAACTCTGATCAATCTGATGAGATCATATCAATGTCTCCTGAGATATTTATCCAACTCAAATTGCTCTGTGATTCTGAGATTATAACATTGAGTTATGAGGCATGGATTTGTCTCCACACTCAATCATAATATTTACATAATTGGCATTAAGTGAGCTGGTATAGGATCTCGTACAAGTGCCAAGCATTTCAACTTAGTTGTCCTAACCATTATACCATGTGAACATTCAGAAGATATAGGAGGCATTTCACATTTTTTTTCCCATGCATGCTTCCTATGACACAGAGGCCAAATCATCTGCAAGACATTTAGATTCTATCCCAAGAATCTCACATCTGAAATTTGCATTTTGTCTATTGATCATATTCTGAGCATTTTAAAGAACTACAGATGTCTTGCTATGCATGAGATTTGATTCTCGATGTCTAAAATAAATCCTTTTCTAGCATCAACAGCTGTTGCCTGAGGAAGTCCTCTGGCCTCTCCACCTCTTCCCCTGGGGTGCTTAGGCTGACTCTGGTAGGATCATTGCACAGCCCCACTAAAGTGGCCCGCAGCCTCTATAATCACAGTACCTGATTCTGATTGTCTCAAATATCCCATGGTATTTGGATATCACTGTGGTAATTTCTCATGGTTTTATGATTTTTTTGTTATCAGTATTCCACATCACAACATCATGTAGTGCACTGGGAGTTAATTCTCGTCAATAGTTCCTAGTATACCTGTTTCTGAAGAGAAGAACAACTATATTCCCCAGAGGACTTCACCTTACTTTTTGTTGTTTCCATTTTCTGTTTAGAGGGTAAGATAAAACTATTCATATTTCACAAGACATCCTCTTTTCCCTTTCTGCTCATTTACAGTGTGTGCTCCCTAGCCATCTCACCTTTCTTTTTTGAACACTCTCTTATTTCATTTGATTTATTTGCTTCAATTCTAATTATATTGTATTGTTTTCTGTTATTTTGCATTCTGATATCTTATTTAGTAAATTAGTTTTCTTCCTTGGATCATTGCTGCTGTTTTGTTTTTAGGCCCATCTCCCTGCCCTTTCCCCTTCTCCCTTTCCTGGGCCATGGGTCCATGGGTCCCTCTGCCCCATTAGTCACGAAACTGGGCTGGACTGTACTGGACTGTAAAGCATTGTCATAATTACTCTGCCCAAAATGTGAAGTTGTAGGAGAGACACCTGTAGTTAAAAAGAATTTGTGTGGGCCCAACCCTTTGCTAAACTCTTCTCCTATAAAATTTTCAGTTGATACTCCTCTGTCTGACCACATATCCTTACTAGTAAACAATATTATATTGCATTAGCTTATCTATTTTGATAAGCATCTAGTCACTGAATTTATGCCAACACTTTTGTCTGTCATCAGATATAATCAGCAGAGGTCCTGAGAGAACTATCTTAGCTTCTTCCAGGAAGAGTAAATTTCTACACAAAAACTAGCTACCCTCTGTGCCTCTTGCAGCTGAAGTTGCCTTTGCTAAGGACAGAATTCATCTAGGTACCTAGAATTAAATACATGTTTTTATAAATATGTAAACCAAGTTAACTTCAAGGAAAAACATTAGCTTCAACAGCTCCTTCTTGATGTAGGACACCTACATTGATCTTTCTTCATTCATCATGGGAGCAGTTCAGATAATGAAGTGATGATAAGGTTGGATACAAGATAAACTCAGATTTAATGAATTCTACTACCCTTTTCTGAAGGGACAGGTAAGAAATAAGAAAATAGTTTTGACTGGAACTGTTTCTGTTTTCATTAACTACCAAATGAAGCAGAACTGGATCTATTTATTTATTTTCATGAAGGAACTCCTCCTAGAAAGCAAAATATTGATCAACCTTCTGTTATTTGGAGATCCCAAATGTCTAGCAACTAATACTTACGACTCTTATAAGTAATACTTAAGATTCTTATGAAGGTATTTTCACTGACTTGCAGAAGCAGGCCTAATGTTCTTACATTGCTTTTTTAAATATCTAAAGTCTGATGTTTTACATGCTGCTATTTAGAAAGGTATTGACTGAACCAATTAATACATTGAGTACATTGTTGTGCATCATTTTTACCATTTATTCTGCTAAAGATTGTTAGATATAATAATTTAAAAACACTTAAGAGCACCACATGAATAGATGAATAGAACTGAAAATATTATTTCTCAATATAAGAAAAATGTACTGAAATCAAGATTGAATTGTCTTCATTTGAATTCCCCTTTCTTAATAAAAAAATATTACTTCTAATTCAGGCACTTCTTTAACCTGTTATTCATGTCTGACTAAACAATAATAATAATCTCTTCTGTTTATTGTTGTTGCTGTTTCCTGTTAACTGTAAGGATAAATTCCTTACAGTTCTGTTAAGATACACCCTGCTTTATTCTCTGAGCTTCATGGACATATTAAACTGGCCCATCTCCACTGAGCTTTCTTCCATTGCAGAGGTTTAGTGGCTTGTCACAGGAAATTGTTGATTATCTGGAAAATTAACATTAGACACTCTCATTTGATCAAAACAGAAAATAAAATGCAGTCCTACTCAAAACATCTGCACAATATTTAAAGTGTTAAAATAACTCTCATATCCACATAATAATTGAGCAAAATGATACATTCGGAAAGATACACATTTGTCAACATAATCTAAAATCATTAAATCATATACACAAAAACTCATTCGCAGAGGCTTTAGACTGTGTGAATCTGTGCTGAATCTGCCTAATCTTCACATTTACTTCTTAAATTATATGTATATGTTACATTATATATATATATATGACTAAATTCCATCCTTCAAGTATATTCCTTACATTATATGATTTAAAGAGTATAAATAGCTTCTTCACTATTTCTCAGAAGCTTCCTGTTTAGCCAAAAAAGGAAGACATTCAAACAGTTGCTGTTTATGGAAAGGTCGTCTTTCTATATGTATTCAGGAATCTCTAATTTTTGAATTTTCCTCATGCTTTTGTTCTGCCGGAGGAATGTTTCATCCTGGTTGTATATCACAATTAGTTTGAAAGCTCAAAAGGACTTGTAAACAAGTTTGTTAGTACTTACTTAGAGCTGTCTTAGTGCTTTGCGGATGCATTGACACAACTATGTATAGGTAAAACAGGGTCATGACTGAAAGAAATTGAATATCATTGTCCTTATAAAGAATAGTTCCTTTTTTTGTACACACAAAGTAAATATGTGTTTTACACACAGAAAATAACTTGTTGCAGTTTAAGCTATCAGGCTACTAGTTCATTCACTTACCTTAGCAGTGGCATAGAAGAGGGAATCAGAAAAACAGGAGAACCCATGTGTTGAGTTAAAGACAGTTTAATTGGACAAAAAAAAGGAGAATAATAATTAATAATTAAAAATAAATAATAAGAATAATAATACAAAGAATATACAGAAATAGTGATGCACAGTGTATTTGCTCACCAGCCATCAGTGCTCAGCCAGATCCATTCCAGTGGTAACCATCCTGGCCTACTATTCCTTGTTTTATTGTACATCGTTATGTTACCCACGGTCAACCTGGGACAGCTGCTGTGGTTCTGTCCCCTCTCAGCTTCCTGAGTGCTCCCAGCCTCCTCATTGACAGGACACCTTGAGAAGCTGAAAAGTCCTTGACTCAGTGTAAGTGATGCTCAGCAACAATTGAAAGTATGTTATCAAAATTATTTTATTCTAAACACAAAATACAACACCATACCACCTACTAGGAAGAAAGATAATTGCATCCGAGCTGAAAACAGAGGGGTTATTCAAAATCTAGCTCACCATTTTTATACAAGAGAAACAAACAAAAAATGGTTTGACTTCCAGAAATTTGTTTTTTTCCCTCTTTAAATAGATTCTGTGCAATGGTTTTTGAGAAATAAGTGTATAAAGTTGCAGAGAAAGCCCAACTGAAGTAATTTAGAACCAGTAATTACCTCCAGATTTAATTTATTGTAGAACTTACCACACAGCACCAAGCAGAAAATAAATCTAAGCTTCAATGAATAATTCAAAGATATTGTAAAAATTCCCCACAGTGAGCCAGCATGTGTCACCTAATTGATGAAATTAGTAAACAGGCAATAGCTACCATCTAAGTATGCATAAAAAAGTATCATTACTTTTAAAGAGACATTTTTATACACTGATGTATGTTTAAGCATCCTCATAATTGATGGTTTATCTATTCTACATATAAAACTCTCTAAAGGTCTAAAACTCCTATGTACTTTCAGTTGAAGAAACCTACCTAAGGAGATGAATCAGTTTCTTTCTTTGTAAGTTACATATTTCAATGGTAACTTGAGGTCAGATTGCAAGTTCAGTGCAATGAGAAAGAATAGAGTTAAATACGCCAAGTGAAAAAAAGAAAACACGATAAGAAAAATCTTACATTTCTCCATGTGTACAGATAAAACACAAATCAGAACACTGTAAAATTTCTAAAATGTAATGCTCATTTCCTCTTTTTCTCATGCCAACAATTAATTTTTTCAGTGTTAGTTCTCTCGTCCCTTCTATTATTCTCTGGGAGAATTTGACCCTAAAGTATTACACTTTTCTCAATCAGTAAGGAAACAGATTACAGTAAGTTAACCTACTACATTACTACTATTTTATATGTAGGTTGCTTGGAAAATAATGCTTCTATTGTGGAAATAAACCACAAAAACAGCAAGAGATAGAAAAAGATAACACTATTTGATAAAGCAAATTCTCAGCTATGGAACAATATTCTTCAGCATAGTAACAAGCATTAGCTATATATTTTCTCCAGTGATGAACAAAAGCCTGCATGCCGTGCTCATAAAAATCTGTACTAGTAGAGGTGACCCACTGTCTCTGTTACCATAGCTTAAACACTATCCATTGCCTCACTACATTCACATGCACTCTTTAGATCTCATTAAGCATTCTGCAATCATCAGGGACCTGGTCACAAGGAATATGGAGAAAGTTGCACTGCTCAATGACTTCTTTGCCCCAGCCTTCACTGATAAGGGCTCTAGCCACAGTGTCCAAGCTAGAGAAAGCAGAGGTAAGAACTTGGAGATGGCAGATCACAGCACAAGAAGAATATGGAGCTGTTGGAGCAAATACAGAGGAGGGCCATTAAGATGTTCAGAGGGCTGGAGCATCTCTCCTATGAAGAGATTTTGTGCCTAAAGAAGTGAAGGCTCTGGGGGACCTGGTAGCTGTCTTCCAGAACCTGAAGGAGGCCTACAGGAAAGCTGGGGAGGGACATTTTATAAGGGAGTGTAGCAACAGGACAAGAGGAAATGGTTTTTTAGATTTTGACTGCATATATTGGACAAAATTGTTCATGGTGAGAGTGGTGGATGAGATTTTAAACACCTTGGTCTAGAGGGAGGTGTCTCTGCTATAGGGAAAGGGACTGTAACTAGATGATCATAAAGGTCCCTTCCAACCCACACCATTCTCTGATTCAATGATTCTGTTATTAATTTGTCTGTCTGTATCTATTTATGTACTGGTAAGCTTATCAAAGTAGTATCTCAGCATACATCCACAGGAAAACCCAAAGAATTACTTTATAGCTGTAAAAATAAATGTGGCAACAGAAATAGTAAATTCAGCAGAAATGAGAGGATGATAAAGATGTAGTTTCTAGCATATTCAGGAATTTCTAGAGCAACTCGCTAATTACATATTTCTCCTGGAGTATTTTATATTGTCTTTACCTGCTTAAGCAAAGGGCTGAATTCTCTAGCATGTCCCTAAACATTCATATTTCATCTGAATGAGGTATCTTAATGAAACTGTATTTTTTTTCCAAAATTGCACTCACATCTGTCTTTTCCTTTGTTTGCTAAAATGAGAGGTCACATTTAATGTATGAAATTTTTTTTCTTGAGGTTATGAAATTGATCATATTAGTTCAGTCTGAGATATTTTCTAATACTTAGAAGTTCTTGCGCTACAGTAATTTTAACACAAACAATAGGAATAGAAATAAAAATAGAGATATTTCCTGATATCAAAGCTAAGCTTTCCTAAATCATTCAAGATTCACTCTGCAAAGTTAAGTCTTTACATCTGTAAAAGCATGAAGTGTAGGTGATGCAGGAGGTAACTTAGCAAACATTCACATTACTTTGTAAAATGCTAAATGTGTGAATTAATTTTTTTTTTCATTCTTAAAAATAGTAAATATAATGTTTATTACTAATTCTTTTTATATCATTAATACAAGAAAAAGTCACATGCATAAGTCAGTGTTAAAATACTGTATGTATGTGTATTATTGAGTGTATGTGTAATGCTGTGTGCTGTTGAAGTTAACAAACAGCTTGCATAATTCTTCAGGTATATCAAGAAAAACAAAACAAGATAAAACAAATAAATAAAAAATGTTTAAAGCATTCTGAAAAACTGCACTGATTTAAATGAATGACCATGCTGTCATTAGTTTTGTGTGTTGCATTTGCAATATGTCCTCAAAGTCTTGTATTAGAAGGTTGAGTAGAAACTGACATTTCAGAATCATTTTTTGTATTACAAAGCAATGAATTTTCCAGAAGACATTTTTAACACAAATTATTGGATTAAACAAGCTTGTTTCTTAAGAAATTAATTCCTTTTTCTTTCTACAGTTAATGTGAAGAATATAGGCAGTTGGTTTTAGAAAAAAATTGGACAATTATTTTAGATCTAACTGTTATCTATTAAGTTACGTATTCTACATCTACTTAACTTAGTCTTCATATGTCTATTTAATCTACCATTTAATTAATTCATTGTTTGCCCAGAGGTTTGACAGTGATTTTTGCATACAGATGGTGTTGGGTATGCAAATAACTGGGAATTGTTTTTAGTATGTGGTCTTGAAATGCTCAGCAGAAGTAAGCAAACATCAAATGTTTCTAGAGTTTATGTACATATTTAGGAAAACAGCATTATTATTTACATTATACTCCATCTGTTATCTAATATTAATACTACAAGAAAGATTTGATCAAAGTTTTAGATATTTTATGAAAATACACATTAAAATTAGGAAGAGAGAAAAAATGTAAATTTAACTTTGAAACAAATGAAATAAAAATATTTTTGCTTATAATTTATTCACATTTTCAGTTTTATGCAACTATCAATAAAATTTGATTTAAAAAGAAAGAAATTTAGTAAAGTTTAACAATGTTTTATTGTTATTTATTTATTTGTTTATTTATTTTTGAGGTAAAGGTAGTGAAGCACTGAAACAGTTTGCCAAGAGGTGAGGTGGGTGCCCTCTCCTTGGACACATTTAAGGTCAGGCTGGATGAAGCTCTGAGCAACCAGACTTATCTGTAAATGTCCTTGTTCATTGCAGGGTAGTTGGACTTTCAACAGTCCCTTCCCATTCAGACAGCTCTGTGATTCTATGATTCTACATAGAAAGCAGCAAAGTATGGCAAAGCAACAGACCTTAATATAGTAAATGTGGGAAAGGAGCACATATGTATAGTGAGACAATTCACTGAGAGATTTCAATGAAATATCTTTTTCCGCAGGTAAAGTAATCATATTACTCTGTGTTACTGATTGCTTTGGAAGATCTCCAATAACTCTAAGGTGGTGCAGCTGTATCAAAGGCTGTATCCTTCTATCTTTATGAATATCTCAGTGGACCTCTGAGGTTCAATAAGACCAAGTGCCGGGTCCTGTACTTTGGCCACAATAACCCCATGCAATGCTATAGGCTTGGGGCAGAATGGCTTGAAGAATGTAGAGAGGAAAAGGACCTGGGGGTGTTGGTTGATGCTCAGATCAACATGAGCCGGCAGTGTGCCCAGGTGGCCAAGAAGGCCAACAGCATCCTGGCCTGTATTAGAAATAGTGTAGCCAGCAGGAGCAGGGAGGTGATCATCCCCCTGTACTCAGCTCTGGTACGGCCGCACCTCGAGTACTGTGTTCAGTTTTGGGCCCCTCACTACAAGAAGGACATTGAGGCCCTGGAGCGTGTTCAGAGAAGGGCAACAAAACTGGTGAGGGGTCTGGAGCACAAGTCTTATGAGGAGCGGCTGAGGGAGCTGGGATTGTTTAGTCTGGAGAAGAGGAGGCTCAGAGGAGACCTTATTGCACTCTACCACTTCCTGAAGGAGGGTTGTGGTGAGGAGGGGGTGGGCCTCTTCTCCCTGATAAATAACGACAGGACGAGAGGGAATGGCCACAAGTTGCGCCGGGGAAGATTTGGATTAGATTTGAGGAAACATTTTTTCTCTGAAAGAGTGGTCAGGCACTGGAATGGCCTGCCTAGGGAGGTGGTTGAGGCACCATCCCTAGCGCTGTTCAAGAAGCGTTTAGATGAGGTGCTAAAGGATTTGATTTAGTAGTTGGGTAGAGATAGTGATAGGAGGATGGTTGGACTAGATGATCTTATAGGTCCTTTCCAACATTATGAACTTATGAACTTATGAAATACTATTTTAAGAAAGCAGACTTCTGTATATACTTTGGAAGTGCAAATGGTTCAATTTTTCTTTGCTTTTTTCCTAGAAAAAAAAAAAGACTTCCACAAAGCAGGGAAAATTTATTAGTAAATTCAGATTAAAAAAAAAAAAAGAAAAAGAAAAAGAAAAAGAAGAACAACAGCATAAAAGAGAAAAGGACAGTTGCTAATTAAAAAGAACAGAAGAGAAAGAAACAAGGATATTCAGAGACTGAAAATATTGTCAGTAAACATCAGGTGCTGAGACAGAAGAATATTATATTTACAATGGGCTTGATTTCCCAAAAACCAAAATGAATGTTTTCATTGGGAATGTGATCAGATCACAAAAGATGAAAAATACTGTTCTGCTCAATAATATTTAACTGATATATATAAAAAAAAAAGAGCAGAAAACGTACGCAGGCAATTACTATTTTTTTTTCCCCATATCTTCAATGACTCCCTTGACAGATTTTAGTAGATATTTTACAAATAAAACATGAAGTTTTGATTCTCCTATGAACTTGAACATCTCTATCAGTATCTGAAAATGCCCTTTGGTTCAGAGTTTGCCATATTTCCTTTCTTTTTGTTGTTTGTTGTTGTTGTTGTTGTTGTTGTTGTTGTTGGAATACTTTTTCCCCCTGCAGTTGTATGGTAAAATTCTAGCTTTCATTGTTGAGACTCAAAGATGAAAGTATTCTAACACTTCTCTCTTACTAGTATATATATGTATTTTTAATAATTGATTAATAAAAATTCCCTTAGTACATGGTGCTAAAAGTCCCACTGAATTATAACACAACAACATTAACGATAATCACAGTTGCCATGGAACAGAATAATTTTCCCACAATTTATTTTCCCTGAAAAGGATGAGTCTCTACAGTATCTATTGCTTTTCACTGTCTAGGACAGATAGTGACAGATACAGGATAACTATTGAACAGATTTTTATATTCTAAAAAGTTTAAATTATTATTATTATCTTTGAAATATTGATTATTGTTATAAAAATAGTGTTTAAATTCTTGTCAATGATTTAAGGGCTGGTTTGGCCTGGTTCCATGATGATTGGTCCTCTGGAGAACATAGTTATCTTCTGAGACAGGTATACCCATAACTATTGATGATCCACAGAGCTGGAGCATTAACTCTTCAATTCTCAATGCACTACATGATGTTATGATGTGGAATACCAATATCAAAAATCATAAAACCATGACAATTCTCCAGATGGGACATTTTTCAGTCTCCTTCCTTGTATTTTCCTGAATAGAGTAATATGATCAATCATAAGAGATGTTACAAGAACATAACATTAGGTAAATTCCTTTGTTAGATGACCAACTCAAGCCATTCTTACAATGCGTATATTCTATATTTTGCAGAAGATATTGGAAGAGGAAGTGTTGAGATATTTCCCATCTATATATTATGATTTAGTATGTGGAACAGTTGTTCAAGAAGTACATAATGTAAGTTCAATGCTATTTCCAGTCTAAGGAGACTAGAAATAGCCAGTCTAAGTGACCGATGTCACTTACAGGTAAGTACCTTCCTCAGAAATTTCATTATTTTATTGTTGATATGTATATTTGGACAAGTAGGGAGGGCAACCATTAGTTAGGTGGATTTCTTGGTGTTGAGTTACTGCAAGCAGCCTGAACATTATTTTTCCCAGTTAGTTTTATTCCTTTCCAGAAGACTACTTTTGAAACAGTCTTCTTTCTCTTTGCAATCCAGTACTGACTATATCAAATAGCTCATAATTCAGTACCCCAAAAACTGAACATCGTATAATCATCCTAATGCAAGATACTACAGATGGTTATTACACTGGGAAGTTTTATAATTCAAAAGTGTAGCTATTCTGTTATAAAAGAAAGCTGTTAATGAATGACTATTAATGTTTCAAATTGTCAAAGTGAAAAGCAGAATGGTTCAAATATACACTAGACTTAATCCATCTGACATATTTAGTTTTTGGATTGTTAATATGGCCAGACTCTGAATTTAGACATATGTAGACATATGTAAATGGTTGGTTTTCCATAGCCAAGTAATGGTATAACCAGTTTAATAGGTACTTCTTCCATCTTATAGATATTAGCATATGTGGAAATGAGAGTTTTACAGTTTCTACTATCTATATCTTAGCATATTACTCTATGCACTGTCCTACATTTTATTTGACACACATTACAAGAAAAAAAGTAAACATATCTAACTCATTAGAGATCTGGGTCAGCATACAGAGACAGGTAAGCAAGTTGTTGCAGCTATCTCTTTACACATTCTGGGAAGTTGCTTTCACAGTGTCATAATCTGTGTAGGGGACATATGTTCATCTCTAATCTCTCTCAAGAAGAATACAAATATAAACACAAATGTTATTAGAAATGTCTGCAACATCAGCCTGTGTATAAATTAGCTCCAGAATCTAAGTTCAAAATTCTCTGCAGAAAGAATTGCTACAGAAGACTATTGTAAATTTGGGGTTAAAATGTGTTCCTCGATATTTAGGCTGTAGTTCCACTGACCTAAATGTCATTTCCTTGGCATCTGTCAGCTTCATTGACTTTAATAAAGAAATTCTTCACTCTTTTTCTGAAAAAAATTTATTGCAAGTCTTATTCATGTAAAGTACATAGTACCTATCAGTATCTTTCAGAGTACATATTATTTTAATAATCTGTTGGTAGTTTTGCTTTTGTTCTAGAAAACATATATAAATATGCTTCTTAGACTTAGGTCACTGGATTTGTTAGTAGAGACTAAAATAATGGTACAGAATGTTATATTCAGACAAAGAAAAGGCAATCTCTCCGGAAACCATAGAGATAAGGCTTTTAAAATAAATCCAAAGAAAAAAATAAAAGATATAGGAATAAATACAATTGCCTTAAAAAAGCATCTCATTGCAAAACTGATTACATAAATAATCAATCCAAAGACATGTGTTAGATAAATAACAAAAATGATAAGAGATAAGAAGAAGTGACTTTTAGTGTAAATGCAGGACAAATATAAAAGTAAAGAAAATCTTTATTCTGAAGTCAGAAGCATTTGAGGAGTATACAGACAAGGACTGTAAAGTAAAAAAAATACTTAAAATATCTTTGGAAATGTTTTGTTGTTGTTGCTGCTGTTGTTTTTGTTTTGTTTTGAATAAGAACTGTTAATTTGGTAATTGATTTAATTTTAAATACTCAAAAATAATTTCATATCCCGAAAGCAGTTTTATAATTTACAGAAAGAAGTGTTACCAAGGAGATGAGACAACGATACTGAGAGTGTTATATATTAAAAATGTAATTTGCTGAAAAATGCAAATTGGTTTTAATTAGAGATTACGGCTGATGGCTCTATATATATCAATTATATAAATGATCAAAAAATCATTTATCTAGTGATCCTACATTAATGTATTTTAGACATTTCCATAGAATTCATCAATAATATTTTTGTTTAGTACAGAGGATAATGCTATAATTCCTCAAAACATTTTTACTGACAAGACAGCATTGCAACATATTCTGAAGTTTAAACACTTTAATGTAAGGGCTATCATAAAAAACATAATAAAATATTTTCAAGTCAGTGAACTTCAATCAATTTAATTAATTGCCAATGAACAACTTTTGATCACAGATTTTGGGATTGAAAATAAATAAATAAGCAAACAAGCAAATAAATACGTCAAACAACTAAATTAAAAAATATACATATATAATCTCTGGTCTGTACATCTCTTCCCTATGTTATTTTTGATCCCTTGGCAAGGTGGTGAATAACAAAGGAGATAAGAGTATTTTTCATGTGGTTTCTACTGACTTGATCTGGTAAGAGTTCCTCCACCAGCTGCAGTCCTTTTGCAGTCGTACCTCTTCCTCATCTTCTTCTCTGTCCCTCCTTGAGGTGGCTGCTTTTACTCCTGCTCTGTTTAGGTCACCCGTTTTGTTTATTCCAGTGTCTCTCCTTGTCTGGTGTCGCTTCTACCCTGGCATATGTACCCCTGTGTTTCCTCCTGAGCAATTGTGCATATGTCACTAGAATTATTGAACCTTAATGAATATTTGTTAAAATAAATTCATATTGTTTAAATTATAAGTAAGAATGGAACCTCATGAAATATCTGGACATCAGTCCAATCATGCATAAATTTAACTGCATACTGAGATAATCCTTAAACTCAGGGAAATCCATGTCCTAAATAATTTGAAACTTTATTGTGGACAGGTTTCAAGTATTGGCACAGGAATCAGAAGTGCATGGACAGTCGCCAAGCAGTAATGCTAATGAGGACACAGAGTAGATATCAGCCTGGAGGACAAATGTCACGACATTTGTGAAAAGAACATCACACCACAATGTTGCACTTGAAATCACACTTTTAATAAATATGAAAGAGAAGATAGAAGGTTAACTAATGTAAATAAGAAAACAATAACCTGGTCGTAGGTAAGTCTTGTTCAAAACAATAAATGCTAATGCAAGACTTTTCTTTATATTTGCCTTATTTATCAATTTGGCTGACATTTTAAACATGAGTACAGATTTGCTGGTTTTGGTGCCCCAAGCTAAGATGCCAGGACAGACAGAGTCAAAGAGTAGTATTCATTGACTGGGTAGCAAATACTGCTTTGAAAACTGGGAGTACTCAGAGTGCTTACATTTTCTAGTTGTAGCATACTGCTTTTTTGTAATTAGGGTATTCATAAATTTTACTCTTTTAATAATTTTCTTTTTTGTATTCCAAAATGCAGAATATATATATATATTTATTATTATTATTTTGAAGAGCAATATTGAAACTTTTAAGTTAGCAACAGGCCAACTGTGATATCTCTAATAGCCCAAAACCTTCTCCTTCGTGTTTTTCAACATTTTTACTCAGACAAGAAAAATGCCTTCTCAGGTTTTGAACTGATATTTATCTCAATATGACTAATATTTTCTCATACGTACTCAGCCTCAATTTAAGCTTTTCTTTTGTCACATCATATAAAGAAAATATTTTCTGCACAGATTAAATACATTACAAACATAGTTCTACTGAACTGTGAAGCCAGGAGGGAGCATGCTAGCAGCAATTGCCTCAAGCAAAATGCTGTCACAAACTCCAAAGCTTTGATGTCCTCAGAAATGGTGGAAAGCATAAGGCAAAGAGTGAAGGGTGGGTATGAAAGGCAGCAGCAGACTCCCATGCTGGTGTCTATGTTAGTCAACAGAACAGAGACTGACAAGATGTTAGAGGAATGCATTCTGTAACTTTTCAAAAGGAGTCACAGCAATTGCTTTCACATATGTTCCTCAGCTCCCCTGAGGATTTACTCATTGCCTGGGATGTGAAGTGATCACTGTTCTCTCACAACGTTGGTCCTACTTGTAAAAATTCAACTAGACTTCAGGGGAAAGAGAGAGAAAAGAACAATTGCACTTCCTTCTGAAGTGCCTCATACCAGTTTGCTATGCACTCTAAGACTTCCACCACAACTGCCAGTCACACATTTACAGCATAAAATGGATTTTAAGCAGAATTCCTGAAGTAGCTGTCTGTCAGATTTCATTCACTGAAACAAAGCAAAGCAAAGCAAACAGACAATAAATAAATAAATAAAAATAAAAACTATGGCATTTCCTGCTATGTTTGGAGCAGCTCACTTACAGCTCCAACCTGCGTCACATAAAGATAAAATATTATCTGTAAGATATTCTCTGCAAAATTCAGTCACAGGTGCTAAAGAGGCTAAGAAAGAACATGACACATCACTGACACAGAAAACTTACATCAAAACAGGTAGCTCAGAAAAAAGCTTCCCTTTGGTACTAATAAGACTAGATTTAATATGGAATTTGTGCCCTTCCATTGTATTTGATATTACGTACACCTAAAATAAAAATAAAATAAAATAAAATAATAATAATAAAAAGCTCACCTGTATTTAAGTGTCATTCTACCCTAAAAATATTTTTAAGGACCAAATACATGTAATAGGGAAGTTAATGTTTCAGTGGGCTAATAAAAATGGAAGAATCCATTATTATTATTTTTTCTGAATGCAGGTATGTAAACAAATAAATACACATATTTCTACACAAACTCCTTGAGACCTAACATTTTTCTGTGATGTCATATTCACTTTTCTAGTGTTCCTCTACGCCAATTTGCACAGATTTTTTAGATGACTTCTTCCTTATCAACACTTCCATTATTATTGTCTTTATGTATTTACATGCAAAGAAATCAATTATTTTAACATCTGGTGAACTCAAAACCCTGACACATAGCATTGCTGTGATTTTATTAGGAAAATTATCCTGTAAAAAGGAGTTGGATGGATGGATGCAATGAAAGATACCATCACTGAAACCTGGTAGGATGATTCCCATGATCAGAGCGTAGCCACCAACAGTAACAAGTTGTTCAGAAAGAAATTATAAGGATTGCTCTCCACACCAGGAAGAGAAATACAGTATAAAGAGCTGTCCCTGAGGAATGGCCACAAAGAAGTTGAAAGCTTATGAGAGCTAGAACCTAAGGAAACAAAGGGAGCCTTGTGATTGGTGTCTACTACAGGTCACCTGATCAAGTGGAGCCTCCAGCTACAGGAGGAATTACAGGCTCTCATCCTGTTGAGGTTTTTAACCACACTGACACCTACTGGAAAAGCAGCATGGTGAGCTGCAGTCAATCCAGGAGGCTCCTGAAATTTACTGAGAATAACTTTTCAAGCTAAATAATACTTAGCCTCACCAGGGTGGATGAAATATCAGACCTGTTGCTCACCAACACATGCAAACTTATTGGAGGATGCCTGGGATACAGTGGCCATGCAATGGTGGAGTTCACACTGCTGAGGGATATGGGACAGACAAAGAGTAAAGTCAGAATGTTAAATTTTAGAAAAGATAAATTCAATTTCTTCAGTGAGCTGAGCTAGTCAACAAACTCCCTGGGAAACTGTCCTCAAGGACAATGGGGTGAAGCAGAGTTGGCAGATCTTTAAATAAGCTTTCCTTAGGGCACAAGAGCTCTCCATCTCTAGGTGTAGGAAGTCAGGAAAGGAAGGCAAAAGACTGGCATGCCTGAATCAGGACCTGCTGGTCAAATGGGAGTGCAAGAAGAAAATGAACAGGAAATGGAAGCGGGGACACATACCTTGGGGGAAGTATAGAGATGCTGCTAGTCTGTGTGGGGATGGGGTCAGGAAGGACAAGACCCAAGTGAAACTTTACTTTGCAAGGACTGCTAAGAGGAATAAGAAACTTTTCTACAAGTACATCAACCAGAAAAGGAAAGTACAAGATGGTGCACTCCGCAAAGTAAGCCATATGAGCAGGCTGGTAAAAAATGGGCAGGGAGAAGACTGAGATACTCAACAACTTTTTTGCTTTAGTCTTCACTATCAGTACAAGGTAGGAGATGAAAGGATAGAGCACTTTAAGGGTACTGGCTGATGGTAAAATGGACATGAGCCAGCAAAGTGTTATGAGGCCTCATCTGGTGTACTGTGTGCAGATGGGGGTTCCTCAGTACATGAGAGACGCGGATTTGCTGGAATGTATTAGAGGAGGGTCACAAAATCATTTCCAAGATTTGGAACAACTTCCCTATTAGGGTAGGCTGAGAGTTCTAGGGCTGCTCAGTCTGGAGGAGAGAAGGATCTGGAGAGACCTGATGGTGGCCCTTCAGAAAGAAGGGGACAGGCTCTTTAGCAGGACCTTTTGTGACAGGACAATGGTTTCTAAGTAAAGAAGAGATTTAGATTGGAACAAATTTTTTATAATAGAAATAGTTCCCTGGAGAGGTGGTGGATGCTTCCTCCCCTGGAGACATTCAAGGATATTCAGGCTTGCAAGAAGCCAGAATGACTTCTGTCTCAAAGCTTGTTCAGTGGCATCCATCCAAGGCATAACATGCTTGACAAGCTTATGAAGTTAATGGTTAAATACCATGAACACAGCAGTAAGAGGACAATCATCCTGTTCCTCCTGAACAAAATGTGGACAGTCCAACAGATGTTGTCACCGTGACAAACAGGACATGATGCCCCTGATAACTGGGGTAGGCAGGAGTGCCCCTTGCAACCAGCTGCTGATGGAGAGGATAAAAACCCAAAGAATTCTGAGGAAGAATGGGTATCCCCTCTGCCATACAGCTGTGAAGGTCATTCATGCAGCTGTGAAGGTCAGTGAGATGTCAATGACTGACTTGCTGGCCCCCTATGAACCAACAATATGTTGATGGATCCCTGGTGGTGACTATTCTTACCTTGTAAAGAGTTGGCTAGGCTTTCTCTCTTTACTATCGCTAACTTCCCCATCTTCCCCTTATTCCTTAGTAGCTTAGAATTCGTAATGGATTGCAGCATCTGAGGCATAGACTCAGATATGGATGATCCAAATCATTTATTACAGGTTCTAGCATCCCTTATATACATTCATAAGTTTTCTCTTTTAACTTTCCCACTCGCCCTTACAAGTCAACAAAATACTCCACAAACACTCCTTAACCGTGCATACAGGTGCTTATCCAATCAGGGTCATGAGTGGTTCCAGGCCACGCACTCTAAGCACCAGCTTACTTGAACTTGTTTTATTTTTCTTCTGGAGTGTCCTTGGTTCTCAGCCTTCCATTTTCATGCTGTTTATATTGCTCCACAACTTCTGCTCTGAATATACTTTCTTGTATTCCTACAATGGGTAATATTTGGCCTCCTTTGCTGCCTTAATCTTCCTCTCTATATATGTATATATATGTCAAACCATCACCTCCAATAACTGAATCACAGCAAGGCTTTATTGGACTCTTAGCAACCCGAACTAGCTGTAGACGTTTCTGTTCATTGAAGGGGAGTTGGATTAGATGCTCCTTGAAGGCTCCTTAACTCAAAGAGTGCTGTGATTTATGACAAAAAAATAAAAAATATGTAGACCATTTACAAGTGGCATTCCTTGGTAGTTGATATTGGCATCAGCACTAGTTAACATCTTTGTCAGTTACACTAACAGTAGGAATGAATATGCCCTTTGCAAATTTACATGTAACATTAAATTGTAGACAACATGCTGAAAGGAAGAGATAATCCGCATAGGTACCATGATGGAATCAAGATGTAGGGCCATGTGAAAAACATGAAATATAACAAGGCCAAGTGCAAGGTTCCGCACTTGGATTGGAGGAATATAATCTAGTTCAACACAGAATGGCACAAAGCAAGGTCAACTACATCAGGTTGCCTATAATTACCTGAAAATCACTTCTGAAAATCTCCAAGGACAAAAATGCTAAACTTCCCTGGCAGCTTGTTTCAGTGTTTGACCAATCTCACATAGGAAAAGTGCTCAGTTAACTTTAAATGGCATTTATTTTCTATGTTTTTGTCCTAATCAGAGGATTGCCATCACAAGAGAATGCTAAGCAACTGCTGACTGTGGGATTCAACTACTCCCTTTCATTCATGTTCCCCATATATATATATATATCTATATATATATGTTCCTCTTATGGAAAATAAGACAACTACTTTATTTTCTTCTGTATCTAATTACTGGGACACTTAAGATTTCAGCTGCTCTATATGGTATATTTTAATAGAAAATGTAAATCACTTTCCTGATGGTTCTGGGTCATTGAAATACTAATTGCAGTTCATTAGCAGAAATATCTTATTAATATCACCTACTAGAATAATTAGTAAGAAACAGAGTATTGGAAAGAATTGTGCTCAACATATCTTTATCTCTTCATAAATCAAGGTGAAAGTAGACCATATTACATTAAGAGATTCTTTTTTTTATAATGCTCATTGCCATTATGACTAAGTGAGAGGTGTAATCTCTAGGAAATGCTTTCACAATGCCAAGTCAATAAAGTAAATTGATTTTCTATGGAAGAGATGTGTTCAACACCTAAAATGGAGCTCAGAACAACCTACAGTGATTACAAGGAATCAAGGGAATTTTAAGCTTAGCCAACAGGGAATACTGAAGGGAACAAGGTTTGGGTGGGGGTGCAATTAACTTTACATAATGTTTCATGTTTCAGATATGAGCTCTCAAGCATCATATATTTTATTTTTGTTCAAATCCTATGTCAGTCCAGAACCAATTTCTCATACAATCTGGACAAAACAGATGTGCTTTAATATTTTCATGAATCAGACAAATATCTTTACCAGCAATTTAGATCTGTCTTACATTTTTTTTCCTACCTGTATTTATCTTGCTTTATTGTATGGGAACTGCTGAATCACAGCCTGAACCACTGATTGGGTGAAGGTGATATACCTGTGTGATTGGAAGGGGTGGAGCCTGGCTCCACCTCTCCCAAACCCCATTTAAGGGCTGACCACCACCAGGGAAGGATCTCTTCTTGGAGATCCCTCCCACGTGGAGTCCCCTGCGAGCCTTGACATCCTGAAGGTGAGCCATCTTCTCTTTTGTATTATTTATATCCCATCTATATAGAACTATTCAAAATATACTATCATCTATACTATTCTATTGTGAAGTATCATCCTTGGGAGTTATCTACCCCACATTTATAAAATCAAGATTTCTAGTTGCAATTGTACTCAAGTTTCAGCAGGAACAAAAAATCGTGTCTATCTTAAAATAAGTTGAGAAATCAGTATATAATTCTGGGGAATAGAGAATGTGGAATTATTGAAGTGGGAAAGGGAACTCAGAGTACTGAAATCACTACAAAACATTTTGTAGAGTCTGGTGCTGTCTTCCTTTTTTTAGAAGGACTTGTAAAGGAAAACCATTATAGTTTAAATAGTTATTAGATGACTTCTTTTAATGATTATTCAAATAAAATAACAAACTCTCTGAATTAACTTTATACTGTACATAAATTTACTGAATTTAACCTGCAATAATGAAAAAGCATCCATCTATAACAACTCTTACCTTTGGGAATTATTTTGTTGTTGCAGGTCCTTTACAGGAATTATGTTATATTGCAGCTTCAGTAAGTCATATGCTGTACTATTCTAATACATCTATTCAGTACATTAATTTGCTATAGCAAACAGTATGTGTTCAGCTGTTAGATGTTCCACAACATTAAATGGATCACTCACAGTGACCTAAAGGAATTAGATGAAGAAACTTTTTCTTCCTACGTTTGCTGTTAATACTGTATGTTCTCCAGTGTGAAAGGTAAAATGTAAATTATTCATCCTGTACTTACATTATCTACTTCATGTACTAGGTCCCTTCTGAAGAGGTGAAGTTTGAAATTTCTGTTGCTTCTTGGACAAGGCTAAATGCCTTTAGATTGTTTACACCTTTATATAAATATCTTTAGGTGAAAGTCTTACTAATGAGATGTGTCCTTATAAAAATACAGAGCTAATACTGAAGACTAGAGACTGGAAAATAGGTCTAAGACTGTGTAGATGTGAAAAAAATAAGGAACATGCTGATCATGCTTAACTTTGGTCAATCCATCAGACTACGCTCCATTACTAAGCACAACTTACGAAGCTTGCCAAAGCTTCTCACTCTGCCCTCTCCACACTGAAGCTTAGAACTAAAGCAGTCTTAGAATTAAATTGTTGTGAACAGATGTCAAATATCAACTGAATACCTGGTCTTTAAATTGTGGAAAGTCCTTTTAAAGGTCTGTCTGTACGCAATTTCTTCCCTCTCAGGGGACTATTTACTGTTAATTATTATATATGCAGAGATTTTAAGAAAGGATTTTTCTATTTTGTTGTCTGCCATTTAATATGCTTCATAATCACTGCTGTAAAATCATTTTGGAATAGTTGAAAGTGTCACCAATATGTCCAATAGCTTTCATGGTATTTGATTTTTCCAATTATTAACAGAAAAAAAAAAGGAGAAAAAAAGGAGGGGAGAAGGGGAAGAAAGAAACTCCCTTCCTTTCTCTTTATCAGTGACACAGACAGTGGGATTTAGTGCACACTCAGCAAGTTTGAAGATGATGAGATAATGCTAATCTGAGTGATGCAGTTGACACAGTAGAAAGAAAGGATGCCATCCAAAGAGACATCGCCAGGCTTCAGAATTAGGCCTATGAGAACATAATGAGGTTGAACAAAGGCAATTACAAGGTGTTGTACTTGAGTTGGGGCAATCCCTGATGTATGCTGACTGAAAGAAGAACTCAGTGAGTGCAGCCCTGTGGAGAAAGACTTGGGGATCCTGGTGGATGAAAAGCTTAATCTAAGCCTTTTTAAGAACTGAAGGGTTGGAGTCTTTTTTTTTTTATAGAAAAATTTAATTGATTATTACTCAATACATAAGTACTATCTGAAGTTCTATATCCTTTTTTGCACACAGGTTGTTTATTCATTAATAATAATGATAAAATAATGTCAAAACCTTAGCTAATCAATATTTTTGCACCTTGATCATTTCTGTAAAACAAGTACAATGAGTAACTATGCATTCAGATTATTCTGAAACCTCTCCTGGCCAGTTAGAAATTTTAGGTGGGTTGTATTCAAGTATTCAAGGTATCTTGTAATCTTGAACTTGTGAACGTATGCCAATCCAATCAGAGGATACTCAGTTTCCAAACATCTGGAAATCAAAAGTTTACATAGGCATTCTCTGCTGAGTGTACAGATTTATTCTGATGCAGATGTACTGTAATGATCTTCCTTGACAATGCCCTATGTATTCCTAATAAATACTATGCATGTATTTATTAATTAGTTTCACTGTTAAAGTACATGCTTTCTGAATATCATCTCTACAGGAGATATGGTACATCTGGGACTATCCATGACTTATACACTATCCATGAGTTATACATGATATATTATCTGAAAAATGCCAGACAAATGTATTATCCATGAACAGTGTTCTTCACAGCCTTCAAAAGGACATAAAGGAGGTATGTGCTATTTTACTTTAAACATTTAAATGGCTTGGTCTTTTGCTAGTGAAATTTTGATAAACAACTTCCACCTTTCCACTTAAAAATCCCTTCAAAGCAATGCAGGCTTATAGACCTTACAGATCAACACTGAACTACAGTTCATAATGAGAAGCAAAACATATTCAGAAGAAAATCTATATGCTTCAGATACTGCAGTTCAAAAACAGAAATATTTTCTTCTTATGAATTCCACATGTATCTTCCTGTCATGGTTTTATGATTTTTGTTATATTATTGATATTCTACATCATAACATCATGGAGTGTATTGGGAGTTAAAGAGTTAATGCTCTAGCTGCATGGATCGTCAATATTTCTGGGTATACCTGTCTCAGAAGAGAAGAACTACATTCCCCAGAGGACTGTGCAATGTTCATAAGTTCATAAGGTTGGAAAGGACCTATAAGATCATCTAGTCCAACCATCCTCCTATCACTATCTCTACACAACTACTAAATTAAGTCCTTTAGCACCTCATCTAAACGCTTCTTGAACAGCGCTAGGGATGGTGCCTCAACCACCTCCCTAGGCAGGCCATTCCAGTGCCTGACCACTCTTTCAGAGAAAAAATGTTTCCTCAAATCTAATCCAAATCTTCCCCGGCGCAACTTGTGGCCATTCCCTCTCGTCCTGTCGTTATTTATCAGGGAGAAGAGGCCCACCCCCTCCTCACCACAACCCTCCTTCAGGAAGTGGTAGAGTGCAATAAGGTCTCCTCTGAGCCTCCTCTTCTCCAGACTAAACAATCCCAGCTCCCTCAGCCGCTCCTCATAAGACTTGTGCTCCAGACCCCTCACCAGTTTTGTTGCCCTTCTCTGAACACGCTCCAGGGCCTCAATGTCCTTCTTGTAGTGAGGGGCCCAAAACTGAACACAGTACTCGAGGTGCGGCCGTACCAGAGCTGAGTACAGGGGGATGATCACCTCCCTGCTCCTGCTGGCTACACTATTTCTAATACAGGCCAGGATGCTGTTGGCCTTCTTGGCCATCTGGGCACACTGCCGGCTCATGTTGAGCCGAGCATCAACCAACACCCCCAGGTCCTTTTCCTCTCTACATTCTTCAAGCCATTCTGCCCCAAGCCTATAGCATTGCATGGGGTTATTGTGGCCAAAGTGCAGGACCCGGCACTTTGCATTTTCACGTGTTTCCACTCAGAGGGAAAGATAAAAACTGTCTGTGATCATGGGACTGTCTCTCTTTCCTTTGGGATTGACTTAGCAGCAGGTACTTGCTGCCATCTCACCTTCAGCACTAGCGTAAGGCCTTCAGTTTATCAGACATTGTTGCTCATTTTTTGATTCATTAGCCTCAATTCCAATTATATTGTATTACGTTGTGTTATTATGTTTTCTGATATCTTATTTAGTATATTAGCTTTCCTCCTCAGATCGTTTCCACTGTTTTGTTCCTAGGCCCATCTCCCTTCCCCCTTTTCCCCTTTTCATCTTCCTCTAAGCCGGGGTGTGTGCCCGTGGGTCCCATGCCTCAATTGTCATGGTACTAGGTTAAACCGGTCTGCAAACCGTTGACATTTCCTTCTGTTTTCAGCATTATCTTTCTTCCCAGGCTTGTATATTACTCAAAACTTCACAATTGATTTACTGATGTGTAATGTTCCTTCTTCATCTATTTACTGATTAAAACCAAATACTTCTATTTAATTATTTATTTTTTTCCCCTAGAGTAGTCCTATCAAAGTAAAGCCACAAAAAGAAAGTTTTTAACTCTGGAATGAGTACCTTTTTTCAGTACTTTAATATGTGTGGCAAAAACAATAAATGTGATTATATTCCTTCATTATAGTTGTAGAGGGAATTAAGTGATCCTTGATTTGTTTGCAATCCAATATCTTTAGGCTGTAAAAGTTTGTAATTAGGAATGTATGTATACAACATTTTTTTTAGATCAGCTTTGTTTCTCTGGGAAATTAGCAACAATATAAACAAGTCTGTTACTTATTTTAACCCATTTATACCTTTGAGTCACTCATAGGTATTTGGTGTATCTACAATGAGCACAATAGGGAAACAAATATTCTATACAAGAGGCTTTGTTCTCTGAAGAAAACGTCTGGCATAGATGGACCATTTCTCATCAAGTTAATGCTACAACTATAGTCTATTAGTTCTGTTACTCCTTTGGGCAAAGTTAGAATGAGTATTGGCACCAAAGTGCTTGCAAACAGAAACATCTGCTTGAATCGTAAAACACTTGTTGAAGCAGCTTAGCAATACAACAGTGTTTAGTTTGTCTCAAGAATACAGAAAGTTATTTTTAGCAACGGGCTAGAAATTACATCTGCAATGCATTTGTGCTAGCTCATTTATATGTTTTTTAGCAAGATATGAAATCAGTACATTTACAATAATGTTCACTTTAGATTTATGTTGTTCTTTGCCACTTTATGTATTTATGTAATTCATATTCTTTTCAAATGTAAAACTTTCTTTTTTTGTTGTTGTTATACTTTCTCCATGAAAGTTTGTTTCTATTTCTTTGTGATTCAGGTCAAATGCTTTACACAAATCCAAGTAGATAACGTCAGTTGCTCTTCCTTTATCCACTGGTGCTGTAACTCCATCATAAAAGGCAACCAAATTTGTCAGAAATTTGTCAGGCATGACTTGCCCTTTGTGAAGCCATGTTGGTTACCACTAATCAACTCATGTTTATTTTCCATGTGCTTTAATAGGATCTTCAGGATGATCTGCTCCTTGATATGCTAGGCACAGAGGTGAGATACTGGCCTGTAGTTCCTTGGAACTTCTTGTTTTCCCTTCCTGAAAATGGGAATTCTGTTTCCCTTTTTCCAATCAGTAGAAATTTTACCAGCTACTATGACCTTTCTGATATGACTGATAATAGCTTAGCAGTTTCATCTGCCAGTTCCCTCTGAACCCATGTATAGATATGATTAGATTCCATGGACTTCCATATCTCCAGGTTTGGGATATGCTTCCCACAGTCGTTACTGAACTGATAAATAAATAAAGCGAGGAATCTCCAAATAAGGAAACTAGAAATAAACATTCTCTACAAATGGCAGAATTCTGTTACATACAGATCAGGCATATGTTTCTCCATAAAACTTGAATACCATTAAAAAGGTTTTGTTTATCTCTTAATAAAGGAAAAATTAAAAGATTATTAAATAACAACATACACTCCATCAATAATATTCAGCCCTTTTCTTCATGTGAATGACTATATAAATGGGCAAAAAATTCATTTTGAATCAATATGTATGCCCTATTAAGAATTAAAGTGGTTTTATGTCTAGGTTCTGACAAATTCAACTTCATTGTCTCTAAACATTAATATTATTACTAATATATTGTCTTAAGAAAACTTGTGATTTGAAACTGTGGATTTCCTTGCATTGTACGCTTATTCTGTTATGCTTTTCTGATGCTTTCTACAGTTACCTTAAACATAAAATTATGAAGTGAATTAAACTTCTCCAAAGTCAAGAAAGTCATTGTTACCAAGAGATATTTTCTTCATAACTATTATTAAGAGCCTTTTGTTTGTTTAGCTGAAAATTAATATTTCTGTGACACACATTTAGTTCCTTCTTGTCCTAGAGGAACTTTAAATTATACTAAAACAAGCTTTGATAATCCTACTAGCTCTTCAGCCACCTCATGGGAATCACAGTTCTGTGAGACTGTACTGATATCCACCTTATCGCTGTCTAGATCTTGAGGCACCACTATGAACTGAGGAGAAGTGTCAAGGAATTTCTATTTAACTTTCTGACATGAGTAATGATAGAAGCTGTTTCTCCAACCTATCCATTAATTCTAGTCCTTATATGAATTTTCATATCACAGGCAACTGCTTGGAGTGTCCAAGGTTTCACTGATATTTTAAGTAATTTATCAGTTACTTCCAGAGCTTTGTGAGAGGTATGCAGAAAGATTTGTTAGTTTGTGATTAGCACTGCATTACAATTATAAATGCAAGCTTCTTTAAATGATTACTAGTTGGTTGCCTTAGAGTCAATATATCAGCTAATTACGTTACTTGTTTCAGTTCCATAACAAGAAACACAGCAAACCTTATGTTAAGAACATTTGTTTATACATATCATAAATTTATTGAATCATATAATCATTTGAGTAGGAAGTGATCTTTAAAGGTCTTTCTCGTGTCATGAAAGTTGTCTTCCAAATTGCAGAAACTTCCTACAACATCTGTGTTAAATGGGATTGTTATTTATAATCCTTTTTGAGCATTAAACACTGACACCACTCTTTTTTTCCCTCTTCCCTTTTATAGTATATATCTTGTCAATGGCAGCAAAAGGGTTCAAATTAATATTTGAAAGATTATTTGAAAATAATTAGAACTGCATTTCCCACACTGAATTCAAATCTTTAATAAATTAAAGTAAATATTATATGGATCTTTCCTAATTTGGGTGAGTGAGTGATTGCTTGTTGTTGTTTGAATGTTGTTCTTTTAAATCTTGAATGCTGAGCAAGTGTCCAGAATACACAATCAAAACATATTTTGATAATCAGAAGAGGAGAAACACCAACTACATATACAATTCTGAAAATATTTTACTCATTTTCCTGTACTGACATAAAGACAAAAATATAGGAATGGCTATGAACTATGACTTTGGAAAATGCTATAGGTTAGTGGCATCTCCATAATGCAATCCTTATTTGTCTAAATATTTGTGTGTTCTCCAGTGTGAAGACAATAGTAGGATAAATGCGTAGAATGATGTCATTACACCACCCTTCATGCTAAGTAAAACTACATAGTCCTCTTCTGATCTGAAACTGCAAAGTCATTCAGATAGAGAAGCGTGCTGTGTTTGAGATGGCTGAGACAGCCTTGGATATCTGTTCAAAACAAGCACTTACGAATCACTTAGATTTATCTATACAGGTTCCTATAAAATGTTACTGGTCAGGCTGAGCTTGTGCTATAACAAGCAATTCTACGTTGCTTAACTATCAAGGTTTCACACTAGCCTCAACTCTCATGATGAGTTTCCCCATACCTGAATAAGTCTTTTTTCAGGAAAACACAATTTTTAATTTCTAAAGCAGTCTTTCTGTTGAGCACGCACAATATTGAGAAAACAGATTCCAACAGCTAATATATACATTAAGTCCAGAGATTGTTTGGATTTGTCTTTTTTCTTGTCATGTAAGGAAAATGAGACTCAAACTTTCCAACATTTTAATTGGTCTGTCTTAGGCTATAACTTCTCCTACTTCATTATGTTTTGTTCTTTTTATGTGTGTGTGTACAGAGTTGCCCATATAAATGTTAGATAAACATGGCAATATTTAACTCAGTCTACACTGGTGACAGGTAAGTTTCACTGCCAAAATGAATCTCTATTCTTCAAACTTGTGCACTGAACCGGAAAAGTAGGGACATGTGATTAAATTTCTTAAGTAATTGTTGTTATCAACAGATACAGGTGGATATTAACATGTAAGCAAGTTTAAGGATAAATGTCAGATTTGTAAATTTTATTAACCTTTGTTAACAAAAATAAAAGTCAATCAATCAAGCCCTGGACATTTCTCCTTGGTTTTTTTTTTTTCTGTTTTTTTTCTTTTTTCCCTGTGTCTAAATATTTATAACCCTATCCATTACATGGTGTTAATCTCAGTGCAAAACATAAATGAATCTTTTAAATCCCATACTGCAATTTTGCAGTTTTTTTCACACAGAACAGTGCCTGATAACTGGAACATATGCAAAGTTGTTTGTCAGATACCACAGACACACCAGAAAGTATCAGTCTGTATCAGAGGCTTTATTACCACAAGTTTTTTAAGTCGTGATAAAAGATGATTCATGGAACAGCCATATTTTATCTCTTCCTTTTTAACAGCATGTTAAGAAAGCTGGAAATCTGCAAGTAGAATAATATTAACAATATCAAAAAAGTGAGACCTTTAAAAACATTTAAACCTAAGATTGCAAAAATTAAATGTAATCTCTATGTTTCAGTGTTGATCTGCTTTTTGTTTTAAAAGGTATTGAGTAAGAATACGCAGTGTTCAGTAGTATACAATTTCCCCTCTTCAGCTTGTTTGTATTATGGGCAAAAGAACTCAGTTGTGCAATATGCAACTGTGAATATTGAGTTTCATTACGCTAAAAATCTTAATTCAACCTCAGTTTCATTGTTGGTTTGACTTATCAAAATGCTCTTCAGCAAGCTGCGCTGTCGAGATAATACAGAATGTAATATTTGTTATCACTGACCAAGTGCATGAACAAAGAACAACAGTAAATAATTGTCATCCTCAAACGAACATACTCTTCCCTAAAGAATCACTGTTCATAAACATTTAATTAATTCAATAAAGGTGTGACTGCATATATACTAATAGAGGAAACTGCTTGGATATTGCATCATGTTAAAGATAGGGATGAGTAGTCAATGCAAAGGGAGTGCTTTTGAAAATTCATAGAATCAGAATCAGAGAACAGACTGGGTAGAAAGCAACCTCAAAGATCAACTAGTTTCAATTCTTCTGCTGTGAGCAGGGTCAGCAACTACAGGATCAGACTGCCCAGAGCCACATCCTGCTTTGCCCTGAATTCCTCCAGGGATGGGGCATCTATAACCTCTCCAGACAACCTGTTTCACTGCATCACTATCCCCTGAGTGAAAAACTTCCTCCTAACATACAACATAAATCTCCCTTCTTAACTTAAAACCATTCCCCCTTGTCCTATCAACCCATGTAAACTCCTAAATGTGTTTTGAAATTACTATAATTCTAGCTCTTGCATCACATAAACACTGGTTTTGTCTTTTTGTTTTTAATGAAGACAAAACTGTTTAAAAACATTTCTGCATCATCTATGCTTTACTAGTAACTAAGTTTGTTTAATGTTATTCATCACAACAGAGCAAATACAACATGCAAAACTAATGACAGCATGGTCATTTGTTTAAATCAGTGCAGTTTTTCAGAATGTTTTTAGCAACAGTTTTTGTTTATTTGATTTATCTTGTTTTGTTTTTCTTGATATACCTGAAGAATCATGCAAGTTTAATTGCAATGAGGCACAGCATTACACATACAGTCAATAATACACATACATACAGTATTTTAACACTGATCTATGCATGTGACTGATTCATGTATTACTGATATAACAATAATTAGTAATAAATACTATATTTACTATTTTTAAGAATGAGAAAATATTTAAATTCACATATTTAGAATTTTATAAAGTAATGTGAGTGTTTGCTAAGTTACCTCCTGCATCACCTGAACTCCATACTTTTATAGTTGTAAAGAATTAACTTCGCAGACTAAATCTTTAATTTAGGAAAGCTAAGCTTTGATATCAAGAAAGATCTCTATTTCTATTTCTATTCCCATTGATTGTGTTAAAATTACTGCAGTACAAGAACTCCTAAGTATTAGAAAATATCTCAGGTTGAATTAAAAAAATACACAAGAAAAAGAAAATCATAGAAGAAATGTGGCCTCTCATTTTAGCAAACAAAGAAAAAGACAGATGTGAGTGCAATTTTGGAAAAAAAAATATTTTCATTAAGATATTTCATTAAGATTAAGTATGGATGTTTAGGGACATGCTAGAGAATTCAGCCCTTTGCTTAAGCAGGTAAAGACAATCTAAAATACTCCAGGAGAAATATGTAATTAGCAAGTTGCTCTAGAAATTACTGAATATGCTAGAAACTACATCTTTATCATCCTCTCATTTCTGCTGAATTTACTATTTCTGTTGCCACATTTATTTTTACAGCTATAAAGTAATTTTTGGGGGTTTCCTGTGGACGTATGATGAGATACTACTTTAATAAACTTAACAATACATGAATAGATACAGACAGACAAATTAATAACAGAATCATTGAATCAGAGAATGGTGTGGGTTGGAAGGGACCTTTATGATCATCTAGTTACAGTACCTTTCCCTATAGCAGAGACACCTCCCTCTAGACCAAGGTGTTTAAAATCTCATCCACCACTCTCACCATGAACAATTTTGTCCAATATATGCAGTCAAAATCTACCGTCTTCCACTTTAAAACCATTTCCTCTTGTCCTGTTGCTACACTCCCTTATAAAATGTCCCTCCCCAGTTTTTCTGTAGGCCTCCTTCAAGTTCTGGAAGACAGCTACCAGGTCCCCCAGAGCCTTCGCTTCTTTAGGCACAAAATGCCAGCTCTCAACTTCTCTTCATAGGAGAGATGCTCCAGCCCTCTGAACATCTTAATGGCCCTCCTCTGTATTTGCTCCAACAGCTCCATATTCTTCTTGTGTTGTGAGCTCCAAAACTGGACACAGTACTCCAGATGGTGTTTCACATGAGCAGAGTAGATGGGCAGAATCACCTCCACTGACCTGCTGGTTGTGTTGGTTACATACAGGCAAAATCTATAGCAGTCATATTTACAAATACTATGAATTATACATTTTATAAAATGTGTTGTTTTTACGGAAGATAAGTATTTGGCTAGACATTCAGTTTCATTTTGGTTTTAATATTTTGTTCAGAATTGCAAAGTAACATTTTTATAATGTATAAATATTATAGAAACCATTTTGTAATATTAGAGTATTAAGATTTTAATAAATATTACTCTCCACTTACAATACAGTGATAGTTTTTCTTTGCAAGACCTATTTTTGTCTGTCTATCTCCCTGCAGATAGAATTATGTTCAACATACCATATTTTGGTTTATTTTCAGTATCCCATAAAGCTTATATATAGAGAGAGTTTCATAGATATGTCAAAGAGTGCACTTTGCATCCTGAAGTAAATCAAAACTATTAACTACACTTAAGCATCACACTACAAAGCTTTTACATTGGAGAATATAATCTCACATTTGTGAAATTATCTTTTAAGTAGTTTCTATTTGCATGTGTTAAAACCTTCTTCAAACTACTATAATTATCAAATAAGATGCGTTGATCCACTATAATGAATAATCATAATTAACTAGCAAAGAAGCATGCCTCACTTAACATCCTTTACACCGTTATCGATGCCACTATCAGCTCTCTGCACATGGAGACTATTATTGTAGCTGTCATAGAATTAAATGAAATCTATCCAGCAACATCTGGCTTCTCAGAAGAAAATATGAATAATTTCACCAGTGCTCCCTTTCTCTGACTGCTGTATTCTAATTATGATGTGATAGAGGACATCAGCATGCCATGGACTTGGTTATTAACCCAGGGCAGCTGAGAAATAGATGTAGTGAGATGAGAAGGGCACATGAATCAGCTCAACCAATTATTATTTTTTTCCTCAAGGCTCTTAAATACAGCTGTGACTTTGTGGTGGGAAACAGTTAGTTATGCTTGAACTCATTTAGGAGGCCTGGCTTTTCACAATACTTTGTAGGCACTTGATCCTTTCACTTCAGATCAATTATATGAAAAATAAGTATTTTTATATATATGTACACACAGACACTTTGCAAGGCTATATTTTGTTAATAGTGGTTTAAGACTGTACTTTGATTACTGTAAAAGCATAAGGACCAGCACAAACAAGATACCACAACAGGAAAGAAAAATGAACAATCACCTGCCTCCAAGGATATAGGCCTAGAGGAAAAGAACTCCAAAGGAGGAATCTCAAACAACAGATCTGTTCTCAGTAGCAGTCAGCGCTTAAATGAGATCTAAGAGGGGTGGAGCCAGGCTTCACCCCCTCCAGTCACACAGGTGAATCGCCTTCACCTGTGCTCCCAAGGCTGACCTGGGCTTTCCATCAGGTGCTCAATCAGTGTTTCAGGCAATGACTCAGCAGTCCCCATACAATTACTTTCTCTTTTCATTGATTAGTATATGCAGCTTTTCCTCATTTGTTTGGGTGGTACTATGACTAAACATCTGTTTGCAGTTCTTAAAGTAAGCCAATATGATGACAAGGAAAATTAAAACAAGCTAAAAACTGTTAAATACTGTTTTCAGCCTTTATTATATGACTCTAGAAGTGTGAAAACATTAACTAAATCTGAGTTTATGTTCATATATTTGTATTTGCTAAAGTTCTGAAGACTATGAAGCTTATTTAATTCAGATTACAGAAGCATCTGGTTCCTTGCTTAGAATGTTCTTTCAAGCATTTATCAATATAAATAGCAATTGGACTCGTGATCCTGGAGTTAACTTAGTAGCAGTACACGATGCTTGCATTAAACTGAGCAGTTCAGTGCAGTCAGGTGCACATTCACATAGTCCTGTTTGGCATTTGTAGACACCATACTCTACTGAAGAACTTAGAACAGAATGAGGAACCTGCATCTTAAAATAATTTTCTGTACTACTTCTTAAAGGCAAAGTACAGTTGTGATCTTCAGGGAGTCATTGGTGTGGTAAAAAAGTTTACTCCTTCCTATCATGAACAGATTTCTTACTGATACTCAAAGACACAATGCAATATTTCACTCTAGCTACTGCAATGAAATAAATGTCATAGCAATTAGTAATTTTTTAGTGCCAGATGCTGCTGTAATCAGTCTTTTTAATTTAATTATTAAATTACAATTTCAAGTCTTTATGAACGCAGTGGCTGAATTTGCTTTTTATTTACTTATATCAGCTTGATTATTTATGTGTCTCTTTTTGTCTCCCTTGCTGAAATGTAACCTATCTTGGAACCAAAATTATTTCCTCACTATTTAGTAGGAATAATTAGTATATTCAGTACTGAAGCTGCTTTTTATTTGCTTTTGTAGGACAGTACTTATATAACATTTTTATTTTAAGATAGGCTACATTCAGGCTGAGACTTAGTTACCTGCAAGCAGGGAACTACAATGGTACTCTAAATATTTTCCTAAGCAAAGAATCAAAAATTCAATGTAGCTGGCAAAACTCAAATTTAGACGTAAAACCCAATAAATCAGTCAGATGAGTGATACACAGATTTATTCAACAGTGGTATGCTAAAAACAGGTACAGATTTTTTAATTATCATTTTTAAGAATTTAGGTGATATTTAAGTCTAAACTACATTTCCAACCCAGGCTCCCTTACATTTCATTACCACCATCCCTTCCCTTCATTACTACTCCATGAACTATGGTTTTAACTGCCAATTGCTGGGGGCATTAGGTCTGGATGCAGTATTACAGATTGCGTCTCACAAGGGCAGAGTAGGGGCCTTGTCTTAGTACTGATGTTTAGTCTGGAGAAGAGAAGGTTCTGGAGAGATCTCACTGTCCCCTTCAAGTACTTGAAGGGAGCTTACAAGCAGGAAGTGGACCAGCTTTTTACATGTTCTGATAGTGATAGGACAAGGTGGAAAGACCTTAAACTACAAAAGGGTAAATTTAGATTGGATATTAGGAATGAATTCTTCATTTGGAGTGTGGTGAGGTCCTGGAAAACGCATCGTGGTTTTATGAATTTTGTTATTTCACATCATCATATCATCTAGTGCAATGAGTTTTTCAGAAGAGATGTACTATATCTTCCAGAAAATATTGCTGTTCTGTTTTCATTTTCTGCTCAGTGGAAAAGATAAAATTGACTGAAAGCCACAAGACTATCTCTTTTTGCTCCCTGGCGAATCAGAGTAAGAACCTTGGTTTTCAGAAACTCTCATTTATTTGATTTATTACCTTTAATCAAAATTAACTTCTATTTCTGTTCTTATAATTGGTAAATATGTTTCATCCTCAAATTTTAGCAGCTATCTATTTCTTTTCCCCTTCCATCTTTGTTCCCTTTCCCCTTTCACTCCCCTCCCCCCAGCTTTTTGGGCTAATGAACATGGGGGTTTGCTGTTCCCCTGTTGTGGACACTGTGATAACTGTGACAGGTTATCTCTAGATAAGGTTTCATAGAAAAGTTGTGGATATTCCACCCCTACAGGCATTCAAAGCTAAGTTGGATAGGGCCCTGGGCGGCCTGATTTAGTAAGTTCTGCCCATAGCAGGTGAGTTGAAACTAGATGTTCTTTAAAGTTTCTTTCAACCTAAGGCATTATATGATTCTATGATTCTCATTTCTTGCTATCAATACAACAAAAAACAGCCTCATGGAAAGTAATGTGAGATTTTTGTTGGGAAAGGTATAGTATCAGTTTGTGGAAAAACTCTTATATTTACGTCTGAACAGCAATACTATTTTCTCTTTTGTGACTGCAAGTTTTTCTCCATCTTATTCCTTTTTTACTGAAAAGTCCTGCTGTTTTCTTCCCATGTATAACAAGTGTTCTGTCCCCCTGAGCTATAATATTAAACATCCTGACACACACTTGTTTCCATTCCCTTGATGGTACTTGAGATTGAAATGACTTTATTGGGTTTCTTCCAAATTCCAGTAACATAAAGTTTTTGAGATTTTTCTACATGTGGTATAATTAACATCTAAATCTAAAAAAAACAAACAATCAAGTGAAAGGCCAATAGTGGGTAGATCCAATTGAAAATAAGGCATTATTTAAGATTTAATGAAACAGTTACACTAGTGTCAGCATATCCCTTATTAAATGAACTTTGCTATTTATTCTGCTGAAGAGACTACTATTTTAATAAAGCAGTCATCATTTCAGAAACAGCACTTTCTTTTTTTTTTCTGTAGTGTATCACCTCATTCGATACAATAAAATAAATGTAAGCTCACTAAGAAGAAGCTTAATAAAATGTTGAAATACATAGAAATATATTTAATGGTCAGATGCCATTTTGTCAGACTGCTACTCTGCTGCCATCTGCTGCACATAAACAAAATGTAATGGAATATTGGTGGGAGTGCTCTTCCTCTACTACCATACTACCAGCATCCAATTCTGATGTTGTAGGCAACCATAATAAAATAGAAGACACTATTTTTGGAGCAACCCTTATAATTTATTGCCTGTTACTATCATGGTAGAGCAGTGAGAGCCAAAAAGCTGACTAAAAGTTTCATCCTCCATCCTCCTTCTTCTACTTTCCACCCTTGAGCAACACAGGAGAGTAGGGAATGAGTACTGCAGTTAATCCATAATGCTTTGTGTTGTTACTTCAAACTCACTTTCTTCACTGCTCCAGCATGAAATTTTTCCAATCTTCTCCAACCTGATCTTACATAGGTTTCCCACAGGTTTCAATTCTTAAAGTCATTCTCCAGCATGAATTTGTAACATTGGGCCCATCCTTCATGAGCAGATCACTGCAACATAAGTTCCCTATGGGCAGCAGCTCTCACTAGATTACTTCTACACTGTCTCTACCTTTGCACCAGGGCTTGCTCTTGCAGGGCCTATCCATGGGCTGTACCTCCTTCAGGCCACATCCACTGCTACACTGTGGGCTCCTCCATGGCTGTACATGAAGATCTGCTTTGAGTGATGCCCCATGGGCTGCAGAGGTACAGTCTGCTCCACTGTGGACCTCTCCTTGGACTGCCTGGAGCAACCCTTGCCCTCTTTCTGCATTAAGCATGGTGTCTGTGGGCTGTTTCTCTCTAGATTTATTTTCTTTCTCCTCCAGCTGCAGTACTCACTTTCTTGAATTGGCTTTCTTTGAGACACAACCAGTATTGCCCGTTTGCTCAACTCTAGCCAGTAGCAGGTCCCTTTTGGAACCAGCATGGACTTCTGGATTTTCTCAGGGAGGACACCTCTGCAGCCACCTGGCTACCAAAACATTGCCAGGTAAACCTATTCCATTGCCAGTTATCCTTTTTTTTTTCTTTTTTTCTACTTTTCCTTTTTTTTTTCTCTTTTCCTTCCCTGACTTCTTTTTCCCTTGATGATGCTTTGATGATACTAGAAGAACTAAATCTGAAAAGAGAAAGAAGGCAATGTAGATTTTAGAACCTGATAAATAAATGCTAGGGCAAAAATGAATTTATTTTAACTTATGATAATTATCAAAAATTATCAAAAAGTAAGATATGATGTTATGAAAGATTATGACAGGTAATGTGACACAAGAACAAGTTTGTTTCATGTATTGAGAGACTGGGAATTACTTCAAAATTAAGAAGCCATGGAGCAAAACTAATATGTAAAGATGTCTTCAGTGTTTTATTTTGAAAACAGAATATTCAGAGAAATATTATACTTATTAAATAATTAAATATAGGAACAAACAAATGGGAAATTATTTCTTCTGGGTTTTTTTTTTTTTTTTTTTTTTTTCATTGTAAGTAAATAGTTGTATCATGGAAAAACTAAGAAAACATTGAAAAATGTTTGAACAACAACAAAAAAAAGAACAATTTTATTTGTCATTTTTCCTTTCCGTGCTCTACATTCTCTGAGGATAATGTGTTTGCGAGAGTGGTTTGCTTTGTTTTCTAAAGGTGGGAAGACATCTAATTGCTTTAAACTGAATTTAAATCAAGGGATTTTTAGTTAAATGTCTTCATAGTTTCATTATGTCTGATTTGTGCTAGTTGAATTTTTATTCTGAGAGGGTGTTACTTCAATAAATGAAGACAGATGGAAGCAATAAACCTAACATTCATTCACAGAAAGAAAATTATCTTGTTTTAAATTTGGGATGTTTTGTACTACAAAAAGTTATATTCCATTTGATTTTCTGAAACCTGTGTAAATAATTACATTATATTCAATGTGTCAGTTTAGTTTCAGGGCATTTTAAAATTAACTTTCTGATTATATTTACTGACTTCAAGATACTGGCTAAATCAAATTCTTCTAAATAGATAGCTTTCACATAAACTCATGCTTTCCAGTGTAATACGTAGAAAACCTTGAGCTTAAATAGGATATATTTTCAAACATTAGCTGGAGGAAAGTGAGATAAACAATAAACAATAATTAAATTTCTGGGAAAGTGAAGTATTCCTCTTACTATATTTGTTCTGATTTTTTTTTTCTTCAGCAAAACCTTTAAACACCAGAACACTGACATCTCATTTACAATTCTTAGCTACAAGCTGTAGTTTTATTTGCCTCTAAGTGAGATTAAAACAATCCTTAGCTATGACGTTATTTTTTACTTTTTCTGATCATCTCTATGGCCCTCTTTCAGATGATGTTTATATCTCATATTTCAAATTACAACATTTTCATTCTATAATAATTTTTAGTTAGTGGTCTTTACCTTCCCTGGAGATGTAATTCTTGGTCATATTCCCGCAGAAGTCATCTAGTCTAAATTTTATCAATTATTATTTTAAGTTGAATCACATATAATCAAATAATGACATTACTAAGATTACTGTCACGCATATTTAAAAGTTATATCAAATGTATTCATAAAATCATTAATTCATAAATTAGTGCTTATCAATTAAAATCTATTTAATCACTGCTTTAGAAAAAAAAGCTGTTTTTTTCAGCAGAAATCTCATTTTTAATCTTTTATATTCTATTTTATACTAATCTTCAATTCTTGAATTGTAAGTTGACATTTCTATTTTCAGTGTGATGAAATGCAAGCAATTGACATCACTTGTATTACAGTTTGTCATAGAATTTATGAATTTAGAATAATTTCCAATAATTGTTGAATATATGCCTAGTATATCTTTTTCTATGATCCATGAATAAGCCAACATTCATTTCAAAAGGTGTACAATTAGCTTAATATTTGTATTACCAGAAGAGAAATACTTTCTGAATTAGTAGTTAGGACATGATATCATTCAGTCTTTCTAAATAGTCAGTAATACTGTTGCAAAATAATTTAAAGTTTTCCTATATTATTCTACAATCTCATATGTTGTATTATTTGGAGCAGTGTTCAAAAACTATTAGGAAAAAAAATAAAAATGCAGCCTTAGTTTTGGTTTAATCACTAAAAACCCAATTTGATATTTCTTGAAGTTTTCTACTCAATTACTAATCGAACAAGAGAAACATGATTGAAATTTCTTTCAAATTCTCATGTTGTCTTGTATTTTCTAAAAGAATATGATTACATATATTTGGAAAACAAACAAAAAAGCAGATTGAAACAAATAAAACACATAACTGGCTTTAAATGTTGTAAAGCATAATAACAGTTATCCTGTAATTCTTGACAGTTAAGTCTATTCAGAAAACCATGGGGATCATTACAAATATAATAAGTCCAGGATGTGCCTAGTTAAGTGAGAAGCTTAATTGGCTCTGAGCAAGGGAGAACCTGGAGGGAGAAGAAGATGAAAACATACGAGGAATCCTTCTTGGAAATAGTCTTTCTCAGATCTCAGCCAGAATCAGAAGGTGATTGCACCTGTTTCAATAGAAGACTTAATATTAGGATTCTGGTTTTCATGGCTTCTTTACACGTTTTTTGTACTTGTTTTTGTTTCCTCGTGTGTGTGTATGTGTCAATGGAAATTTTGAGGATGTTCATAACTGAAGTGTTATCATTTTGATGTTTGAAAGATATTTATTTCCCCTAAGAGTACTAAATAAGATGTGGTGTGTGCACATTTAAAGCAGTCTGATTTCCATGTCTATATTGAATTTATTTCTGAATACATGTCCCCAAATGTTTTATAATAATGATAGTAATAGTAATGCTAATAATTATTTTTCTAAATGGAAAATCCCAACAGGCAATACATTCAAATAATGTATCTCTGTTGGGTGTTATCAAATGAATCTCAGGATATCAGGATAACCTTGCAGGATTATATGATCATCTAGAACAGAGTTTATATTCCAGTGTAGAAACATCGCAGAGAAATTTGCCTTATTATTACTATTTGTAAATGATATATGTATCACTTATATAACATATATATATGTTTGTATATTTTTATATTTTTGCATATATACATATATTATCAAAGAGACTTTGTTCAATATAGATTGTGTTCTTAATAACAAATTCACACCTTCTGTATTCTGACAAAAGCACTTCCAAATATTTTAAAATCCTTCCCATTAAAAGCTGAACTGGTATATTTAAATTTTGAGTTTTTATTACTGTAAATGCTCTGCTCCCAAAAAGTGTTGGGCCAAAAAAAAGTTGTCTATCAATCACAAGGAAAACATAAATTAAATATAAATATCTATTTAAATACCATGCAAACCTCTATTACAAACAAAATCAGTATCCACAACTACAAAAAAATAAAAATAAAAATCATAGAAGACCTATTTTTGACCCATCTCTTTCTGAAGACTGGAATTGTCCTTAAAATTATTTACAAAGTTCAATTGATCTTAAAAATTTTGGAATAAAAATGAATGTGTAACTTCTTGTACATGCTCCTTCAAAAAAGCGAGTACTACTCTAATGTTTCTTTATTGTTATGTAACATCTTTTATTTCTTCTATTTGTGTTTTAGCTATGAATACAATTGCTATGTAGTCATATCTTAGTGATCTTAGTGTTCCCTTGAATTACCTCCAGAAATGTAACTCTCTTTGTCATACACTCATAGAATGTATCAGGATAAAAAAGATCAGTCAACTAGTTCCAACTCCCCTGCTACTGACAGATGTTCACTCACTAGTTCAGGCTACTCAGGGCCCCATCCCACCTCGTTGTGAATGCTTCTAGGGATGGGGGTTGCTTTTCTAAGCAACTTGTTCCATCACCTCAAGACCGTCTGAATGAATGATTTCCTCATAATAGCCAATGTAGCTATGTACCCTCTTTTAGTTTAAAACTATTCCCCACCACTATCTACCCACATAAAAAGCCTGTCTTCCTCTTGGTTATGTAAAGCGAAAGTGAGGTCTCCCCAGAACTTCTCCAAGCTGAATGGGTCCAGCTCTCTCAGCCTTTCCTCACATGAGAGGTGATCCAGCCCTCTGATGGTCCTCACAACCCCACTCTGGACCAGTTCTAACAGCTCTGCATTTTTCTTGTTCTGGGGATTCCAGGCCTGGATGCAATAATGAACGTGAGGCTTCATGAATCATAGAATCAAAGAATCACAAGGTTGGAAAGGACCTACTAGATCATCTAGTCCTATCTTCCACCCATTACCATTATTACCACAAGCTACTAAACCATATCTCATAGCTCCTCATCCAAACATGGCTCAACCACCTCCATGGGCAGACCATTCCAGTGCCTGACCACTCTCTGAGAAAAAAAGCTTTTCCTTATGTCCAATCTAAACTTCCTCTGGTACAACTTATTTCCTTGGGTCCTGTTTGTTGCCTGGGAGAAGAGGGCAATCCCCTCCTCATCACAGTCTCCCTTCAGGAAATTTTAGAGTACAGTGAGGTCTCCCTTGAATCTCCTCTTCTCCAGACTAAACAATCCCAGCTCCCTCTTGTGCTCCAGACCCCTCACCAGCTTTGTTGCCCTTCTCTGGACACATTCCAGGGCCTCAATGGCTTGTAGTGAAGGGCCCAAAACTGAACACAATACTCGAGGAGCAGCCTCACCTGTGCTGAATACAGGGGGATGATTACCTCCCTGTTCTTGCTGACCACACTATTTCTGATGCAGGTTAGGATGCCATTGGCCCTCTTGGCCACCTGGGCATACTGTTGACTCATGTTCAGCTGAGCATCAACCAACACCCCCAGGTCCCTTTCCTCTTCACAGTCATCCAGCCACTCACCCACAAGCCTATAGCGCTCCATGGGGTTATTGTGGCCAAAGTGCAGGACCCAGCACTTGACCTTTTTGAATCTCTTCCCTTTTACCTCAGCCCAGTGATCCAGCTTGCCTCGGTCCCTCTGGAAGGCCTCCCTACCCTCAGGCAGATTGACATTACCTCCCAACTGGGTGCCATCTGAAAAATTACTGAGGGTACACTCTATGCCCTCATCCCAGTCATCAATATAGATATTAAACAAGATGGGACCCAGTACTGATCCCTGGAAGACACCACTTCTAACAGGTTGCCAGATGGACTCCATTAACCACTACCTGCTGGGCATGGCCTTCTAGCCAGTTCTCCACCCAAAGAAGTGGATACATGTCCAGGCCTTGGGCAGACAGTTTCCCCATGAAAATACTGTGAGAGACCTTGTCAAAGGCTTTGGAGAACTCTAGATAGACTACATCAACAGTCTTTCCCTTGTCTACCACGCTGGTCACCCAGTCATAGAAGGAGATGAAGTCAGAGTAGAAGTGGACAATCCCTTCTTATCCATGCTGGCTACCCCTCTTTTGATGCGGCCCAGGATAGAGCTGACAAACTTATTCCATTGGCTCATTTCAAGCAATGTCCTTCATTCTTAACTTGGTGTTCAGGGACTTGGACAATTTTACTTCGATTTCTTTTCTGGAGTTTTTAAAGTTTCCACTGTTCTCTTGTAGATGCAGGAGCCCTGGTGAAGGAACATTCTTATCCTGTAACTATGACAGCCATTTTAACTCTCATATCTTTCATACAATATGGTACATATGGTTGTGTGTTTGCAGAAATGATGAGGATGGAAACCTCAGGTGCACAAATGAAGATGAGATAGCTGTCTTCAACAGTTCCCTATTAACTTACAGTAACCTTAATGCAGAATAGCAGTTGAGCATTTTATAAAATTTTGATACTTTCTCTATCAATATTAAATGCACACAGAATATCAATAATCCTATAGTTTCATTTCATGCAGAAACTACTTTAAGAACTATTTCTTCATGTACTCTTACAAATCTTTCAGGAATTTAGGAGATTTCCCTGGCTTATACTTATTTAAGTCTCTGGATAATATATTGAAAAAGAATGATACAGTTTATGAAAGATTGAGGAAGGTTATAAAATTTCATTTGCTGGAAATAAGTCATGATGCTTCTTTGCAGCACTGTGGTATCCTTTTATACAGTTACAGTTTTTATTGTAAATATACATGCAGGGAACACAGAAGAGGATTATTTTACACAGATGTCAGGATTGCTAACATTATACATACATACCAGAGATATGTGTATATGAAGAGATGTAAAAAAACCTTAATTTTGACTATGTGAAAATGAAACAACAAAGATAAAGCAAAAATAATGTCAGGTTAAGTTATGTGAAAGCCTCTAATTATAAATCAGTTTTTAGTTCTGAAAATTCTCAACTACTTTTCATTTGGGAAATATTTGCAAAACTTTTAACTTTGTAGCTTGCTTTTTAAATAAAAATGAGACTAATAGTTGAATTATTTTTTCATAAAAAATAGCTTTTTACATTAATAAAAAAGTTTAATATTTGCATTTAAGATTTCAGCTACTGTAAAATCACAGAATTATTGTAATCTTTCAGATATGATGCTTTCCTTTGGCAAGTTACACAGCACAGAGAGACCCTGACAAATTAGAGTGCTGTACGACTGCATTAAGTTTAACAAGATCATATGTTGGATTTTTCACCTCGGATGGAGCAACTCTCATTGCAGACCTGTACAGATCCCCCAGTACAGACAAGGGAATGAGAAGCTGGAGAGCAGCCCTGCTGCGGATCAAGGATTCTGAATCAATTGTTCTTGAGCAGGGAAGCACGACTGACACAAAATGCGTGATCAGCTTCAACTGCATTGTTAGTAACACATGGATTATATAGTTTCTCTATAGTTTCTCCCTAGTGAGCGTGCTGGCTTATCATTGGTTGCCAGTGAAAGTTGCTAGGCATGTTACTACAACACCAAATAGCTGCTAAGCATGGTATACACACAACATTGATCATTGCTAGGCAAGGTATCGGCAACACTAATGATTGCTAGGTAATCTCTAGGCAATGTATACAACAAACACTAAGTAGTTTCTAGGTATAGCAAGCAGCAAAGCAGTCCCATTACTCTTGAGCAGTCATCTGGCTATAGCCATTGTTCAGGTAAGTTTCACCTTGGGCTGCTTACTGCTTATTGCTTAGCCCAAAGATGTTGTGACCTTCTACCAGTATCTAGTGCCTTTTCCATAACTATGCAGTCTGTGCTGCCAACTTAGGCTATGCTTGTACATATCATCATGGCCAACCTGCTCCTGCAGACATTCCCCAACACAGCCCTACAGAAAGGGATATATGGATTCTGGTTGACAGCAAGTTGAATACAAGTCAACAGCCTGAATTGTCATGCTCTGTTTTGTACTGATGTGGCCTCACCTTGAGCACTGTGCGCAGTTTTGAGCATCACAATATAAGATATAAAAGTACTACAGAGAGTCCAAAGGAAGTTGACAAAGATGGTGAAAGGGCTACAGAGTGAAATAAATGAGGGACAGATAAAGTCACTGGAACTGTTCATCCTAGAAATAAAGGAGACAGAGGGGAGGTCTCATGGAGGCCTGCAGTTCCTCATGAGGGGAACTTAGGAGCAGATACTGATCTCCTCTCTGTTGACAGAACCCAAGGGAACAGTGTGGGAGTTTCAGAGTGGATATTGAGAAAAAATTCTTCACCAGATGGTAATCACTCTGGAATAGGCTTCCCAGGTCATGGCCCCTAGGTGACAGAGTTCAAAAAGCATTTGGACAAAGCTCTTAGACATAGGCTTTGATTTTCAGGTGGTTCTGTCTGAAACCAAAATTTGGACTTGATGACACTTCTGAATACCTTCCAACTCAGGATATGCTTTCATTCTACTTTTTTTCTATATTTTTACATGTCTTGTAATTTTTTTATTTATGACTTGAAGGTCTGGTATTTATAAGAGCAAAGTTACAAAGTGAACAAAATACATGTTTATTATATTGAATTTAACTGAGCAATTAATAGAATTAATAAGTTGTACTGAAATATTTACAGCTAGAGAAAACTATAACAACAGTAACAGACTTCTTATACAAGTTTTACAGAGACATGGAGAGAATGAATATATGGTAATATACAAAGACACACCGAGCACAGTATCATAAAAAGTGTCCATTCTTTTAGCATCTGACACCAGTCCGTGTTGCTAGAGATGTGAAATTCCCTTTCCGTGAAACTGTGTAAGTCTGACCAAAGCTTCATACCAATCCGACTACCAGCTCCTGTGCTTTCTATGACAAATATATATAACAACAATATGCTCTGAAGTATCAAAAAATAAAACAAAACAGAACAAACAAACAAACAAACAAACACAAACAAATAACAAAAAAATCCCATCTGTACTGAAATCCTATTGTCAGTCCTTGAATTAATCTGTGTGAGAATTCTATTTTCTCTTTTCTTTAGTCTTCTGGAAGCTGAGGTAGTGAAATATGATTTTAATTCTTAGAACACATGTTCTCTTGGGAAATTTCTGAATAAGAATAAATATTGCCACACTTGAGGCAAAAAATTTAAAATTGTACTTAAAATGTTTATTGGAACAATATCCATGTACACTCAATCTGGCAGCTGAACCAGCTCTGGAAGAAGTATCTAAAACAGTATAAGAACTGATGGAGAAATATTACCATGTGTATGTCCTAGAACTTCAATGAGATTATTACCTCACAAACTCTCAGAATTACAGAATCACAGAACTGTAGGAGCTGGAAGGGACCTTTAGAGATCATCTAGTCCAATCTTCCTGACAAAGCAGGCTCCCTAGACTGGGCTGTGTAGAAAGGCATCCAGGCAGCTCTTGAATATATCCAGAGAGGGTGCCTCCATAACCTCTCTGAGCAACATGTTCCATGGAGCACTGGCTCCATGACCCTCACTGTGAAGAAGTTCCCACACACATTTGTGTGGAACTTCCTATGCCTCAGTTTGTGGCCATTTCCTCTTATCCTATCACCACACACTGCAGAGGAGAGACCAGCCTTATCCCTTCTGTCTCCCACTCCTTAGATACTTATAGACATGGATCAGATCCCCTCTGAGTCTTCTTTTTTCAAGGCTGAACAAACCCAGGTCTCTAAGCCTTTCCTCATAAGGGAGATGTTCCAGGCCCGCTGGACTCTTTCAAGGAGATCCTTGCCTTCTTTGTGCCAAGGAGCCCAGAACTGGACACAGTACTCCAGGTGAGGCTTCACCAGGCAAGAGTAGAGGGGGAGGATCACCTCCCTCGACCATCGCCCATGCTCTTCTTAATGCATCCCAAGATACCACTGACCTTCTTGGCCATCAGAGCACACTACTGGCTCATGGCCAACCTGGTCCCTCTCCTCAGAGCTCCTCTCCAGCAGCTCATCCCCCCAGCCTGTACTGGTGCATGCAGTTATTCCTCCTCGGCTGCAAGACTTGATACTTACTCTTGTTAAGTCTCATCTGGTTTCTTTTTGCCCAACTCTCCAGCCTGCCCAGGTCTCACTGAATGGCAGCACAGCCTTCCGATGTGTCAGCCATTCCTCCCAGCTTTGTATCATCAGCAAACTTGCTGAGGGTGGACTCTATCCCCTCATCAGGGTCACTGATGGAGATGTTGAACAGGACCAGACCCAACACTGATCCCTGAGGAACACCACTAAAATGCAGGCCTCCAAGTGGACTCTGTGCCACCAATCACCTTACTGTCCACTCATCTATTCCACACCTCCTAAACTTTGTTATAAGGATGCTGTGGGAGACAGTGTCAAATACCTTACTGAAATCATGGTAGACTACATCCACTGCTTTAGTTACTCAAATTCTCCTTCTTTCCCTTTTTGAAAACTGGAGTGATGTTAGCTATCCTCCAGCCTTCAGGCACCTCTCCCTTTCTCCAAGACCTCTCAAAGATGATATAGAGCAGTTCAGCAGTTCCCTCTGCCACTTCCCTCAGCACATGTAGATGCATCCCATCAAGGCCCATGGACTTATGTACAGTGATGTTGCCTAGATGCTCTTGGAGCATCTCCTCCCTCACCAAAGCGGAGCCTTTCATTCCCCAGATTTTCTCACTTACCTCCAGGACCAGGAGTTCTGAGAGGGAGTTCCCATAGTGAAAAGAAAATCAAAGAAGACATTCAGTATTTGCTCCTTCTTGGCATCCCCAGTTACCAAAACACCCCCCTCATTTTGTAAGGGACCCATATTTTCTCTAGTATTTATTTTATTGTTGACATAACTAAAAAAGCCTTTCTTACTATCCTTCATCTCCATTGCCAGATTCAATTACAGGTTGGCTTTTGCCTTCCTCATCGCATCCCTGCAGGCCCTGACAACATTCCTATATTATTTCCTAGATTCTTCACAATATTGTTTTGTTTTGAAATTAAACCTTTTTCTTCACAAGTGATGAAAATAGTTTTTGAGTGAATCTAGAGAAGAGTATCTTGACTACAGGTTTTATTTTGTTCTTGAGTTTTTGCAAAGAATTCCAGAAGGATCAAAAAATACATTCAAGACCTTGAGAATAGTCCTAATGTCCATGATTGATAGATTTTTTTTTAAGATAATATGAATAGTATCACAAAAACCATGAGAACGCCTTTCAAATATAATTGAAAGCAAAGATAACAATAACTCAGAGACACTTTGAAATGCACTAGAGATTTCATAAGTTAGCAAAAAGTTTTTATATGTGTTAGATGTTTATAAATGAGTTATGTTCATTATTTTCTTGTGCATGTACGTAACATTTATGAAGTCAAGCAATATCAAAGTTATTAATGCAGTCTTCGCTTCACTTGGGCTTTTTTTTTTTTTTTTTTGTAAAAATGGGGTAAATCATCTGACAGTAGAAAAAATGGAAGTCTTGTAAGATTATAAATATATCCTCATGTGGATGAATATACCATATTTCAGGTATGCATATTGAACTTTCACAATTCCAACTGATGTCTAGAAAACACCCTTCCCTTTTGATTCTCTTTCCCTCATTAAAATTAAGAAAGTCACTTCAAGGAAGATATTGAGGCCCTGGAGCATATCCAAAAAGGCTGGTGAAGGGTCTATGAGGAGCAGCTGAAGGAACTAAGATTGTTTAGTCTGGAGAAGAGTAGGCTCAGGAAATACCTTATCACTCTTTTCAGCTAACTGAAAGTAGGTTGTAGTGAGGTGGGGGTCAGCATCTTCTCCCCACTAACTAGAGATAGGATGAGAAGTAATAGGTTCATAGGTTCATAGGTTCATTAGGTTGGAAAGGACCTACAAGATCATCTAGTCCAACCATCCTCCTATCACTATCCCTACCCAACTACTAAATCAAATCCCTTAGCACCTCATCTAAACGCTTCTTGAACAGCGCTAGGGATGGTGCCTCAACCCCCTCCCTAGACAGGCCATTCCAGTGCCTGACCACTCTTTCAGAAAAAAAAAGTTTCCTCAGGTTTAATCTAAATCTTCCCCGGCGCAACTTCTGGCCATTTCCTCTCGTCCTGTCATTATTTATCAGGGAGAAGAGGCCCACCCCCTCCTCACCACAACCCCCCTTCAGGGTGTTTTTAATGGTGTTTTGTTGTCCCAGGGAAAGTTCAGGTTTAACATTTGTAAAATTTTACTCTCAGAAAGAGTAGTGGTACACTGGAACAAGCTGTCAAGGAAAATGTTGGAGCCATTGACCCTGAAGATTTTCAAGAAAAGAGCAGGGATGTAGTTCAATGGTCATGGTCATGATAAGTTGATGGTTTGACTAGATGATCTTAGTGATCTTTTCCAGCCTTAATGATTCTATGACTCCATACTGGAGAGTGATTAACAAAGGGCCACTGAAATGATCACACTGGAGAATATATTCTTAGAGGAAAGCTTTGAATACATAGGACTATTTAGCCTACAGACTAGAAGAATCAGGAAGATCATACCAATGTGCACAAACAGCTGAAGGAAGAAAATGAAGAAGGCTGTTCTGCTAGTTTGTTTGTTTGCCTTCTTTTGTCAGTGTTAACTGTGAGGATGATCAGACACTGCCACATGCTGCTCAGAGCGGTCATGGAGTTTTCAACTTTGGAGAATCCAAACCTGACTGAACACCATTTTGGACAATCTGTCCTATCTGATCTTGTTTCATTCAGGAGTGGGTTGAACTAGACAATCTCTAGCAGTCTCTTACAAAGTCACTAACTGTGTGCTCCTTTGTTCTGCAAATGCTAAATCAGCTATAGCTAAATAATGTTTCATGTTTATTTTTAAAACTTGATCACCAAAGTAGGACATCATAGTTGTTTGATACCCAAAAGGCAGTGATGACCTGTCCTTTCTACATGCAAAGTTAACAAAAATTTATTAGGCCGTTAACATTTTTGACGTAGCTTAAATATAGCAATTAAGACATTACCAACACTGAAACACTGTAGCTGATCTAGCCTAGAGGTGAGAATGAAAGAGAGTGGAAAAAAGATTTATTTATTCTCGATTAAATTCTATAACTCATTGAACTGTTTGGAGCAGAAAAATGCAATTAGTCTCATGGAACTTTAAGTCTATTTATTATTATTTTTTTAAATATGGTAGTCATATTGCCTTGTTTCTCAGTGGTTCTCCCTCATCACGTAACACAATCTTTCCAGTGCGAAGCGAGTTATCTCCAGAATATAAGGCAGTGATCATAATTTCTTCTGTTTAATCTTGTTTTTAAAAACTTTATCTAACCTTGTTCTTTTCTCAACTCGGTTTTTCCTTTTTCGATTTTGTGTTTTTTTTTTTCTCTACTTCTCTCAATATAAAAATAACTAATAATTTCTTTTAATCCCCAAAGTCACATGACTGTGCATACCTCTCCATCCACCCCTGCATGCAACAGTCAATGGTTTTTGTGTAGTCTAAGTGCTTTACCTCCTATGAATAGATGCAGAAACAATGTACATGAACAGAATGCATGAAATATATCCTTTTGGGGACACAAGCATTCTGTATCATATGATACGCCTCTCAACCTCTAAAGAACACTTTCTGCTCCAAGTGAGGAAATGTTTGGGATCTAAAACTGAAATGATGAAATGAAGTTCCACTGGAATTTAAAGAGACAATTAGAGTAAGGAAAATATGTGCAGTATAATTCATCATAAAGTTTTAACATTTCTTCTTTTCATACTGACTAGATTGGGCAGGAAGAATTGTGTCCTTTCTGTCACCTGAGAGGAAAGCAGGCAACATTACTTTGTGTAGTCTTTTGGGGAAATAACTCCTGCTGAAAATCACTATAGTATTTCAATATAAACAGCTATTTAACTGATGTAAATAAGGAAAGACATAGCTGTTCAGATTTTGTAGGAGAAATAAAATGGGTGCTGCTTTAAACAAAAGGTCATCCATCTGTCTTAGAGTGCTCTCTAATGCATTTCTTACTTTAATCTACTGCTTTGGCATTATGCTACTAACTCATCAACCAATTCTGAATTGCAGTTGAAAGGGAGATATCAGTTCTCACAATGATATAGTGGAGTAGCTTATACTTACACAAACAGCGAATCACTTATGCTGTATGTATGTCAATATGAATTTCTGGTGGAGATGAACTGCAAAGCCCTGAAAACTGAAAAAGGTAAGCAGAGAACAAGCTTACTTGAAGTATCAGTTTTTCACTTTCTTAATCTCCAAGATTTAAGTCATCACCATGACAAGGATTGTACTCTGCAAATTTTTGTTTTGAGAACTTGCCTCTCATCTGTTATCCTGAATAGGTTCTACAAACATTTCTATAGAATTAAGATATGTAATCATATATCACAGCTTTAAAAAAATATAACTACAATAAAGGGTGTTCAAATATACATGACTAGATGATTATTAAGTAAGTTTTGAAGTTTTTCTTTTTGAAGTCTGAAGCTTAGTAGCCATTAGTTCTCTGACATTTCTCTGACAATACTTTTTCTATTTTATAAGCAGGTTGAACAGGAGAGATGCATGTAATGACCATGTACTGACAATCTGGTGCTTAATATGGTTATTTCTAAATTCCTAATGCATCTTGATCGTAAATATTCATTTATGTTTTAAATACATATAATTGATTTGTTAAGCCCAAGCTTCTAATTGAAAGGCAAATACTTTTAGGTTCCAGAAAATTCTAGAACAATGCTAGAAACTATCAATTTCTTATTCATTTACTGAAGAAATATGAATACAGAGATAACAAATATTTCTTTGAACATTTTAGAAGAAAGTGACAGTTCCATTACCAGTCAGAGGGAGAGAAATGTTTCTAGTTATGCAAAATATGTGAATTCTGTCTACATTAAATTTTAATTTGGATAAGTTAAAGCAAACCGAATGGTGGAACAATCCATAAGAAATTATGTTAATTAAATGATCTGAACAATCTTTACTTTTTGTTTCCGTACCTGATTCAAGTGCAGATGAACTAAGCACAGAATGAGTTGTTCTATTGATAGCATCCTGACACAGAAAAATAACTATCAGAATAGAGAATAGATAACAGATCTGAAAAAAATAATAATCAAATACATTATTGTTTTGTTTTGTTTCTTTTTTAATTTTAAATACATTAAGAAACATGGAGCTTTGCAAAATTTCACCTTTCAGAAGAAGAAATGTTTACTCCCATGTGTAAATAAATAAACTCTTACAAATGAACAGCAGAAAACAAAACAGAAATGTTCAGATCTTTTTTTTAAATGCCCTTCTACAGTTAACCATCAGATACATTGAAAATGAACATCTGCCTTGGTTTGTCTTCAAAGTATCTCTTAAAAATAAGCAATCAATATCAACTTGAGTTTGATTTATTACAGTTTCAGAAACTGTAATGGTAAGGTGATATTTTGTTTGCTTTCTTTTGTTTGCTGTTGTCTTACTCCCTACTTCGCTTTTCTCTTTCTTTTATTTTTCTTTCTCCTTTTCTTGTTTTTATGTTCCAGAGCTCTTCAGAGAAGGACCTATTTGTCCTCAGTGATAACACACTGACCATGAGTCAGCAGTGTATCCCTGTGGCCAAGAAGGCCAATTGTATGCTGAGGGTGGTCAGCACGTAGAGGGATGGGATCCTCCTCTTCTATGCTGCTCTGGTGACACCCCATCTGGAGTACTGTGACCAGTTCTAGGCTCCCTAGTTCAAGAAAGATAGGGAATATTAAAAAAAAACCAAACATATACATATAGAAATAAATAAACATACACATATATAGTCATAACTATTATCCTTTTCCTTTTCCCTATATTAGTAAATTGTTTAACTCAACCCACAAGTTCTACTGCTTTTTTTTTTTTTTTTTATTATTATTATTATTATCTCCCCCATTCCACTGCGAAGAGGAGGTAGTGAACAAACAACTGTGTGATGCTCAGCCACCTGCCAGGTTAAACCACAAAATTCCCTAACTTTCTAAGTGTCAATTCTGGACTTTGTTCTATATTTCATATGATGATGAAATTGATATGCACCTGTATAGTCAGGAAAACTGAGAAATTGCAAGGTTTTTCAGTTCCATCTAGTGGCTTTAAGAGGTATATATTTCAAAGCAGTAATTTTACAGTGATAACACTGATGATAGAAAAAATAATAAAAATAATATTAAATTGCTGTTAAACATATGCATTAGAAATGAAAAGATGCAATAGTAAGGGAACCTGTCTCAAGAAATATCCTTCAGAGCAAATAAGCCCCATCTAATGCCTCCATTTATGTTAACAAATCTACATTTGAGAAAAACAGTTGCTGATATCTGGACTCTAAATATCCTACAGGTATGAGATAGTAGATATTTAAAAGTGATGGAAGCTACTATATGACTTCATGGCCTGTCGTAATCATATAGGATGTGGGATGTTAGTTGTGGATTTATTAGTTAGATTTATTTTTCTAAAAAAAAAAAAAGGAAAATGGTGGATCCTTATTTATGTATTCACTGACCTTAGTCATTGTGATGCTGCTTTTATATATATAGTACTTGTAATTCCATGTTATTGCGCTGTAGAGTGTACAGACTCATCATAATTACACAGTGACATTGAACTACAGTTTCTCATTGTGCTTTATAAATAATTTGCATAGATTTTACAGTGAATTATTTTTTGTTTCCTGTGATGTTGATCCAAAAATATTTATTTTTTCTATAAAGTCACCTTTCCCTTATTAGCATTTATTAATTAAACATTTGAATTAGGAGCAAACATGAAAAAAAATCAGTTATAATGTTTGCTTTATGACAAAGATAAGAACAATATAAGGAGCGTGTGAAAGCATTTATCATGAAATTAAGCATAAACATATAGTGACTGTGTACTACCATTTACAAACAGGTGCTACAGTGCTCAGAATCACGTTATTTGTGCTGAAAAGTAGAATTACATACTGTTATTTGCATTGCTATTCTGACAAAGACACAGACCCATATGTTTTTTGTGCTCTGTGCAGAACCAGTTTCCTCAGTAAAATGCATTTGATCATGAATTAAATAATGATATTAAATATATTTACAGATGTAATTTTTATAAATACATAACATATGGGGCTTTTTGTGTTTTTTCTTTTTTTTTAATTTAGTGGTGCAAACTGATAAAACAAACAATAACAGTCAGTAAATATGATATAGTCTGAAATAGGTAAGTTGCAGACTTTTAGTACTTCACAGTCAAACTCAGCTTATAAAAGATCTTTTCACATCTTCTCATCATTGTATAAATGATCCTTTTCAAACATATATTCAATTACAAAAGCAGAGCACTCCTGATACAAATTAAAAAAAAAAAAAAAGAGAGAGGGAGACATGGATACACTGGAAAGAGCCTCACAAATGGCCATGAATAGAGTGAAGGGACTGGTGCATCTTTTCTGTGTGGAATGGCTATGAGAGAGCCAAGGTTCAGTAGTGATCTCATCAGTGTCTGTCAACACCTGAGAGGAGTATGTAAAAAGGGCAGAGCCAGCAGTCCCCAGTGACAGGTCATGAAACAATAAACATAAACAGGAACAAAGGAGGTTATTTCAAGCATCAATAAACTTTTTTTTTTTTTTTTTTTTTGTAATAGTGATGGTGCTTTGCACTGGAAAAGGCTGCCCAAAGTGGCTGCAGAATTTCTCCCTCAGGAGCCATTCAAAAGCCCTCTGAGTATAGTCTTGGGAAAGCAACACTTGGTTAGAATTGATGTCAGCATACTCTTGGGGATTCCTGTTTTATTTATTTATTTATTTATTTCCAAAATAGTTTGGCATCAAAACAGAGAAAGAATTGAGTTTACCAACTACAACAATTAAATAAATGCTTTTTTTTTTTATTTTAAGTACATTTTCTATTGCCTTTTCATAGCCTAGCTTTAAAAATCATATGTCTGAAAAGAATATTAATTAACTATTTTTCTGCCTTAATTTGTCTTCCACAAGCCAGATTTTCAAAAATAGTGAAATTCCCGTTTTGTCAGCTACATGAAGTATTTATCTCTTCAGAAGAGTTCAGTGGTCTGAATCAGTTGGTTTCATTGTGGCACATGTATACTGAGATGCATGGTTATTCACTTACCTGCTGCTCTGATACAGTCACTGCCTGTTAAATGTCCAGGCACCTAAATGGGAACTGTAAATAATGCATTCTTTCATAAGTCTAGTCCATGTTTCTTTACAGATGGGTTGATGTTTTTATGCTGAACTTCCCAAACCACTGCCTGTGCTTATGTCTCCAGTCTTCACTGTACTAAATCTTCATGATGCTGTTAATATCATTGACATTTCTCTTTTAGTTCTCCTGCTGAAGATAAAACATTTAAATTCAATAATAATTACAATAAAAATAAAAATCATTTATTTAACTGACCTAATTCCTTTCTGTTTCTTTTTTCTCTGAGATTTAACTTTGTTCTCACTGCCATGTTATCTAACATTCATTTATTCTTTCTTTTCATTGCATTGAAAATATACAAAAATTCTTCTTGAAAAGTGACTATTTTCTTCTGTGCCTATTTTCCATCAGTGTTAAATAATATTGTTTATAAAATCCCACTATTTTATCAGGGAGTTTAGTATATATGAGAAATCCCTGGCTCCACATTGCTTGCTACTTCTTTCTAATTGGAGTCTAATGACTCCATGAAGATTTCCCTGTTATTTGAAGCGTAGCAAGGAGTTGTAGATTTGGAGCTTTGTGGGGCTGGTGGTGGGAAATATGCAGATGAATCTAATGTTCTATTTAGTGGTGAAAGTACCTGGAACATCACAGAACTTATTTATCAGTCTCTGAGGGCTGACTGATGCAGATCCAACAATTTACTACATGTGAGAAAAAAAAAAAACATTAAAATTCTGATATATTTCTGTGTTAAATTATGCAATCACAGCACCAACTTACGTTCTGAACATCCTTATTTTCAGAGAATATAGAACAGTCTAATAGAGAGAGCAAAAAACAAATAACCTTGCAACTAATGGGCTCCAGGCAAAAAGGACAAACAAATCTATTTGAAGAGGAATTCTTGGTTATTCTGTCAGAAGATTATAACATTTCCATAGGCATTCCAGAAAGCTGATCCTCATTACCACCTTGTCCTAATAGAGTATACTTTAGTTTATATGGGAGGAAAATTCAAAAAAGTCAGACACTAAATTATAGGATCTTTTCTCCTTTGAGTGGAGAAAATGCATGGTTAAAGCTTAGCTGAGTAATAACACGAATGAGCTCTTACCAAGCCTCATGAACATCCCATCCACTAATAGATAACAGATGCTGGAAAGCATAATAGTAGACCAATGTAATGACAGTGTGAGCCAAAGAGCTTTGGAACAGCTATTACTTCAGTGTGCTCAGATAAGGTCTCTAAAGATGCCAGTGAGGCAGATAACAAATGCTGAATGCCTGATAGGTTCTTTCCTCTTCTTTTAGCCTCTTTGTAACCACATTACCCAGCTGTGAGCTCTACCAAATACCTTCAGTCTCTTTAAAAACATTTAGGGATCAAGGAAAACAAAAACCAAAAAAAAAAAAAAAAAAAAAAAAAAAAAACCCTATACTCTTATTCATGCAGAAACCACTATTTACTACTATTTTCCACAGTTAAACACTTCTGTACAGATGCAACAGGGCAAAAAGACATAACTGACTGCAACTAAATTATGTGCTGCATGCACCTTCTCCTAGAAGAGCTACAGATGTTCCTCTATTTGAGTGTTCTCTCGCAAAACTTATTCTTGGAGCAAAGTATGTTGATTTTACAACCTCTCCCAATTTTCTCCAAAATAAATGCGGTTTTAATTGAACACCATTGCATGTTATCTTAAAATGCTACCTGTTCATATGAAATAGTACTTGCAGATTTGCTTTTTTTTTGATACAGCATTCATTTTTATAACTGTATTTAATTTTCTCGATGGAATATATCACTATTAGCTAATATGTATGATTCTATTTACTTAAGAATAAATACAGATAGTATATATAGGATATTAGTTTGGGAATGTTATGACCTTTATGCATAAAATATAAAACATATAGTAGTAAATCCAAAGAAATCTGGTTCATGTGTACTGTTGCATACTGTCTTACAACATACTGTTTTTAAAACAAAAAATTCAATGCAGAAACAAAAGAAAACAAAATATAAAAGAGAGTTTTTCATGGAAATTGAGTCAAAATATGAAATTTTTCTCACATTTGTATGCTATTCCTTTGCAAATGTATACCTGGTGATTTAAATATTAACATTATCCATTGTTCTTTCAGAATATTTTTTCAAGATATTCAATTTTTTCTTATATTTGCTGTTTATTTTTCCAGCATATTTCATAACTGTCATGAAGTTTTGTCTTTTTCTGTTTCCCACAATATAAAAACAATAAGAAAGCAGTAATATTGTTTCCAGAGACTGTATTGCATTAGATTTTAAGACCAATCCACTACTTCAAATATTATTGATTTTCTAATATCTTCTGTGGAAGGGCAGTTTGTCAATTTAGATGTATGGGAACTGCTGAATCTTAGCCTGAAGCACTGACTGACCACCTGAGGCAAGCACTGAGCCAGCCATGGGAGCACAGATGAAGGCAATTCACCTGTGTGACCGGAAGGGGTGGAGTCTGACTTCAGCGCTACTTGACCCCACTTAAGGGCTGACCACTATGAAAAAAGTATCACTTTCTGGAGATTATTCCTTTGCAGTTTCCTACCATGAGCCTGGGACGTGAGTGAGCGTTTTCCTTTATGTTGATTGTCTCTTTCCATCATGGTTATCTTTTGAACTATTCTATCTGTAAAATATCTCAGCTACAATGCTATTTGGTTTTAATAATTCTGGTAGCCATACATTAGAAATCTCTTTTATTATTAAAATAGCAGTCTTTGAGATCTGAGGAAATACTGGAATCTAGTTGTCTTAATGTGTTCTTGTGTTTTAATACTGCCTACAGATGCTACATTTTCAGAGCATTATAAAATTATTTCATCACATGATGGCAACAATGAGGAATTACAGAATGTTTATGAGGACTAAATGATATGGTGTACAGGAATTATTAAGTTCAAAATAAATACTATTGAGTCTGTTTTAGTTTCAGTGGAGATGGAATTGTTTTCTTCACAGTGTATGGAATGATCGTTGGTAGGTTGTTTTTTTTTTTTGTTTGCTTGTTTGTTTTCCTAGTAAGACAGCACACCAGTATTTACTGTTGCTGCTAAGCTGTGTTGTACAGAACAAAGGCCATTCTCATTGAAGGGTTCAAGGAACTGTGAGGAACAAAATTAGGATATCTGACTTATGATATAAATTGGCTAAAGGGATATTCTATGACATCATGCAGAAGGAATTTTGAAGGGAGTTGAAATTCACCTGGATCTTTTCTGCTGCTTGGGGGGCTAGCTGGGCCTTGGTCAGGGGATGGTGGGCAATGGCTTGTGCATCATTTATTATATGCATTCATATATGTAGTTGTAACTATTATTCTTTTTCTTCTGTGTATCTTAGTAATCTTTTGTAATCTTAGTAATCTATCTTAGTATCTTTTGTCTACTAAATTATTTTTCAGTCCCCCCCGGGCTACTGGAAAGGGGGGTTGGGGAGTGAGCAAGCGATTGTGTGGTTCTTTGCCACCTGCTGCGTTAAACCACTACAGTATTCTACTTCAATAATCCCACTTCTGCTAAAGTAAATAAAAAATAGAATGGTTATCCATTTTTGCAGACTAATAGAAAACAATTAACTGACTTCTTCTTGCTGTAGTATACTTAAAATAAATTTAGGTAGCGATGCTTTACTTTCCTCAGGTTGTTTTTGTTAAACTAGGCTGACGTTGCTGTGGAATATAGAAGAATTTTAGGTATGTGTTGAGGAATAATTGTTGTTTGTGGTGATTTGACAAAATCTTCTTTTTAATGATTTTCCATATGTCTACAAATGAAACTACAGGGGTTTCTCTCTCTGAAATTTAGGATTTGTAACACATTCACTGGAAGCATTTAATGAGAATTAAACATTAAATGGGAAAAGTTAGCTTGGGTATCTACTTCAAGGTATAACAGCTTACATTATGGAAACATCTATTTCTTTCCAGCAGCTTTAAACACTATTTTTTTTTGAAGTATTCCATATAGATAAATGCATTTGGGCAAAATTAATTGCACTGGAAGGATTTTTTAGCTTACTTTTGTCAGTAAGCCTATGTGTAAATGAAATCCTTAGTCTGAGGAATAAATTCAGACCTTTAGAAGTCCATCCGAAGTCAATAACCAGAAACAAGAGCTTATTTGCATAATTAACTCCTTATAGTTTGTAGTTGGAGCTTTTCACAGCATATTGTTGCCTCTAATTATGTTTGTGGTGGTTGTTTACAGTTTGAATTAGGGCTGTATCCAAATTCCATAGGGCTCAAGGTGTGCACACAGTGATGCCAATGAGATAAATTTTGTCTGGAGGTTCATTTCTCAATCTGGTATTTCAGTGCCCTGAGTAGTTAGATATACATAAGAGAACTGAGAAGACTTCAATGAATAGAATGGCAGAAAATAGGAGAAAAAAAAATGGAAATAGCTGTTGTTTTTTAAAAGTCATTTACTATCAGGATATCAAAGATTCCAGCAGGATTAACTATTATCAAATGAAATAACCTTTCTATTTATTTCTCTTCAAGAGTAGAACTTCAATTTTACCAAATCTTGTTTCAACAAGACATTAAATCCTTCTTCCCTTTTGTTTAATGAGTCTTTAGGGTAATTTCCAAGGACACTCTTCATTTCAGAAACAGATGCCTTTATCATCTTCCGTATTGTTATAATATGAATAATTTTATATGGATTTCTCTATGCTCTTAAATCACACAGACACCTTCAAAAAACCCTTGCTAACTAAATAATAGCATGTTATTACAATGAATTTTCTAAAGCATGGTTGTGAAGATTCTAGTGTAAGAAGGGACCAATAACTTGTGTTATTGGCTTGTGGACTGGCATGCTAGAGTTTGAATGAGAGGCAGCTGCATTCCTTAACCAAAATGGTTGCTGGAAGGGGTGAGTTAATTCCCCTTTTCTCTAGTGTTTTGTTCTATAGTGCCTATATCTCAAATAAAGGCTCTGTCTCCACCTTTGTTTAGATGACAGCAGTATAGTCCAGTCCCATCCAATCCCTCCTCCAGGGATGGAGTATTGGCAACTTCTCTGAGCAGCCTGCCCCGTCACCCTCCAAGTGTAAAACTTTCTTAGGACATCAAAACTATTCCTCACCTTTTTATTTATTTATTTTTTTTAATTTTAAACCATTCCCCTTTGCTCTATTATTCTGCTGTGTCTGAGGTGATTAGGAAGTGGAAACCCAATTACTGAAAATTGTTGACTGTTGTAACTCTAGCCCACCCTCAGAAGTATGAGAACAATGGGAGGGAATTGTATGAATAAGTCTACTATTCCAAAGCCAAGAAGTTTAATAGAAGTCTAAGAAAACAAGAATTTTGGCAACTCTGATCTGGAAGTGTGGGCTTAACCTGAATCTTTCCAGGTGCATATTGAGCTTGATTTTTATCTGTTTTCTAAATCAGAAATTAAAATAACCATTCTTTATTTCTTGAGTAGTTGGTGGTAGGATGTGTTAAAATATACTAATATTGAACACTAGTATGGAAAGAGAAGAAAATAAAATGATTTTTTCTCCAACAGTGAGTAGTTTATTTATTTATTTATTTTTAATTTCCCAGTGATACACTCATGACTAATGTCTGAAAGGCAGTAGTTATAAAGAGAGGGTTAATAAGCTAGCTTTGGCTGTGGAAGGGAGCCTTTTCAAAATATTCTTCCTTGATATGGGAAGAAATTGTGAAGTGGCTATTTTTTTTTCCCTTTTCTGTTTTTCTTTTCACTGATTATGAAGCAGGAGAAGCACATACCATCTCAACAAACCTGTGAGACATAGAATTTTAGTATGCATGAGAAACTGACACAAGGTGACTGCCTGAAAATGCTATCAGGACAATGATGCCCTCTATATCTGGCATATTTGGGGCAGTTTTATCACTGAGTAATATGAAAGTGATCATTGATGTACTTACTGTGAACATACAGCAACTACAAAAGGTACAAGGAAAAAATTGAGAAACATGAAAGTCCTTTGATATTGGCAAATAGAATCTTTTCCTGGTGAGATAATGTGACAGAAATAAAATAACATCTCCCTGAAGTAACTTCTATTTGCACAGGGTATTGAAAAATATCTTTTTCAGGAGATAAACTTGATTTATTTGATTATTAATTTGTTTATTTCAATTTGCCATGTTATTAATTTCCAAATAGTTTAGTACTTCTCTCGAGTATTTTCTATGATTCCATGTTTGTTTTTCTCCTCTCATCTCTTTTCTCATCTGCCACTCAATTTGTTAAAGCCTATTTGAATATCTTCACAAATTCTGATAGTGTGTATTTCTTATGTGATCCTTAAGTGTATTCATATTTCTATTTTGTTAATGACCATTTCTGAATTAGCTTCACCGAAGTCAAACTTCTAATACAGTTTTTCGAAGAGTATGTAAAGGCATATAATTTCCTTTGTGGAGATACTGAAGATGTGGCAAAGATAAGTTAGTTACCAGACTTAAAATCAGGAAAAAAAAGAGCTCTTGTTAACAAAATCTCGTAGGTGAAAAGCTCATTCTGATCAGGGTAGCAAATTCAATTTCATTTTGCCATTGTGGGGCAGCAATTGATGTGCCTTTTCCTGATGCCTGTGGACATCTCCAAAATATGAAAAGCAAATTAGAATACTCATGTAGTACTTGTTATATATTGAGTTGTTCTCTGTTAGATTAAATATTATATACTGGAATAGTATCTTTAGGATCATAGTATCTTTTCCCCATGGATTTTTTTTCTTCTTTATTTCAACTTTTTTTTTCTCTTGGCATTCAGACATACAGAACTTTATTGTATATTAATCTGCTTTTATTTTTTATTGAGCAATAATTTCCTGAAACAGAGTAACTTACCTGTTACTGATAAATGCATAAGCACAAACTAAATCAATTCATTCAGTTGCACACATCAACAAGAATGGAGTTAGTGAACCTGATTTGAGCAAAATGGCGCAGCATCTTTAATTCTAGTACAACTAGCAATGCTGTTTTTTTTTTTTTTTACCTCATTCTAAAGAGGGTAAACATTTTTCAGAAGAAAATGAACAGGTAAAGTTTATTCTCAAATGCTTCTGTATATAACTGAACCAGCAGAAGAATTCATTTCCTGTGGACATGAATTGCTTTCCCTGAACTTAAGTGGAAATTTGTAATGAAGTCTTAGTTCTTAAGGGCAATCAACAGACCTGAATGCAATTTAAATATATTATAGAAGTAAGTTCTAGCAATAAGCTCAAAACAGACTTCTATTCCTCCTGATCTGAACAAAACCCAAATAGACATGCTATAAAAATTTAAAACTCAGCTCCTATGATCTCTTAAATCTTATTTATATATGTGGCTATTTGGATGGTATATGCCAATGCTGTCAGTTCCTTGTTGTGAACTATAACACACTGAAGGTCATATATGCCAGGATATTCCATTAGTATTCCTTTTTATTGGCAGAACACTTGGAAATCTGTATTAGTTGCAATTCTTCTATAACATTTCAGACGGTACTCAGAGACTTTTAAAATTGAAATTCACTCCTGATTATATTACAATAAAATAGGTTTTTTTTCTTTTTAATTTGTGATCGCCTATGTTATTAACAGTAAAATAAAAATGTCCCTGCAAAGAGAATATATAGCTAAGACATCTGACTTCAGTTTTATTATGTTAGAGATGAAGTTAGCATTCAGACAAAGTACTTTTTCCCTGTACTTATCACAGTCACGTTAGGACAAAATAAAAGCAAACTGATGAAAAAATATAGCATGTATTTGATGTTGATGGAATGAATGTTTGTACCTAATACACCAGAGAAACTCTGCAGTAACAGCTCACCCAAGTGAAAAAATAGTCCCATTTTGCTCCCAAGGTCAATATCAGTTGAGGTTATTGACTATATAGATGCTAAATACAAAGTTTGAGTTGTCCGAGGCTACATTAACTTGTACTCTATACTTTTCAAGGTTTTATTTCCTATTAACAATTTGCTTTCCATACAAACTTATTCCATTTCTATTTTCTTGTTGTTTATTTTTTCTCTATTAGTCATCTCAGCCTTTATCCCCTAAATGTTAGGGGATGGCCGTCACCACTGTGTAGAGAAAAATATTATATTCAATAAGCAGTTGTTAGGTTATCTTTGCAATACCTATCTATCAGTAAGTAAGCTAATCTTCACACACCCAATGAATCATAGAGGGATAGTGGTAAGAGGGTTAGTCCAAATATTATCCAACCTGCTATTACTAGGACTATTATAGGAAACATAAGCCCATCACAGGTTCATCTGTCCAAGGAGGGGATAAAGGCAAGTGGAAGACTAATTAAAGTCCCAGAGAAATAGCATCCCTATGGACCCAGTATGACCTGCACTTGAGAGTGGCTCTCCAAACGTTTAACAGAGAGGGTTTCATTATTGGGTTATATTTGGAGCATACTGTAGGATGCAGGGGAAAAGCATTTGGGGATTGAAAAACAGTGATTACAGGATGCTTAGAGGGGGAATCAAAGGAATTCAGGGGCACACTGTTACTTCATAAAATCTTCCATGTCAGATATTATTTTGACCCTTTGTTACCATCTGTCACTTGGCAACTAAATGCAACAAGATATGGCCAGAAAGGTTCAACACCTATTGTCATACCACCAACAGTGGATGTAGTCTACCTTGATTTCAGCAAGGCATTTGAAAGTGCCTCCCATAGCATCCTTATAACAAAGTTGAGGAGGTGTGGAATAGATGAGTGTATGGTGAGGTGGCCTGAGAACTGGTTGACTGTCAGAACTCAGACAATTGTGATTGGTGATGTGCAGTCCACTTGGAGGCCTGCATTTTCCTCAGGGTTGGTGCTGGGTCCAGTCCTGTTGAACATCTTCATCAATAACTCTGCTGAGGAAATTGAGTCCACCCTCAGCAGGTTTGCTGATGATATAAAGCTGGTAGGCATGGCTGGCATGCCAGAATGCTGTGCTGCCATTCATCAAGACCTGGACAGGCTTGAGAGTTGTTCAGAGATGATCTGGATGCAGTTTAACAAAGGGCAAGTGTGGAGTCTTGCACGAAGGGAGGAATAACTATACGCACCATTACAGGTTGGGGGGATGACCTGCTGAAGAGGAGGTCTGGACAGAGAGACATGGATGTCCTGGTGGATGTCAAGCTGGCCATGAGCCAGCAGCGTGTCCTGGTGGCCAAGAAGGCCAATGAGATCCTGAGGTCTGTTAAAAAGAGCATGGCCAGAAGATCATTAGAGAGATGTGATCCTCCCCCTCCCTGGTGAGGCTTCACCTGGAGTACTATGTCCAGTTCTGGGATCCCTGGCACAAAAAAGTCAGGGATCTCCTCAAAAGAGTCCAGTGGTGTGTGGCAATAGGATGAAGGGAAATGACCACAAACTGATGCATAGAAAGTTCTGCACAAATGCGCATGGGAATTTCTTCACAATAAGGGGTGATGGAGCAATGGAACAGGTTGCCCAGAGGGGTTTATGGAGTTTCCTTCTCTGTAGATGTTCAAGATCCACCTGGACACCTACCTGTGCAACTTGGTCTAGGGAACCTGGCTGGGGATTGAAGTAGATGATCTTGTGAGGTTCCTTCCAACCCCTATGGTTCTGTGATCTGCCTCTTGTGTTGTGGATGAACATAATAAAATAGTAGGCATTACTTTCAGAGCAGATAATATAAAAATATATACTATAGAGAAAGCTACAATAACATAATATCAGGAACAACTTCTTTATAGAAAGGGTTTTAAGCACTGAAACTGGTTCCCTAGGGAGGTGGTTGAGTCGTTATCCTTGAACATGTAGAAAAATCATCTGGATGTGGTGCTCAGGGTCATGATTTAGGGGTGGGTTGTTAGAGCTAGAGTAGTATGATTGAGGCTTGACATGATGATCTTGAAAGCCTTCTCCAACCTGAGCGATTCTATGAACATACAATTAGTGGAATATGTGCCCTTATTTTTGTGAAACTAATGCATCAGTATGGTTAGATGGCAGTGGTTGCAATTCTTAGTGAGTTCTTAGATTGATCATCATTTTTAATGAAATGTTATTCTTCCTGTACCGCATCCTTGACAACAGTTGCTCTCAAATGTGCATACTGTCAAAAATGAGTATATGAATAAGACATGACTCTGAAGAGAGGGATATTTTTCTCTGATAAGAGAGGTCTAAATAGACGTGATCAAGTTCTGAGTTGAAAATCTGATTGCAACTCTCTACGTTACAGGTTTTCAGGTAATGTATTTATGTCAGTGGAATATGGAGTTGTAAACAATTTTTTTTTTGTGATCTTAAAGCCTATTCTCAAATTTCTATATAAAAAAAGAAAGCATGGCTGCATATTTTTTTGCTGTCCACAGGAATAGGTTTAGCCAATGTATAAAAATGCATAAAATGATTTGTCTCAATTTGAGTGAAATATGCACTGCTCCCTCTCCATACTTTAGTTTCAGCCCAGACAGTGCTGATTGCACACCATTATGTGGTTGTTGGGAGAGGTGAATGTACACGTAATGTGTAAGAGCTGCTGCAAGGAAACAGGCCACACTGAAAGCCATCTTGGGCCACGTGCAGCACGTGGGCTGCAGGTTGGACATGTCTCAGTATGATATTCCTGTGCTCTGTGTTCGTGTGCCTACGGACAGTATATGCCTTTCTACAAATCAGATGCAGGAAAGGGACTGCAGAAGCTTTAGTTCTCAGGTTTCTATATTTACGTCCCTGACATAAATTATGTTCTTCACAGAAGTAACCTATGAGACACTATAATTTACAAATATTTTATTTCAAATGCCAATATTGGCATTTTTTGACAGAGGTAGTTGATTTTGAAACAGCCCAACAAAATACAAAATAAATAAAAGATTTTTTCAGCTGACGTTCTAGTTCTGTACACACATCTTTTTAAGGATTAGGAGGAAGTGAGTAGATATGCTTCACACTAAGAGGGATCAGTTTTTTAGTAGATTCAGCTTTCTGCTATTCATGAAAGATTCATTGTACTTCCCAAGAAGTTGTTCCCAAATAATTACTTCCCAAAGAATTAATCACTGAGACTAAAGTTGACAGAATTAGGGCTTAATTAATCTGGTTGAGATCATAGGAGTCAGTCTACATCCGAACAGAAATAGATGGTTACCATGGTTCATACTGCAACACATAATGGTGCCAAATTGGCTGCCTTTTATTTTGATTAAATCTGTGTCTTTCCCTTTAGTCACTTCACTTTCTTACTCCTTGGTCTGTTTAATTGAAAGACAGTACAAACTCTGTATACTATTAAAGGACTACATTCCACTCAAGATCTAATATCTTGAAAATTTTAAAATCTACATCTGCTTCTGTTTTACTTTCTGAATTTGTTTGTAGTTAAGAAATGGATATCTTTGTATTTCTGTATAGAGATTTCTGTTGCAACCTTCAGCTATTGCATTCATTTCAATTCTACTGCAGGCACCGCTCCGACGAAGGATGTCAATATACCATATTATGTAAGTTTCTTTTTGTTTAATTTGCAGACACTGTATGTTGAAGTTTTCATGAAATGTGGAAATAAAATTTAGCTTAGCTTATTAAAATGAATAATACTTCCAAAGACTATATTTATTCTGGAAGATTTAATTCATAAAGTTAATTCAGACTTACTGAAGCAGCATTTGCAATTTTAGCACATAGCCATAAAATGTGTGAGTAACTGCAGGGTTCCTGTTTAGCTGGGGGGCTTGGACTCATGATCTCTTCAGGTCCCTTGCCAACCCTGTAATACTGTGATTCTTTGTGTTTCTGTGATTAGAAAAACGAAAGCAAGAATTCAGGCATCAAGAAACAACATTAGATGTTCAGTTACTTCCTGTTTTGGAAACATCAGGTAAAAAGAAGGACTTGCTAAACTTATCTGTGTATAAAACACTGACCTAAGGGCATTAACCATAACTAAAATGCAATTTAAGGTCTGATTCAGTCAGCTATACTCAGACATATATAAATGATAAAAAAAGTCAGTTCATAGACAGTACCAAGCAGATCACTTAGTTTTGTGGAAAGTAGCTATTTGAAGTTTACTGCATCTGTGTTGTTTTAATGATGCTAAAATAAAACGAAACATAAACATTCCAACATCAATGTATTAAGTTAAATTCAATGACTGTTCACATGGATTTTGGTTTAGATAACATGTTTATCACATAGCCAAATCAGTGTAACGTCTTTCTTGAACATCTAAGCATATTGTTTCTTTAAGAAGCTTGAATGAACTGGCAAACAAATAAACAAAAATAAAACAACTTAATATCTTTATTCTACAGTATGTAGATCTCCTGCTAGATAATGTAAATTTCTGTTTCTCTACCTACATAGCATTTGATCTTTGCCATGCAATTTCATAACAAATGTAGTAATCAAATAATTGTACAAATTCAGCACTTTCTGCAACCAAGATGTTGAATGTATGTTCGATCTTATATATTATCTATAAAGGTAATTTCCAGAGGCTTGTATGCATATTCAGTTTTAATCCTCTGAGTGCCAAATTGTCAGAGACAGCATTTTGTGATGGACAAGTTTACAGACATTTCAGGAACATTGTGTTTCCTGGTATTACAGTGACAGGCTTACAGTGATCACAAGAGGCAGGTCTTTACTGTGGAATTCATGGCTACTCTTAACCTTTCTAAGGTTAGATCTAAAGATTCTATTAGGTACTAGGTAGGTTCTATCTAGTTCTATTCAAAACCCTAACAAGAAGTAGCACTTGATCTTCATGTTCATAGCATGAGAGGATGAAAAAAAAAAAAGAGGGACAAAAAGTGGAAAACTGTTTAGTACAAGGTAATAATACCAGTATTAAACTTCTGTTTCATTGCTCTATCTTTTTCAGCTCCAACAGCCTTTGCTTCTGGGAAAGCATGAACAAGGGAAGATGAAACAGAATTTTTTAGCTTTTTTAGATGCAGACTGATTGAGGCTATATTGAGGGTTCCTAGTTTATTTTTTTTTTTAAATTACTCTTCTAGACACTGTCCAAGAAAATTCATGACACACAACTTCATTGACTAATAATATGAGAAATAAATAAATAAATAGGTAGAAAAATAAAAGGCCCCCAGGTATTCTAATTGTGTTGACCTTTTTAAGGAACAATTCTCACTTACTGTGTTTTAAACAACAACTCTGAAGCTCTGGGACTAATTAGATGGTCCATATGTTCTGATTATAATAAACATTTTGTACAACTTTTATAAAGAGCAAGGTCACTGTGATTACCTATGTGAAGTCTAATCCAGGTCTGGAGAAACTCAGTGCTACAAATTATTTATTTTTTGTTTTTAAATATAACTTGAAGAGAAATACAACAATTCTATGGAATGCTGCATACTAAGTCATATATTTTCAATCACAATTCAAAAACTATTTTAAAAGCAATATTTTGTCTGCATTGTCACATAACTATCTTCATAAAAGCCTTAAGATTACATATGAAAATATATTTTACATTTTATTTGCCTTCAGATGTATTATAAAGCTTAAAAATAATTAAAAATTGTAAAATGAACATACTAGCTTCATTTATTTTCTTTCCTTTTCTTTCTTTTATTATATGAATGATTACTACTTTCTAGATGTTCCTATGTTGCATTTGTATTTTCTGTTTAATATTCTCATTATAAATATCACTTAAAGCACTTGTCAAGTATCTGCCAAAAGTCACTATTTCTTTACACTGACAAAATGGCATTAATTAACTATCCCTTTGTCATGGTTTTATGATTTTTTTTTAATCGGTATTCCACATCATAACATCATGTAGTGTATGGGGAGTTGAAGAGTTAATCCTTCAGTTCTGTGGATCATCAATAGTTCTGGGTATACCTGTTTCAGAAGAAAACTATGTACCCTAGAGGAGTTTCCTTTTCTGTTTTCCATTCAGAGTGACAGATAAAACTATTTGCATGTCACAAGACTGCCTCTTCCTTTTTCCCTTTCAGCTCATCCCAGCTGTGTGTGTCCTCCCTCGCTGTCTTTGGTTTTTGGGCACTCTTATTTTATTTGATTTATTAGCTTCAATTCCAATTATATTGTATTATATTATGTTATTTTAAATTCCAATATCTTATTTAGTAAATTAGCTTTCCTCCTCAGATTGCTGCTGCTGTTTTGTTTTTAGGCCCATCTCCCTGCCCTTTCTTCTTTTTCCCTTTCCTGGGGCATGAGTCCCTGGGTCTCTCTACTCCATTCATCATGGATCCGGGCCGAACCAGTTCATAAACCACTGACACCCTTTTAAATGACTTAAAAAGTAATCTTCTTTAATTAAGAATGTGTTTTAAAGAAAGCAGGGATTACCTAGAGTCTGCTTCTATTTTTTTATTTTCTATTTTCTAAATTAAGATGCAAATGTTCTCTGACAGAAGTGTCTGGAAAATTTCTGTCATTATTAAAAGTGGATCATTATCCATCCTTGCATTTGGTATTATAAATCTGATAAATCCTAGTTAGTTCTTTAGTAGTGCTAGATGAATCTCCCTTTTTTTTTCTTTTTTTTTCAAACATATGGTGTTATGTGAGACACCATTAATCCACAGCTATATTTATACTGCTGAGAGGTGGGGAGCTCTATGTAAAAGGGAGTCATGTGAAAGTATAGTAAAGGTTTAGTACTTTATCTGACAAGGAAATAGATGAGACAGATGAAGTAGAATTGAGAGACTTCAGAACAGCAATGCCACTTGGAAAGTAAGTTATAAATGCAGGAGTAAATATACTGCTGCAGTGCTGAAAATAACCAGTCTTTGGAGTTTTAACTACATCTAATCATAGAACGGTTTGAGTTGGAAAGAACCTCAGGGATTCTCAAGTTCCAACCCCGCTGCTTCAGGCAGAGTTGCAAGTTGCTAGATCATGTACTGGATCTGACTGCCCCAGGACCCATGCAGCCGGGCATCGAACAACTGCAGGGACATAATCTCTCTGGGCAATCTGTTCCAGCACCTTGCCACATGCTCAGTGGAAGACTTCTCCTTGACATCTAATCTAAATCTTCTCTCCTTTAGTTTAAAATCATTCCCCCTTGTCCTATCACTATCTACACATCAAAAAAGTTTATTTCCCTCCTGTAAAAAGCTGATTTCCCTCATGCCTTGCAGTATTACTCCCTTGCATCTAATTCTTGAAATATTACCCAAGATAATGCAAAGTTTCCTCCTCCTGCAGAGTACCTCAGAAACAGTAAGTGTGGAAAAAGTAATATATAGCAAAAGACTAATATATTAAGTGAACAAACTTTCAGATAGGTGAAGGAGAGAGTGATTGTTCTTTGTCCTGGTTCTCTTGGTCATTTCAATATGTTTGTGCTAGTGACTAATCTAAATAAATAGAAAATATGTATATATATATATTCAAGGATCCAAAATCTTGCATCTCCTCTTTCCAAAACCTTAATAAAATGTCATAGAATTTACCTGATGTTATGTGCATTGCCTTTTAATTTTTCTTCTGATGTCTTTGATCTTGTTTTTGGATGCTGTCAGTCCAATCAGCTTTAATTTGTTCACTAGATTCACTTTTTCAGATTCTTTTTCCCTTTGCATTTCTCCACTTATAATTGTTTTATGCATCAACAAGATTTAACAAATTGTAAAGTATCTCTTCATTGGATAAACGCATATTTTTGTAACCACGACATAGAGGTGAATGAAAAGTTTGATAGGTAAAGTCAGTTCACATAATGTGATGATTTAAGAGACTGAGATTTTGTTTAGACAGAAGATTTCTGCTGAAAGTAGCTTTTGGACAATTATAGTGTTAAAAATAATAGGTAAAAACTGATGAAGTCATTAAATTTTCAGAAGTTACAAATTATCCTGTAAAGCTTCAATGACTGCAAATTAGCCTTTGCTATAGCCCTCTGATAACAATCTATAGATCATTTTATTACTCATGAATTTTAGTAATTTCAGGACACCACAGGTCATCTTATGCTCATTTATTTGCTAAACACCTTGTACTAGTATGCCTATGGTGAAAAATTGCTACTATTTACTTCTCATGAGACAAGCAAGCAACAAAGTGGTGGATTTGGCCCCAGACATCCACTATGCCAGGCAGCATATATATCTTGCTGTCAGTGAAATAAATGAGCCCTTAAATTGGCTGCAAAGCTTTAAGAACAGAAATTTATATGTCTAGTTATCAAACAGAAAGTTCAGAACACCTGCCAATATGAAGTATAATTGTGACAAACTGTTACATTTTACCTTTAACTTTTTGGCATTAGTACCACAACTTCATTACAAGAGCCTTATTCTCCCTACCCCTCCTTTCTCCCTTTCTCCAGACCAGTTCCTCACCTAAAGAACTCTATACATTCATTTGCAAATATTGAATTACTGTTGCTACACTGGGTCACCTATCAGCAGATAATAAAAAAACCTGAGCCTATGAAAAATGCTAGGACTTCTGTGAGAGTTTTCCTGAGATTATTATAGACAGTATATATTTATTCTTTTTGTTTTATATCTTTTTATTATTTTTTTCTATAATTAATATTTATAAACTGGTCATTTATAAACTGCTTTGAAAACTTTACAGAGAATATCTTCAACCATGAAATAAACTTAGTTTTGCTGTGTTTTGTTGTTTATTTTGTTGTCTGGTTGGTTTTGTTTTCTCTTTAAAATATATAGTTAAAAGAATACCTCTATTTTCCTTTACCGAAAAACTTCTGTATCTGTTCTCCTCTATCCTAGAGCCTTCCTGTCTAAAACACAAGTTTTGCCTTTACTATTTAAGTAACTTTTTTACTTTTTAATCATTTCAAAATGTTCCATAAAAATGAAGAAAAAAAAAAATCCCCTTTTCCAAACCCCTGTTAAACTTGTATACTATAAGTAATTATCTTCTCTTTCACGAATACATGGCTCTCTGCTACCAATCCCAAACTGCTAGGTTAGAAAGAGCAGTAAATAAAGAGATTATTTGTTTGCTTATTCGGGTTTTTGTTGTTGTTGTTTTTCTTTATTAATCAAATGCAGGAATATCTAGGCTAAAATTCAAATCTACATTAAAAAAACAAACAAAAAAAATATATAAGTTGCCTAAAAGTTATTGAGACCTTGACCAGCTGCGCCTTTCTGGTAAAAAAAAAAAATAATAAAAAAAAAAATGAAAAATGGAAAAAGAAAAAATGAATGTGAGCAATCTGAGAAATAACTTTAACTATGTGTGATACTTAACTACTTTTACAGCTTTGCCCTTAATAATTTACTTTTTCCAGCTTTTGGACAATAACTTTCCATTCATAAAATCTGAATCATGCAGGCCTTCTATATTAAAATGATAATTTGACATGTTAAACTGAGTTTTAACCAATTTATTAGTCAAAAAACACCTTTCCTGATAACCAACATAGAATTCATAGGTATTTTCTGAGTGAAACAGGACAGCAGCAGTTCATCTGTGTTTTCAGAAGGGCTTCTTGGTAGCTGAAATTTTGTTTATGGGATTTTTTGTATTCTCACTCACTATTCTCACTCACTTTTCAGTATTCTGTATACTGATAATGAACAATACAATTTAAATTCAGTAAACCTAGTTTTATTTTAATATGGTTTGAAGCATTTCAATATGGATTTATAAAAAGTATCGCTAACACAGCTATATGCATTAAATGTTCTTTATTTTCACTTCTCATTTTCTAACTAAAAATACTTCACAAAAATATTTGTCTTAAATCCTAAGATATTTAAATGTGTTTAAGACCAAAAGATTTTGCTTTCTGTGTGCAGTATTCAAACATAGCACAAAGAAATCTTTCTATCTGATATTCCTATTCAAGGTTATGTCAACAAGATCTTCTTGCACCATTGCACTATTTAGCACCACCTGCCTGTATGGAAATTTAGAGGTACCATATGCCTCTGCTCACTGAAATCTGGGCCAGCTTCCTATCATGCCTCATGCAATCATTTCTGCAGTCACCACTGTTCAGATAATCCACCTCTTCCAGAAAACTGCAGCTGCTGCTGCTACCACTGCAGCTCTTCATCACAGAAGCACACTGCTTTGGGGGTTAAATTTCCTTATACAACTCCATGTTTTGAGCTTTGCATTAAAAACACACTCACCTTGCAATAGAAGTCAGCTGAAAAAAGACACTATTAATCCAGTCAAATTCTTTTGCAAAATGTTATAGGAGAAGATCTGTAGAAATTTTCATTGGAAATAAATGGTGGAGAAATAAATTCTTTCTGTCATTACCAATAATTTTTGTTTATTTTTGTTCATGTTAATTAATATCAACATTATGCTTATACATATTTCAGTGATTACATGAAAGCTTCAAGGATGGATGCAATCTCTTTCAGAAATATCAGTCTAGATAGACAAAGAGGAAGTTATTCTTTATTTAAATGAAATAAGAAGATTATGAGGCCGCCTACAATTTACTGGAAGAATCCTCACATTCAAAGGCCATGGTCCTTATGGAGAATTTGGACAATCGTGGTATTGTTAAAGGGAAAGCAGGACATAGTCAGTCCAGAACATTTCTGGAATGCATTAATGACAACTGACTAACACAGGCAACTGAGGAAACAATGGGAAAAGATGTTCTGCTGGACCAGATGTTAATAAACAGGGAAGGACTGGCCATGTATGTAAAGCTCAAAGGCAATCATGGTAGGTGATAACTAGATAGTAATCTTCAGTATCTTGAGAAGAAAGATCGCAGCAAAATTCAGGATCACAGGACTATAGGAGAGCACACGTTGGGCTGTTGAAGGATCTGCCTAGAATTTTGTTGGACACAATTCTGGAGATAAGAGATGTTCAACAGAAACAACTGATTCTCAAGACTCATCTGCCCAGAATCAAAGAATGATCCATCCTTATGAGCAGGCAGCTGAGAATAGGTTGCCTGATGCCTGAATGGATGAAAAAGGAGCTCTTGACTAAATCTGAACACATTAAAGAAAAATACAAAAGCTGGATACAGGAACAGCTGATGTTGCATTGATAGAGAGACCCAGTCTAAGTGTGATGAGGTAGAGCTAGAAAAATCCAAGTGCTTCTGTACTTAAATCTGTCAAGAAACATGAAAAGCAACAGGAAAGGCTTGTACAAGTACAGACAGCAGCATAAAGAAAATGAGGAAAAATGCAGATACAACACAAAATGAAGCAGGAAAGCTGGTGATGTGGCTTGAAAATGATGGAGGCATTCTGCACCATCTTTGCCTCTGTCTTCACTGACAAGGTTTATATTCAGGAATCTAAGAGCTCAGAGCTTAGGGAAAACCCTGAGCAAGGAGAAATTTCCCTTGGCGGAGCACAATCAAGTTAGAGAACTAGCTATACACATACCCCTGAATTATTATGGTACATACATACAAGTGTTGAGGGAGATGGTCAATGTCACTGTGAGGTCATTGTCAATTATCTTAGAAGTGTAGTGACTGGGGAATTACCTGAGGCTTGGTGGAAAGCAGATGTTAAACCTCTTTTACAGAAGGGCAAAGAATTACCAAGTACTTCCTGAGGTTCAGAGGTAATAGATCAGAGAATGATGGAAGTTATTTCCTCAAGATAGGAAAGGAAAGAAAGTGATTGTATGTAGTCAGCATCAATTTGCAGAGAAGAAATGGTGCCTGAATCACCTAATAGCCTTTTGGAGTAGGATGACTGGCTAAACAGGTGAATGGAGTGCAGTGCATGTTTTTTATTTCAATTTTAGTGAGGCTTTTGACACTGTCTTCCTTAACATCCTCATGGAGTTTATAATGAAGTACGGTCAAGGTAAGTTGTCAGTGATGTGTACAGAAAACTGTCTGAACTGCCATACTGAAAATTTAATCAGTGGCACACTGGAGTCCAGTCAGTACATGTGTATAATATTGGTTGATTCTAGGGCCAAGTACATATATAATAATCATATAAACATCACAAAATACAATCATAATAAATTTCATATGGTACTGAAGCTCATAAAAATTGCATATAATTTTGTGATAATTGTATGACATAGAGGTTGAAATTTACATTTAGAATAGGAGCAAAAAGTAATTTAAACCTTTCCTACAGAGCAACATTGGTCAGATATGACAAAAGAATTTTCAAAACAACCCAATCTTAGAAGAATCTGAGACTTTAGATGTGAAAATCCTTTGTCTAATATCTTCAGTGTTTATTTTATATTGAATACAGACAGCAGTCACTGTAAAATTACCTAGTAGTTCCAATCCTTCTCAAGGAGTTGAGCATCTTAGTCTTACATCTATCTTAGTCTGCAGAGCATAACCACCTTAGGTCCTAAATTCCATGAGAATACCCTAATAAAGTAGGAGAAATTATTGAGACTACACAAAAAGGTACAACTTCAAACAGGGACTGTAAGAGAATGTAAGAGAGCTTTGGTATTCATAACAATAAATAAGAGTTTATTGAGAATTTCTTACCTTATCCCTAGATCTTAACCAGCAGATAATAACAAAAAATTTATAAGTAAAAACCTCATTGCCTAAAATAGGCAGTCTGGTTTTACAGTTGGTGGCCACAGATTAATTATTAAGTATTTGTTTTGATTTAATGAAGCCGGCAGCTGAGCACCACACAGGCATTCTTTCTGTCCCCACACAGTTGGGTGAAAGAGTGATTCAGTAAAAAGGTAAAATTCACAGGTTGAGATAAAAAACAATTTAGTAAGACAGAAAATGAAGGCAAAAAAAATTATAATGATAAAAGAATATGCAACAAGTAATGCAGAATGGATCATACACTGACAAGTGCCCAGTTAATCCCTGAACAGTGGCAGACCCTACCCTGACCACCTGCCCTATGTTTTACTGAGCAGCATGACATCATGTGGTATGGGATATTCCTTTGTCCAGTTTAGGGCAGCTATCAAGGTTTTGTTCCCTTGCAGTCTCATTGGTAGCAGGACAGTGTGAAAAGCTGGTAAGTCCCTGATCCTGTTTAAGAACTGCTCAGCAGCAACTTAAACATCAGTGTGTTATCAGCATTATGCTCATCCTTACTCCAAAGTAAGGATGATTTTCTTCTCAGCTGCTAAGTAGAAAATTAACATTATGCCAGACAAAACCAGAACAATGCTGAGTTCAGGTAGTTGATTTGGTCAGAGATATTTTCAGACTTACATCTGAAGACATTTATATAGAATATGGAATTCTTATTGACTGGCATTTATTTCTTCCTTGTTTGTAGTTTTATGCTTATGGATAACGTGATTAGCACTGCATCAGTTTTCATTCTTCCGGGAAACACCTACAGTCAGTGAGTGGTGTATTAAAACTTCATAGGATACAATCTCAATTCTGCATAAGTTGTATAGTTAATTGTTATAAGAATATCTACAAAACTGATCAGAAAATATCTAATTGGTCTCTAAATCTAAAATAGATAGATAGATAGATAGATAGATAGATAGATAGATAGATAGATAGATAAACCTTAACATGGAAATATATACTTAGTGAGAATTACCTCTCCTAAATTGCAATCTCTACATTTTAAAATTAATGTACATATACTCTTGTAAAACAGTGCAGTATAACTGAAATTAAGAATCAAAATCTGGTAAGACTATAATATTGAAAGAAGAATAAAGACGAATATTGATTCTATAAGGTAAAGATGATCCTGTATGTGTTTTAAATGCACCATGTTTATGACTCAGCAATTAAGCCCTTATATAGTAACTGTGTAACTTACTTCTTTTTTCCCACTGTCTACCTTGATATTTCACTTGGGAATTCAGAGAATCATATCAAGTTGCAAATGCAAATAGTAATCAAAGCAGGTCATCACTGCTTTCATTAACAATTGTTTCACTACAATTTATAGGAGGGAGAAGAGGTTCTTTTTAATACATATGTTGAGATTAATACACAATGGGTCAAATGTTAGCCTGATCAGTTTATTACAAATCCTAGTTGCTTAGGAATATGGGGGAGGAAAGATGGGTGATAGATAAGAGATAAGAAATAAAAAGCAAGGAGTCTTTGTAGAAAGCAATAGAGAGAGATTCACCACTGTGGGTCCAGCAAGGTTTGCAGTTCAGACACTGATTACCAGTAGCATTCTGCTTTGATTTTGTTTGTAGGACATTTAATCCATATTAAACAACAACATAACATAAATAAATTTAGTCCGGACAATTTAGTTTATTGGACCAAAAACTCTGGGGAAATGTTTTAAAAAAAACTTCCCAAGTAAAGATGTACATATAGGGGAAAACAAAACAAAATAAAGCAAAGCAACAACAACAACAACAACAACAACAAAACACTTGGCTAATTTAACAACAGAAAATAAATAGCTATGTGTTTTGATATTCAAATTGAAAAAAAACAACAACCTTACGGATACTTCTATGCCTTCTTTCCTAATTTCCTTCTGTCCTTGAAGAACTCCAGAGAGGAAAAAACACTTATAATTCCTTTTAACAGAATCATTAACATGTTTACTTATTTCCTTTTTCAAGTTGCTTTGACAATTGAGGAAGAAATATTTTCTAAGAAACAATTGGAAGGACATTTCTGTCTTCTTCATGCGTATATCATAGCCCAAAATAGGTCCAGGATATCAATTTTTTTCTTTAACTGAATGTATTTCTAAAACTATTTTAGCCAAAAGAACATTTGCACTTCAAAAATTTCTATTGTAGGAACAGAAAGTTAGTCAAGCTGTTTACCAGAATAGAACATTGTCTTCATTAAAAAAATAAACAAACAAACAAAAAAAACAAAAAAACCCAAACAAGCAACAAATAAAAAGCAGTACAGTAAATTGGATTAGGAATAGAAAAACTGCTAGAGCTGTATTTCTTGCAGAGGCCTGTTATAAGCTGTGCTGAATCAGCATAGCTTCTATTTGACTCTTGGTTGGATATAGCTTCAGGATATCAACTTTCCTTTTTTTTTTTTTTTTGAGAATAAATGGTTCTATTTCTTTTTTCTTTTGTTATTTTGTTTGTTTGTTTTTGTTTATTATGCTTGATTATGTGTGTATGTGTGCAATTTCCATTCTTTCTATTATCGTGTTTTTATTTCCTCTTTTGGCTCATATTAAGGAGCATGAACTTTAACATGTTCCTATTCTGATAATTAAATTTAAAGACAAGAATCATATTCCTTAAAGAAGTGAATATAAAGCTATCTCCTGCATCCCTTCTCAAGTAGTGACAGATTTCTATTACTTACAGAATTTTTGTCTGCATAGTAACAAAAATGTTACAATTAAGCTCAAAATTTTGTTAATGGGAAAAGTGAGGAAACACATTTTATATACAAAGACAAAAAATCAGGGTTAGTATAACTTGAATTTTTATCAAGATATAATTAGTCTAAACCAAGGATAATATCAATTGAACATAATATGTAACTGCGTAAAAAAGGGTCAATAATCCAATGCAGTTAAAATTATAAAGTTATTAACACAATTTATACACATTTTCTACTTTTTTTTTTTCCAGATGTTAGGTACATTCTCTTCTTGGTCACTGTATTCCCCATTTTGTGTCTGTGTTTTGTGGTGTTTGTTGTGACTATGGTGAGTTGTCAGTCTGTGGAGGATTTTGCCAGAGTGAATGTCAATGATTTTATCTTTCTCTCCAACCTAGGGTTACTTTTAATGATCTTTTTAGCATGTATCTATACCTTGTTCTTTTATCATTGTTTCATAATACACCTCCATTTCCTAGGTATTATGTCCTATAAGGCATTTTACATACTACTTTACTGTTCTTGATTCCCTAATACCAATTTCATCCAACTCCAAGTCTGAACTTCAAGAGTGCACTGATAAGGTTTTCTCTTACCACCTACACTTCCCTGTGCCTCATTCAGTAACTCCACTGCTAAATGCTTCTGCTCACATATAACATTACATTGCTATATCACAGTCGCAAACATCTCGCCCTGTACAGAATAACTACTTGTTACCACTCCCTGTACAACATTATGGTCCTATCAGCAAAGACAAACAGAAGTAAAGCAAATGAGTCTATGTTCTTTTACAGGAATTCAGGAAGACTAATAGGTTCTGGGTCTTGATAACTGAATAGAGAGCTTGTGGTAGGTGGGCCTTGGCCAGCAGCCAACTACTTGCTCACCCTCCACAAACAGTGCAAGAGAGAACTGGTAGGGCAAAAGAAAGAAAATTCCTGAGTAGAGACAAGGCATTTAAATAGTTGTGTGTGCAACCAAAGTAAAACAAATTGATTCACTCTTACCCTCAGCAGGCAGATGACATGTTCAAACACTTCCAGTAAAGCAGAATTTCATCAGACTTTACATTCCCTTGGACATACATAAATCATAACTCTAAACATCCCTTTATTCTCTCAGATATCATTGCCAAGCACAATCTCATATGGTATGAAGTATCTATTTGGTCAATTGGAATCAGTTGGCTGTGTCCCCTCAAAGTCATTTTTTAACATGGATTAAATGTATCTTCATATTCAAGAGATTCTCCTCATGGGTGATGGTGAAAAAATGGCTTGTTCACCTGTAGTCAAAAGATAAGTGACATAAATCCTAAAGCTATACATTCATGTGTTTGACTACACTTAACCTAAAGAGTTCCCAAGTGTGACACATACGCATTTCATCCTTTTACTCTAGGTTTTAAGGAAAAACACAGTTCAGGTTTACCACCTAGGGAGCAGCCAAAGGAGCAGGGTAATCCACCAGTCACCAACTAATCCTTCCAAATATATGGGCCAGGGTAAACCCTGTCTTTTCTCTTTCACTCCCTGTACCTAGCAGAGTACATATGTACACTCTACAGAAACAGCACCTAGCAAATCTTAATTTGGTCACACATACATGTGCTAGGAGATAGTAAGTGAGAATCTGAACACACCACATGGAGAAGTGGAAAGTCCCATACAGATCTTGGTGCAGTTATGCATATCTTCTTTAAAAGACTCAAATGAATAACCTCATCTCTTTACTTGTACCCTTGTATCAATTAATGATTTCTATAATTAAAATACTTTTAATTAAAAAGTTTTTATTTTCTAAGTACTTAGAAAGATTCAATTGCAAATTTTCATTAAAGTTTAAATTAGTTATTTTTTTCTGTTTCTATATAACTGGCCATAAATAATGAACTCTTCATTAGAACTCATTGACTTTGAATTTAACCCACTTCTTTGGAATAATAATAATAATTAAAAGTATTCAACAATTCTTTGGATTTTTTTTAATTCCAACATTGTATGTGAGAAAAACAAAACAAACTGATTATTTTATGAGGTATAATATAGTGCTCAAAAAGAAAATAATATCTGGTATTTTATTCTATCTAACTTTGTTACAGATAATTATAACAATCAAAATTAAATGACCGATGGCCAGTCATTGTTCCTATGGAAAATCATGAAGAAGATCTGCTCTCTGAAGTATAAGCCATCAGATATTGCTGCAGATTTTTTCTCTCAGGAACACATATACTCCCCCTCTTGGCACAAGTACATTGAAGTCCAAATTTGGAAGCTTATGTTAATGATAAACTTGTTTCCATGACTTTTAAAGAGCTGACTGAAATGAAGTTACCTAGAAGAATGAAATTTCTTTACATTTCTACAACTATTAGTTTGCAGAAAAAATTGCTTTGAAAAGTATTTACCACGTAGGTACATAAAAAGTCATAAAGATTTACACAGTATTTTTATGACATCATCCCTCCGAATTATATTTGTAAAGACAGTTTTATGCTGATCTGGGATTCTGGATCAAGATTAAGTGCTATGTTTATGAAAAGTGGAAACCTTCCTACATCCTTTGATTATGTCTATCATATGTTATAAGATTCTGAAATACCTACAACATGGCCATTTTTCTTTTTTCTTTTTCTTTTTTCTTTTTCTTTTTCTTTTTCTTTTTCTTTTTCTTTTTCTTTTTCTTTTTCTTTTTCTTTTTCTTTTTCTTTTTCTTTTTCTTTTTCTTTTTCTTTTTCTTTTTCTTTTTCTTTTTCTTTTTCTTTTTCTTTTTCTTTTTCTTTTTCTTTTTCTTTTTCTTTTTCTTTTTCTTTTTCTTTTTCTTTTTCTTTTTCTTTTTCTTTTCTCTTTTCCAGAATATTTGGAGGAATGTTGCAGTGTTTAACCCTGAAATTATTTTTCTTTCATTTTTTTCTTCTACTTTCTCAATTCATTATGAAAAAAAATGATCATTTATCTCTTAATAAATAATTAGAATTGAACTTGTTGCTTGACGACATACAATGGAATAGGTTTGTCAAAATAAATAATCCCATTTATAAAAGCTTATTTATTTCACATTTTATATTATACTCTGTGAAGTCTTGACATTTTCTACATTTTTGAGTTAATGTACACTTTACATTTTTAACAAAGCTCAGATCTAATAATGCTGAGTTGGTTAGAAAAAGCAGTCCAGAAATATGACAAAAAAAATGTTGATATGAGTGAAAAAATAAAAGAAAAAAAAGGCTGAATGAACAGTATGACCAGTTGCAATAGTTCAAAACACTTCTATATTGTACAAAAAGTATATTCACATTGCAGCTGAACGGAGGAGAACAGAGCTTGCGTTGCTCTTAGATTTCACTGTGCGTGACTTTTCTAATTATACAATGTACTCAACAAGTTATCAACACAAATTGGTCTTCCATAAACTTTTATTTTCATCTCTCACTAAAATGTATTGGTTGTTTATATTTAGTAGAGTCCATGCTTTGAAATCTGTCTTTGCTTCATGAACTAATTACATAAAATATTTATCAGAGATGACTAGGTGACATTAAATAAACAAATAAGTAAGTAAAATAGATAATTAATTAGAGTATTTACAGAATCACAGAATTGTAGGGGTTGGAAGGGACCTCTAGAGATCATCTAGTCCAACCCCCCTGCCAAACCTGGCTCCCTAGACCAGGTTGCACAGGTAGGCATCCAGGTGGGTCTTGAATGCATCCAGAGAAGGAGATTCCACAACCTCTCTGGGCAGCCTGTCCAGAGAAGTCTTTCATCCTCACTGTGAAGGCATTCCCATTCACATTTGTGTGGAACTTCCTATGCTTCAGTGTGTGGTCATTTCCGCTCATCCTATCACCACACACCACTGAGAAGAGTCCAGCCTCATCCCTTGTACATCACCCTCCCTCAGGTGTAGTTCAGCACATTCTAGCTGCTCTCTCACATAAAGAGCAATTCCACCACCCCACCCCACTATCCTGTCTTTCCTAAAAAGCACATAGCCTTCCATGACAACATTCCAGTTTCTGTGGTTGCTATAATACTGTGGCCTTGCAACCACACAGAGACCTCTAACTCTTCCTGCTTATTTCCCATGCTGTGCACATTATTATACAGACAAGTAGTGTAGCAGCAGGTGCAGGTGCCCCTAAAGGGATACAAGAAGATTTTGGGCAGGAAATTTGCTATGATATCTCCTCTGGGGAGTCCTCACAGGATTCTACAGGATGGTCCTAAAATATTTCCCTGCAATCTCCTATAACAACAGCATTCCCAAGCCCTTCTTTGTCTTTCTGACCTTCCCCCTCTTTCCCCATCAGATCTAGTTGACAGCTCTAAGCTACTCACTCCACCTACTGATCAACTTTTTCTCCACTTCCCCCATCACATGTAGTTTAAAGCTCCCTCAATGAACCCTGCCAGCTCCTGGCCTAGGATCTATTTTCCTCTCTGAGACAGTCAAGACCCGACTGCAGCCATCAGGCCAGGCATCAAGTAACCTCCCCATGATCAAAGAACCTGAAATTCCTGCGGCAGCACCAGCCTTTCAGCCACTCATTCAAACCCTGAGTTTTCTTAGACATCTCCGTATCCCTCACCACCCCAGAAGGCAGAGAGGAAAATATCACTTGTGCTTCCACTCCCTCAACTAACCTCCCTAAACCTCTGAAATTCCTTTTGATAGTTTGCAGGCTTCCCTGAGTACTGACTACCTGAACTATCAATAACGGTTAATAATCAGAGGATCGAACCAGACCTGGAAGTTCTTCGGTCCCTGACCCAGGCCCCAGGGAGGCAGCATACCTCTCTACAGGTCTGATTAAGGGACTCTCCATTCCCTTGAGGAACCACAATTACCCTTCTGTCTTTCCTGGAAGAGGCAGTCTCAAGGTGTGGGGGTGACCGCCTCACCCTATTACCACTCCTAGGTGGATCTTCCCTTGCTTCCCCACTCATCAGTTTCCAGCACCCTAAACCTATTGCTTAAGGAGACTCAAACTCTTATTTTTATTTCAGCTGATACAATACCTAATACTGAAAGATTATAGGCACTTCTACATATATGACAAAATATGTCATCAATCCATTAAGTCAGGCAGTCTCAAAATTACACAAATAGCAGAAAGAAGAATAACGTTACTGTGGTATGCATTTGTTAACTTCACTGTTTCTTTATCCTTTATTTCTCTCTAGAATTCCTAAGCCTCTCAAAAATTACTTTCACAATGGAAAATATGAAAGTGACGTTTCCCTCCATTAAATACCTGCTAATGTCTATTTATTTTTATGAAATAAAATGTCAGTGTTTTAATTAGTTACTGATTTAAAACATTAATTATTAAAATACAGCCACTGCTTGTGAGCTGCACAACTGAGAGCTTAAAAGTAGATGCAGTCCTTATGGTATTCATATGAGAAAAATAGCCTCTCCCCCTTCTCTTAACCCTCCCTCATCAGACTAAAAATCTTTTCCTTTTATCCGTAGATTTTTTATGTTGTAATTGCATCATCCCCCCAATTCAGGAGACACCTTTGTCAGGTGAATTCCTGTATATATAACCCTTATCTGATGAGACAGAATTGCTAAACTAACAATTGTAGAAATCTTTTTCACACTGTAGATACGTAGATTTACGAGTAAATGCTCTGTAAGCAAACATAACAAAATATGTATGCTTACACATTCATACTCCTGTATTTTATTTTCTATCAAATTAGAGTCTGAATTTATGACCATTGTGATCTGTGTGTTTGTCTCATTGGGAATTAAGATTTTGTCACCCTCAGCTTTAGCAATCATAATTGCCTAGGCACCATATGAACTAATTTTAATTTCTCCAAATCAGTCTCAATTTTTTTACTGTCTCTGAATGTACATAAAGCTCTTATTCATATGCAAAACTCTTACAAGTAACAGTATCGGTATTTAGTGATAGTATGCATAAAGTTATCTCCAACTTTTCCAAATATTTAAAAAAATAGCTAAACAAAAATCTCACATGAAAATAAACCCTCGCCCTTTATTTCATTAGAACACTTTAAAAGCATTGTTCTTTTAAATGATTGCATGAACAATATGGGCTTACTAAGGAATGGATGAAGTACAGGAAGAAATACAGAGTTGCAAGCATTCTTTGCTCACTTCTTTGCTTATTCACCTTTATCACCTCTAATAATAATAATGCATGTAGCACATAGAGGTGGATAGTTAGTCAAAGGACTTGTGACAGACAACTGAAACTCAGAAACTGTTATATGTGTGTGTAATTACAGTCACAGAATCATGTAGGTTAGAAAAGAGCTCAAAGGCCATCAAGTTCAACCTTTAACACAACACTACCATATCTATCACTAAACCATGTTCTTAAGTGTCACGTCTGCATATATTTATATTTATTTTATATTTAAATACTGATAAAGATAATGACCCAATTACTTCCCAGGGCAGCCTGTCCCAATACTTCATGACCCTTTAAGTTAAGGATTTTTCCTAGCATCCAGCCTAAACTTCACCTGGCACTACTTCAAGCCATTTCCTCTTATTCTATTGCTTGGTCACTGGGAGAATGACCCCCACCCCACTTTGCTACAACTTCCTTGCAGGTAGTTGTAGAGAGCAATGAGGTCTCCCTTGATCCTCCTTTTCTCTAAATTAAATAATCTCATTTCCCTTATCTGCTCTGTGTAAGATCTGTTCTCTCAGCTCTTTACCAGCATCATTGTCCTTCTTTTGACATGCTCACTGTATGTATTGTAGTGAGGATATCGAAAGTGTACACTGTATTCAAGGTGTGGCCTCACCAGAGCCAAGTACATGGGGAAAATCACTTCCATAGTCCTGCTGGCCACACCATTTCTCCTACAAGCCAGGATGCTGGTGGCCACCTGAGCACATTGCTGGTTCATATTCAGTTAGCAAGGTACTTTTTTGATGGTCAGTTTTCTAGCCACTTTTCCCTGAACTGCATTGCCCCATGGATTTATCAGCCACATGCAGGACCCAGCAGTTAGCCTTGTTGAACCTCATGCTGTTGGTCTCAGTCTATCGTACAGCCTACCTAGATCCCTCTGTAAAATACTCCCACCCTAAAGATCAGTGTTACCACTTAACCTGATGTAACCTGCAAACTTACTAAAGGTGCACTCAATCCATTTTCCAGATTGTTGATACAGTAATGTGAATTGGCCTCAATACCAAGCCTTAGGGAATACCACTTGTGATTGGCCACCAAATGGATTTATGTCTGTTCACCGCAACAATTTTGGGCTCAGCCACCCAGTCAGTCTTTTACTCAGCAAAGAGTCTACTCATTCAAGCCCCCAGAAGCCTGCATTTGCAGGAGAATACTGTGAGAAGCAGCGTCAGAAGCATTATTGATGTCTAGGGAGACAACATCTACAGATTTTCCCTCATCTACTAAGCATGTCACCTTAGATCAGGTTAGTCAAGCAGGACCTGCCTTTTACAAACCCATGCTGTCTGGGCCTGATCACCTGGTTGCTCTGTATGTGCTGTGTGTTAGCATTTAGGATGATTTGCTTCATAACCTTCCCTGGAACTGAGGTTATACCAACATGCCTGTAGTTCCCTAGGTCATCCTTTTGGCCCTCCTCAAAGATGGATGGCAGATTTACTAGCCTCTAGTAATCTTGGTAGCTAGGACTGTTGACAAATGATGAAAAGTGCCTTCAGTGTTAAAAATCAGGTGTTTCTTAGAGGTCAAGCAGCTCATGCAGTTATTTTTCAGTGGAATTCTATAATTATCCTTTAGTTTCTCAGTTCCTTGGAGTACTAATCACATGACTTTTTCTTCTTTTGTCCTTGTTTTATCTTCTTTTTTTAACGTTCTTCCTAATAGCTAGCTTGGTACATGTTTCAGATTTAAGATGAGAATAATGTTGACAATACATTGATATTTTAGTTATTGCTGAACAATGCTTACAGGGAATCAAAAACTTCCATGTTCATAATGCTGCCTTTCCAGTAAGTAGGTACAAAATGCTGGGAGGAGACAGAACTAGGACAGCTGACCTAAACTGACTAAAGGAATATCCTATACCATGTGATGTCATGCCCAATAATAATAGCTGAGATAAGGAAGAGTATTTGGAGTCTCGAGATTATTTTATTATTATTATTATTATTCATGTTTCTGCACATACATGTTCAATGTAGGACTGCTCAGAAACCTGTGACAAAGTCCTTCAGTAGCAAAAATATTCAGGTGCTTATAATCTGACCTATTTGAATGAGCATGTCAAGCCAACACTAGTGACCTCATGAGCCTGCTGAATGTGAAGTATTTCCACCTGCCACTGAGCTTCTGTCTGCTCAGATGCTCAGGGCAGCTCAGTTAAACCTTGTCTTTTGCTAATAGGGGCTTCCAAGAAAGATTAAAACAGCTTGCATATCCACTTCATTAATATGCATAAAAAGCATAGTCTGCCTGAGCTGTATCTTGATTAGAAACATATATCCTATATGGATTAAGTTCTCTCTTCAGTGATGTAGTAGGGTGCATCATAGCCTTTTATTGAATTCATCTTCATCAAACTGTACTAAGTATAGAGACAATTTTAAATTAAATAAAAAACACCTTAGTATCACATTTTTCACACACATTGTTAGTGGAATTCTCTACATCGCTTACACTGCTGAAATACTAAACATGAATGGAGGCAGGGATAGCAAGCATTAGAAGAATGCAAACATGATTTGATTTGCATTCCCTCTTCCAATACAGCCTTTTCAAATTCTTTTCATTTTATTTTTCTCTTGGTCATCATACAATGATATATAAAACAGTTGTTCTAGTTGTTTGCTTCTGGAAGAAAAAGCACCAAATAATGAAAAAAGAACAAAGCAATTCAGCACCGAAGTTTAGTGTTACAGGCTGTATCATTAAAGTTGCAGAGTAATTTTGCACATTCTGCTGAGCATGCCCTATTTTGTGAGGCATCAGATATTACCTAGAATATAAAATCTATCCCCTCTGGCGACTTCTGACTGCTTTCATTTTTAATTGTTATAGTCAGCTTTATAGAGGTATCATGACATCTAACAAAACCAGTTACAAAATCTGTTTGTTTGTCCTATGTTGTGTGTGGCTAGAAAGAAATGGGTGCACTTTAATTGATCTGATCAGACTCAACCAGAAGACCCACCCTTTGCTCATGAGCCCAAGATTGACATTTAAAGTAAAACTTGAGCTTGTGGTCTAAGTCATAATTTAAGTAAGCTGGTATGCAGACATACAGATTGTATAAATTTTTTTGTTGGTTTATGTATCCGTATGTGAAAAAAATATTTGTATGGATAGCTAATTACTACATTAACATTTTTTCAGCAATATTTACTCTTCACAGTTTATTTTTATTTTGAAATTCTTCCTTTCCCCACAAGAAATAAGACAGCAATAATAAAATGCAGACAATTTTTAACTTCAGTATCATTCAAATTATTACATGTTTTTATGTACATATATTATTTATTCCTCAGCCTGTATGTTTAATTCCTCTTTCAATAAGTAAGTAAAAATCCTAATGTCAAAAGCCAGACTGCATTTCTTTTGGTAAGCCAGTGTGATTTTTTTTCCTTGCAGAAGATAATTCAAGTATGGAGATAACTGTGTACAGAAGCATAACCTCAATAGACATCCTGATTCAAGAGGGATGTCCTGGCATCCCACTGCCATAGAGTAGAGCTCAAGGGGCTCTACTTCCACTACTTCTACACCCCATAAAGAATCCAGATAACTTCACAGAGCTTTAACTGTTTATTTATCTACATAATTTGAATTAAATTTGTTTCCCCCATGGATGTAAAATAAATAAGACTTCTACAGGGACTTCTACTCACCTTTCCATATGACCAACAAAAAAATTTATACTGTATTAAATAAATAGCTGAAAAATCAAAACTACTACAATGCAGCAAGTTTTATAAATATTCAGATGTTAAATTCAAGTTTTTTACCAGCGGTATTTTATATTCAGCATTCAATAAAAGTGAGGTAGGTTTATTTGTTTAAATAATTATACTTCATAGTTACAAACTTAATTATGTAGGATTATTAGCACAGCAGTTCATTTACATAATGTAATCTATTTTACACCAGTCCAAATTCCCTTGGCAAAAACAAAACAGAAAAATCTTACTTTTATTATGGAATTTTTGATCAGTTAATCAACACAATGTTTCAGATACAAGAGAACAAACAGAAAACCAATGCAAAACTAATTTTCTAGTGTAACAGTTTTTTAAAAAGTTGGAAAATGTGATGGATTTAACCTAGACTCCAACAGTAGCAATAATAACATGATTATTATGACAACATTATTAGCCTTCATTCAACGTCTCATCTGTAAAACATGTCCCTTCTTATTATTAACAGCAGGAGTGTCTTCTTTCAATATCCTTTTTATAAAACACAAGTTAGATATCACACCTTACTGTGCAGTTATAGTTCAATAATTATTAGAATCACACAATGACTAAGGTAGGAAGGGAACTCTGTCTATCATGTAGTCCAACTGCCATCCTCAAGTAGGGCCACCTAGATCATATGTCCCAAGGTAATCTGTATCCAGATAGTTTCTGAGTGTTTCCAAGGAAGAACACTCTGCAAGTTTCCTGAGTTACATGCTTTGGCATCCACACAGTAAAGAAGTGTTTTTTGATGTCCAGATGGAACATCTTGTGTTTCAGTTTGTGCCACTGTCTATTGTTCTGTCACTGGGCACCAGTGAACAGATCCTGGCTTCACCCTCTCTGCACCCTCCTTTCAGGTTATATGTATAGGCACTGATAAAATACCTACTGAGCCTTCTCTCAGTTGACAAGTCTTGGCTCTGTCTTCTGTCAGTCTTCATAGGAACTGTGCTCCAGTCTCTAAAATATCTTCAGTCTGTCACTGAACTTTCTCCATCAAATCCATGTCTTTCAGATACTGGGAAATCCAGGATGAAAAGCAAAGCTGAAATTTAGCCTACCAGTTATTAAAAAAAAAATAAAATAGGAAGATGTAAACACATGAGACTAAAAAACCAGCAAATAAAAACGAACTTTCAGGGTAGCTCAGGGATGGAAATCAGATTCCTCCTATATTCACAGATATTGTGAGGCAGCCTTTCCAATAGCATCAGAAACTATTGCAGTATGGTACAAAGCTAAACCATGACACAATATTTCACTCTGTTCAAATTTCTATCTCAGTGTATATGTGTATAACTTTTGGAGTCAGTAGACCAAATTTTTACCATTGTCAGTAATTCATGGTTCAACACAGGTAATTGATGCCTAACTGGCATTGCAATTTTCTTATTCAACTTAAGCATATCATAATTATTTGTGAAGCATTTCAAAACTTACGCTTCTGACTGAAGAATCACAAGACTTGCTAAATAATGATTCAGTTTGAGAGGATGTTTCAAAGACTGCCATTTCACATGCCTTATCGCCTCAATAATCTTGTGTAGTAAACAGAAGCAAAACTGCATTTTGTCTCTGATCTTACTTCTTTTTTGAATAGAACATTAAGGGGATGGGTTTATCATTAGTGTACTTGAGCTTTGTTATGTCTTTGTTCCACTCTTATTTTTCCCAGAGGGCTAAAAACATGGTGAGCTCTGGATAATGCTGTGGAGTAGGAAGTGCCAGAGCAACAGAGGAGGACAAAGGAGATCTGAATAGGAGCTTTGTGGAAGAGTAGGATGTCTTCTTCAGAGCATGGGATCAATTTATTGGCTCGTGTAACCCTATTGTGAGTCCCACCACCTACACTTATTCTGACAAAATGCAGTCATTTTATTCAGATATCTTTTTTCTCTTTCCCCATGACTGTGGTTTGGAAATCTGCTCCTTTAGCTCCTCTTTTCCATAGAAAGTTTGTTGTTATTTTTCAGAAATTGCTGTTTTATAGATGAATATTAGCAGCCGGCTATGACAACTCAGTTGTTAATATTGCTTCTCAAAGGCACTATATAATCATTCAGTTGACTACAGACTATTGAGATAGTATATGATTATTTTTTCAGGATAATTTGGCAAATCCAAGCAACAGGGAGATCAGCATAAAAGATGAAGCTCAACAAGATCTTCATGAAATACAAAGAAAACAGTCTGGACAAATTTCTACCTAAACAATTCTGTAAATTAACTCTAATAGATTCACAGCCAGCCTCTACAAGAAGGATTGGAGAATATTATTTTTTCTTTAATTATTATTAGAAATCCAGTTATGACAGTATGTTAACGTCAGACACATCCTATTTATTCCTTTTATTTACCTTTGTGTCTTAGTCTTTTCAACCAGCTGTCTGTACTATCTGAATGTTATATATAAGCACAAATATCTTTATTATTTAACCTAATGTCTCTACAATTCCGGGGCCTCTAAGCTCTGCCTGTCAGCCAGTCCACCTCATCGTCCACTCATCTATTCCACACCTCCTCAACTTTGTTATAAGGATGCTGTGGGAGACAGTGTCAAATGCCTTGCTGAAATTAAGGTGGACTACATCCACTGCTCTCCCCAGATCCACCCAGCCAGTAATGACATCATAGAAGGCTACCATGTTGGTTGAGTATGATGTCCCCATGGTGAACCCATGCTGACAACTCATGACAACTTTCTTCTCTTCCAACTGCCAGTAGTTGGCATCCAGAGAAAGCTGTTCCATTACTTTTTCAAGGGTTGTAGGTGAGGCTGTCTGGCCTGTAGTTTCCCAGATACTCCTTCATGACCTTTCTGAAGATTGGAGTGACACTGGCTATCCTCCAGTCTTCAGGCACCTCTTCCATTCTTCAAGACTTTTCAAATGTGAGAGAGCAGTTCAGCAATCACCTCTACCAACTGCCTCAGCATATGTGGATGCATCCCATCAGGGTCCAAGGATTTATATACACTAATGTTGCCAAATTGCTATAATGAATCATTAAATCATACTTTAAGTGATAGGGCATCATTTCACTTACTCCAGTTAATGATCATTAACTCTTAAAAACATATAATTGCTCAGCATTTTTCTGCCATAATTTTTTGCTGCAAAAATAAATTCTTTCTTTACACTAGGACTTTATTTCTTCTGCAGAACAGCCATTTCAAGAAGTTCCATTTATTGAGTGCACACTAGTGTCAGATTCTGTATCTTAAAACTTTTTTAGATATTTTCAATAACTGACATTAAAAAAAAAAACAACCATATTTCAGTGGTGCAGATGATAACACTGAATGAAACAGAAGTAAAAATATTGTCTTAGAGAGTTTGAACAAAATCTAGTTTTAAATGAAGACAGTAGTTTTCCCTTATGGAATAAATATTATCATATCTAATAAGAGATCTTTGAACAGTGAATATGTCTGCTAATCCTTATTCTGTCTAATAATAGCTTTCTTGCTTTTGGATCTGAAGATAAATTGTGAGTTATGACCGGAACAATGAAGCTCCTAAAATCCAAAACATCACATCTCATTTTAGATTCACAATGGTGAAAATCTCTGAATAATACAAATTTGATAGTTTTTTGTGTATGTTAACCCTTTTAATAAATTCCAGAAAGCAATTAGTCAAGAAATTCTCTTTAAATTCATTTTCATTTTTTAACAAGAGATAAAACACATTAGTGGACATAATCTGTTAGTGTAATTTGAAAAGCATCATTGTGCTTGCACAACAAAAATGTTAAAAATTTTGAATGTAGCCTCTAAAGGAGTTAGGAAGAATAAATTATAACTACCAGAGAATCTAGTTAAATAATCATCTCACTGTAACACTTAAAAATGACAACCTTTTTTTATTAAAAAAAAATAAAATAAATATTTTCAATTTAATTTGATTGTCTAAACGTATCACAAGATATATTTATTGCCCCAACTGCAGATTTGGAAAGTAAGGAAATTTCTGTCATGCTGAATGACATGTGTGTGTCAGTCTTAATTAAAGCTGAAGAGATATCAGGAGATATTCCTGGAGAGATAACATATTTCAGCTAGCAATTTGCCTTATATTGTAAAATTTATCTGAGCTGGTTATTCACATTAGAGGGAAGTACTTGCTTAAAACAAATTCTCTTTGGTGGACATGGGACTGCACATGACAGCTATTTAGAAATGAAGCATTAGACCATATCATTCTAGATAAGGACTGTGGAGTTCTTACAAAAAATAATACAGAGAGAGGAGCCTACTGAATATTTCTGACATTCATTAGATGTAGCGAGCCAGGCAATGATGTCGCTTTCCTTTCTTACAAAATGAATGCTATCATTCTCCAGAAAATATATCAACAGAATCAATGACAGATAGTTGGGAAGTATTTTGTAATGATTTGAGAAATTCCTGGTAAGGATTGTCTCTTTTGAATCTTGTCTCTAGATTATTTGGTTTGTTAAAAAATTCCCATCCCTGGAATGAATGAGATTGTTTTATGGACAGGAACAAGACATTGAAAGCAATCTGCGTATTTGCTATTTCAAAGTATCTTTTCTCTTTTGTCATTTCCTTTTCCGTTTGCCATCTTAGACCTGATGCACTCTAGTTCTTTTCAGTTGTCTTTCATTTGTATTGAATCTTCAGACCTCCTGTTCATTTTCTCTTCATCCTAGATATTTCTATGAAGTGATCATGAAGAGATGTACTCTTTGGTCTATGTTCATTCAAGAAGAGAAGCAAGAATCTTTATTAAAAGGAATGAAGCTTATATAAGGAAATGGAAAATGTACAATAAATTATGAATCGAGTCATTGATCAGTAATGAATGAATATATTCACAATCGTTCACAAAATACACACTATGTAAGTAGCTGAAATTTCTCATAATACAGTAGATCTTTAGGTTTGGTAAAGTGTCCAGACTCTAATATTTCCTTTCGGGTTCCTAAAAGAAGTAAAAATGTAATTATATTAATGACTTACACCATACAAATATGCTGTCATGGCTCTCAAATTGCAAGTCATATTAATCTAGATATTATCAAATGATATAGAAAAAAAACCAACAGTATACTCTATATATGGTAAAAGTAGTTTGTCTTCATGTTAATACAGATAGTGTTGTTTTAAAAAATGTTAGTGTTATGTACTAACTCACACTAACTGAAGCAGTTGTTTCTAGATGGATGGATGTGATTAAACTACCCAACACAATAAAGAGTAGGAGGCATCTGAAGCAATGTCCACAACAGCCAGGATTCTTTATTTGACTATGTCAGAGCATAAGGAAAAGACTCTTTTCAGACTCTTCTAAGTACATTAAGTTATCAAACAGCCTTAGGCAAAATGATTCTGCCTGAAGAAACAAAGTACTGCACTCATGACAATAAAATAATGAAATCTTTAGTTTGCACTGAATACAATGTAAATTTGATTAAAATGTAGAACATCTAGGTAATTTTTGTTTCTCTGGGCTTCGAAATGCCAGATTTTATTACACCTTGAAGTATAAGGTCAGTAGTCATGAGTGATATTTACTTCCAGAGGAATTTTTTTTCATTGATGATGAGACAAATGAGACAAAGACAAACAGAAATATGTATGTATTTTAATATACATCTGGGAGACTACTGAGTTTATGACTGTAATATAATACTAGTTATATCATTAGAAACAGAATATTATGTAAGTTTTATTTTTAAAACTTTGTTATGCAAACTATATAATGAAGTACTTGATTAATGGATTAAATTAAAGCAATCTGAGCTGGTCATAGGCTGTGGTAAATACGACACATTGAGGAAGTTAGTAACTAAGTTTTACACTGTGAAAAAAATATATATTTGAGGCTGTTCTTTGTCACATTACTACTTTTGCTAAAGGATATTGTTCTGGTCAAATCATTGAAAAAATAACCTAATGTATGAATGAGATGTGTCTGACTAAATGTAGTGATATACATAACGCCTGATTTTTCTGACTCTGCATTTTATAGGAAAAAAAACGTATCTTTAGAAGATATTAAGTTTAGGTTATTTTATCTAGCTTACATTAGATATTTTCTTCACAGTAAGATGTATTATAAAGTGAAAATCTCTCTTAAGAAAGATAGAGGTAACTAGTATAAATATCTTCATTTGTCTAGGTAAATTCCTTCCAAAAACATGGAAGAACTTCAGAGGGTATTGTTTCTACTGTCTAATGTAGAGGGAAAACTAACTGAATAGATAGACAATAGAGAGAAATAGTCATCAACAAAGCAGTTCCAAGATGCTTTAGGCAAAACAGAGACAAATATTAAATGTGCCAATTTATGTCCTGAGATATTTTTATGCATCACAATATCTTAGCACATGGGTATCCAACCTTTTGGCTTGCCTGCGACACAGTGAGTGAAGAGCAATTCTCTTGAGCTGTATATATGTAGGTTCCTTCTATGCCTCCAATTTATTTCCATGGAAACTACAACAGATTTAAATACCATAATAACATTATTTGAAAAAAAAAACCTCAGCTACAAAATGCTATTTGTCAAATTAATATCTTTCCAATATGGAGAGAAGGATGTTGTGGTGTACTACATCAAACCCCTTACTGTAGTCCAGATAGATGATATCAGTGGCTCTTGTCCATTGTATTCTATGACCCCATTTATAAGACCACCAGGTTGATTAGGCAGGACTTGCCCTTGATGAAGCTATGCTGGTTATCTCATATAATCTCCCTGTCTTCCATGTGCCAGCATAGCTTCCTGAAAGATCTGTTTCATGATTCCTGACACAGAGGTGAGGCTGACAGGTTGGTAGTTCTGTAGGTCAACCTTTCTACCTGTCTTCAAAGTGGTGAAACGTTGCCTTTTTCCAGTCACCAGGGACTTCATCTGACTGCCATGACTTTTCAAATATTGTTGAGAGTACCTTGGTGACTACATCAGCCAACTCCCTCCGGACTCTGGGATGCTTCTCATCTAAAATCATAGAATTATGGATGTTCAGGTTCCTCAAGTAACTATGAGCCCGATCTTCATTTATAGCAGGAAAGATATTGCTCCCCTTGTCACCACCTTATGACTCATCCACTCAAGAGCTGTGTGAAAGACGGTGACAAAAATGTTGAGTATTTCAGCCTTCTCCTAGTCTGTTGTTACCAGCATGCTTGTATTACTCACTTGGGTGAAGGGTGCACCTTTTTGGACTTCCCTTTTCTGGTTGATGTATCTGTAGAAACTCTTCTTATTCTTCTTTGTGCCCCTTGTCAAATCCAGTTCAGACTGGGCCATGGCCTTCCTGACCCCCCTACTTACATAGCTGAGCAGCACCCATGTAGCCCTCCCAGGGTCCTTGTCTCTACTTCCACTGTCTGTAGGTTTCCTTTTTGCTCTCAATTTTGACCAGCAGATTCCAGTTTGGACATGAGATAATTAATAGTAGTTTTTATAGTGAAACAGTTAATAGCCTAAATGTCATCCTAGAGGTACGTACATATAAAGCTCCAGGTCTTAGCATGTTTCACTTCTTTGTAAATAAAGTTTTACGCTTGAAACACAAAGTTCTGCTTTTTACTGTAGCAGATTTTGCTGCCCTTGGGAATTGTGTTTTGCTTTTCCAAAACTGTATTACAATATTTAATGAAGCCTTATGATATATCTTCTTTATTATATCAATCCCCACATGAAATACAAATTCTTGTTTAGTTGTTTTGATGGGTAACAAAATGTCTTCAGTGGATCAAAAGATTATAAATTATTAACTCTTGAATTGATTGAAACATAGCAGCACTGTAAACCTTTGTGATAGATTTTCTTGCATCAAAATTAGGTCATCATTTTTACTTATTGAAGGCTGTTTCTTTTTGTATGAAATGGTATTGACAATAAAACAAGTTGATTTCCACAATTCTGTATAAAATTCTAATTTACATCATCAAGCATTTGTGCTAGAAATATTCATAGTATTTTTATTACAGCATCTCAGGTGTATGTGACATTCTTTTCAGGAACCATCCACCATGCAAAAATGGCAATACTATTTTAATCTTAGTACAGCAATCATATATATTAATATTAAACAGAAGTTTAATAGAGATCTCTCTAACCAACATTATAGTTAATGTAAATTTTGATAGACTGTTATAATGTCCTTCAATGTCTCATTGGTCCATTGGGAGGCAGCAGTTTGGTCAGAGACATCTTGTTGACCTGCATGGCTGCAGTTCAGCAGAGGGGGTACCTGTTCTTTCTTGGAATTCTTTAGGTTTTTGTCCTCTCTATCAGCAGCTGGTTGCTAGGCACACTCCTGCCTACCCCAATTATCAGGGTTATCCAGTATGTCTATGTTGCAAAACAAAAAAAATATCCTTGGTGATCATGAATTTGAACAATAAACAATGGCACAGTGTTCAATTCATCCATACTGCTTAACTGTTAGATTATTATGTGGTCTTTTTTGTTGTTGTTGTTAGTTTGTTTGTTTTTGTTTTTCAGATTGCTTCATATAGATACCTCCGAAGATATATCACAGATGCTAGCTCTCAGCTATTTATTAGTATTGAAAGAATCAAGAAGATTAGCTCATTAGATCAATATACAATCATAGAATCATGGAATCATCAAGGTTGGAAAATACCTACAAGATCACCCAGTCCAACTGTCCACCTATCACCAATAGTTCTCTTTAAACCGTGTTTGTCAAAACGTCTAAACAATTCCTTGAGCACCTCCAGGGTTGGTGACTCCACCATCTCCCTGGGCAGCCCATTCCTGTGCCTCACCACTCTTTCAGAAAAGTCGTAGGAAATTAACGTCCAGCATGAATCTCCAGTGTGGCAACTTGAGGCCATCTCCCCTAGTCCTGTCAGCATGTAGCGAGGGCAAATATTGGAAAATTTGGTAAAATATTTAGATTTACATTAAAAATAACTTCAGATTCACTAGAAAGCTAATAAATATGCACTACAGAAGCATAAATACTCTATTCTCCTAATGCTATATCTTATTTGAGCACAAATTAGAACAATGAGAAAATACAGACTTATTTAATAAGACAACGTATGGATTACAGGCTTTGTTAGCAAATTTCTGCTCTTCCCACTGAGTCGTGTCACATTGAATGTTTTCCTCCAGTTTTAAAATAAATGAGCTTTATGGATTTCAGTACACCTTGCACAGAACTATCAGGGTTTTTTCAGGAAGGAAATTGGTGGAGACTTTTCTTACTGATTGCAATGGTAGTGAAATTGATAAATTCCTTGAAAATACTTCTTTATTTCAATTACTTGAATAGTATTCCCTTATTTTCAGGAACTTATCACTGAAAGAAAAGGCAAACAGGAAACCTCCCTTTCTGCTGTGCATCCAAATTCTTTAGACAGAATAGAACACATGAATATAGTGAAGAAACAATTGGGAGGGATGTCGTCTCTTATTCCATTTAAGACAAAAACAAAAACAAACAATCTGCACTTAACTTCATTCAGTCTGAGAATAAGAACATAAATGGACGTTAGGATGCACCATTAACATAGATATTTATTAGTAAGGGATGTTTTATGCTTTATTTCATCTTGGAGCTTTTCTTCTTCTCAATATTAAAAAATAATAATAACAAAATTGTGAAGGAGTGATGTGAAGCAAACTAAACCCCCATTATGTAGTGAAAAATAAGCATACAACGACTGTGAGGAGCTGAAGGGGCAATTATGACATTTATTAATACATTTTTGTTTAGAAGAGATTTGGATTACTCACTTTTCAGGGCATCCATGTAAATATAAACCATAATTTAAAGAGGGTAACACGCTTAATTATTGTCTACTTATATTAAATTTTTAACAAAACATTATTAATCAGGAAAAAAAAGAACAAAAGGGGAAGAAGAAAAAATAAAAAAGAATAAAATAATATAAAAAGGAAGAAACTAAACAAATGATTAAAAGAAAAAGAAAAAATAATTAAAAAATGAATGAAAAAATAACAAAGATAATGGAAAAAATATAATAGAGAAAAGGGAAAAAATAACAAAAAAAAGTAAAAAAGAATATAAAGAAAAATATTAAATAAAAAATGAACAAAGGAGGAAAGAATGAAAAAAAAAGGAATAAAAAATAGATGAAAAAGTTGGAAGAAAGAAAAAAGTAAAAAGATAAGAAGGGGAAAAAAGAAAAAAGTGAAAACTAATAACATAAGAAAATAGAAATAAAGAGAAAATAAAAAAGGAAAACAAAAAAGAGGAAAAAAATAGAAAAAAGAAATAAATGAACGCTCCTGTCTTTATTCATTAAAATCTATCGTTCTTTCATTTATTCCACTCTTTCTTCTCTTTTGCTTTACCTCTCTCTACCTCTTCTCTTTCTCTTTTCTTTTTTTCACACTCTTTTTCTCTCTTACTGTTTTATGCGTTGATTTCATTCTTTCATATAGCTGACCGTTTTAGTTAATGCTAGTTTAAAGATTTTAAAAGTGTATCTAAAATAAGTCATTACATACACATTATGAAAGCTTCACAATTTTTTGAAAGACATTTATTATAATAATAAATACCTGTGTCTTGCTTGAATCACCTAGTTATTTCATTTTTACCTTATGTTAGGAATCTAATCTTCAACCAGATATCCTATGGAGAGTACATGCTGTGAGAATTTGCTGGGTAAGCAAAGCAATTTCATTATTTTTAACATATGTGTTCTGGTAATGAATACTTGATGTTTTCTTTTATTCTTATTTCATCAAATTTGGGTAGAGATCCATGAAAAGTTAACGTTGAAAAGAAAGAATGAAACAGTGATACAGATTCCTTGGCTTCTCATTTCTGTTAGTGTAATTGAATTTGCTGATAAAAAACTGGGACTCTTCTGTGTTGTTGTCCTTAGATTAGTAAAGTCTTCTCCTAACTTAATGTGCAACAGAAATTTTTGTCTGTTCACTGCTCCCTACACAACAATATTATTTTCTACATAGGCTGCCTTTTCTGTAGAGTTCATGTAATACTGATGGTTTGAAACAGTGTAATTCAACATCTGAGAGGAGAAAAAAAAGTCCCTTTTCCTACCCAGGGCTATATTCTTCTCAACATACCTCAATACCAGTGATTTATCATGAACAAGAATATCTTACAATTCAGTAACAATAAAACATTAAAATACCTAGGTAATAATCAATTATTTGAATGTCTACCTAATCTAAAATTCATTTTCTCATGACTTTTTCAGCCTATCAAGAGCAGACAGTCAAGAAAAAAAATCAATATAGAAATGAAGGTATCCCTACAGTCTGAGCAGCTTGTTATTGCAGTCAGGCAGGGTAGACCATCCCTTGTACCTTCATGCAGATAATTACAGACATATACATTTTGCAGTCAACAGAAACCAAAACAAAGCTTACCTTCTCTACTCTTGAAACTTCAGTAACTATTCATAGTCGCTTTAGTGTGAAGAATCACAGAGTGAATTAATTTTATTTACCATTATACTATATATTACCATTAATTACCATATATTACCATTAATTTTAAAACTACATACAGTGTGATGATATAGTTAAGATTATTTTAAAGTATGATTTGTTTCATAAATTTTATCACAAACTTTTTTTTTTTTATCAAAAATCTGATTCAAATTAAAATTAAGGGGAGTCTTTCCTGGTCTCTTAACGTTACTATTTCCCATTAATCCTACAGTTTTTATAATTCATTGTTCCAAATTAATTTTTACTATTCACAAAAACATAAATCACATAATTATTGTGTACGTTGTTGGAGTGGATCAGAATGACAAATTCAGGTGGGAATAATTACTGAAGAATAGCTCACTGTCATTCCTAGGAAATAGAATGAAGTTTTGGAGTAAATCAGCAAATAGAAGTTTCAGAATGAATAAAAGGAGATATTTGTCTATAAAAGGCAAAGTTACTTCATTAGTATCTTAGACATTAGAAACTATAATTCCACATTGAATGTCATCAGGAATTCACTGAGATGGTTTAAATAAGAAGATATAGTTTAAGAAATCTCTAAACAGCACTAGAGATATATAGCTTTGTATTTTCTGTGTCCTTTTATTTTTCCCTAGACACCCACAATTGATTAAATAGACATTTGGCTGGAATTAGCAGAATTCATTCCTAGGAGGGAATTATTACTAAAGCAGTCAATTTCCCTACTGAAAATATCATTTTTTAATAGCGCTATTTCTTCAATTTATTTGAAATTTTGTATTTCAAATTACTGCTATCTTTTCAGAAAATATGTGCCTTCCTACTAAGAAGGTGAAGAATGATCTTGTCTGCATTAAGTAAAGTATCAGCAAATCTAAAGAGGTGATCCTTCCTTTCTACTCAGAATTGTTGAGGCCACAACTAGAGTACTGTGCCAAGCCATGGGACTGCCATTAAGAGAGAAAAAAATATATATTCACAAGAGAGAAAAAAAAATAGAAATTTTGATGCGTCTTCATAAATCATTGTATTTACTGATAAGTTCTATCATTACCCAGTAACATTGTTTTCATCTGAACCACAAAGTTGAATTTCTTCTCAATAGAAAGCATAGAGATAGAGGCTTCTGTGTGCTCAAAAACTACTGAAGGATACAGTTGCTACCTACAAGGCTGCGTAATTTGGCCAGAGAACACAAAAGTATGCTGTATTCCTTAGATTTGCTGTATAATCATGAGTATTTTAACATACTTTACCTGTGGAGGTAAAATGGAGGAAATCCAAGTTTGGCTTAGGTTGTTAGTGGAACTATTAAATCTTTACATTTAAAAATGAATAAATAAATGAATAACCATCAACATAACATTATAGGATGTCATTAAACTGTCTCAAATTACAAATCTTTGCAGAAAGTGAATACAAGAATATACTGCATCTCATTATGATCTCAAAATTTTGTGGTGTTTGTTTAGAGTGTATCCATATATACATACACATATTTACATATGTAATAATCTTTATATGTATCATACCTAACTTGAATTGTTCAGAATTTTGTAAATAAGAAGTATATAGACAATGTATTTGTTTGTAATTCATACTCTAGATAATAATAATAAAAGTGCTTAAGAAATAAGGGTAAGCACATTTCTACATGTATATGAACCAAAAAATTTTCCACAGAATTCAAACTACATCTAATACAGCAGGAAATGCTGAGAGGAATTAGAAAAATAAATAGTAATAATAATAAGCACAAATAAATGAGTTTTTGTTATGTTTTGTTTTGCCTATGAAAAGTATGACTGTGAATCTTGAGAGGAAATAGACACATTCATATAGATATATATACATACATATATTTCATACTTGTAAAAACTTGTGCCAGCGACTTTCAGCTGTCCTTTTCTGTGCTGAAAATGTAACAATGCAAGGAAGTTTATGCATTTAAATAAATACATAAGCTTATTATTTTACATTTATGAATCAGCACATTTTCCTGTTTCATTTTTCATGAAGGTATCATTTACTTTTCCCCCCCAAAAATCTAAAACTAAAATAAATGCAATTTCCATGAACTATTACACTCAAAATAAGAATGAAAATAAAATACTAACAGTTCTCAAATCAATTATCCTTATACCTATTCTATTTAACATTGTTATCAAGGATCTGCTGAAATCTGAATCCTAGGGGCAAAGCTGACATCCAAAACAAGATAAAAGTTCTGGAAAAATGGATCAAGAAGAATTTTATGAAAGGACAAAAGCAAAGTCCATCACCTGGGAGAAAGAATCCCTTGAAGTAATACAACCTGGAGAAAGACTGTCTAGATAAGCAGTTCTCCTGAAAAAGACCGGGGATCTTGGTTAACAGTGAGTATATCATGAACCAGCAGTGTGCCCTGGAAAACAGCAAAGAAATGGAGCCTGACTCTTCACAGTGCTTGGTGGAAGGATGACAAGCAAAAGGCTTAAGCTAAAACTAGAGAGAATCAGAAGGGATATAAGGAAAAACTAGTGAAGGCTAATGCTCTCCCAGGTCATTTACAAACCTGACTAGATTCAGCCTTGAATAAACCTGGAATGATCTCACAGCTGACACTGTGTGGAACAGGAGGCTGGAATAGAGACTTCCTGTGTTCCTTCTGGATCTGCTTCTATGATGCAGTGCAAAAAATAAAAAATAAAAATATTAATATAAAAATATTTCAAACATTACCCATTTTTCTACTTTTAACAGTCCAAAGATTTCTGAATCGGCCCTCATATAAAGACATAAGCTTAAAAATACAAGTGTTTGTGTGATCATAGATAAGAGTTTTTCAGATAAAAAGGAAATTAGCAAATAATTAGTTAATTTACCTGTTAGCTGGTCTAAATATAGCCCATTAGCTACCAAAAACACCTATTACTTTCTGCAAAAATTAGAGGATTTTTTTTATGTTAATATTGCTGAAAGCTGCCATGGTTAATACAAAAAATTTCTTTCTTCATTTTGTCATGATAGCATGAGAATGAATTCTAATTTATTTTTAAATTTTTTTATCTGATTCAAATATACTTATTTTTGTAGCCTGTAATACTGAATAACATCTCAGAAACATGTAATAAAGAAAGGCCTTATGCTTACTTTTTTGAAATTTAAGAAAAATATTCCAGTTACTGATCTAGTCCATACTTAAAAGTCTTAATTTGATCTCACAAAACTCTTTATCCAGGCGTAAAATAGAATTTTGTACTCTATATGACTAACAAAATCCCTACCTACTTATAAATGACAATTCAAAGGAAGCCAGTAGCTGTAATCTTGGAATTTCTGTAGAGTTTTCAATGTTCATTCTCACAGTATCTTTCTGGACAAAATGTCCAGCATAGAATAGATAAATACATAGTATTGTGGATGAACAATTAGCTAAGGGCTGGAGCCTAAAATATTTTAGGAAATGGGGCTACCTCAGACTGTTGGTCAGACATTTGTGAGGTTCCACTGGGGTATATTTTAAGACTAGTTACCTTTAATGTTTTTAAAAATGACTTTATACAGGACTTAAATGCATATTCAGTATATTAAGAGATAGCAATGAATCAAGAGGAGTTTTTAAACCTCAAGGGTAGGGAATCCTTTCAGAGAGTCCTTTCAGAGTGATCTTCACAAATTAGAGGGCTGGTATGCCAGCTGCATGAAGTTAGAAAAAAATAAAATAAAATAAAATAAAATAAAATAAAATAAAATAAAATAAAATAAAATAAAATAAAATAAAATAAAATAAAATAAAATAAAATAAAATAAAATAAAATAAAATAAAATAAAATAAAATAAAATAAAATAAAATAAAATAAAATAAAATAAAAAAGCAAATATCAGATTGTGCACTTAGGACAAGACAACCCTGGATATGTGCACAGATGGGGAAGAGAGAGTGGAGAGTACTCCTGTGGAAAGAGATCTAGGAATTCTAGTCAAGTGTAGGTTGAATTTAAGTCAATATTCTGCCTCAGCACCAAAAAGGTCTAATTGTATCCTGGGATGCATCTGGTGCAGCACTGCCAGAAATATGAGGGAAGTAATTTTCTTATTGTACTCTGTGCTGGTTAGGCCTTATCACAAGTATTATGTTGCAATATGAAGAAGTATAGTGTTGCAATGTAAGGATAAGAAACTATTAGAGATTGTCCAAAGGAGGACAACAGACATGGTGGAAGAGTCTGAATTGAAAGACGTATGAAGAACATCTGAGGTCACTTGATTTGCTCCTCCCAGAGAAGAGAAGACTGAGTGAAGGCTTCACGGTAGCCTGGAGCTTCCTCACGAGGGGAGTGGAGGGGTAGGCACTGTTCCTTCTCCCTGCTGATAGCTACAGGATTGGAGAGAATAGCATTATGGTGAGTAGGGTCTGCATCTGGTTGGATATTAGGAAAAGATTCTTCAACTAGAGGGTGATTAACAGGCTTCCAGAGCCTGCGTTTACAGAAACAGCCCCACCAGAGTTCAAGAAGCATTTGGGAAATACTCAAAAATATATGATTTAAATTTTGAGTTGGACACAGACATCCATATGGGTTCCTTCCAACTAAGGAAATTGTATGATTCTATGGTATTTTCTAATGTTCTCTAAGAAAGAAATGTCAGCATTCTCTGAGACAAATAAATACTTATGACATAATGTTTTTCTTTTTTGAGAGAGAGAAGATATTTCTAATCTAGGAAGAAGAATGTCACCAATTAAATAGCTATCACTATATAGACTATGTTCCTCTTCACCACATATGTAAACTAGGATTTTTCTCCTTTAAAAATACAAATGAGTAAATAATCTACCTTCAGAGTATTTGTATTACCAAGTGTTTCAAATAACTAAAATCAAATAACTAAATTAAGATACCCAAAACATGGGTTTTTTTCACCTCTTTAGTAGTTATACCTAACTTCATTAAATTTATCTGCAAGATAATTTTTTTTTTGTATCAAAAAGCCTACCTTTAAATAGTTTCATGAATTGTGTCTTAAAAGCTTAGCAATATCAATCCACTTTTACTGTGTGTTGTATTATCTTTGGTGAATTAATCCTCACCAAATGAATCATAGTCTTTACATTTAAATATTTCTTAATAAGTGTGAACATTAAGATAGATCAGAAGACTGCAGTAATTATGTGGTTTGCCTATATGAATATTATTTTAATTCCTAACCTGATCCTGTCACATAGTGCCAAAATTTAATTTCAAGAAAGGATTATAACTAGATTAGACAGATAGATAGATGGATGGATGGATGGATGGATAGATAGATGGATGGATGGATGGATAGATAGATAGATAGATAGATAGATAGATAGATAGATAGATAGATAGATAGATAGATAGATAGATAGATAGATAGATAGATAGATAGATAGATAATGGATGTGATAATACATTTGAAACTATTTTTATTAGTACTTATATTCTAAAATATATATGAACCAGGTATATTGCATTTAAATACCTTTGAAACATATCAGCAAATTACTAAAATAATTGCTATGTTGGATTACAACAAACTAGTAGTTTATGAGCTAGCTATAAATATGAGAATAATGTGAGGAGAACATGAGGATTTTAATATGGAATACAATATGCACCATGCTGAGAAAGCAAGCATAATTTTTACTTAGTGATCTGAAATTGGATTATTAAAGCATGCTTACTCTGGTTTCAACTGAGACAGAGTTGATTTTTCCTCCATAATACCTGGCATGATGCTAAATTTTGACTTTAGGAGAAAAATAATGTGACAAGGTACTGACATTCTATTTGTTGCTGAAAAGTGCTGTACTGTGCCAAAGGCATTTCTGCTTTTCAACTTCTTGCCCTGTCCTGACAGTGAGGGATGATGAGAGGAGCTGGGAGGGGACATAATAAGGACAGCTGACTTAAACTGGAGAAAGGGTTATTTTATACCATATAACATCATCTGCAAAGAAACTTGAAAAATGGTAGCCAGTTGGCCAGGTTGTTAGCCAACTTGCTGTTGGGTTCTACTTGGGCATTGGTCAATGGGTGGTGAGCAATTGCGTTGTAGGTGACTTGTATTTGTGCCGTAGTTATGTAATTTTGTATTATATATTTAAAATTGCCATTACTATCATCTTTATTTCCTCTTCCTTTTCCATTTACTAAATTGATTTAACCTCAACCCACAGCTACATTTGAATGGATTGATAAAATTTATTCAGTCTTGCTGGTTATATTAAACATCACTAAATAATGAAACACTAATGCAGTTTCTTTGTGTGTATGATTATGATTTGAAAACTTTGTGTTGTTTTTCTCCCTGAGAAATAAAGATCAAAACAACAGTTTCAAAGCAACTGAGTTTTCTAATGTTTTCATTCATATAATCATTTAAATTTCTCACAAAACTGAGAGAATCATTAGGATTGCATGTCTTTAAAAGTTCAGCTGACAAAACGCCATTCAGATGTAATGCTTTGAATAATGAAAGTATATATTCCATTAAAAGCAACTGCAAATCGGTGTTTCAAAATTCTATTCCATAAATAAGAGGCTATACATTTTAGTGAGGAAGTGGGTTCAGTTTCATCTCTGTGAAAACAGAAGAACTATTAGGATACTTTCATTTTAAATAGTAGGATGTGCTAATTAGACAATGATTTTTTCTTAGTTTCCTTGAATATCAATAATTTTACTCCTAAGCTTGAGAATAATGTACTTAAAAATAGGAAAGAAAAAGATACAAAACTATATAATAATGTCATTTTATCCTCCCCATTAAAGAAAAGAAAAATAGCTTGTTTGTTTTTTTGTTGTTTCCAGCAGAATCAATGTAAACTGTACTACATATGTAACAACTTATAAAATATTGGATTTTTTTTCCTTGGGAAGGAAGACCAGAAATATTTTATTTGTGAGAAACACACATTTTAGAGTATCCCTCTTTTAGTTTTCTGCTAAAATAAATGTAAACACAGTATTCATATGAATGTAAGAATATTCATAATAACTGATACATTTACTTTGTCAGTAGCCTAGGGTAATTGCTAGTTAGCAAAAATGTAAATGGAACAAAGAATAGAACTGAAGGAAAAATGACATTTAAGATTACATCTTATTTTAAAGTCTGTATCATATAAGAATCACTGTGATATTATACCAGTCGTGTTTTCATTGTCGCCATTCTCAAAGACTTCTTTGAATCTTACAGATTGGCAGAATTTATTTATGTTTCCCTCTCAGTGCAATTGCACTGTACAATACATTTTTATCTTCAGAGCTAGTTTGTTGTGAATAGGTTCCTCAGGAAAAAATATTTTACCCTTAGAGAGTTTGTTGTTTGTTATGTAGATGTTTATCCACCATAAATGAAAGACTGTGTTTCTAGCATCTGATGGTACAAGTTCCTTCTATGGAAAATCTATTTTCTTTTCTTTAACTAGCAATATTTATTTACATTTTCGGATTTGGCAAAATTCTGAAATATTTATTGTTTCTTAGATGACTTTAAAATCATAATACCATTAGCTTTGTCTTTCTTTTCAGATTAAACTGATCTCCATATCACGAAAAATAACTTTTCTCACAAGAAGTTCCCTTTCTTAGGACATTTAACATGTAAATTTTATGTTTCTGACAAATTGACATATGTTTTTGTTGTTGTTGTTGTTCTTTTTTCCCCATTACATAGCTGCCTCATACATACTTGTACTGAAAAGTGGATTTTAAGATATACTGTCGCTTCACTGAATAACTCATCCTAGTGAATTTCAACATACCAACACAAGAATAAAAAGTAAAGAAAGAGAAGCTGGGAGCGAGGCAACATGAATGCAGAATATTTCAGCAGTTTCTTTTACATAAAAGCATAACCTATCAACTGAAAAGGAAAAAAATCTTTTTTTTTTTTTAATTATATTTATATATATTAATTATATTTATATTTAGAGAGGAAAAGGACCTGGGGGTGTTGGTTGATGCTCGGCTCAACATGAGCCGGCAGTGTGCCCAGGTGGCCAAGAAGGCCAACAGCATCCTGGCCTGTATTAGAAATAGTGTAGCCAGCAGGAGCAGGGAGGTGATCATCCCCCTGTACTCAGCTCTGGTACGGCCGCACCTCGAGTACTGTGTTCAGTTTTGGGCCCCTCACTACAGGAAGGACATTGAGGCCCTGGAGCGTGTTCAGAGAAGGGCAACAAAACTGGTGAGGGGTCTGGAGCACAAGTCTTATGAGGAGCGGCTGAGGGAGCTGGGATTGTTTAGTCTGGAGAAGAGGAGGCTCAGAGGAGACCTTATTGCACTCTACCACTTCCTGAAGGGGGGTTGTGGTGAGGAGGGGATGGGCCTCTTCTCCCTGATAAATAATGACAGGACGAGAGGGAATGGCCACCAGTTGCGCCGGGGAATATTTAGATTAGACCTGAGGAAGCATTTCTTTTCTGAAAGAGTGGTCAGGCACTGGAATGGCCTGCCTAGGGAGGTGGTTGAGGCACCATCCCTAGCGCTGTTCAAGAAGCGTTTAGATGAGGTGCTAAGGGATTTGATTTAGTAGTTGGGTAGGGATAGTGATAGGAGGATGGTTGGACTAGATGATCTTGTAGGTCCTTTCCAACCTTATGAACTTATGAACTTATTATTTAATGGTAATTTTTATCTAATATTTTTCATTTAATCTACCATGTGAATTTGAAATAGTAAAAACATTATGATTTGCTGATAACTAAATGGCCACTCTTTACATGGGCATATTTTACATTGTCATATAAAATAGAAACTCACTGTTAGAAATAATTTAATTAATTAACAAACAAATTTCATGTATCAGCGTAGTTTGCTGCGTAATTTAACACTGTCACTATTCAGACTTTTCAGAAATATAATTCACTGTCAAGTCAAAACAGAGAGTTTGTACAGTCAAAAGCATTAGTGGATTCAGAACCAAATACTGTAGAAGAGGTGAAGGATGATCGGATATAGGATACACTCTCAAAACTGATTTAATTTAACAAAAAACTGATGTTTAGACAGGAGGTTGAAGAGAATTATTTCTACCCTACTACAAAAAATATCATCTTATCTTTTTCATTATGACACTTCAGGAGTGGGAAAGTGATCTCTGTTCTCATTAATTCTCTTTTGAGTGCCTAAAACCTATCCTACTATGGATTTAGGCTTCTAGGACCTTTTAATCAAGCTTTAAATAATAGCAGTATATCCGAATGCCTTTGGCTTCCTTTGTCTCATGCTTTAGTTTAGATTGATATTCTGTTTTCTAATGTATCTGACTGTCCCTACTTCTTATGTAGTGATTAATTTATAGAAGTATTTTTGTTTGTTTGCATGAAACTGAACTAGATTTTCTGCTCAAAGTATACTAAGACATAACAAGTGTCTTTGCTGAGTCATCAGGATTTGAAAAATCACTACTCACAAACATACTGTCACAGAGAATTTCAGTGGTGGAATCTCCTCGTAAAATTCAGTTGTTTCTCAAAGTATCAATGTTGTGACATGAACCATAGCTGCTTGATTTTCTGATCAGTGCTCAAATAAATAAGAAGGAGGAACAAGCATCAACAGACATGGAAAATGCTGAGGTATTAAATGAGTTATTTGCCTTAGGTCTTCACCTTCAGACAGGTTTATCAGGTTTCACTCACCTCCCTGAATTGCTAGATGGGGGTTGGACAAGCAAAATCTCTCCCACTGTAACAGAAGACCAAGCCTAAGACCATCTCACAAGGGTGAATATGTTCATGTGCATGCTGGATAACATGAATCCTAGAGTCCTGAAGGAATGGACTGATGTATTTGCCAAGTCACTCTACATCACATCTGAAAAGTTGTGGCTGTCAGGTGAAGTCCCAGTGAGTGGAAAAAGGGAATCAGCACTCCCATTTTTAAGAAAGGAAAATCAGGGAAACTACAGGTCACTGAGCCTCACCTCTGTACCTGGGAATGACATGAAGCAGATCCTCCTGGAAACTATGTTAAGGCACACACAAGCCAACACATCTTCCCCAAGGGCTGACTGTGCCTGATCAATCTGTTGGATTTCTATGACGAAGTGACATCAGTGGTCCAAGAAGGGGCAACTGATGCCATCTACCTTGACTTGCGCAAGGTCTTTGATATGGTCCCACACAACATACTTATCTCTAAATAGGAAAGATATAGATTTGAAGGCTGGAATATTCTGTGGATAAATAATTGTTTGGATAGTCACAGTTAGAGGCTTGTGGCCAATGAATCTATGTTTGGTTGGAGGCTTGTGGTGAGTAGTATACATCAGGGATCAATCTTACGACCAGTACTACTCAAAATCTTCATCAATGACACAGACCGTGGGATCAAGTGTGCCCTCAGCAAATTTGCTGACTACACTAAGCTGAGTGGTGCAGTTGGTATGGCAGAAGGAAAGGATTTCTGCTGGAGAGGAGCTCTGTAGAGAGGGACCTGGGTGTCCTGGTGGACGACAGGTTGACCATGAGCCAGCAGTGTGCTCTCCTGGCCAAGAAGGCCAATGGCATTCCGGGATGCATTAAAAAGAGAGTAGCCAGCAGGTCAAGGGAGGTCATCCTCCCCCCTCTACTCTGCCCTGGTGAGGCCTCATCTGGAGTACTGTGTCCAGTTCTGGGCTCCCCAGTATAAAAAAGACAGGGATCTCTTGGAAAGAGTCCAGCGCAGAGCCACAGAGATGGTGAAGGGCCTGGAGGATTTCCCCTATGAAGAAAGGCTAAGTGAACTGGGTCTGTTTAGCCTTGAAAAAAGAAGACTGAGAGGGGACCTGATCCAGGTTTAGAAATATCTGAGGTTGTAGGGGACAAAGTGGCGAGGCCAGACTCTTTTCAGCAGTGTGTGGAGACAGGACAAGGGGGAATGGACAGAAACTGCAGCACAGGAGGTTCCACACAAATGTGCACAAGAACTTCTTTACGGTGAGGGTGACGGAGCACTGGCACAGGCTGCACAGGGTGGTTGTGGAGTCTCCTTCTCCAGAGATATTCAAGAACTGCCTGGATGCCTACCTGGTCGACCTGGTGTAGGGAACCTGCTTTGGCAGGGGGGTTGGACTCGATGATCTCTTGAGGTCCCTTCCAACCCCTATGATTCTAGGATTCTAGGACTCTACGATTCTATGATTTCATTTAGAGGAACCTGAACAATCAAGAGTAGTGGGCCTAGGAGAACCTAATTTTCACAGAATCACAAAGTAGCAGAACAGTAAGGATTGGAGGGACCTGTAGAGATCATCAAGTCCAATCCCATTTCTAAATAAGATAAGTAAGTAGCACAGATAGGCATCCAGGTGGGTCTTAAATATCTCCAATGGAGACTCCACAAGCTCTTTGGGCAGCACGTTACAGTGCTCCATCACTCTGACAGTGAAGAAATTATTTCTTGTGTTAGCATGAAATGTGATGTTCCCCTTTTTCAATTACCATACACCACTGAAAAGTCTACCTCCCTAGACTTTGTTCCTGAACTTTAGATATTTAAGAATAGTTATGAGACCCCCTCAGTCTTCTTCAGATGGAAGAATTTCAGATGTCTCAGCTTTTCATTATACAGGAGATGTTTCAGGTTCTTAATGATCTCTGTAGCCCTTTGCTAGATTCTTTCTAGGGGATTCCTGTCTTTTTTTAAACTGAGGAACCCAGAAATGTAATCCCAGTATTTGAGATGTGACTTCACCAGAGCAGACTAAATGAAGAGGATCACCTTAACTTTCTTAAGATAACCTTGATATTGTTAATGAAAAAAAAAAAATGAATAGAACAGCTCCACAAGTGATAAATACCCTCCATCTTCCTGATCTTTGTTGTAAACTTTCTCTACAGAAATGAATGTACTTAGCTATAAGATGCTTAGCATATCACCAATTCCTAAATGAAGAATACTGAAGCTTCTGTCTATTCATAATAATCATGATGTATAATCATAGATTTTTCAAATGATTTCAAGCTTCAATGTCAAATTAAAATAGAACAGTAATTGTTAGCTTGCTTCTAAAAACATTTCCTTTAGTAAGCAACAAGGCTTGTGAAGGGCTTGGAGAATATGACCTATGAGAAGCAACTGAGGAAACTAGGCTGTTCAGACTGGGAAGCTGAGGGAAGACGTTATTGCTCTCTTCAAATACCTGAAAGGTATTTACAGCAAGAGTGGGGTTGATCTCACAGGTAATAGGACAAGAAGAAATGGCCTCAAGTTGCACCAGCGGAGGTTTAGGTTGGATATCAGGAAGGACTTCTTTACAGAAAAGGCTGTTAAGCCCTGGAATAGACTCCCCAGGGGAAGGTGGTTGAGTCACTATTCCTGAATGATTTAAAAACCATCTGGATGTGTGCTCAGGGGCATGGTTTAGTGGTGGGTTGTTAGGGTAGTATGGTTTGATTGTGGTTGTGCTTGATGATCTTGAAGGTCTTTTCCAACTTGAGCAATTCTATGATTCCAAGAGCCTATGATTCTAAGATATTGTGGCTCTTCATTAAGCTTGTTCACATAAATTCCCCCTACCAGATTTGGCTGGTACGAAATTAACTTTCCCCACAATACTTCATTGCATTCTGCACTTGTATCTAAAACAGCAATTATATAATACTTTTTTTTTTTCCTGTTGCTGAGCCATGCTGTCACAGAATAAAAACTTTCTCCAAACTCTGCCAAAATGAGTAGAATGACAGTGGGCAATAGGTAAGGAGAGGACATCATTACTAAGGTAATTGATCTATACTAGTAAAAAGGACATTCTATGATGATGTCACCCTTAGCATTAAAAACTGGCAAAGAAGGACAAGTTGGAAAGACTCTTTTTACAAAAATATCTGTCCTTCTGAACAGTCTTTATGCATACTGCTATCCTACTTCCAAAGATGTGGCTAAACAGCACTTGCTTTAGATTTTGTTTCATCTTTCTTTTATTTTAAATTAAATTGTCCTTATAGTAACCTGTGTGTCTTTTTTTCCCATCATATTTTCTCCCCCTCTTCCTTTGAGGACTGGGAGTGAGAGAGTGGCATGGTGGAGACTAGTTGTCCATAAGTGTGAAACCTTCACATTCTTACTCTGATAATACCTACATTTTAACTGCTGTGACAGCCCACTATTGGTGTATCAGTTGAAGACATGCATCCTTTATAGTTTACTTTACACATATACATATACATTTTTCAGCATTAGAAGGTGTTTCTCTAGAGTGATTATTTTCTCCAGATGTGAAAAATGTATGTAGCTCTTCATCAGCTTTCAAAGTAGGCTTTTTAGATAGTTTGCCTGAATGTCCTGACTGGCAAGCTATGTATTAAAGAGAAAAATGTTCAAAAACTAGGAAAGCTGATGGATTTTGGGAGATGCAAAATGGTCATCAAGTTTCCTGTATACTGACCAATTTTAGCATGTACTGTCAGTTTTCTTGCTTTGATGGGAACTCATTCCTGCAACAGGATAAATGTGAGAGTGTTTTAGTTTACTTCAGGTAGCTTAACTGCATGAACTTTTGTCTAGTTTTTTCTGCTTCTTAAAGTTGAAAGCATCTTTTACTCAGTACCACAGTGGTGCATCTCCCCCATCTTCTATATTTTATATACCTTTATATTTCTTCAGTCTTTTTTTTTCCTGGTTCAGAAAAACCTACTTCATAAATAATGTTTCTCCTTGGAGTACTCTGCCTTATGTTCTCACTGACCAAATAGCTCTCCAATCCAAACAAAAATAATGTGTCTGTGGAGAATAACCACTGTATATGTGCTTTTCTGGCTAAAGGGCAGCCATGCTCCGTGCGTTTTTCTATCTTAATCGTAACTACCAAAACAAATTCAAGTATTCACCAAAACAAAATAACAAAACTACTACTAATAATAATAATGATAATAATAATAATAATAATAGGGCAATCACCTCCCTCTCCCTGCTGATCACCCCTTTTTTAATGCAGCCCAGGATATAGTTGTCCCTCTGGGCTGCAAGCACACACTGCTGGCTCATGTCTATCTTCTCATTCACCAGGACATCCAGGTCCTTCTCCGCAGGTCTGCACTCCAGGAGTTCTTCTCCATCTGTCTAAACACCAGGAACTGCCCTGGCCCAAATGCAACACCTTGCACATGGCCTAGCTGAACCTCATTAGGTTCACAGAGGCCCATTTCTCCAACCTGTCCAGGTCTCTCTGAATGACTTCTATTCATTTACTTATTCTAAATATATTCTGACATTTTTTATAATACAATTCTTCTGTAAATTCCTCTGTTTAAACCTCTATAAATTCCTCTGTTTAAACTTTCTTCCTCAGTAGTAATGATGCAAAAATTTTCTTTCCAAGAATGGTCCTCATCTTACAGAACAATCTATGTGCTATTCAGACTCCCTGTAAGATTTCTGGTTCTGTTGAGATTAAAATAATATTATTTAGCAGTATTCTATATGTATGGAAATTTCATCTCAATTTTTTTTTCTGTTTTTTGTTATATCAGAATTTTGTTGTTGTTGTTTGTTTGTTCAGTGCAAGGATTCATCTACAATTTTGTGAGATTCAAAGGACAGAAAATGACCTTGCAAAGGAATTTTTAAAACATCATCTGTAGGAAAAAAATCAATTAATAGATTCACCCTCCAAGGAATTTAAATTTATTTATTGATGGTTTATATGTAATCACTATCAAGATTCCATTTTAATAGTTATTTGCAGAATCAAACTCTATAACCCAGAGTTAGGGTATAAAGCATATATGTTTATTCAGCACTGTGCGCACACAATGGTTGCAATGCAGGGAGCCCCGTCTAACTTGCACAAAGGTGAGATAGAGGTAGTTATATATTTAAAAGTAAAAATCATACATATTCATTACATTCCTGAGAGTAAGATGGACTGTTACTATCAGGTACAATAAATCATTTCTGTAGGTACTGCCTTGAATTCCTTTAGCTTGAGCATGCGTGTAGTCGCCTGGTGGTCATGGGCGGAGGTCTTGAAGATGAAGGCCATATGTCTTCCTCTATGCGTACTTTTCATTCCACTACAGTTCAGGAAGTAATCTGGTTACATATGGTTCCCAGTTAGGCATGGTTCCACAGTTTATTGTCTTTGCTCGACCACCATTTGGCCATCGTATTGTTTTTGCTCATCTTTCATTAGTCTTATCCTCCCCATCCAGGTGGTACTTCCATCAGCCTTGCATTCATTAATCTTTCTTCTTTTACCCTGAGCTATTATTTAGTCTGTTAACCTACTTTTACCCCAAATCACTTAGTTTATGATTCGGTGTTATTACTTGTAACATCAGAAAAGCATTATTAAAGTGAATGCTTGATACATAAAGAAAGGGAAGATAATGGAAACACTTAAAGGAGAAATAAATGTTTCTAAAGAGGAGAGCTGGATGATGTATGATTAAATTTTATGCTTTGATGCTCTTCAATTCTCTGAAAGCTAGTGATAATAAAGAAAATTACTTCTTATTCTGATCAGCAGTTTAAACGAAACCAATAAGGCCTAAATAATCCAACCTTTATATGTTAGTTAAAAGTACTTCCATCTCTTAGAGCTAAAGTGGATAATGAAACTTGCTACTTAAGAAACTTATCAGTGACAGTGGAAATTTTGATAATTCTGTGTTTCACATCTAGGGTTTCAGAATTACATATGATTAAAATGTTGTTGCTATGACTAAGAGGGAGTCCACTGAGCTGTGAATTAATACCATCAAAGGGAACCAAAATTGAATTAATATAAATTTCTTTTTCTCTTATTTTCAATTAGAGATAAAAGTGAATTTCTTTTTCTTTTCCTAAGTGTATCAGAACATATTTTAAATTGTCTTACTAAGAAGAAATACAAATAATTCCTTAACTTTACAGTCTGTTTAGATATGCAGAAATAGCTACTCTTGAATAATGGAGAAAGATCCTTAGGGAGTTTTAAGGCTTAAAGCTGACATATACATTTTATACTTGAATGTTAGGACCAGAGTGACTTGCAGTGCCATTTGGATAAAGAGAGACTGATGGTAAAGGAAAATAAATTAAAATTAGTAGGTAACAATAATGGAATACCTAGCATCAAGTAGCATGATCTAAATAAAGAAATGTTGATAATTTGTCTACAAGACAGAACATGGACTTTAACCCACTGTGCCTGCAGCTGTCTAAATATGCACCAAATTATCTCTTTCCTGAAGGGCTCTGACCTTAATAAATGAAGTAAAAAGTACAGGTAGGATGAAAAGTGCAAAGCAACTTCTGTCATGTGTCATGGGTATCCAACATTTTGGTTTGCCTGGGGTACACTGAATGAAGAGATATTGTCTTGGTCTGCATATATATATGTTGCACTAAAAATATCACCTCCTATTTCTTTCCATGGAAACCACAACTGATTCAAAGCGCACCATGACACTATTTTATAGTGTACATTTTCTGCTACAAAACACTTTTTTCATCATAGTCACTGTTACTAGCTATGCATTTTTGGCAGCAGTGCTCACCCTATACTCAAATTCCTTTATCAGAATAGAAAACATGACTGCATATTCTTTGCTTCTCACTGGTCTGTGTTTAGCCAATGCATCAAAATGCATGAAATTATTTGCCATTGCTTGAATTAACACTACACTGTAGCCTCATTTTGTTCTGATTTCTGTCTAGTCAGCATTAATAGAACACTGACAGTTTGGTTGTTGTTGAGAGATACATGTGCTTATGGGGCTGGGACGAGAAAAACTTGAAACAATCCATCATTTTTATGGTATTGATTGTAGACATACTAGAAATCATGTATTTATTGGGAATTTTAAAACAAACAAAAAACTAAACTAAACTAAACAAACAAACAAAAAATGAAATTAGAAAAAAAAAGAAAAATTTTCATTTCCTTCAGAGTTCTTTAAAAGAGAATGTTATAATGATACAGGTTAGAGTATATAAGTAATAATTTATAGTATATAAGTATAATAAGTTATAATGATACGGGTTAGAGTTATAAGTAATGCCATTTGAAGAATCTGAGATAAACTAAAATTTCAAACTTGAAAATACTGTTAACATGAATTTCTGATGGTACTAGTAATGGTTTATTTATTCGGGTTTGGGTTTTTTTTTCATTTTACCTAAATTCTTTGGCAGGGACCATAATATCGCTGTGATTTGATTTCATTGTGAGGTATTGGTAATTGTTAGATAAGGCTAAATGTGATATGGCAGCTTAAACTAATTTTAAATTAAAAAAAAATTAACCTCATATTTACCTGAATATTAAATGTAATACTCATCTGAGCTCTGTGTATTCAATTCTTGAAATTCACTCATATGACTTTATGTTGACTGCTAGAACAATTGCATAAGGTGCCTGCAGGGATGAACAAAATGGTGATTGTGGCAGGCATATAGTTTTTCTTTTTTGTGAGACACATGCAAGAGATAGCTGAAAGTTCAATCTTTCCTTTCCCATGTCATTATGAGGAGGGAAAGAGGTGACTTGTGTGTTTCTGGCCTTTGGACTCTCTTTCTCTCCATCAGAAACACTTGAGAGGGGATATCTGCCTACAGCCACAAAAGCTATTAAAAATTACAAAAGCTCAGATCAGCAATAGCATTCTGCAGTTCAGCAAGGTTTTGCAGTTTGAGAATTGCAAATATCTTGTGTCTTCTGGTGTAAAGTAGTGCCTTTGGGAAAATATTCTGAAAAATACACAGGGGGCGAAGCCTGACACTCAAGCAAGAATAAAAGAGGCTTACATTAATAACTATAAGGTACAATTCTTTTCAGAAGTGACCAAAACATTTAAAGCCTAAATTCTATGTGTCAAAAATCACTTTGCAAAATAAGACTAGCTCCTAATGTACTTAGAATATCTCTACTTTTGCATTTTAGTTCAGATATACACTTTGACATAAATCTCTTTGTTGTCATCTTTCACCCCCCTGCCTTCTCACCGCCCCACCTTATGTGTTCACATCATAAAGCACAAACCCAGAGAGTAAAACCTGATCCCTTCCACATGAAAGCACCCCAGGAGGTGAGTTCCAGGAAGGCACAGAATGTTTACTAGTCATCAGGCAAGTCTTATTCCAAAACAACCTCCTCTTCATAGCTCCAAGTTCTGTAGTCTAGTAAATACTTTTTGCCCTTGTAGTGTTAAGCTGTAAGCTGACAGTTTTCAGGACTCTAAGGACCTATCTTAGCTTGTCTTGGCCTGAGATGGCACTACCTTGTTGCTGCAGTCCTAGGACCCTAGCGAACATTTGCTGCCATGCCATAGATGAATATCAGAGAATACTCCATGTAATAAAGTTCTGAAAATCCTCAGTTGCTGTATTACAAGAAACAGGAACCCTTTAAATTAGTTTGTGCACAGTATTCCAGTTTAAGATAGTGACCAGTGAGAAAGTAAACAATGGTAAAAAAAAAAAAATTAAGAATAGCATGAAATGTCTCTCAGGTACATGAAATAAACTGATTACTAATAGTCTTACTACTCACAGAGTCACAGAATTACAGAATTGTAGGGGTTGGAGGGGACCTCTGGAGATCATATAGTCCAACCCCCTGCTAAACCAGGCTCTCTAGACCAGGCTGCAAAGGTAGGCGTCCAGGTGGAACTTGAATCACTCAAGAAGGAAGAGGTGGAGAAGGAAACTCCACCACCTCTCTGTGCAGCCTGTGCCAGTGCTCTGTCACCCTCACTGTGAAGAAGTTCCCACATACATTCGTGCAGAACTTCCTATGCTTCAGTTTGTGGCCATTTCCCCTCATCCTACCACCACATACTGCTGAGAAGAGTTCAGCCTCATCCCTTTTCCTCCCATACCTTAGATATTGATAGGCATGGATCAGATTCCCTCTGAGTCTTCTTTTTTCAAGGCTGAACAGACCCAGGTCTCAGCTTTTCCTCATAAGGGAGGTGCTCCAGGCCCTTTATCATCTTTGCATCCCTCTGCTGAACTCTTACATGGAGACCCCTGTTTTCTCTGTACTGAAGAGTCCAGAACTGGACACAGTACTCCATATGAGCTCACATCAAGGCAGAGTAGAGGGGGAGGATCACCTCCCTCAACCTGTTGGCCATGCTCTTCTTAATACACCCCAGGATGTCATTGGCCTACTTGTCCAACAGGACAAACTGCTGGCTCATGGCCAGCCTGCCATCCACCAGCATACCCAGGTCCCTATCCTCAGAGCTCCCCTCCAGCAGCTCATCCCCCCAACCTGTACTGGTGCATGCAGTTAGTCCTCCTTGGGTGCGAGACTCGACACTTACTCTTGTTAAGTCTCATCTGGTTCCTTCTTGCCCAACTCTCCAGCCTGCCCAGGTCTCGCTGAATGGCAGCACAGCCTTCCGATGTGTCAGCCATTCCTCCCAGCTTTGTATCATCAGCAAACTTGCTGAGGGTGGACTCTATCCCCTCATCAGGGTCACTGATGGAGATGTTGAACAGGACCAGACCCAGCACTGATCCCTGAGAAACACTGCTAAAATACAGGCCTACAACTGGGTTCTGCTCTTCTGATCGTAAGCCTCTGAGTTCTGACAGTCAACCATCTCTCAACCCAGCTCACCGTCCCTGTTCATATACAAGTATATTTAGCTTTTTGTGTGACCTTAGTAAGATTCTGAGTGCAATAGTATCTGTGAAGAAACAGATTTAAGGGCCTCAGCATGGGCTGTTTATCCCATACAACCCTTGATACTAGTTGTTGTATACTTAGCATTAGAATCTGATTCTTGATTTGTCTTTGGTACCAAAATAAGATTAAAGATGACATTAGCTTTCAAAAGTGACATCAAAAAGCAGTATTTGAATTATCTCCATTCAGCAGCTGTGCAAGTGAAAGGAGAGAAGAGAAGAGAAAGAAGAGAAGAGAGAAGAGAAGAGAAGAGAAGAGAAGAGAAGAGAAGAGAAGAGAAGAGAAGAGAAGAGAAGAGAAGAGAAGAGAAGAGAAGAGAAGAGAAGAGAAGAGAAGAGAAGAGAAGAGAAGAGAAGAGAAGAGAAGAGAAGAGAAGAGAAGAGAAGAGAAGAGAAGAGAAGAGAAGAGAAGAGAAGAGAAGAGAAGAGAATAATAGTTCAGTTGGAAATGACTTTCAGAGATTGTCTAGTCAAACTGTCTGACTTCTTCCATGTCAAAAGCATATTAATAAGGGCGTTAAGAAGCTTCCTAGAAATCCTGTTCCAGCTTTTAATCAACCTCACAGTAGATACATTTTTCATTGTGTTAGGTGTGAAATTTCTGTGGCACAGCTTTGTGTCATACATTTGTTTTCTATCACTGATTATCAGGAAAAGAGATCAGAACCTCCTATCACTATTGCATAGAGAACAATGAGCTTCCTTTTCTCCAAACTAGAATTCCCAGGAGACCTTCAGCCCTTTGACCAGTTTTGTTGCTCTCCTGTGGGAGGATGTCTTAATGTTTTGGGGTTTTTTTTATAGTATAAGTATCTTAAAATATTTTAATATTTACAAGTACATTCATATACTTTTTATATTGTAGAACCCTGAATTGTAGTCAATATTCAAAGTCAGTCTGTGCAAAATTCTGCATGGTGGGAGAATCATCTCTTTTGATCACTAAATTAATATACATTTTTTATAGAATCTTGATATGATTGCCAGTTTTCATTTATATCTCCAAGTTCTCAATTTTTCATGCCCTGGATGTTTATTCATTTTCTTACTAACATGAACTTACATGTTCCCAAAACTCTAATGTTAAGGGTTATTTTAGTTTTATTTAAATGCTTATGCAAAAGGAAGTAAACAAATGCCAGCAACAACAAAGCAGATGCTTACAAACTTACAGAAGCTTAGAAAGTAAAAATTAATTACCAGTGTCATATTTTATACTATGTAAGTCCTTGTCCCTTGTCTCACAAGTTTCAGTAAAGGTCAATAATTCATGTTGCCTGTAGTGGGTATTAAGAGGAGGTGTATGTTTATTGGAATCTCAATCACAAATCTAATGAGTTATACACTATAAAGATCATACTTATGTAAGCCTAAAGTTGTTCATGTCTTGGTTTTGATTCATTTGCTTGGTTTGTTCTGTGTGCTTGCTGTTGCTATTATTTTTGATTTATCTTTGTTTGTTTATTTGTTTAATTATTTGTTTTTAAGATCTATAGACAGGTTCATTCCAGCAAGCTGTTTTAGGTAAGATTTGACTTAAACAGGTTGTGAAATATTTTATAGTCTAAAACATATACACATGCAGAGCTACCACAGAGACATATTATAGATTTAGAAATAGAAAAGCCATTGTCAGATTCATAGAATTTCAACACCAATTTGGCAGAAGTTTTACTTATTCCTGGCAGTGCTGAATGTATTGCAGTTTTTTGTTTGTTTGTTTGTTTGTTTGTTTGTTTGTTTTAAATGAACTAGGCCCAAAGCCAATACATATACTCACATATGGGGAATGTTTGGTGCAAACAGATGTTAAGAGCTGCATTCTTCTAGCATTGGCATCTGGGCCTAGGTCTGCTCCCTTGGCATGCTCCCCTCTCTGACTCCTTGATTAGTTCTGCTGCTGGCTGCTTTGACATCTGTTCAGCTGTCTGCAGACTTGGTAGAATTCTATTGTGCTTCTTTATCTTTCTGGATGTCATATTTCTTTGATTCTCTTAGGAGCATGTATAATTTAAATTTTATTCCATTGTGCTGGCTAATAAGGCGAAGTGCAGTTTTGTGAACTGATCTACAGTAAGACACAAGCCCACATATAAGCAAGGAAAGATCTTGATCCCCATATCTATCTCTGTCAAAACTTAACATATTTATGTTTTCTAATATTTTTATTTTATTATTTTATTTTAATTTATTTTATTTTACTTTTAAATAATGAGTAACCATACGGAATCTGTTTTAAAGAATATTAATTATTACTTAAACTATAATGAAAAAATTTCCCCTTTTGAAACAGGATACTTAAAAGGAATTGAGGCAGGATGAGAATGTGGTAACAGATACATTACTTGCCAGGATTCTGCTCCGAAACTTAACTGTGATGAACAGTATGTCATCCTTTCCTGTAACCATCAAAATCCTTATAACGTGAAAATTTTATGGGATTGAAATGCATGAGTAAGTTAATGTATGTTGCTGCAGAAGAGGAAATATGAAAGACTCTTTTTCAGATTAAAAAAATGAATTGGATCTTCATTTGTTTTGCCTATTCTTTTTTCAAACATCACATCTGTTTTTTTCTCAGATTGGTGATCTTTCAGTTTTTAATAAAACTTCATCATCTCTTGTTTCTCACCTTGATCCCCTGTATAGACAGAAGAGTCTGCTCTTACAAAACTTCCTCCCTTTGGAACTGGTCATAATTTGCAACATGGAATGTCTCAGACCATCTTCTTCAAAGTAAATATGATTTGCCTACACGCAAGAGTAGAGAAATCAAAAATGGAAAGGTTAAAGCGAATCTTAGAAGATCTCCTTTAAGAGTTGGTTAGGTTTAATTTATATTAAGAGCTGGAAATCCTTTGAAAATGGAATTGTCGTTTTTGTTTCGTAACTTTTTCTCAGTTACTAGAGTGAAATATTTTATTTAATTTTGTTTAATATAAAAGATTTGTTTGTGTTTATGCACCACTTATTTGTATTCTTTTCTTTCAATTTTAGTAAAATACATATATCATTTCAGAACCAGTTTTAAAAGTATTGTCTCCACTTCTTACTTTATATTTTGAGGCAGAAATTGAGAATCCTGACTAGTTCCCTAAATCAAAGAAAAAAACATAAAAAGTCCACAGCAAGATTGGTTGGACTATTTCCCTTTCATATTAGTTGTTTGACTAGAAACAATGACCATGCTTAACCTGGACAATGACATGGAAGGAAAAAGGAATAAGTGATGTATAAATTTTAAGTGTTAGACAATCTGAGGGACTAACACTGGAGAACAAGAATAGTTTTAATTAAGCAAACAATCTAACAATTTAACAAACAAATAAGCAATATTAAATAAAAAAAAAAGAAAAAAACAGACTAAGATTAATGTGGAAAGATAATTTAGAATATAATACTAATAAGTCTAAGGAAACATCTCAAAGGTAACACTATAGGCAGATTATTTTGCTATCTTTATATATGGATTTTGATATCTTCTCAGAGTAATAAATATACAATGAATCATATAATTCTGGGAGTCTTTAAGTAGCAGAGGAAATATACTGTTAGTAATATTTGAGATTATGTATGCCTGCATATAACAGTTGATAGATCTACCCAGATAACTGATCCAGAACTGATCAGATAACTGATCCAGAAAAAAAAATAATGTTATACTTGTCATTGCTAAGCAACAAAGACCTCTGTGATGAACTAGTCATAGAAAATAACTTTATATCAAACTATGTTGATGTGATCTTGTTGAATTAAATGGAAGGATACTGATTTCAAAAGGAAGATTTTTGTCCAACATTGTTATGTAGCAGCTTTGCTGCACTACACATGATAATCTATGTCTTAAAATGCTCACACACAAAACATGATAAATAAAATAAATAAAATAAAATAAAATAAAATAAAATAAAATAAAATAAAATAAAATAAAAATTGAACTAAGGAAATAATAAAATTCTTAGATTAAAAAATGATTCATTTAGATATTGCCTCAGAAAGTTCACATACAATTTTAGTCCAAGTGTTTTGTTTAAATAATGACAGTTTGACTGCATCTATGCGATCACGTAGTACATTTTGTCTGAACAACTCACTTTGTCTGAACACCTCTAACCTCTGCATAGTAGTCTGATTTCACATTCAGCATGCAGAGAATATGGTACCTAATCTATTTATATTTATTCTACTTAATCTATCATTATTTTACATTATTTTAACTTCTCACAATCTACCCTGCACACATAATCAGGTATGGGTTCACTGAATCTCTGCGTCATTAGCTACAAACCAGTAAGTCATTACTATCTGATTCCTGTTCAACAGACTTTGTGGTGTAAATTGATGGTCTCAGGCAAATGTCCACAAGTCAAGGAGTTAGTGCTGCAGTTAATATTATTTGTGTCATTACTCCAAGGATAAGCAAATTGTTTACAGAGTGGTATATCACTCACCAAATTATACTGTGACTTGCAAAGATGGATTCTTGTATTTCTCCAATTAGTAGGGGGAAGAGGATATTCTTTTGATATATGTGTACCCTAAAGCAAGATTAAGACACAACAGGTCAAATGTTATCCTGAATAGTTAAATTCTAGTTGCTTAGGGAGATAGAGAAGGGAAGATGGGTGATCTAGTAGAGATAGGAAATAAAAGCAAGAAGTCTATGCAGAAAGCCAGAGAGAAATATCCACCACTGAGATTCCAGTGTAGCTCATCAGATGCTGATCTCCAGTAGCAATGGGCCATCTGTCGTTGGAGGCTGTGTTGTTCGGTTGATGATGACTTCTTCTTTCCATTCTTCTTAACAGCAGTACAAACTTATTTATAGGTCCAAAGTGGTTGAGTCAGCTCTTTTTGGAGAGAGCTCCTTGCTTTTGGGTGTAAGCAGGAATTTCTTTGTTCCCATCTTCTGGGCCTTGACAAGAGTGATAAGAGGGAACTGGGAGTCACCACATTGTATCTTGCCTTCAACAGGATACAACAGAACCATACCTCAATCTCTCATACCAGTTATTTGCTTGCAGGCCAGATCTTCCACCACGTGACACCCACCACTCACTTCCTAGATAAGTCAGAGTCTTATCACAAAAAATTCCACAGAAAGCAAGCAGTGAGCCATGAGAAAAAAACAATTGCATTTCACAATTCTGCAGCTAAACTGGAAACTGAAATTATGCAGTGTGGCTAGTTTAGTGCAATTTATGTTTAAGAACTGGTGTTCCCTGTGTCCAGAACTATCTCTCTGTCACTATAAGCTCTAGACACTTGTACATGAGAAAACAATTAATTGTCTGAAAATATAGGTAAAATGTATATGTTTCCTTATAAGAGGTGTTATGGTGAAGAGTGCCAAAAATAGTCAGATTATAGATGGCTGGAAAATTGATTGAAGGCTGGAAAATTCAGTGGATAAAGAACTGTCCACAATCAGAGGATTGAGGTCAACAGCCCTAAGTCCAGAAGAAGGCTGGGTCCGTCTTTGGACCAGTGGTGTTCAACATCTTTATCAGTGAAATGGACAGCAGGATCAAGTGCACTCTCAACAAGTTTGTGGTGCTGCTGATAGAACAGAAGGAAAAGATCCCATCCAAAGGGACCTTGAATAATAAGGGTAGTGGGCCTGCATGAACTGAAGAACTTACATACCAAGCAGTACTTTTTATGGCAGCATTTTAGCTAATTGGTTCTTCAGAGTTTACTTTCCATTATTTTGATGCAGGATCATGGGAGCACCTCTTTTAGACCTGTAAATTTCAGCAGATAGATGAGCTTTTTTTCTTAAATATTACAAGATGAGGAACTCAGCATGTGAAGGAAGTGATAAAAGATATTTGTTTTGACACTACCTGAATATTTGTTTCCTGAATAGAGATAGATCACAATATAAAAAAGAAATAAAATACAAAGAACTGTAAAGAAGACATTAAATGAAACATCAGAGAATGAAATTTTTTCTACTTGAAAAGAAGTATCAGTGATAAATGTGGCAATTACTATGAACAGACAAGGCAACAAATGAAGGACTTTGAGAATGGTGCATATAGACTTTCATGACAGATGTTCTGAAGATGCCAATAGACAGATTGCCAGACAAGTAAGTCAAAGGAGACACTGATAAATATACTGCAAGGGATAAGTTTTCAAAGGTGGTCAGGGAAGGAGAAAAATGAGCTTATATTATGTAAATCTCCAAGTCTATGTATAGAATTTAAAATAATTACAAAGCAATATGCAGAACGAGAGAAGAAAGTTATCACACTAATATTTTTTATGGCATTCTGAATGTGTTTCTCTGTCAATAATAATTCTACTTTGCTCCTACACTCTTCAAAATGGCTTCAGCTTTACAGAAGTGCTGGAAAAGTCAAAGCCACAGGCATGGATAGCAGGACATGGGTAGAGACATGCATCGTAAAATGGGTTCAAGATGTTTACGGTGAAGCAACTTGGCACAATCATATATTGAAGATACACTGAGGAAATGATTTCACACTAAGCACAGCTTAGGAGATATTTATGCATTTAATTTTAATAAGAAAAAATGCTGGATTTAATGATAAGATTCTTAGAGATCAGATTTTGAGCACTTAACTGAGTTAATTCAATTCCCAGCTAGGTAAACCTAGAATAACTACTTTTTCTTCTTCCTTCTTCAGTGTCTGCTTAAAAGCTTCAGATATTTTCACAGGTAAATTAAAAATACTATTAAAAGCACACTGAAGAATATATTCTGTCAGTCTATATCTCTCTCTGTCTCTCCCTCTTCCTTGCCTAAACATGCCTGGAGAAGTTCATGAAAAATGTGGGTTTGGATGTTATCAGTAAACCAGCATGCACTGTGCCCTACATGAGAAGTAATCTGTTGTTACTATACAGCAAGTCTACACTCAGGTCAAAAATTCTCATAATACAGATATCACAAGAACAGAACTGGCAGTGAGATATATCAGTTTATTATTTTTTTGTTGTTTAAAGCAAAATATTCTTGGATGATACTGTTACATGAGGGAGGAGAGTACTTATTTAAAACAACTGTGATGCAGTTACTAAAAAAATATTTAGTTAGTAGGTAAAATGTCAGTATGAACACAGAAGACAAGGAAAATACATTTCAGAGTTAAAAGAAGCATAAAAGAGACAATTAGAAAATGTCATAATTGTCTTTTGCCTATGCATAGAAGACGTGGAAAGATTTTTAATTATAGCCTCTCTAAGTAAGTGAAATGAGTGTGATTAACATGAAACTATACCTTCCAGTATAGTATTTGGCAATTTTCATTGAAACCTCAAAGCAAATATCAAAGTAGGACAAGAAATCAAGGAACTGTGCTTTCATTCCTGAAAGAGAAATGTTAACGTGTCATCATTTATTTGACAGTTAAAAACCTTGGATAACAGAGCTGCAATTTTGTTAAACTGAGAGATGCAGCTCAACAGTCTTCTTTTTATATCTTTTGATTCAGAATATTCCCCAGCAGTAGACACTCAGGAACCAGATGATTCTTTTAAACAACCTATTTTATTTCTCCTCTTAAATCTGAAATCTGCAACCCTAAGTGTACGAAAATATATGTGTATTTCTAATGGTATGATATGTTTAACTGCAGTCTGAGCAGTTTGAACACTAGTGGATATAATAATCAAACAGTCAAATAATCTGACCAAGAAAGAATATCATTCTCTGGAGACTAAGCAAAGTTCATAACCTTTTACTTAGTATTCAGTATATATATTTGTAAGAAAGGAGACCAAGAAAGATTTGAGTACTGCACTTGAGATCAATTTAAAGTGATAAATTTTAGTATATCCTTCCAGAATTTCTTCCACTATTCCACGATATTACAGTATATTTCAAGACTGAAAGTCCACTTATTTTAAGCAACAGATCTCTAGAATAAATTACTCTCTCCACCCCACTTCCTCAATTCCAAAATCAAAGCTCACAGAAGTTAAACTTTGCTTGTTTATATATACTGACAGTACTAATCCTGTTAAAAATAATCTCTTCAATTTGTAGTTTGAAATTTCATTGATTTTTTCTTCATTTAAAATCTCAAAATTGTGTAAATGTGTTTTTTGTTTGTTTGTATGTTTGTTTTGTTTTTAATCCTTCTGTATCTCATTAAAGCCTAGAATTAGAAGACATGGTTCAATTAAATACTCATGATGATCCAAAGACCTAACCTTTAACTACATAAACAATACACTAAGTATTTGTTACAGTTTTCAGGAGTCTAAACAGATTGCTGCCCTGTAAGAAGCAAGTTTGCATAGAAAATTGAGAAATGTTTATATCATCAAACTTTATAGGTGGCATTATCAAACTATTAGAGTAACTGATCCAAAACGTAATTAACATAGAAGCATCCTTCTTTCTTAATTTTAATCTTACTTAAAACAGTACACAGAGATTTTCCAGTATGATTCTGATTGTGGAAATGAAAAGTGGTTTTTGGTACGTTTGAGACTTGTTTCAAGGAGAGCACTGATTTAAGATGTGTTTTGCTCACTTACTTTGCTGAGAACTGACATGGTTTAATATTCTTATCTGGATCTATCACACCTAGCCCTAGGCACCTGGAGCTGGAAAATCTAAGCCTACTAGCCACCTCTTTGTATAGAAAGAAGTGTTAAGAGATGCAAGACTTTGGGTGATACCTTGTCCACTCCCGGAAGAAATGGAGCTTTACATCAGTGACTTTACCTGGTCCAAAGAGACCAGAGTAAATGTAGCAAATCCAGTGAAAGAGCAGCAATGGATTTACTGAGTAAAACTGTTGATGATGAATGAATACCAGATGCCCACGTAGTACAAATTTCAGGGATCTTACCAGAACTTCCTGAGCTGAATCTAATGGGTGGAACTCCCATCAGCAGATGGAACACCATAGCTGTCTTGAGAGTATACATCTATCCAGCAGTGATCTGAAAACACTCATGAGGTAACTGGGAAGAGTGTTTTGAAAAAGCTTCCTGATCCAAACTAAAATATTTGTGTGGAATTGCTCAGGAAATTAGACAAAGAAAAAAGTTTAGCAACATGGACAATAAATTCCACAGAACTAAATAACAATATTTTCCTAAGTGTTTCACTTTTAAACTCAACAAAGATGATAAACCTTAGAATATTATTTCCTCCAGGTATTTGTCTAATCAAAGTAGTCAAAAATAAAGGTCTTATCAATATTATCATTGGAATCAGGCTCCTTGAAGTGACAACAGGTGCCTAATAAATTCAGTTGCAAATAACTTTGCTTTTCTAGTTCTGTTTTGCAAAAGTGGAAAAGTAGAAATGAGGACAAAGCTTACCAATTTTCCCGTATAAAGGAGGAAGATATAAAAACTGTGAGTAGCTACCAATATTGACTAACTTACCTTACACAGATTAGAAATGCTATGTAGGTAATAGTAAAACTCTTTCATATTTCAATTTTATTTCCAGATTATTAATGAAATTAAATAAAAAAAAAGAAAAACTGAGATAGTTTCACCTTGCCCTACCATCATTTTTTTTCAGATACATTAGTTTTGTAGATACAAGCATACACTTTTATTCATCAGAGAAGACAATTCTGACACATTAAATCAGTTCTGACATTCATAATCAAATTATGCAAATTATACAGACTACCAAAATCGAAACAATGACATCTTTATAGTATAAATTCACTGTAAGTATTTTACTGTCATTTAAAATACTGGTGCACATCTATAAACCTTCTTTAATTCAGTTATTTGTATTTAACACAGTAAGACATCACTTGAAAACAATCTTCAAGGACTAGAAGAAAAATATTCTAAATAAGCATTTTACTACATATTTCATAAAAATAAAACATTATTTTGCAAGTAAAACAGAAGATAGTTTGAGGGTACACCTTCCATGCTGGTAACTGTCATAACAAGACCTCTGAGGATGCAGCTCTCTGCAATCACTATTTTATTAAATGTCAGAAAGTGTAATGTTCAAGGTGAACATCTAAGGCTCATGTAATGTAGCTTTCCTTACAAACATAACCTTCACAAAAACATCTTCCAAATCTTCTTGTTAAAAGATTTATAGCATCATGCAATTTTTAAGCCACTGAGTGCACTAATGGCTTTCCCTGATGAATCCCACAGGAGTCATGCTGTTTGGAAAATGCCAAAGTATCAAGCAGCTCTTAAACTTCACAACTGTATGCTGGTCGGTAGAAAAAGTTCTAGGGCATAGAAGATAAAATATGAAAGTCTTAAGTCTAAAATATTAAAAACTATCTACATTTTTCAGTATTTAACAAAGAATTAAATTTTAAGAATTTAGATTCTTAGATGTGCCAAAAGTCTTACCTGTAATTCAGTCCTATACATATCCATGATTATTTTTATATATGTGTCTCATTGGAAAGTAAATCATTCTTTTTAAAAAAATACAATCTAATTACAATTAAGCTATTTATTTATTTATTTTAAGCACCTAAAAGAATTCAGCTCTTACTTCTTTGGTGGTGTTTGATAACAGTAGAGTTTCTTCTTCTACACTCTAATAATATAGCTCCCAACTATAATTAGTAGGTTCATTACTTAGAGGCCACCAAAAGATGTTACTCATTTAATTTACTTTTGACAAAATAAAAGTAGTATGTAGAGGAGACATCACATAAAACAGAACAGTGAGGCTCACTGAAGATGCAGAAATTATTGTAACTATAAAAAAAAATCAAAAGCAGGAAATGTCATAGTTAAATGAGGAAAAATAAAGAATGGAAAATAAAATTCATTCACATTGTATTTCAATAATCTTGAAATATTTTGAAATATTTTCTAAATAAAATAAAATAAAATAAATATTCACAAGTTCTTTGATTTAAAATTAAGATAATGGCTTTCAGATAAATCTCGGTATTGCAAGCATAGACTTTAACAATAATGCTTTTATTTTAAAATTCAAACATATGGATAATTTAATTATTTTTGTTTGTTTGTTTCATTTTTGGCTAGTTTAAAACAATTATTTCTTAAAAGACATTTTAATTTTAATTTCTTAAAAAAATAAAAGTACATATTAGGTGAAACTAATTGCCAAGATAAAACATTGAAGCCTGTGAATTAAAATGAGATTTGTGATCTATGAAAGTCTTGGAGAACTAACATATGTGTTCAGTTGAACAAATCTTGTAACCACTGCTTCTATGACCTTCAAATAGATACAGTCCAGTAATTTTTTTGCAAGTGTCTAACTTGTCTAATCTTTCTTTATCTCAATCTTGATTTCTGCACATGCAAATTAAGGGAATTCTTCCACTATCAACTATCAACATTGTAAATCTTACATTTAATGAAATTAATGAGAGATTACAATGTTTCCAAAGGAGAATAATTCATATTTTGTATAATTCTGTTGCTGTCTGGAAGCTCCTGTCTCTTCAAAATTTTGGAAAAGAGCAGGACAATGAGCATATCTGTCTATCACATACTCCAGGTGAGTGATCTTATTAGCTACCTGTTTTGTTTGTCCATTTTTATCTTGTGAAGGGTACATGAGGTAGTGAATGTATCCTGCATCTTAACCTGCTTATGTTGATTAAAATATTCTAAAGTAGATTTTTAAGGTCATTACGCAACTTGTATCAAAAAGATTATAAAGAACAAAACGAGATCAAGAAGTATCAAAGGGAGGGCATAAGTATAAAAGACAATTTGATAAGAAAGACAATTACTTTGAGTTCCATCAGAGTTCCATCAAAGCTCATATTCCTTAAATAAAACACAAAATCTGATTAGAGACAGGTCTTTCTTGGGTCTTGTAAGCTTGAACAAATCCCAAACAGATGTAAACTTCTGTTACAGGCAGCATATTTCATTCTTGTTTTGTGTACCTTACTCTCAACTATTTTGATGTTTGTCACTTTCAGATGTCTTATAAAATAAGTGAGTTACAGTATGATTCTCCAGAAATACTCAGATGTCTCTAATAACTAACTCCATTATACACCAAGTCAAGTAAAAATGCTGATACAGTGTTGTATTATAGTTTTTATGTTGCATTATAGCTTTAATAGAAGCCTTGATTATTTACTGAAAGAATCAAACTAATCAAAGTGAACTGACATGAAATTAGAATTAAAAGTCAAATGGCTGTATGTTTTTAAAATAACTAAAACTTTATTTTAAAAGTTTAACATTCATGTCTAACTCTTGTTAAAATAACTTCTAACTAAACTAAACCTACATATGTGCGTGTGTGTCTCCCTGTACGTGTGTGTGAATGCACATAGATACTTGGAAATGCATGCTAACAAGACAGTCTAGATTAAATAAATATTTAAATAAATATTTTTATTACTTTTTTTTCTCTTTTCACTTACTGAAAATGCATTTTCTTAATGGTAAAAAAAAAGTCTGAAAAATTACATCAAATGTCAAATGCATTAATGCAAATTACATCACAATTCATGTATTTTACAATTTTACAATTTCATAGTACTGAATACCTTTAACTTGTCTGCCATTTCACTGAAAGTGCAATAGGAAAAGTGAATTGGAATGTACCTGAAGACCTGTAGAGTCACAAAATGTCACATGAAGGAAGTTGATTCTGTGAAAAAAATCCTTTGCATCTCTACGTATGTACAGTGTTTTTTAATCTGACTACAATTTATGTTTGTTAAAAAAAATCTTCCTTTCCTGATAGATCAGAAGTGTCAATTAATTTACTCTAAGTTGTAGTAGAAGTATACTGATAATGTTATGATAACACAAATCCCCTTAGCTCAGTTCATTAGTGAACAGCTTCGAGAGTTTTATACTTGCATTGTTATGCAAATATGCACAACTACATCATGCAGGAGTACTTTCTGATAATACCTTTGTGTAAATTTGAACCCAGAGTACTATTATTCTGATTCTTCCACAAACGTTTTAAGTGTTAGAAGGGTAGAACTAAATACTTCTTATCAGCCTTTTGTTCCTGCTGCTGAACATCTCTTGCTTGCTTCCAGTTCCAAAATAATTTTTATTCATCTTTCCCAGTCATGCATTTTTTTGTTATAGCTAGGAAAACAACAGAAGTAACAACAACAACAACTAGGACATAAGTTAGTAGAAAGGCTTAACTTCTGACCTCCCCAGAATTAAGAATCAGTATCTTCTTTACCAAGTATTTTGCTTTGATATTTTAGTACTGTATCCATATTCAGTATTTGAATACTGATTATTTATTGATGCAAACTTATTTGAGCTCAGCAAGAGATTTGACATTCACCCTGAAATAATCTTGAAATGAGTACATTCCAGTGCTCTGGTAATTAGACGCATGAGGCTCTTCTGAGCAATGCTTGCTTGAAATATTTTAGCTTTATGCCATTAGACATCTGAACTAGAGTTCTAAACGTGATGTATATAGCTTTGATACTGAAAAATGATATTGAAAATAGTTCAAAAATATTCATAATATAAAGCTACAAGTACTTGCAATCTCTCAGCTAAACTTCATCTTGTCAAAGTGATAATGTGATTCCAAACGACAGTGATTATGACAGGTACAGGAAATATATATATGCACACATATACTTAATGTTAAATATTAAAATTTAGATTTTTTAAATGTATTATCGAAGTTGTGTGTAGGATAAATCAAGTGTCCAGATCCACCTCTCATTTAGTCACATCAATTCATACAGATTATAGATAAGACATTCACAGCCTTCACCAAGACTGAGTATATGCCTCCAAAGCAGTAAGTTGAATAGGGTTTAAGTGTAGGGATGGGGTCAGGAATGCCACTGCCCAAGTGGAATGGAACTTGACAAGCAATGCAGAAGAGATCAAAAAGATGAAGGTACACAAACCAGAAAAGGAAAATGTAAGAAGGTGTGGTGCAGTCGACATGCCTGAGGGTTGAAACACCATCCAGAGAGAACCTAGACAGGTTTTAGCATTGGGCCCAGGAGAATCTGATGAGGTTCAACAAATCTAAGGTCATGGTAACTCCAACAATACAAGCTGGGGGACAAAGGGATAGAGAACATCCCTGCTAAAAAGAACTTTGTTGGTACTGGTGGATGGGAAGTTGAACATGATGCAGCAATGTGCCCTCACAGCCAAGAAAGCCAGCTGTAGCCTGGGCTGCATCAAAAGCAGCATGACCAGCAGGTTGAGGGAGATGATTCTGCCCATCTGCTCTGCACTAGTGGGACCTCACCTGGAGCACCGTGTACAGATGTGTACAGGAGAGACATGGACACATTTGAGGGCATCCAGAGGAGAGCTACAAAGATGATCCAAGGGATCAAACACCTTCCCTATAGGGACTGAGAGAACAGAGGCTGTTCAGGCTGGTGAAGGGAAGGCTCCAGGCTGATAGTGGCCTTTCAGTATCTAAATGGGGGCTATAAGAAAGAATGTGATAGACTCTTCAACAGGATATGTTGTGATAGTACAAAGGGAAATCGTTTCAAACTAAATGAGGGTGAATTTACACTGAAAAAAGTTTGTACTACAAGGGTAGTGAAGCACTGAAACAAGTTTTCCAGAGAAATGATGAATGTCTCATTCATGGAGACATTCAAAGTCAAGCTGGACTGAGTTTAGAGCAACCAAATCTAGCTGTAGATATTCCTGCTCACTGAAGAGGAGTTGGACTAGCTGACCTTTAACAGTCCCTTTCAATACAAATAATTCAATGATATTATGATTCTGTGTTTCTCTGTAATTTTCAGAGTTGCAGCTCAGGTTTGAACCATAGAAATGAGTCAGGAGGAGCTGGCTGTGAGAGAAATAATTGAAACAGCTGGGGCATTACTTAGATCTAGTGGTACATTAGTGTCTCACATCAATTTATAGGAGGGAGAGAAGGTTCTTTTTGCTTTTTGTATATGTGTACCCTAAAGCAAAATTAAGACCCAACAGGCCAAATGTTAGACTGGCCAGTTTATTACAAATCCTAGTTCCTTTGGGAGATGGGGAAGGGAAGATGGGCAATAAAAAATAAATAGTAAATAAAAGCAAGAAGTCTTTGAAAGAAAGCAAGAGAGAGATAATCACCACCAGGATTTCAGCATAGCTTGTAGTTCAGACATTAATCTTCAGTAGCAATGGGTTGTGTGAGGTTGTGTTTTTTGGTTGATGACGACTTCTTTTTTTCCCAAAGACAGTACAAACATAAATAAGTCAAACGTGGTCAGATTATCTCTCTTAGGAGTGACAGCTTCTGGTTTGTGGACCTCAGTAGGAACTCCTTTGTTCCCATCTTCAGGGCCTTGCCAGCAGATAAGAGGAAGCAGGGAGATGCCAAATTGTATCTTGCCTTCACAAGATACAATGATAATATTCCCCAGTTTCCTATACCAATCTGGAGTTATTTGGTCACAGGCCAGATCTTTCACCAGTAAACACTCCTGGCCTTTCAAATGTAAAATTTTCCACAAAGTGATGTTGATTGCCACATGGCAAAACCAACCACTGGCATCCAAGAAAAGTCAGAATCTCATTGCAAAAATGCCTCAGAAAGTGAGCTTTGAGCCAAGAAAGAAAGGATTCAGACACCCAGTGTTATCCAGTGATATTCTTGTCTTCTATGTGGTTGTGAATTCAAAGGTGATCCCATGTCCATTTTGAATATTTGTGTGCACTGAGTGTAGATGTTCAGAAGTTGGTAGAACGGAGAGGGGAGCTGAAGAGGTAGACTGTGGGGAAACGGTCTCTTTCTTCAAATGTATTCTGAGGGACAACTATGTTTTCTAAATATTACTGTAAGTAACAACATCAGTGTAGCAACAGATGATATCTGAAAAAGTAAAGAAACTTCAGATGCAGGAGTCAGTTCAAGCACGAGAAGGAAGTGGTGCCTTTTCTGAAGAAGTTCTGCACAAGCTAAGGTTTCCTAATTGTGATAAAAATGTTTTATGACACAGTTATTTATTTGGAGGATATTCAATTACGTATTATTTATTAGATGAATAAAACCCTAGGAATGAATGGCTTGATCCTACTGGGGATGGCTGTTGAATTGTTTGAGATATGTATGCATTTTTCCTCTCTCTATCTCTTCTTCTTTCTTATGTTTTGTTGTTGTTGTTGTTGGTTTTTTTTTTGGGGGGGGAGGGTTATTTTATTTATTTATTTATTTATTTTGGTTCATGAAGAAATAAAAGCTAACTTCAGAAAAATGAAAAACCCACTGAAAGAATTTAGGCGTCTGTCCTTCAATAATATAATTTAATGTGTATGAGAATGTACAAAGAAAAGCCTTTCAACAAAATCATTATAAAATTTAAAGAAAGAATGTTGAGAAGAGCCCCAGTACATCAGGGAAACAAACTACCTGTTCTTTATGAAGTGACATCAAAAAAATGCAAAAAGCTGAGAATGAATTCATTGTGTAATATAATTCTAAGTGTTTTTGAAGTATCATAAATAGTTGAAAAATTTAAATACTTAAAATTAGAATACAGAAACACATGCATACACAAAAAAAAATCCTATGAAGTGCTATGGTATTTATGAATTTAATAGGTCAAGTATTAAAAAAGGGTATATCAAATAAAAAATAGTTCTACTTAGATTGTATAATATATGCTGTTCTTCATTGACCTGAGACACAAATTCAGCTTTGGGTTTCAATATTATCAAAATATTTGGGCATAAAAAAAACTTGTATATATAAGCACAACTGTCCTTTAAGTGCCCTCATTCCTTAATATAGACACAGAAGAAAGGTAAAAGCCCTAAGGCTTTAAGGTGAGTTCCTACCTACCTAATGGAGTGTATATCTGAGAGACTTCAGAATCACTTACTGATTTTTACTGCCTGTGTAATGGATGGGTGTACAAAATTTTGGCCTGCCAAGCGTACACTGAGTGAGGAATTGTCTAGGCCTGCATATACGTAAGTTACTCTGAAAGTAATGCCCCATTTCTATTTCCATCGAAAACATAACAGGTACAATGAGCACAGAAACTCTGCTTGGTGGAGCAAATTCTCAGCAAGAAAACACTGCTTTTCAACATAGTCACAACCATTAGCATCCATTTTCACCAGCAATGAGCAAGAGGCCACATGCCATGCATGTCAAAACCACAGCAGCAGCAGTGACCCACTGTCACTATCACCACTGCTAAAACACATCACTGTGCTCACATCTACTGTTTGGTCACCATAAATGTTCAACAAGCAGCAATAAGATCCATTCATGGGTTCTGAGGGAAATGGCAGCTGCCAAGACACCATCCACCATATTTCAAAGGTCATAGCGGTCTGGTGATGTTCCCACTGATTGGAAAAGGACTCTCATTTTCATGATGGGAAAAAAGAACCATGGAACTACAGGCCAGTCAGTCTCACCTCTGTGCCTGGCCAGATCATGGACCAGGTCCACCTGAAAGCACATGGTCCTCCTACTAAAGCACATGGAAAATAAAGGCAAGGTAATTGGTGGTAACTAACTTGGTTTCACCAAGGACAAGTCATGCTTGAAAAACTTGGTTGGACAAACTGTCCCACAGGACATTCTTATTGTCAAATTGGAGAAAAATGGATTTGATGGATAGACTACTTGCTGGATAAGGAATTGGTTAAATGATTGCACTCAGAGAGTGGTGGTCAACCACTCAGTGTCCAAGTGGAGACTGGTGACAAGTGACATTCCTTAGGGATCTGTATTGGGGTCAGGGTTATCCAACATTGTTGCTGTTGACATGGAAAATGGGATCGAGTGCATCTTCAACAAGTTTGCAGACAACATCCAGCTGAGTGGAGTGGTGTAGTTGACATATTAGAGGGAAGAAGTGCCTTCCAGAAGGACCTGAACAAGCTTGAGTGGTGGGCCCATGCCAACTTCAACAAGACCAAGTACAAAGTCCTGCACCTGGATCAGGGCAATCCCAAGCACAGATACAGGTTGGATAGAGAATGGCTTCAGAGCAGCCCTGAAGGTAAGGACTTATTGTTGAAATATTCTGCATGAACCACTAATGTGCACTTACAGCCCAGAAGGTCAACTGTATCCTGGATTGCATCAAGAGAAGTGTGACCAGAATGTCGAGGGAGGTGATTCTGCTCTTCTACACTGCTCACATGAGATCCCACCTGAAGTACTGTGTCCAGCATTCAGGAGCCCTCAACACAAGAAGGACATGGGAGGAGGGCCATGAAGATGATCCCCTACCCCCCCAGCCCCCATGAGGACAGGCTGAGAACTGAGTCTTTTTTGCCTAGGCAAGAGGAGGCTCCAAGAGACCTTATAGCAGCCTTCCAGTAACTGAAGGTTGCCTTCAGGAAAACTGAGGAGGGACTTTCTATAGGGGTATGTGACAGGTTGAGGAGAAGTGGTTTTAAATTGGAAGAGGTAGATATACACTAGATATTAGGAAGAAATTCTTTAACTGTGAATGTGGTAAGACACTAGAACAGATGCCCAGTGAAGCTGTGAATGCCCCCTCCATGAAAGCATTCAAGGCCAGGCTAAATTGGACTGAGTAACCTGCTTCAAGGGAAGTGCCCTTGCCTAGAGCAGGAGGGTTGGAACTAGATGCACTTAGAAGACGCTTCCAAACCAAACCATTCTATGATTCTACACAGGCAATATGACTAGAAAGAAATAAAGCACATATTTTGAAAATTCTCTCTTAAGTAACACAAAAATTCAAGTACTACTGAAACCAACAGATTATTTGCTCATATTTTTATTCTAATAAAATTTGTTTTCTGGAACACTCCAGCAGAAGTATAATTCTCTTGAGAACTTTTCCTTTTCATAAAAGATCAGTATAACATCCATCTGGATACCCTTAATTTCAAGGGAACATGTAGAAATTCACAAATCCACAAAATCTGATTTTTCATATTAGGCTTCTGATATGCACACATATAACGATAAACATTTAGAAAGCAATTGTTCTATAAAATATGGCACTTTTTTTTCTTTTTCTTTTTTCTTAAAAAATTACTGGGAAATACTGTTATTCCAATGTGGTCCTATGAGTCATTACTATTCTAATAATTTTATCTCCCATTTTTTTGTTCTAAACAAATGGGGAGCTAAGATCAGTTTGTTTAGAGACTGGCTTCAGAGCAGGAAATGTTTAGGGAAGCTTGTGTAAGCTAGTTGACAGGTAACTACTATTTCACAAAAGTAAGATACAACTAAATTAAAGAATTAAAGCATATATATGAGTCATCACTGTCCTATGTCATGATAATTATATGCTTTTATTTTATTATTGTAAAAGAGAGCATATTGAAGGATCTTCAACATATTTTCAGCAGAAGATGAGAAAATAGAGCTTATATGGTAGATCACAACGAGTTCCATTTCCACCTACAGTGGAATGAGGGATTTTCAAATGATTTAACAACTTAGACTTAAGAAGACAAAACAAAACAAACAAACAAACAAATAGAAATATAAAACAACATAAAACCCAAGGAACCTTAAAAGGAGTTCTATTAAGCCCTACTTATTTATACCTCAGAGTTTTCTGCTTAATTTGGCAACCAAATTCTATCAATCATTTGTCTTTCGCACATTATCACTCTGTTGAACGGGAAGAATACTAAAGGAATTGGGTGACCTGTACAACAAAGTTAAATAAATAAATAAATAAATAAATCTGATTTAAATGTATTTATAATAAATATAAGATGAGTCAAATTCAGACGTTCTTGAGGAAATGGATTTTTTAAATTTCTAATGCTGTACTATGGTAGCATTAGAAGTCCTCAATAAATTAAATTCTCTCTCTTTTCCTCTCTCTCCCTTTTATCTTTTTCTTTTATAAACCATTACAGCTGAACTAGTTGTCAAAAGTAATATCTTTCAGTACTGTATTAATATGCAAAAACTTTTACAACTGACAAATAGCCTCCCACTCATGAAATTTTGAAAATACTTCAAATAAAAGAAAAAAGAAAGTGGAAGCCTATCTGAGTTATGCTAGCCATTTCAGACTTCAGTAGATTAATTTTGTCAAAAACCTTAAATTAACCTTTGTAGTTTACTTTAGCAGAACACTGACCAGTGGATTTTCCTCAGAAGTCTGAAAATCAAACATTTTTTACAAATTTTATAATACTTTCAAAACAATATGTTATTTATGAAATTGTAAGAAAATATATTAAGTTTTAATTTCCATGTATTTAATCTAGCATTCTTCATTGTGGTATAAGTAAGGCTTTCTTTAGATTTTAAAGCTTATCATATTGTTAGTTGTAATAATTTATTTTCTATTTCTTTATTTTCTTATTCTGATGAAGTCCATACAATAGAATCAACCAATTCTTTTTCTCTGACTTAGAAAAAAGATCTTCTCCAAAGATAAGAATTATTCACGCTGCTATTTTTAAAGCACCAGAAGGAGAAACTGAAAAATATATACTTACAATACATTGTAAGAACAACAGGAATCATGAAATTAAATTCAAGAAAACTTATCAATGACTATATGATACTTGCAAAAGGAATGAACAAAACCTGTTATCTCCCATAGAAGAGCAGTATCATTGCTCTTTAGATCCACAATTATTTTAAGCTTCATCCAATGAAAAGCAATTTTTATGCCAGGCAATTACATTTACAGTCCATATGAAGACAGATCATAAATAACACTTTACTTGGAAAAAATGTAATCGCATTATTAATATGTTTCCTAGTGAAGTACAACTGCTAGGGAGCAATTTAATGTACGAAAACATGTTTTAGAGATTAAATAAGCAGATAGAGGGAAAGTCCTTACTTGATACATAACGTGTAATGATTTTTAAAATAGTGAGGTTACAATCATTTTTTTACAGAAACATTCGATATATATATTTATATATATAGATTTGATTATTCAGAACTGTACAGCTACATGTATGTATCTACAATTCACAGTAAGAATAATGGAAAGGGAAAGGCAGTGAATAGAAAGAAGAAGAAAATGAAGGAAAGAGTTAGGATAGGAAACATTTGTAGTACCTGTTCAATGTGAACATGTTATTTCTTGAAAATCTTAATATATTGCAAGATGAACCTAAATGTGTTTGGCTAATAATAATAATAATAATAATAATAATAATAATAATAATAAATCAATGCAGAATGCATGTAACATATTTTAAAATAACATAAATATATCTATATTACCCTTATTAATTGTTGCATGGCAACGTGTTACTGTAATAGTTATACTTCTGTTTATTCTTCCTTCTCTTTTGTTAGTATACTTATATAAGTGATGGCATTTAATAATTTTAGTTAATATCACAACCAAGAAATCCTCTGTTTCTCAGCTTTTATTAATTCAACAGACTTCAAAGAAATGCAGAGAATTTGCTGGGTAAATTGTCTCCTGGTTTGCTTATCAGAAGACTGTTTAGGATAAGAATACTGATAACCATTTAGAATGGTTATATAATGCCCTTAAATTCAGCACTGAAAAGCTGAAGGAAATAAATGATAGTGATAGGACAAGGGGGGTGGTATTAAGCTAATACAGGAAAGATTTAGGTTAGATATAAGGAGAAAGTTTTTCACTCAGAGGATGTTGACACTGGAACACATTGCCCAGAGAGGTTGTGCATGACACACCCATGAAGACATTCAAGCAAGGCTGGATGTGGCTCTGGGCAGCCTGGTCTAGTGGTTGGTGACTGCCCATGGCAGGGGATTGAAACTATATGGTCTTTGACGTTCTTTTAAACCCAGTACATTCTATGCTTCTAAGATTCTATGAAAAACATTCTCCTTTTCTAATACCCCTATTCACATTTTTCATTAAAATATTCTTATTAGCTGAGTGTACTGACAGGAATTTATATATATATATATATATATATATATATATATATATATATATTATTTTCATGTGAAAGTTATTCAGATTTAAGACAGAAGTAGAGAAGTGGGATAATAATGCTTTAAGGTTCATTGTACCAGTGAGATGTACATGACAGAGATGTACCTGATGGAGATGTACCTTCACATACAGTCTCAGATCATACAAATAATGAATTAGGTGCTTATTTTAGCTCATAGTATATAATGGACATTCACTACAGGTGCATCAACACTGTTTGTCAGAACTTGACAAATCAAAATTAGATTTTTGAAGAAACTGGAGTAGGTTGCTGAAACTAAGATAAACTTCAGAGTATTACTTCACTTTTTTCAGGAATTGTATCAGAAGGAAAGTACAAAATGATGATTGCGTGAATACAAATAATTACTAGATATTAAAAAACTTCCAGAATATAAGGACTGTTATTATTAACACTGTAATAACTCTGTGTAATAAGGTCTTTCTTACTAATTACTCTTTAGTTCTTACAAAAATTTGATAAATCTTATTGAAGTGGAACATGAAGAAATGAGAATTTTTTTTTGATAGTATATTCTCTTGTAATTATCAGTAACATTGATACAGTGATGAAGTTGCATAAGATTTCTATCAGTAAGAAGACAATATTGATTGTAAATAACATATTATCAACGATTTACAGGCCAGTTCGGCCCAATTCCATGACTAATGGGGTGGGAGACCCATGGACAAATGTCCCAGAAATGGGAAAAGGGGAAATGAGGAAAGAGGAAGGAGATGAGCCTAAAAACAAAACAGTGGTAACAATCTGAGGAGGAAAGCTAATTCACAAAATGTTATGGTTTTATGATTTTTGTTGTATTATCGATATTCTACATCATAACATTATGTGGTGTATTGGGAGTTATGAGAACCAGCCTATGGCCGCACCACACTGGCAGCACTCAATCTCCTGATCTTGGCTGCTAAGCAGGGACGGGCCTGGTTAGTACTTGGATGGGATCCCTCCCAGGAATACCGGGTGCTGTAGGCTTCTTTAACTCCCAGTACACCACACAATGTTATGATGTGGAATATCGATAATACAACTAAAACCATAACACAAAACAAGATATTGGAATGCAAAATAACACAACATGATACAATATAATTGGAATTGAAGCTAATAAACAAAATAAAATGAAGGACAGAGTGCTCAAAAACTGAAGGCCTTACTATAACGCTGAATATGAGGTGGCTGGGAAGCACACACTGCTGATGAGCAGCGAGGCAGAAGTGAGGGCATATCATGATTTGCCAACAGCTTCATCTTTCCGTCTGAACAGAAAACAGAAATGAAAAGTAACACAAAGTCCTCTGGGGTATGTAGTTCTTCTCTTATGAGACAGGTATATCTGGAAATATTGAAGATCCATGGAACTGGAACACTAACTCTTTCAGTCCCAGTGCACCACATGGTGTTATGATGTGGAATACTGATAACAAGAAATCATAAAATCATGAAACATGAATAAGAATAAAATGATTTCCAAACATTGCCTTCTAATTCCAAGTAATCAAACCATGGTCATTAAGAGCTTGTATGTTGATAAGTTTCCTTATAACTTTTCTGTCAACCCTGATCTCAGTGAAAAATATCTGGGACATGAGAGGGGTGTTCACCGTTACATAGCATGAACATGTCTTCCGTTTTTCTGCAGTTGCACTGCTGCTGAATATAGACAACAAATCTACTAACTGTAGCACAAGGAGATAAAGTTCTATAGATCTACAAAATCACTGAAAATTTAGAGCAAAATTGGTTATAAATGAAGTCTTGCAAGAGAGAAAGACAATAAGTATATTCTTGAGATTATTTTCTTGAGTACAGCTGTAAGAGGTTACTCTTTTTCATGGCAATATGAAAGGAGAGTGGTTTTTGTGGGTTGTTTGTTTTTTGAGGTTTGTTGCTTTTTCTTCACTGCTGCTTTTGCATCTAACTTGCACAGTTATTCATATTTACAGAAATAATATTCTACTAGTATGAAAAATGCCAGTCAGGGTAACATAGATTTTAACGTCATGCAATTCTATATTCGGTATTATTGTAAATATATTTTAACAGCAGGAACAAGGTTAACTGTGAGAACAGATGAAGAAAAAATTCTCAAATAAGGATCGTCTTTGTAATTTAATCTCTACAGTCAGGTTTGTCATCGTAAATATCACCCTGTGCAACTGAGTCTGCCCACAGAATGTATCTTAATTTGTCACTTGATCAGTAGCATCAAGACATTGCAACTGTATGGTACTATTCAGTCTAAAAGATAGGTAGCAACTGCAGAAATAAAACAACTGTAATTGCCTCTATGTGAGCAATGAATCTGAGCTTTACAACAGACAGAAGGATGAACAGAGATGTTGGGTTATTTAATTTAAATGAAGTCGAAAAGATTGGCCTGATTATGTATGTATATATATATACACATATATATAGACATATATATTTTTTTTCAATATAGCAACAAAAATGACATGCAGCTGAATAATGCTCTATCAGTGCTGAAGTTGGTAAACAGTGTCTTTATATTTTTTTTACTTTTCTCTTGGACTAAAATGGCACTAAAAGTCTTCATAGCAAGGTCTATAAGCAATCCTGATAACACAACAGGCATTTCTAGTGGCAAAATAAAAGAAGATCAAAATGCTAAATGTAAGTATGCCAAAGCTATCGTCAAATAGAATAAACATCTCTTTTTCCAGACATTGCTTGAAGGTAAATATTTTATGTCAACGTTACTGGAAAATAATAATTTTCTTGGATTTACTTAGTTAACTGAGCTTTAAAGTAATCTTAAAAAAATACAAATAAAAAAGTTGAATAACTCATTTATATTAGAAGATATGCTTACCTTTTTTCTGTTGAATGGTAAATGCTGCTGTGTTATTTCATCTTCAGTGTATAAGGACAGAGTTGCAAATTGTTCAGGGCCAGACTGCAACATCCATCAGAGCTTTATCTCTTCTTGTTTACTTAGCTCCTTTTTTCTATCTATCTCAGTAAGTAGAAATGTTCCCAAACTCTCTTAATACCAAATATTCCCAGGATATGAGAGTCACTTGAATTAATAGAGATTCAGGAGTACAGAGGCAAGAGAATTTTTCAATGAATTTTAAACTCATGGATTACATATTTCTTAGTGTCCTGGTTAAAGAAATGACAGTACTGTTTTTATACTGACATAAAATCACATACTCACGTGGGAACATACTGTCCCTAGAAAATCACAAAGAAATACCCAAATATTTTCAGGATTGTACACTCAAAGAATGAAAATCTAGAAAACGTCTGTACAGATTCAAATGATTTTCTCATGCATGACCTTGGTAGTAAGTTAATTCTTTTCATTTCTTGAGCTAATATTCCACACAAATATTTCTGCTTCTGAAGTTAATGCAATAGATGTGCTCAAATAATTCCCAATCCAAGCAAAGATAATATTATTTTACCACTAATTTATATGCATCCAAGGTAGTATTTTGTGCATAAAAATATAAACAATAAGTCAACAGAAGTGCAACATGATCAGTAACACTATCAAGTTATTTACTAAAACTATTTAAAAATAGAAAATTGCTAACTTACACTGGTGTAATGGCAATCTGAGAAAAGTTCTATAAGAATTTTTATAAAATTAAAATGTGTAATATTGGGAATTAGCAATACTCAAAGTATTTTTTCCTATCACTTCAAATGAAACAGCTTTCTGTGCTGAAATTAATGACTAACAGTAAAATGATTTTATTTTTTTAAACAGACTTAAAACATCTAACTTTTGGTTTTGAGCCAAATCTATCCAATTTAGAAATAGCAATCTCTGTCATTTTTCTACCATGAATTTGTATATTTGTGGATAATGAAAATGATAATTTCTCAATATAAAGCAACCAACAGTCATACAGTCAATAGGATGAGTATTTCACTACAACTTCCACAAAATTAAGGCTATTTTTCTTGTGGGATTTCCTGAACGAAATTAACTGCATATACAGATAGAATAGAAAACCACTACCTAGAAATATGCAGAATTGAGGTAAAAGCTGCCCAGTGACTCCTCCATACATTTTTCTCCAATGTGACAATGAATTCTATCAGTGATTAATATTATTTTATTTCAGAAAAATTGAAAAGAAAATTGCTCCATCTCATCTATAAATATCTGTCTGTAAACTTTTCACATAATATTGTTTATTTTCATGCTTCTCTCTTGTAAAGATAAGAAAAAATATATTGGGTACTACATCAATACTTAATGTAAATGCTAGCTGAGAAAGACAGCGGAAAAAGAAATCTGAATGTAAAGACAGTGGAAAATAAATCTGAATGTAAAGACAGTAACATCAGAAAGGACAATACCTTCTACTTTCCAGCTATTTTGTGTTAAGAATTAGATAAACAAAATTTGAGTTATTTACTGTACTGAATCTTGGTCAGAAGGATGTGCAAAAAATATTACACTTTGAGAGCCAATACATTTAACTCCTGAGAAATTTTGCTTCGAAATAATTGAGTCTTGCCCTAGCTCACCTGCAGATTTGCTGTACCTCAGTGATGCTATACAAGGAAAATGAAATAGCTCTCTCCTACATTCTCTGTAGTCTTAGTGACCTCTTTTCTTCCAGTACTTGAAGTGTTTATAATTTTTTCCTCAGCCTGTAAGAAAGTTTTTATCTTTCTTCACATATTTTTTACATTTAACCTTGTTTGATTTGATGCTGTTCTATTTTATTCTGTTTCATGATTCTATTTTATTTTTTGCACATAATTCTATACTCATTCTAACTCTATCTTTCTTGACATCTAATGTATTGCAACTAGCTCTTCCTTTTTTTATTATTACTTCTGTCACTTTCTTTCATATTTAGACAAGATACTGCTCTTTAGTTTACTCATTTGTTTTGTTTTTTACTCACAGCCTATATTTAGGAAGAGGACATATATAACCCTCTGAATAATATTGATTTTATTTTGTGCACTTTATATTTCCCCCATGTCCTCTTTCTCTCTCTGCTCTCTCATGAGCTCTGTTCAAATTCAATCAATACTCTTTTCTAAGTTCTTTTTCCCCATTTTTTTTTCTGACTTTACTGACTTTTCCTACTAATCTTTTCTGACAGACTTGTAATGCTCAGATCATAAAATATGCCTGGAAATGGGTATGAATTAGTATAGATAGCTGTGTTTATAGAATAAATGGCATCTGCACAGGAAAATGATTTGAAGAAAAGTAATAAGTTTGTGTGTGCAAGTGCCTAGCTTGTGCTAAAAGTTCACTTTAACTTTCCTCATTATTTCTCTTGTTTCTAGATATATATCTTATGTAGCCACTTTATGCAACGTTATTATGAAAATGCCTAACATTTTCTATCAGAATCTAGATGATATTTTATATAAAACAGTAATTATTTGATGCCAGTATTTTTCATCAAAGAAACTACAGTAATTCTTTACATGTGAAGAATTATCTTCCCTAATGATGAAATATTTGGATTTGACTTCTTTCCTAATTCTGGATCTTAATTTTCCATGAAAGCCTGGAAGTTCACAAGAAAGTATGAAGAAATTCATATGACATACCCACTGTGAGCAATTCAGTATTTAATTATTTGAACCTATGTATGAAATGAGAAGCAGACATTGTATTAAGGAGAAATATACGTGCATTTGTTCCTCTCTTCCAAAAGTCTTTCTATGTCAAATTTTATGCATATGTAAGTACATAAAAAAAAATGCAGATTGAGTACAATCAACAGTGCACACACCCATTCTTTAAAATAGTAAGAATTTACAACATCCAGATTAGTCTGATGAAAACACATTCTTTTTCCCTCAGCCCTTAGTGTCCTGTGAACCCTTTTCCCCAAGGTGCCTCCATCTTATTAAGTCCAGCCATACCCTGCAGTGCAGCTGCCAGAGCTGGGTGGATGTTCTGTACAGGGACACCCTGCATCCAGTACCTGGCCACCTACATCAAGTACTACAGTTTTTTAATCTTGCAGTCTATGAAATAAAACTTCCAAACCTATGCCATATGCAAATCTACAACAATCTAGAATATCTCTTTTTAAAGTATATCTGATGTTTTAAAAAAATTTTCCAGGACCAACTAACACAAGATGTTTATCATGTTAGGTAGCTGATATTATTTAAGTTCTACCAGGGAATTCTCCCACAATTCAAACACATTCAAATTTTACTGAGTCCAGTTAAAGACAGTGAGGTATAAATAACTTTGATCCACACTCAAAGACATATACCAGGAGAACTTGTTAATAAACTTTAGGGGGCACAGGATCTGTGAAAGTCTCTACAAATGTACACTATGTCTTCTGCTGAAGCTATCTTGAGTATGAAAATTGAATTTGGACTCTGTAATCTCAATCATTCATTATTTCAGCACTGAAAATTCTTGTTTCCCACAGCAATTATATTATTTCATTATTGAAACAAAATTAAAAAACAATCCAAAATAGCAATTGGACAAAATAAATAAATAAATAAATAACCTCATACATTGAATATTAACTTCCAAGTAGCCCAAAAATTGAATAATTCTCCCTTTTTTGAATATGAGGTACTTTAGCATCAATGATGATGATTTTTTCCTGCTGAAAACTGACCAATATAAGCCATGATGTGCCCAAGGACTTAATCTGCAATTGACCCAAGGTCTTAACCTGAAACTGAGGCAATGGTTTACAGACTGGTTCAGCCCACTTCCATGAGTAATAAGGTGGGGGGACCTGCACACCCACACCCCAGGAAAGGGGAAGGGTGGAAAACAGAAAGTGTAGGGAGATGGGCCTAAAAGTAAAACAGCATCAATGATCTGAGTAGGAAAACTGATTAGATATCAGGAAAACTTAATCAGATATCAGAATGCAAAATGGCACAATATAATTGTATATTATATTATATATATATATATAATATAATATAATTGAAGCTAATAAATCAAGTGAGAGAGTGTCCAAAAATCAAAGGCCTTAAAGTTGAGGGCGAAATGGCTGGGGAGCACACACTGTCAAGATGAGCAGCAAAAAAAAACAACAAAAAAAACCCAAAAAGAACCAAAGAAACAGTCTTGGAACTTGCAAGCAGTTTTATCTTTCCCTCTGAACAGAAAATTGGAATGCAAAGTCCTCTGGTGTATGTAGTTCTTCTCTTTTGAGAACCAAGTACCCAGAAATTCAGCATTCCATGGATCTGAAGCATTAACTCTTTAAATCCCAGTGCAATGCATGATGTTAAGATGTGGAATACCAATAAGAAAAATCATAAAACCATGACAAACTGAAAAATGTTTCTGCGTCCTCAAGGGTGCTAGATAGATAAGTTTTCAACTTACATTCCAAATTTTTATAAGCAAAAGAGAAGACATGAGATACAAGGAAAGAAAACTTAATTGTTAGTCTAAATAATATTTAAACAGCCAAATGATCAACATTATTAAAATAATATGGGATAGCTTCACTAGTAATATATCTGTTTTGCAAAAAAAATCTTAGTATTCACTATGATGTTAGGTTCACCCGGGCAATGTTCCCCTGAACACTGAAGTTGAAACATCCATTCTTCCTTGAGCAGAATTCAGAGTGCAAAGTTGTAATGAGGCAGCAGGATCCTGAAGTCTTTGCTAGAAGGAGTACAGTGTTTATCCTGGGACGACTTCTGGTTAAATCAGCTTTTATCTTTCACTGTTAAATTTTCAAACACATACATTTTCTATTTTCTTTTACTTCATTGTTGTTGCTTTCTCCCTAAAGATTGAAATCTACACAAAAGTTTGCCAAGCCTCAGCCAAAGAGAACTACTGTTTACAAAGTGACTGCCTAGGCGTATCAGATATTTACTATATATAGTTATCTCAGATGTCCATTTATTCTAGAAAGACAATAGCAAGTAGGAATTTATACGGGTTCAAAACATCTTAATCCAGAAGACAAATGAATCCCAACATTTAAAACATCTGGGGTGTACTAGCAGTACATCTTTAATATTAATGTTGATTTTTCAGATGCTACTGTTTTAAAATATAGTAATCATTGAGATGATCCTTTTTAACTGGGTAACTGAGAAATAGAATTTTGAATACTGAAGGAAAATAGCTTTCACAAGGGGCTTATCTCTAGTTTTATGGCTTATCTGAATAAAAATCTTATATCCAAGGTTCATTTATCCCTCCTTCTAAATCTATTTCAATACAGTAAACAGAGAACAGTCCAAGAATCATGGTGTTTTAACCTTAAAAATAATAAAAACTAAATGAAAACAACAATGTCAAGGCTTCTTAGAATATATAAAGCTCAGGTGGTCTTGGTGAATTCTGAGTTCCATTCTTGTGACTAAGAATTTATGTTTTTTAATCATCTACTGATTGTGTAATTGAAAATGTAAAAATAGTCTAGAACATACTCTACTATATAAAAAGCTCTGCTACAAGTGGACATTGTAAAGTAGAGGTGAAACTTTTGATTTGTTGAATCACTTCCTCCTAACCCCCTGTGTCAGGCTTCTCTGTGTATGCTGTGACAGGGCTATGTAAGTCAGAGGCCAGCCTTATTTTATACACTCAAACTGTTCTTAACTTGTTAAAACTTTTTTGTTTATCAGCTCTCTAAAAATCCAGTTACATACCTTCATTTTCCTTGTTTTATGTGTGTATGTTGTACAGCTGGCCTAATTACCATAGAGAGGCAGTGGTGTACACCATATCTTGTCATAGTCTTTGACTCAAGAGAGAAGTTTATAGACCAATAGAAAGACTACTCTCTAAAACTATAGTATACATATTGCTAATGTGACAATTTTGTTAAATAAATAAAAATAAGGACATAGTTGATTAGAAAGCAGCTTCCAACTTTAAATTCAGCTGCCAACAGAAGGTATTTGCAGCTTAAAATTTTCTTATTGTGGCATTTTTATGTATATGGTCACACTGCAATTGGTGAAAGTTTTATAGAAAGCTTAAGACCTCTAGCCAAATACAAGATTTAAATAAGTAAAAAACTGAAAAACAGAATTAGTAATATTATAAAATGTGGGTGATTCATTAACAGTTATTTCAAATATATACTGATTTTGTTGCAGTTCTAAAGATTAGAGGGCACTGTCTTCTACAGATTGGATGTAAATTTTGCTGGTGTATTGTCACAGATCTGTTGGGTTTCATTCATAAAATGTATAATGGTCAAAATTATTTGATGTAACTGTATTTTTTTACTTTAATTTAAAAAGTTACGAATCACACTCCTTTATTTCTACTGTTAATGAAATTCATCAAATAGAGAACAATAAACTGCAACTGAATATTGGTTCTGGTTAAAAACAAAACAAAACAAATAAAAAAACAGAATTAACAGATGGAGAAAGTTGTTTTAGGCTGTCTTACACAGCTTAGAAAGTAAACACAAGATCCACAGGAAAAACTGCATATGCCTGAAACAACAAGCAGGTATCAGGTATGATGTCTTAAGGCACCTCAGGTGACACCATGTTTAGTTCCTTAGTTTATCCTGTCAGCTAGGTCTAGAGGGTTGCTGATCTTATCCAGCAACAGATGTCTACATTCTGTCAGCTGAAATGTTTCATTGAAAACAAAATGAATTGAATCACCTATTCTCCATCTAGGTGTGTATACTTCAGACTTGTATATCTAAATACACACATCTACAGCATATCCCAAATCTGTCTATTTTACTGAAACAAAATATTCTAAGAATGGATGGCTATAAGAAAAAGAAATACAAAGCTAAAATAACAAAACTCATCAGTTCATTACAATTAATTTTTTAAGGAAAATATGCATGCAATCCTCAAACTACTTGTAATCCCATTTTGCAACTTCCTGCTCATCACATTATACTTTTCCTTTGGGCAACATACTAAAATACCAGAATTCAAATACTTGTTACTAGACATATATACTCATTTATTTTATTTAATATACATGAAAGTTGTTCTACAAGAACTGCAGAAGAGTGAATGTCATCAGAGTATGCACTGTAGGAAGGGTCATATATTTCCTTAGAAGTTTTTCTGTTGATATAAAGTACATTCCTTGTAATGAAGCACAGAGCACTGCAATGTATTCAGGAACTGAAAATGCTGAGTTCAGTCACTGCTTCAGTGAATGTCTATTCAAGCAGAATGTATCTTCATTTTTAAAAAGGAGCTGCATATAATTTTATATATCTTCATATAATAAAAGTACCTGACTCCATGATTTTTTTTCCTGTTGAGTGTTCCTTTCTTTTCCAAAGCTAGTTAAACACTGCAGCTTATCCTGGCAAGCAGCTAAGCACCACATAGTCCTGTGCTCACACCCTCCTCCATAGGGAAGAGAATCAGAAACAAACAAACAAACAAACAAACAAAACAAACAAAAAAAAACCAACACAAAGTGGAACTAGTGGGTTATGATAAAACACTAAGACATAAAAGGAAAATAATAATAGTAAATATAGTAATATGTGGATAATGGCAAGACTGTGAGCCAGACAGAGCTGCTGGCTATGCAAGAATTTGACCACAAGCCTTGGATGCAGGCTGCATAAAGATAGGCTGACAAGATCAAGATAACCACATTCAAGGAATGTAAAGAAACTGGACAAACAGGATACAGCAACAGGAAGCAACTGGGAACTGTTTTATTCAGACGATTAAGAGTGCCTTGTATTGTTAAAATGTTTTTACCTTAAGGAGTATAACTGGGACACACGTAGCCTTTCTGTGTATATAAGCTTTGAGTTGTTGCTTAATAAATGAACATTAGCTTGCAACAAGCTGGGTTCCCGTCCCTTCATTGCAGCAGTAATATATTATTAAAAAAGTGATGAATGATGCAGGTTTTAACCATGTACCAACCAAGGCTCAGCCAGTCCACGAGCAGCAGCTGCATCCCTGTTCAACTCCTCAAAACTTTTGAAGTTTTTTCTCATGATGTCATATGCCATGGAATATCCCTTTGGCCAATTGAGGTCAGCTGTCCTGGTTTCGCTTCCCCCTAGCCCATCCTCACCAACTGGGCAGTACAAGAAGTTTAAATACCCTTATTTCTGTGCAGCAGTGGCTCAGAAACAACAAAAACATCAGTGTATTATCAACATCTGCTGAAGTCTAAACATAGCATCACACCTGATACTATGAAGAAAAAAATCTACTCTGTCCTGGCTGAAACTAAGACATTCTATATTTTTAATAATGTTTCCTGAGTCCCATGTTTATTCATTCTTTGTTTTGAATCTGACATTCACCTGCCTTATCCCCTCTCCAGAATAAATCTGTAATAAATAAACTTCATAAAAATCCAAAGAGCAATAATGAATAAATATTTATATACTTGCACTTGGTTGATAACTTAAAACACGCTTTGGAAAATGACACATCAGGAAACAAATCACTGCTGACACTTTCTCCACGATTAATATTACTTGACGGCTTTCTTGGATTTTCTTTTCTGTTTGTATCTCTCAAACTATTCTGTGTTTCTTTGTTTTATCTTTAGATAATATAATTTCTAGGCGTTTGTTTTCCCATGGTATCTTACAATAGGCCAGCTTGCAATGAGTCACTTTTCAGCCATAGAAACTTCTGTACAAATCACAAAAGCACATAACTGAAGGGACCTCAAGAAGTCGTGTCCAACCCCTGAGTAAGGTAGGTTTCATACAATAGGTTGCATAGGTGAGTGAATAAAAAGGTCCACAATCTCCCTGGACAACTTGTCCCAGTGCTCTGTCACCATTACCACAAAGATCTTCCTCATATTTGTATGGAATTTCCTAAGCTCAGTTTTAAGCCACTGTTCATTTTCCTATTGCTATGAGCCAGTGAGAAGAGCCTGTCTTCATCCATTTGCCTCTTTTCTCCCTTTAGATATTCATAAACATTTATCAGATCCCACCTTGGTCTTCTTTTGTCCAGGAAGAACATCTCAGTTTACTTGGCCTTTCCTCACATACAGAAGATGCTCCAGGCTCTTGATCATCTTTGTGGCTTTCTACTGGACTCCTTCAAGGAAATCCTTGTCTTTTTTGAAAAAGGGAGCCAAAAATTGGCCTCACAAGAGCAGAATAGAGAGGTAGGATCACCTTTCTCTATCTGCTGGCCACATTCTTTTTAGTGCACCCAGGATATCATTGACCTATTACATCAAGTCATATAAGGTAGAAAAAGGAAATTGATGCTATCACTCTCTTCAATATTTTTTCATAATATTAGTAGGATACACATCAAATATTGCATCTGTATCTAACACATTAAAAAAAAAAGTCCTTAAAACTTGAAATGATTCATGAAAGACTTACACGAGTCTTAGGAATCCTAAAAATGTACAGTTTGTATCAAAACTTTAATATTATATGGAAATATGGCATGGGACTATGGTAGTGATTCATGTAGAATCAAAGCTGAACATTTATAAAATATTCTCAATGAAATCTAAATTATTATTTATATACTGAGGCCACTTCTATTTAACATCTTTATCAATGATCTTGATGAGGGGATTGAGTGCACCCTCAGTAAATTTAGAGATTAAACCAAGTTGGGAGGGACTGTTGATCTGCTGGAGGGTAGAAAGGCACTCCAGAGGAACCTGGGTTGACTGAATTGATGGGCCAAGGTAAATTGTATGAGTTTCAACAGGGCCAAGTGTCAGGTCTTGCATTTTGGTCACAACAGCTGCAGGCAACCCTAAAGGCTTGGGGAGGAGTGGTTGGAAGCTGCCTGATGGAAAGGGACCATGGTGTGCTGATGGATAGTCAGCTGAAAATGAGCAAGCAGTGTGCCCAAGTAGCCAAGAAGTCCAATGGCATCCTGGCTTGTATCAGGAATTGTGTGGTGAGCAGTACTAGGGAAGTAGTCCTGCACATGTACTTGACACTGATGAGGCTCCACCTTGAGTACTGTGTTCAGTTTTGGGCATGTCAATGCAGAAAAGACATTGAGGTGCTGGAGAGGATCCAAATAATGGCGACGATGCTTGTGAAGATCTTGGAGTACATGTCCTGTGAGGAGTGACTGTGAAGGAACTGTGGCTGTTTAGGCTGTGGAAAAGGAGGCTGAGGGGAGACCTTATTGCTTTCTTCAAATACCTGAAACATAATTACATTGAGAGTGGGGTTGGTTTCTTCTCACTGGTGACAGGTGACAGGACAAAGGGAAATGGCCTCAAGTTGCACCAGGAGAGGTTTAGGCTGGATCTAATGAAAAACATATTTAGAGAGAGGGTTATTAAGACCTGGAATAGGTTCCTCAGAGAGGTGGTTGAGTCACCATGCCTGGATGTGTTTAAAATCTGTTTCAGTGTGGTTCTCAGGAACATAATTTAATGGTGAGTTGTTAGGGTAGTGTGGTTAGGTTTCAGTTGGACTTGATGATCTTGAATGTCTTTTCCAACCTGGGCAATTCTATGATTCTCTGGTTGTCTGATATGAGAAAGAAAATCTACAGATTGGCCTCCATTATGCAAAGAATGAGATTAACAACTTCAAACAGTCCCATCTGGATGCAAGTCTATGAACTAAGAAGGAAGTCACTTTTAAGTCACCTTCATTACATATATTAATCAATTAGAAACTACCTGGCAATGCATAACATACAGCAAAGAAGTATCTTCCATTAATAAAGCCATTCACTTGGCACTGAATTTTACAATTCTTGCTGAGCCAGTGTTCAAATTAATTCCAGCTCTGGACACTATGACTACAGTCTTAATAAATACTTTCAACTGATTCACATATGGTCTGGCATCAAAAGGATCCTCTTCTCATACTCTAAACTCAGACCAACTGAATTGCTGTCTTGAGATGCTTCACTGTCCACTAGTGATAGAGAGAACCTACAGCAATTTGGGAAAACAAGATGAGACACTGCATTTAAGATATACCATCACAAAATGTTTTATATCATAACGTGCTATAACAAATAGAGGCAGTACAACATGTGCATTTTGTTTCACCTTCTAACAGAAAAATAATCTTATTTCTATTGTGAAGTACAAAATAGTACCTTCAGACAAAAATAATCTTACCATCATCTATCCATCCTCTATTTCTTTGAGAACACTCCTTGAAAGTTTCATGGTCCTTCCTCTTCCATTTGAGTCTATGCATGAGCTCCTTACTCATCCACACAGATTCCTTGCCAGATTTCTTACTCATAGGGATGCACCAATCCTGAGTTTGGAAGAAGTGCTGTTTAAATGCTGTCCAGAATGTGTTGAGAGTAAATTCTCAATAGATCACAGTGAGGGAGCTGCTATGCTACATATGAAATCCCAACCCAGCATCAGGTCATGTACAAATGATTTGGCACAGTATTTCCCATGAACGCGTAGTATGCAATGGGGGAGAGGTGCCACCAAACAACCTAGTCCCTGGAGGAACTGGTCAAATCAAATATTTCCACGAATCACGTCACTGTTCTAGCTCACCATAGCATTTCTGATAGCTCTAAGAGGAGAAAACAGAACTGTATCACACCAAGTTTTTGGATAACCTTTAAATTTTATTCTTTCTGTCCCCCTAGATCTATTGAATTTGAAACCACTTATGGCTATTACCTCACCTAATGAATTAGAAGATAAAATGAAATTTATGAACTCTGCTCCTTTAAGCTATATCCACCTCAAAGATTTCAGTTAATATGGAATGCATGTACAAACCATTGAGATAAGGTGAAGCTGTGAAAGCCTTGCAAACATCACAACAGGTCAGTTTCAATTATCTTAATTCAAATTGATTTGTATATTTCATATAGAGCAATGTTTTGCTTTTTTTATTATTTTTTTTTCTTTGTTTTCAGAGCAGCACAATTACAATTCTGATACATAAAAAAATACTTCATAAACTAAATGCTCTATTAACTTTCTTCCATAAACAGATCATTGTTCATTTCAAATGTCACCTGCGGGAAGAATATTTAATATCCATTCTATTAACTTTAACCAAAAGCAGCTATACATATCCCCAGTGACTCTCTGATGGTGATAGATAAATACAGAGAGAACACACATGTGGATGTTCTCTACTAATGCAATCTCAAGTTTTTGGCAAGGGAGTAGTTGATTCAGGGATGTACAATTGGCTTCTTACCATCTCCTGAAATTACAACACCTGAGTTCTCCAAATGTAAAAATATCTCCTCATCTGTACAGGAAATGAGAATAAAAGTTTACAATATCTCATCCCAGTCATGTTTTTCCTCTTACATTCTGTATTACTGTTGGATGGCAATACATCCATGGCTTTGACAGAAATTGTTTACCCCAAATTAACTGAGGATGAATTTTGTACTAAATCTTCCTTCTTCTGACATGCTTGACTTTTAATATCACTTGAAGACCACAACAAGGTCCATCACTACTTTAGTTATGTTCTGGATACCTAGTAAGAAATATCTTAAATATATAAAGGCTGGGCTAAGGATGAAATGTGGAAGATGATTTTTTCTTGTAACCTTGGGGCAGACCGGTTCAAATATAATATTTTAAACAAACCCTACCTGGAAAAAATATTAATACTGTTGCTGATATGGATGATAATAATAACAAAAATAGAAATAGTCTAACAGAATTCTAAATTATTTCCAGAAAGTTATAAAACATTTAATTTACAAAGCTTCGCAAAACATTAGAACTTGTTTACAGATTTAAAGGCCCTTGTACTTTCTGTAGTCTTTCTTTTTTACATACATATTTTTAATTATTGTCCTGATCATTTTTTTTTCCTATTAAGTTTATTTTGGAATAAATATAAATCATGTTTATTCTGTTCCTATGAAAAGAACTAGCAAGAAAGAAGCACTTCTGCATCTTAAAAAGTTCAGATTGACAATTTACTTTCAATACTTCTTCTCCTAGATATGTCTTTACTTCTTGCATGTTTTTCCAAAGTACTTGGAGCAGATGCTCCCGTTTGTAGATTGCATAAAATGTGCTTATTCAGGAAGTCAGCAATTTCACCCATTGTCTCTGCTATGAGAGTGGAGGCCATCTACTATTCCTGAGCCTTTGGATAATTCTCAGAAGAATTTACAGTGATGAATATTCAATATTTATTACCTATGTACAGCACAAAGCATCTTTATCTGGTCCTTGAATTACTTTGCAAAGGTTACTAGAAGCCCAAGTTTCGAATTTTAATCTGAAGAGGTACCACGGTAACTCATTATTATATATGCATTTAAGGATATTTCATCTGTCATAAGGTGGATAAAATTCTAGTTATTTAGTTCATCATTAGATTATCTACTATGCTCGGATTTGTGATAGCCTTCTCAGTAATCTTACTGAGATACTTGTGCTGCACAGTATTAAGTAGTAGTGTTAATAATCTTCTACAAATAGACTGATAATATTTACTGGATCACATTTCCTGTCTAACAATACATGATTTTCATTTATTAAATAAACAGAAAATCATTATTTTTTCCTTATTTAGTCATACATCTTTTGAATTCACAATTTCAAAAACTAAAATCTAATATCTGTGATGATAAAACTAATTTTATGCAGACTATTTATGCATCTTGTTTTAGGAAGACCTGCTACTTATGTATTTAGACTTACTGAATAAAATAAAGCTCATTTTTTGTAATTATAAACTCTGAGTCCTAGTTGGGATGTTCTTCTTGGGTTCTTTACAATAGCTTAATTCTATGGTTTTAATTTGGTATTCAAAAGGTTTTCTTCTGAACTACTTGCCTCAGATTTGTATGTGCTTGTAATATTTCAAGGAAGACTTCCTTTTCAGTTCATGTGTCAGTAGAAGAAATGCCTTCATATCTACTCAAAAAATCTATCTATCTTTGTTTGTTGGATCATTTTCTCTGATTGCTTCAATATTTTATGTAGGTTTTCCTTAGCTCATCTGGTACCATTTCCCATAAGAAATACTGATTACCCTTCCCCTAATAATCACTTTAGACAATTCCCATTGTGGGTGCTCATGGAAAGTAAAGTCTGTTTTATCATTCAACTCAGTATAATTTTTTAATTTCATTCTTAATTTCATCCACTACCAAGGGAGATTTCAAATTAAAATTATTAAACTAGCTGTCAAATAACAGGAAAGTTTGAATAATTTGTCTTGTACCCAAACTGGGAGGTTCATGTTCTGATTAGATGATTGTTCTTCATGCAAGAGCAATAAACGATGTTGCAATAGTTCCTTTGTATGTTAACAGACTTCAAAATCTTGTTCATGAAGGTACCATGCCTCAGTAAGCATAGTTGCATCTAGCTTCCAATTTATCTTCAGACACGTGGACTTCATGCTATTTGTATTGAACAATTATATTCATACTGGAAATTTGTAATTTTAGCTGGTAATTATGGCTTAGAACATTTTTGTCTCAGTTGATAAATATAGCTTATTTCAGGATTATCACCACTTCTTTCTTTTTGAAAGCATTCATTTAACAAATGTATAAAATGTATAAGTTGTTACTAATAATACAGTTTGGAAAGAAACATCAAAGGATTTGTATTTTTTGGTATACAAATGCAAATAGACTCTGCAGTGTACTTTAAAAATCAAAGCAAATAAAAGGCCAGTTACAGATGCTGGAAATGGAGAAATGTTTCTCAATTTCTATCAAGCATTTGAGACAGGGACAGGTTTCAAAACAATCATCTTTTTTTTCAGTGGTGCTCCTGAAATTCTGATAATGTTTTTTCACTGAAGTGTTTCTTTATATTAAACTGTAACTAACTGTGTAAAGACAAGGCATTTAACTATCTAGAACTACAGTAATCACGAAGCATCCATTGTGCAATAGGAATTATATATATATAGTTTTTAGCTGAATTTTACTACCTCCTGGCTGGAAGATAATTCTTGTCAAGTAATATTTGGTTGTAATACAATTAAAACCACTCTGCATGAACAACTACTACAAAAAACTATGATTCTATGATTCTGTAATTCAAAGCTGTATCTGTAATCTATATTTTAGGATTTGATCAAAAGATTTCTGCTGTAGAAGATGGCATGTTAATCCTTTGGTGCTAGACAGTAAAGAAATCTCCAGCAGAGATCAACTTGTAATCTTTATGAGTGTCAGTATGTTACTGACCATATTCTGCAACATAATCTTCCCTTATCCTGCCCCATCCATCTCTACCATGGAGCTGAGTTTGAGTCTGTCTCAGAAGGAAATGGAAAGGAATTAGGGGTTATGATGAGTTATTAGCATCTCAAGTTTCCCTCTAACAGAAGAACAATTTCTGTGGTAGGGATTTTTGCCTACTCACACTTAAATCAATTTTGAAGATGCTTTGTGTGTTTTATGTCAGATTGTTTTCTCCATATTGGTACCTCAGTTAAAGTTTGAACATTGTACAGTTTGTCAGCCTTGTGTGACACAGAGTAATATCACTTGGTGTACCAGAGCAGGCAAGGACTACAAAACCTTTACTCTGTATGGTATTCCCAGGGCTTCAAATACAACAGGTTAGCAATAGAAGCATGATCCCTAGGGAATTATTACAAGCTGAAAACAGCTTATGTCACAGAGAGAACAGACAAGTCTGAAAATTCTGCACCAACAAGTCAACGAAGACTGGAGTCCTTCAGTAGTAATGTCAAAAATCAGATACGGCTGGCTATACCTTCAAGTTTAACTTGAATTGTTTAACTATTACATAATAATCTGAAAGATGTTCCAGAAGTTTCTCTGCATTACTGTGTGATTTTTAGTTCCTCCCAAGCTATGTGCTTCTCTGATATTAGTGCCCCCTCTTCCCACTAGGGATCAGTACAGGGTTAGTCATTTTGATACAGGGATGCAAAGCACCCTTCCATTAATGAAATTACTAGAATATTGAACTTGAGTACATGAGAAGACTTTTACTGAGAAATCCTTGGGAAAACAGAGTTGAATGAACTTTTGGCAAGCCTGACTCATTTATTCTGTACTACTCATCTCCAAACCAATTTTCTCAGTTAGAGAAACAGTCTGTGTGTGCCAAGAGCAAACACTATGTAAGCAGTATGGACAATTAGGTGTCAAATCTGAATACGTGCTTAAAATAGAGTAAGGAGAATAGTTTATTCTTGTCCTTGTGGACTCTCAAACTCCATTTCTCTTTTACTGCCTGACTACCTTAGCCACTGAGCTACCAGATCTTATAGGATTCAAAAGGTTTGGAGAGTGTAGATTATTTTTAATAGAGATTTTCAGTATTTTATGTTTATGTTTGCTTGCAGATATTCTAATGATTGGGAAAGACATTTTGAATTGTGACCACCTTAAAAATTCTATAAACATTTCAGCCTAAGGTTAATTTTGCTTTTCCCTGTGCAGATATTTCAGAATTACCTTCAGCATCAGGATGAACTGCAGGCAGTACACCTAATATGCAGCAAGTTAATCATGTGAACTAAAAAGACCAATATATGTGTTGATCGAAAGTACATTTAGAATGTGAAATAGTTGGGAGTAAAAATATAAATAAATTAATGGTAGTAAATAATCTAGAAATGCTGCAGTAGTATGCAAACTAAGATTTCTAAAAGTAAGGAATTTTAGAGTAATAGCAATGGAGAAAGAAATACCAACCAGGAAGAGGAACACACATGGAGAATTAATAATGTGTAACAGAAAATACTTTTCAGTAGTAACATCTGGTGACCAATTGAAGATGACTGGGACTGGGAATTACCTACCTCTGCCAAAAATAATTATTCTTGATTTTTCTTTTTCTTCTATCCAGCACACACAGAAAATCACATCTCCCAGATGAAATCAGTCAACCATCTAAACAAGCCTGGTCTCTTTCTCAATATAAATCCCCAAAATGAGCAGGCAGCCTCTAACCTTCTGCTTTACAATTACTGACCTCTTCCTCATTTTCCCTTTTCACTCCTTTTAACAATATCCCAGGTCTGACATACAGATCTAGTCTAGCTGTTCCTTTTGAAAACTGCTAGATGCTAGTAAACTTCTTAGTCTTTTTCCTCTGGGACTTATGGAGTTAGAACACTGCTATACTGCATTCAGCAAACTGGGAGGTATATCTGCTTTAAGCTCCAAAGAGCACTGAAAAAGCTACTTGTTAACCTCCTCAGAATTTTCCCCCTTTTTTTTTTTTTTTTTTTTTTTGAGTGGGAAAATCACATGTTAGAGATTAACAGCCTTTCCTCTCTGTTCCTCTCCTGACTAAATTTTGATACAGGAGGAAAGGACATTTTGATTTCTTTTGTTCTCATTTTCTGTTCCAGAATTTGCTAATAATTAATCTATGTCAACAATATCATTTTTATAATTCTGGTTGTGACCTTATTTGCTAGTTTTACATTTTTTATTGATAGAAAAATTGGAAAAGCCTTTGTCAAGTTCTGCTTATGCAACAGAAAGGTTAATTGTAATGCAGATAGAACATACTATGCATAACTGTTTTATCTGTTCGAGAGACAGTGAAATCTCCTGTCATACAGCAACAGTACTTCCTCTATACTTTTGCAAAGAAGTGGCAGTGTTAGGCCTATGTCCATCATTGTTTTCTGAAAGAAAATGCATAATCTCTTAATGATTCTGCCCTTTCTCTTGCACTACAAAAATGTAGATAATTTTGGCTAAGATCTAGTACTTGCAGTGTGCTCAAGAGCAACACCCGTACTTGGTATATGAGTTATCTCTTACATACCCTATAGTAAACACATTCCATGTAGCGAACATGGTGGGGACATGTTGACAGTTGCACTAGATCTCTGTGATCTCTTCCAACATTTTCTGTGATTCTATATACTTCGGTAAGAGCAAAGTGAGGAATGGTCTGAGGGACAACATAAGACTCAATGAGTGGAATGAGTTGAGGATTTTCAGATGGAGGAGAATGGTGGCTAACTGGATCACGTGCTTTAAGATTAGCTATATCCCCAGCTGAGCCGTGTCACTCAGAAAGATTTTGTAATCTGAAACTATCAGCTAGCTGTTTCTAAATGAATGAGGAGAACAATTTACTGACCTGGAAAATACATTATGAAAAGAAAGAGCCCCCACTAATTGAACTTGTCCTTCAGAAATAAACTGTTGGTTGCTATATTCTTTGTTTACCTCAATTGCATGCAGTCAGTTTCTATTTGTAGATTTTTTTCATAGATAGATAGATAGATAGATAGATAGATAGATAGATAGATAGATAGATAGATAGATAGATAGATAGATAGAAATCAGAGGTATTAAAATGTAATATTATGGGAGTAGTGGAAGTATTTTCCTCTGACCAGTCACTATCATTACGGTTTCTGTATCTCTAGCTGTATAAATCTGAATTTTTAATTTTGTGAAATACTTAAGTCCCATTATTATGACTAATAAGCTGGGTAAACAAGCATCAGTTTTAATTTTCAACATTTGACTGGATAGTTTGTTCATGTTGATAGACATTTGTTCAGTTTATGTACCTTGTAAATTAATTTTGCACTATACACTAAAAGCAGATGTCCTCAAAACAGATGCCCTCTTTTTACAGGAATGTATGCTTTTCATGAGCAACAATATGCCCACGATCTTCTGCACATGAACCCAATAACCAAATTTTATTCAGATTTCCTATTGTAAAAAGAGATGTGCAGTAGGTTATATATTTACAGTTGACTGTAGTCTATCTCATCTTTTATGGCATCTCTGTAAATGGCATAGGTAAAAGTCAACATAGTGCATAGTATTTCTACGTTGTAGATAATGTAGTACTTTAGAAGTGATAATGTATTAATCATCACAGAACTTCACAAAATCAATAGATGAACAATTATACTTAAATACTGAAAATCAAAGGCAAAAGAAATTAATAGATGAATTAATGCATGAAAAATAATAATACCAAACAGGTAGAATTAGAACTCACTTCTGGAGTCCGCTTATTTCACATTATCTGATCTATTTAAGTTTCCTTTTGCTTTCAGACTATCCTATGCTGTTCTTTTAAATATGTATTTACTGATACTTAATATTCTTCAATTGTACTGAGTTTGCTCACATGAAAATTTTGATCTCTTTGTATTGCAAGCTCATTGTCTCCTGGGTGTGACAAAAACATGCAAATACACATTTTGAAATGAGTCTTACATTTTCTCATGTATGATTTTTCTCAAGGGTTACACTTCTCCACAATTAAAATGCATGCTTCAATGCTTTCCTCAGTTTTCATTAATTATAAATTATGCTGAGTATAAACTGTTGCTAAGATATGCTCATGTAGAAAAGCAGCGAAGCCTAAACATAAAAAGTTGTAAGAATTCTTGCAGCCCCTCACCAATAGCTTAACTGAAGATAAATATGTTTTTTTCTCTGTTGCTAAATAACAATAATGTTATTTGTATTTTGGTAAAATTTCTAGTCTGATTCCATGCATTTCTGAGAATTTATTCAAAGAACAAGTCTGATGGAAGACACTTCTTTATATAAAATATTTGTGTTCCTTCATAGTTCAATAATTGTTCAACTTCAGTTATTAATCTCTTTAATGGAGAGTTACTCCTAGCTTTAAATGCCTAGATGCATAATTTTATACAGCCTATGTATTAGTTCAACAAGTTCATAACTTGTTTTTACTATGTATTTACTTAAACAGCAATGCCATATGTATATATATATGTAGATATGATGTTCATGGTACTAAACGGACAGTCATGTCATTTTGCTACTGAAATACTATTTTTTCCATTAGATACATTATAAAGTCCACCTATATTTTTGGAATTTATGTTTTAAACATTCTTCTTCATGACTTTTTTCTTTCTTTTTTTTTTTATTAATTAAAAAGCTTTTAATTTTGGGGAAAAAACATTATGTCCATTACACCCAATATTCTAACATTCTGCCTAATATCATACAATGCTTATAATAATAAATTACCATAATAATTGTATAAATTAATTTCACACTTCCATAGAGTTAAATAGTATTTGTATAGCAGGACAGTGTTCCAGGAAAGGCTCATTGACAGAATTACAATGGGATTTAAAAGCCTAATCATGCACTGCAAACTGCATGGGTCATTTATGTTCAAATGAATGTTGCTTTTTCAAGTTTTCAGAAAGATCAAGATCAGCCTACTACTACAGTTTCACTGGTAAATACCAAGTAAAGTATTAGCTGTGATGATAACTTAGGTGTCACCACTAGAATGGAAAAAAGATAAATTCATTATTTTTGAGTATATCAGCTGGTAAGACAAAAGGAGATGATACATTATATGTATTTTTGTTACTGGAAAAAACTACAATTGGAATGGTATACTTCATATGTAAAATTCAAGAGACATTTAGGAAACAATTTTACTTTTGCATTGTTCTTATGGTGACTGACAAGAAGTTTGCCCATTCCAACAAGAGAATATATATATATTTTTAACTATTATTTCAAACTAATCACTGTATTTTTCAATTGAAATAATTCTGATAGTACTAATTTCTTTGGAAGATTTGTTGCTTTAAAGTTGAAAGAAAATAATTTACATTGAAATAACAGTTTGAGTGGAAATTACAGTTAAATGAAGATGATTTGGAGATTTGGACTAAAATAATCATACTGTTTTCTTCTGACTGCCTTCAAGGAAGGAGTTCTTTCCACATTAAGATATGTTTAATATCACATTCATGTTTCTTCTTATTTATATCAGCAAGTGGGACAGTAGCTGTGTTTCAGAAGTTTCTGTACCTGCTCCTGCACAAAGCATCTACTATGACAGAACAACTTCACTGTCATGTTCATGAGTGAAATCAATAACATGCTAGGCTAAACTGAAGGGTTTTTTTGTTTTTTTCTTAAAACTAATTTGTTTTAATGGCTAAAGCACACAAGCAATGAAAAAGAATGTGAGACTATAAAAACAAACTGGGGATTAAGAGACCTAACATAACAACAGTCATTTTTGCTGATACTGTGTTGTTAAGTTTTAAATATATCCCAAAGGTGATACACTGTTTTAAAAGAGTTTTTAAAGGCATTTTTGAAAATTCTAGTGATAGAAATTAAATATGAAACAATGTTTGTACACACTAATTTGAGATGAAATCTATGGTGAGTTCAAAATTATTTGTCATTTTTTAAATTTGCATAGACATCAATGACAATATATCCTATATATATGTATGTGTGTGTGTGTGTGTGTGCAGAAATTAAATTTTATTATGCATATTTGAATGATCCACTTACTGCATGTCTTTAATCTTGTTGACCTTTCCAGTTACATACAGTAAATTGCACTTCTGTAGTGTGTGATTGAATAATATTTGGCTTCTGTGTCATGATAAGCTTCAGCGTCCAATTCCAAGCTGTTATTGAACTGTGCATTGATAGAAAAGAGCATTCTTGACTTTCTAATACAATTTATAAAATATGAAGTGACTTTGGGCAAAGCTGTTGTGTTTGGAAATTGTATTATCTTTGACCATCTGGTAGGCTGATTTTTCTATTGGCGTACCTTAGTCTGCTGGAGGTCTAGATCAATATAAATACCATGTTTGCAACCCACATGCCAATAATAGCCAAAACTAACTCCATGACCTTTTTGATCTTTGTTACAATTGAGCTCTCTTGAGACAACTGATTGTGCTAGAAGTATTCCAAACAGAGTAGTGTAAAACTCAGAACATTTACTGTATTGAATGGATGTTTTTATGTACATGTAATGTTTGGTTTTTTTAACTTTGGAGAAATGTACTATGCAGAGATACTGCAAAGTATTTGTGTGCCTGAGATTTTACAAAAGAAGCTACTTATCTCTAATGCTTTCACTGACATCCTTAAAATATGATAACAGATTCTTTTTGGATACTTAGCTTCCACTATATGCACAAAGGATTAAGAATTTTACAGATTGTTTTGCCTTATTTTGGTGTGGTGAGAAAAGTGGCCTGGGTTTTATCTACTTCATAGCTTTCTCTAAGTCCACTAGTAAGGCTGCTAAATCTATACTATTTTCAAGGCAAGCTTTCACTTTGTCTATCATTTGCAGCTGTTCTTCTATCTTTTTAATATTCTATTTAACATCTTTTGGTAAGGACAAAGTTATAGTTGTATTACAGGAAACCCTCCAGGGAAAACAAAACAAACAAATCTGATGTAATCACTAAAGTGTTCTTCAGTGCAACAAACAAACCAACCATGATCTGTTTCTCATTCACATTAGCACCACCTGTTATCTTTCAAAATACAAATACATAATTTATAGCCTAAATCTGTTTTCACTGCCAAGATGGTCCAGAATGGAATACAATGTTAGTGCTCTCATTTCCTGAGTGGTAGTGAACAGTAGAGCTGTGCAAATATTAATGATGTACAAATAGATGCAAATAATTGGTATCGTGACAATTGCTTCAAGAAAAAAATAAAACCACATATACAACATAGGAATGTAGTAACTCAAACAATTGTTCTTATCCTGCAAATAGTATACTATTTTTATATTATAAATATTATACTATTTTTTTCTGTTTTTCCAATAAAAATTTAAGCCTAGTAGTTAAAACTTCCTCATAGCCAAGAATGAAAATGTCTAATCTGACCTTTATTTCTGCATGTTATTTAGAAGAAAATGAAATATACCTATGTTTAGAAGTTGATGTGTAATTATTAAATTTCTCCGCTGTCTTATAAAGTAACCTATTCCAATTACTGGTTACATTCAAACTAAAATAACAACTTTTTTTTTTTTCTTTTTTCTTTTTTTTTTTTTTAACAAGAAAAAGGAAAAAAAAAAGTAAAATAAAATCTAACATATTTGCAATAAAGTCCTCCTTCTACCTTAATTTTTGATCTAGATGTCAGTTTCTGAAAATTTCTGAAAAACTTTCCTAGCCATTTAGGAAATAATTTGAATGTGCCAAATAATTGAGAATTGCTGATTCAAGATAAACAGATGAATAAATAAGTATATGAATAAAGCCAAATCTTGTTGCAGAAGACTGATTCTAAGATTGTTTAGATAAATAAAAACAAGTTAGAAATGCAAACAATTAGATACAAATTTGCTGACTTTGTTTGATTTCTAGTTATGTGAAAACTAATTGTTATACTTAATTTTTACATTTACTTATTTTTTCTTAGCAACGAGTTTGTAATGTTTTTCACACAAGTAAAAAAAAAATAAAATATCTGTATGAGTCTATCATAAACATTTAGAAAAGAATGAAAAAGGTAGGAAACTGTAATCATATTTGAAAAGTTATCTTTAATAATAAAAATACTTCATTACCTAAAATCTACTAATTTTGCAGAATAACAATTTTCTATTGTATTTATAGTTTATATCCAATAATGAGACATAATCAACAGGATTTTTTTATTCTTTAGTGTAATTGGTGGTTTAGATTCAAACTTCACATATTCAAACAGTTTAAAAGTAATTAAATTAAAACGATTAGAATTAATGATAATTAACTACTAAAGTTACAGTGTACTCTTCATAACAATTGATTCATATATTTTATAATTCCCAACAACGTCATCAAATATGTAATTAAAAATCAGAGCATTCCCCAGCTTCCCTTAAAGGCCATCTATGTTCCCTAACAAAAACTATTAATAACAAAGTAATAATTGGTATTTCATGCTTCCATTTTCATTTATACAATGAAACATTAGATTAGGAAAGGAATTAAGTGTAATTCATATTGCCAAAAATTAAAATATATTTAAATTTTTTTTTACTTTTTTTCCCTTGTTTCCTTTTTCTTTTTTTATGAGTTGGAACAGTGCTTTATAGAATAACATGAAGTTTGATACTTTACAGTTTAACTAAATGATTATTATTTGACTTTTATGTGTACTTTGAGAAAATTATGAGAGTTTTCTGCAACCAATTTAGTATACTTTTATCAAATTTTTACTGTCAAAGACAAGGACTTCAGTGATCTGGATGGACTGGATTACTCAGATGAGGCCAATTGGATGAATTTCAACAAGACCAAGTGTCAGATCCCAAACCGTGGCCAGAAGAACCCCATGCAGTGCTACAACCTGCAGACTGGCTGGAAGATGTAGAGAAGTGGACCTAGGAGTGTTGATTAGCTAAACATGAGCCAGCAATGTGCCTAGGTGGCCAAGAAGGCCAGTGGAATCCTGGCTTGTGTCAGAAATACTGTTACCAATATGAGAAGGGTGGTGATCGTTCCCCTGCACTCAGCACTGGTGAAGCTGCATCTTGAGTAATGTGTTCAGTTTTGGGCCCCTTACTACAAAAGACTTTGAGGCCTGTAGGATGTCCAGAGAAAGGTGACAAAGCTGGCGAGAGATGTGAAGCATAAGTCTTATCAGGAGAGGCTGATTGTTCAGTCTGAAGAGGAGGCTCAGGGGTGAACTTATTGCTATCTGTATCCTGAAAGGAGGTTGTGGTGAGGTGGGGCTTGACCTCTTCTCCCACTTAACTTGTGATATGATGTGAGAGAATGTCCTCAAGTTGCACCAGGGGATGTTCAGGTTGGATGTTAGGAATAATTTCTTCTTTGAAGGAATGATTAAGTTCTGGAAAGCCCTGACCAGGGAGGTGGTTTAGTCCTCATACCTGGAGGTGTCAAATAAGTACTTAGCTGTTGTTTTAAGATACATGGTTTAGAGAGGAAATATAGGCAGTAAGTGAACAGTTGGATTGAGTGATCTTGGAGGTTTTTTACAACCTTATAGGTTCTATGATTCCATGATTATATGAAAGTTAATTAACTGACGTTACTGATATTGGAAAAATGGACAAATTTTGTCTCAAGATTGCAAATATTAAACTCTCAGTGGTTTCTTTTTATTATTTTTGTTTTAAAAGTTAGCAGCCAGCAGAAAATTGAGTCTGAGTGAAGTCTGCACATGATTCATAAGATTCTTCTTCCAGATAACTTCAATAGGACCAGGAGCTCTAGTAGCACTGGTAAACACAAGGTAAACTTGAATTTTCTTCCCACTATTTTGTATTTTTCCACAGCTATTCCTTTACTGATCTTTATCATTGCTTGCAATTCCTTCTGTTTCATAGAATCCATTAAACCCCTTCAGCCCTGCCTGGAAAGAACAAAGAATATTTGCTTTCATAATTGCAAAAATAAAAGTATCATATTTGCTGAATATGTAATATGCCAGAGATTCAAGTAACTCTGATATGGCAATATAAATTTATATGTTGACCTTCTTTCTTCTAATCCCACTTTCCCACAGATGAGTTCCTATGGCGGTCTGTGAGGTATTGTAATGCTTGGCATTTTTATTTGTTTGTTTTGCAGCCTTGTCAATTACTGAATATTTATGGATATGAAACTTCCTAAGTGATTCCCTCTCATAACTTGAAATTCTTTGTAGTGCAGCCAGAGAACGTTCTTGATTCAAGAAACTGGAACCCAGCTCAGTTGTCCACATGAAAGCTTTTAGCACGGACTGACAAGACATCAGAAATCCTCATGATATGACACATACATATATACCTAAGGAATCAATGTGGTCCTGGAATGCCTCTGTAGGTCAACAGGGTATCTTCAGCTTGCAGCATCCCAGGATTTATTTGATATTTTTATGTGGGCATCTGATCTGAGGCTTGAGTCATGTATCGCCTCAGAATCAGTGGAGAAAATACCCAGCTTCTCAGCACAGTTCAAGGAGTCCTTTAGATGTGTTAAAGGTATTTCTTTTTTAAGATTATAATGATTAAAAATAAGTCAAATAAGTGCTTATTGCTCAAGGATGTTTACTGGATCATAGAGAGACTGAATATGTTAAGTTCCCAGCAAAACAAAACAAAACAAAACAAAACAAAACAAAACAAAAAAAACTAAAATACTAATACAAAAACTAAAATTTCATCAAAGATAAAAAATAAAGTAAACATGAAAGCGCAGAAAAGCAAAATGTAAATAAATAGTAAAAAAATAATAACACTTTAAAAAAATATTGATTCATCCAGTTCTTTACAAATATTTACATTTGGATTCATCTGACTTGAATATCAGGCCAAACCTGTAGAGATAAAAATTCTTACAGAATCTGAAAAAAAAAAAAAATTATGTGAGTGACTTTACAGCTGTTATTCAGGAGAATGTCAGTTTGGGGTAAAAATATGTTTCCCTTCATGCTGAGAATTTCTGAAAGGAGAAAGGTCAAGGGAATGCAATATGTTATCATCTTTTGTGTCAGAAAATTTTGCAGTCATATGAGTTTTTGTTCTGTTACACTGGAAATTTATAGGACTTAATTAGTGAAAAATATGTGTTCAGACAGAACGATGCAAAAATAACAGGAGCAATACTTTGTCTTATTAGTTACACATCTAAATATACCAGGATATCTTTTCAGTAAGTTAATTGGTAAAACTGAGAGACGTGTTCCCTAATACATAGCACAGAAGCTATTAAAGAGTAATTTATACAGTAATTATATCTCCAGCTGTGACATAATCCTACTCTCTCCTAGTTATCATACTTACAAGTATGATTGACTAACCAAAGTAATGTTGTATACATTCCTATTACAGCTTTCTAATTTAGAGCTTCCTTGTTGGCAGCCCATATGAAGGAGAAATAGAAACAACAGAAACATTTTTCAGCCACCCAAATTCCCTCTCACATCTGGTCTACCAGTATTTTGAAACTCTGTCAGAATTAAAATTATTAGGAAACATTATAAATCTCTCTGTCGCTTTAGATACGTGCATATCTTCTTCCACTTTAACACATGGTCTGTTATAAACTTCTCCTGTCATTTTTTATTCTTTTATTCTTTCAGTGATCCAAAGAACCTCTAAGGTCTAAATAAACAGAATTAACTATATAATATTCAGATAAAAATATAGAGAGATTTCTTTAGAAATACTCATAGAAAATTAATTTGAATCATAAGGCTTGCTACCAGAAAAAGGAGAGTTAACATGCACTTTAAGCATTTCATCTATGTATTCAACTGTGATTGTCCTATGAAAAAATATTCCTTTTTCTCCAGGATTTAGCTCCAATCCGGAATTGAAGGAAACTTGTAAGGTAAAGTGTTAAATATTAGCTTTGATAGTCTTTTGATCAAATTTGACTTTTATTCCATTTTAAATGTTGCTGTTTTTTTTTTTGTTGTTGTTGTTGTTGTTGTCACTGTCATTCTGACAGCAAATCTTTGCTTTTGATTATGTAGGTTTTAAATAAAATAACATTAATTTGTTTTCTTTCATAAAAATCTTTTCTTTTTTTTTTTTTCTTTTCTTTTTCTCTTTTTCTTTTTCTTTTAGTAAATTTCAGCAGAAGGTTAACAACAACACACTTCAAAGGCAGGAGGCAGTAGGGAAGTGTAGAAGTATGGAGGGGGGGAGGGGTGTCTTAATTCTATCTTTGATTTATTTCTTCCAAAGAAAAGCATTCTTCTTTCAGACCTACCTGGTAGATCTCAGCACTAAGATTTGGAACCCTTTCCTTAGTTCCATAAGCAGATCTACTTATTTAGATAGAAAAATTAGATATGGGAAATGAAATCTGCTCTAAGAGTTCAGTTATATTTGACCTTTCTATGCATATGAGAGGAAGGAGCAATTACCTTTAAAATATTGTTTGGACATTATTTTTTCAATGCCTATCATACTGTGTCTCTGAAAAAGTTGTTAGTCTAGTCACAGTCTTGTCTTGAATAAGCACTTCTTGATGGTGCTTATTTTAGAATATTTTTTTCTTTGTTTTTAAGTGGTGCTAATGAGTTTGGGACAATAGCTTTGTTTTAACTTGCTTGATAGAATTCCTGATTCCTTTGCTTAACATGTTTTAACATTCTACTGTCTTTGTTATGAGAGTTTACGTAAAGTGTTTTGGGATAATGCTTATGATTCATGACTCCGTAAGGTTGGTAAAGAAAGGTGAACTTGGCAACTGACACTGGTAATAACTGATACTGGTATGAACTTGGAAAAATTCACTGCAGCATTTTTCGGGTGAAATTATTCCACTTATATGATAAATTTTTATACTTCAGTTTTGATATAGAATCAAAAATAAAACAGCAAAAAAAGTTGGACCAAATGTGAAAATTATTTCCAGAATTTTACAATAAGGTGAATGGTATGCTTTGTGGAATGGAACACGGCCCTTAGAAAACAGGGCACGTTGTAATAGGATGCCGGATCAACCAGAACGGTCTTACAATGACCCCTGCCGGCTGCTCTAGTGCTTCCTGCACAAATGATGTGTGAATACATCCCGATGCTGGAAAGAATTTTCATCCTTCATGCAGAGCATGCAATATATGCCAATGATACGGAGTCTGGGAAGTGTTTGTTATATATTTCTTTGAGCTTAAATCAAGGATCTAGGAACAATTATTAGATCCCATATCGATGCATTTGGTGACGAATACCTAAAATATAAATACATATAAAAAAATGATCACAGATACAAAGCAATAGAAAATGTTTTCTGACAGAAATTCACATTACTCTAAGCTGACTTGTATGTAATAGTATGCCTATAACTTGAATACAGGAACAGAGAAATACTATCCTTCCTATGCCATCTTCCTTCTTATTCTTTCTTTCCTGTCCATCTAATGACTGCAAAACTCATGACTTCAGTTCTAAGAAAAACAGGGAAAGACAAAAACTTATGATCTTTTCCTCATGCTCCAGAAGCTGTGAACATTCCCCTCATTCTAGTATTTCCTACTATGCCAAATATAAAAATCAGTGTCAAAATGGGTGAAGAAAGGTGGGTTTGGGTTAACTGATCCTAAAGACCTCATGTAAGACCACAGAGAATCTTAAGCCACTCTCTTCATTTGGAGAAAAATTCAAGCAAAGCCCAGTAGTGACCTTGAAAAAAGAAGAGAAGGTGAAAAATGGCACATTTTCTGACTTTTTCTGACCTCCTAGAAACTCAAATGAATCACTCTATTTGAAGGGTTACATATCTTTTAAGGAGTAAATATCCTATGGAAGATAAGACATTGAAAAGGATCATTGGATCTTAAACATTTACTGAAAGGAAAAGGTGTCTGGGTAGGGAAAAGAAATAATGTTACAGAAATGATATAAGGAAACTAAAAAGCATTGGAATACTTCTTACGAAACCATTATTGTTGTACTTCTTAAGGATTTTGATTTACAATGACTGTTGATTTCCAAATTTTCAATATTTCTGTATTTGTTATCCCTTTGAGGACTTACTCTTTTCCTTTATTCCATCCTTTTATTTTATTTTTTTTTAATTTTCTATTTTTGCTTTCCCCTCCTCTCCTCTTCCTAAGAAATGAAGGCGAAATGAAAGTAGATATTGATTCATTTTAAAGTTAATGTCATGAAATAAACTTTCTGCATGTGCATTTAACTGAAACATAGGCCTCCATGAGTAGCTTGCTTCTGTCCCCATTTATATAGAGGAGTTTGAACATTTCTGCCAGTACAATGTTATAATCTGCTGGCAAACAGAACACAGCTGGCTATGGAGAGATAAGATAGCATGTGAATGAGGATACATTACTGGAATTCAGAATTACTAACTGAATCCAACTTGAAATTTTTAGAAAACTAGGAAATAAGAAAATATTTAATAAGACTTAATACGTCCCTTGGGAATATGTTGAAGGGGTTCTAGGAGAATGAATGACTGCATAATTGGTGTCACACTCAGGGTTCTGTGTTTTATGATCTTAGATCCACCTTCAAGAGACAGGCATGTCGATGCTGGATGAAATGCGGGTGGATCATGTGGTGCAAGAATATTTTGGTCAGCAGTCTGGCTGGGCCGATCAGCAAACCTTTAAGCTAAATTTAATGGATTTAATTGTTTTTGAGGTCCTTTTGAACCCAGCCCACTCTATTATTCTATGATTCTGTGATTCTATGATTCTAAGCAGGAGACTCCACAACCTCTCTGAGCTACCTGTTCCATTTCTCTATCACTCTTATATTCATAGATTCATAGATACATTAGGTTGGAAAGGACCTACAAGGTCATCTAAACTGTAGATTCATGACATCATCTTACCGTAAAGAAATTCTTTTGCATATTTCTGTGGAGCATCTTATGTTCCAGATATTGACAATTGCTCCTTGTCCTATCACTACACACCACTGAAAATCTTTTTTGCCATCCACTGGACTCATTCTAGGAGATCCCTGTATTTTTTTAACTGGGGATCCAAAAACTGGACATAGTATTTTAAATGTGTACTGATGCATATGGTTGCTTCTGCCCAGGTGCAAGACTCTGTACTTGCTCTTGTTGAACCCTGTGATGCACCCAACTCTCCTTCTGTTCAGGACTTGTTGAATGGTAACATGGCCTTCTGGTGTGTCAGCCAGGTTTGTATCATCAGCAGACTTGTTGAGGGTGAACTCAGTCTAACGTTCAGGTCATTGATAAAGATGTTGAACGTGATGGACTCATCACTGACCCCTGAGGAACACTGCTAGTTACAGGCCTACCACTAGACTCTATACCACTTATCACAACTCTGTGAGAATTGCCAGTCATCCAGTGCCAACCGTCTTCACCATCCACTCATTCTATGTGAATTAATAATTTCTGTTGTTTTTCAAAGAAAGAAGACAAGGGTAGTTCCAAAATTCTTCAGAAACATTTTATTAATCACTGAAATTTCAAAAAAAAAACAAAAACTTTTTTTATTGATTTTTTTTAGAGAAAATAATTATCCTAGAATTCTAAGCCTAGAAAACTAGATACATAGCATACATAAAATAATAGAATCACAGAATGTCCTGAATTATACAAGACACTCAAGAATCATGAAGTCTGACTCCTACAAAGCTCCTGAAACTCCTCTCCATTAAGTACAGTCTTACAGCTTAGGCAATGCACTACTGTTGGCTTACTGTTTCAGAAAGACTTCATGATCCTATAAGTTTTGTGAAGGCTGGAGCAAGTTTCCATTATCTTTGTATTTTTTGCCAGATTATTAAGGGACAATCCTAAAACTTTTGCTTAGAATGAGGACAGATAATTAAATTTTGTTCAAAGGAGTGATAAGGAGCCTATGCAAAGCATGCACTTTTATTCTGTTTTGTGTATCATTGCTCTACTGAGATTTTTTGGCATGTAAGGCATCCATGGTTGAAAAAAATACAATATTTGACTGTCAAGAACAAATTCAATGGACCCAAGAAAAGTCTATTGGTATCATGCAGAGTAATAGTTTCAGAGTGGGATCTCATTAGGGCTTCTCAGACACTTCCGTGAATAGATCAAGTAATCATTCTGTACCTAGGGAATAACTGGTGATCTTCTATGAGCACATACAGATGACAGAATGATAATGCAAGAATGTCTCTTCTGGGCATCTGAAATATGTGTCTTACTCTTTGACGTAATCCCTTTGTGAGCTGCAAAGAAGAAAGACTATCAGTTATTAGCTCGTGGCTGAGCTTTGCAAGTAGCTGCTTTGTTCTGTTCAACTGCATCTGACTGTTTGCCAATACATGTGAAAGTATTTGTCAGCAAGAATTAAGCACAATGGTTTTCAAGTTCAACTTGTGATAGGGTAAACAAAAAAGATTTTGAGATTTAATTGATGTTTCATACAAGCTACCTCAGACTTGAAGCCACTCAGCTGGTACTGACAGCCAGCTGCTGTGTCAAGATTTCAGGTTCTTTTTCTGACCTTAATTTGTCTGTTCCAAAGGTCAAATTAATGTAGCCCAATAATAATGTTTTAACTGACCTACTGTATGTCTCAAGAATAATAACAGTATTAGCCCTTCATAATGCTTTGTTTAGCACTTCCACTTCCAAGAGATGTACAAATCTCTTTCTTCGAAAAATACTTGGAAAAAAGGAAATGAAGTTTGGCTGAAACAAAGCTGAATGCCCACTGAAACACAACTTATGCATTATTTCCAAGTCAATCAATAGGGAGGAAACTTAGATATTTGCAACTCTAGTGAACACAGGAAAATTAGGGAAGAAGTGTTGTTAAAGAAGAACAGAGTGGAATTATCAGGATATATTCTTACTTTATGCATGTATTCGCTAATTTTAAATGCAATTTACTTTATTTTCTTTTTGTAAAATTGTTCAACCGTTAGTGAAAATATCTTATTGACAGACTTTCTTTGGGAAATATGGAGAGGTTGTCTACCATCCAGATATGACTCCAGTGGTAGATGGACTGCTTCAATCAGAATTTATTCCCTAATTTCCCATTATTCTAGGCCTTTTCTTGTTACATCAATAGTCCTCAGCTCCTTTCTCCAGTATAATGAGAAGGACCCTCTGCATTATTATTAAATCCTACACAGCAGAAGTAGGTGGCTGTTAATTATTAGACGTAAGTGGAAACTATTGCGTGAGCTGATTTGACAACTAGCCTACATGACACCCTTACACAATGCATATGTAGTATAAATCAGGCACACATCTGAATCACCTTGTCACTGAAATACACAACAGTAACCTCTATGTAATCATGGAAAGTAAACATGATTCTGAAGGCCCTGATGGAGTTATCCTGTCCACCTAACTAGATTCTTAATTGTTATGTAAACTTTCTCTTTTTGCTTATTTGACATCTGAGTCAATCACTATTATTGAGATTACTTCATGACAATTGTAGTACAGTAAATAACAAATATATATTTTGCATAAGTTAATCTTTCAGTTTAATCTGTTCTCTGTGTGATTTAATCAATAAAGTCTTAAATGTTAACCTGTAAATATTTAACTCAAATGCATAATTAAAATTCCTGTATTTTTATTGACCCTATAAATTATATAATTATGCAAGTAGAATAGCAATATAGAGCATACATAAATGGTTATGTGACGCAAGAATTTGGAAACAGCATTTTAAACTTAGAAGATGCATAAAAGATTTGTATGTTTACATTTGATTCATTTTTAAACAAAATGGAGTAGAGAGTCAAGTGAAGGAAAAATAGATGTGGACTTCTCAATATTCAGACTTTCAATGCAATAGATTTGCATTGTTCTAGCAAAGCACAGTTATGGAAAAGAACAAAAACTACAGACATCAAAATTAATTATCTATTGGTGCTTTTAAAGTGCAACTCATCTCACTGTCAGTAACAAACTAGCATGGTAAGCATTTTAATATGAAAACCTTTGTGACTACTTATTAGGTTGCTGAACAACTTTCTGTAGGTCAGAAAATTAGTTCAGAGTGTTCATAATAAACACAGTGCTAAACTGACAAGAATCTAAATTATATATTATTTAATGATCATTAAATATAATAAAATATAATTAAAATATAATTAATTGATTTACATCTAATTTTTACAGAGTCATTTTGAATAATTGGATTAAGTTCTTAGAAATTAATTTCCTCATAAAATTCTGAAGTTTCCTGGAATGTATGTTTGTTGAGCTTTCTCCTTTCTCAAAACAGAGAGGTGAATTACCATTAAACTGAGAATTAAAAACAACAACAAACAACAATGGTTCTGTTCTGACAGTGTAATCATTGTCTGTATCCTCATTAAGATTTACTCTAAAATTTCTGATCTCTTGAAAATAATTAAGTACTATAGCAGAGCTAATAGAAGGAACATAAGATGCACTTTTTGGATTCTATTCATATTTCAAAACAGTCTTTAATGTGTATATTTTCTTTTATTTTACAGTTGGATATTCATGTAATCAGTTTTGCCTCCAACAACAGTGATTACCTTGTAGATCTTGAACAGAATGTGCATAGGGTCAGGCAAAGATAAAATAAATTAAGTTTTAAATTACTGAACATTGAAAAAGGTCTAATTTTCAGTAGCTTAAAACATTATTTTTCTTTATGTAAGTCTGAATCAGCAGGGATTCTTATGAAATGCAGCAGGTGAAATTCACATGACTAAAATGAATGGATGATTTATTTCTGCATGCAGCCTTTTTCATCTACACTTGTGAGTACAGCTGTATGAAAATACTGTTGCTGATCACATGCACTGTAAGTGTTCTCTTCTTTAACTTTTCTCTAACTATCCCTTACTAAGAAGCAAATTTCCATCTTCCAGTCTCACACCAGCATTTTTTTTCCTATATTACTCTTTTTGGCAGCCTATACTGCTTTTGTTTGTACTGATTACCAATGCTATACTTGAATAGTGAAAAAATAATGGTTTTACAGTAAAATAGCACAGATTTAGTTGAGATACAAATAATAAATTATCCAGTATAAGTGTACTAAGGCACTATAACATATTGCCCAGAGAAGTTCTGCATTTCTCATTCCTAGAAATGTTCAAGTTTGGGTTTGATTTGGCTTTGGGAAACCTGGTCTAGTGGAAGACATTTCTGTCTGTTTCAAGGTGAGTTGAACTAGATGATCTTTAAGGCCCTTTTTAACTCAGATCCTTCCATCATTCTATGATTCTACAAGTCTATTTTGTCAATTAGATAAAAAATATTATTTCAGATAAATAATATTAACCTGAAGGCTGATCAATGAAAAATTAAGATGGAGCAGATCTGAGAGCTCTCAGTCCTCATACAACATGTAAACTTAATACTGAGACTACTTCACACCTCAAATTGAGTTTGACATCTCATAGCTTAACAGCTTCAGATGTGGAGTAGCTGCATCAAGAAAAAATATATAAATCTCTCTGTTTTTTAAAAGTGAAGAACTATTTCTATTGTTGTTCTTTACTCTTTCCACTATTCAGTAATTACAAATTGATTTCAGTTTTGTAATAGCAGTTCTAGTAAAATTTATACACTCAATACCCTCTTCAGTATCCAAGCATCATGACTGTAAGCTATAGTGATTTTGCACTTCAATTCTGTACTTACAAAGTGCAGAAAAAAGATAATCCTTATTTTATTAAAATGCCATGAGAGAAAAAATAAAACATATTTATGTCTAAGAAAAAAATTTCTAGGTACTACCATGAAACATTAAGTAGGAATTTATAGATGAATACCATAAAAATTTAAGAAATTCTTATCTCCTATGACAAGTATGTTTGTACTATGTCAGGTATTCCTCACGGTATTAAGTAATTTCTGCTGACTAGAGATTTACTGCTTAGATTACATAACAGCACGTGCAAGTTATCACAGAACCTAAGGATTGGAAAGGACTTCTCAAGTCCAATCCCTATCATGCATTTTTCCAGACCAATAGACCACAAAGGTGTTTAAACACTGAGTGTTTATGGAATTAATGAGTTAATAGATAAATAAATAAATAAATATGATTAATAGAATCATAAAATCTTAGAATCACCACAATTGGAAAAGATCTCCAAGATCACCCAGTGTCAAAGGCTCTGCTGAAGTCTAGGTAGTCTACATCAACAGCCTTTCCTTCATCCACTAAGTGGGTCATTCAATCACAGAATGATATCAGATTGGTCAACTAGATCCGTTTTTTTGTGATGTCTTGCTGATTGGGCCTGATCCCCCATTGTCCATCACATGCCATTTGATTTCATTCAAGATGATCTGTTCTGTAACTTCAGCTGGCACCAAAGTCAGGTTGACAGCCCTGTAGTTCCCCAGATCCTCCTTACTAACCTTCTTGTAGATGGGAATCACACTGGCAAGCCTTCAGTTCTCAGGTGCATCTCTAGTTGACCAGAAATACCGATAGATGGATGATGAAAAGTGGCTTGGCTATCACCTCCACCAGCTCTTCCAGCTCCCTCAGGTGAATCTCATCCAGATTCATGGACCTCTGGCAGTTTTGGTGGAGTAATAAGTCTCCAACTGTTTCCCCCTGAATTGTGGGGGGTTTATTCTGTTTCCCATCCCAGACTTCAAAGTCAGGGAGTAGAATACTCCGAGAACAATTGTTTGACTTTTAAAGACAGATGTAATGAAGGCACTGAGGACCTCAGCCTGAAGTTACAAATAAGTCTGCAGAAGTATTTTGAAAAATGTAACAACTCTAATGAAGAAAGTATTTCTTTTCAATCCAAGAGACTAATAAATTTTACTATTACAACATAGAGATAATTGTGGCAAGGTCTTTAATTGCAAAATTTCTTTCTATCTTCAAGTCTAACACATTTTTGAATCTTGTTCTGAGCAACTGAAGCACTGGAGCTAAAATCAATATGGATATTATAGAATGTTAGAAAATGAACTGTCACATAAACTGTGCTTGAAGAATACTTATGTGTTCATCTACACATTTCTATTACATCAGTGAGGGCCTTGAAGTCAGTCTGTGACAGTGTAATTTTTCCATAATTTTTTAATGCATATGATCTCAGAATTTTAGTCTTCTCATTCAAGTTACTCAGACACTTTCAGGCACTGTTGTGTCTCTGTGAGAATATTTTTCTTGACAAATGATATCTGATTTGTGTAAAAGAGCAAAATCTCATCTGAGATGGAGAGATTCTGGAGAGTTATTATGAGACTGATCTGCATAATAACTGCAGGGAAAACTAGAAATCTCAATTTGTGAACAATATTTTTAAATTCTTCTTAGGAAGAAGATCAGTAATTCATAACATTACAATGAAATAACTTTATAAATATAATTTTTCCATTATTTATACTTTTTTTTTTGCAAGTTCAGAGTTTCCTTATGGTGCTTTTCCTTTCTTACTTTTCAGATTGCGTGAAGAAAATAGCTCCAGTTCTTCCACCAGCTTGCAACAAGTATTTTAATCTCTACCTCTGCTGTATAAGGAACCAGTATCCAGTTATCATCAATAGGAAGAATCTGTTGGAGAAAACCAGGTACAAAGTTGTTAAATCTAAGGCTGATCCCTTTATACTGAAAGAGTGCTTGTAGAAGCTTGCTTACTTTATTTTCATTTAGATTTCCCATAAGTGAAAAAGTCTATCCTGCTATCTCCTATTACATTAATTAAAGTTCTCAGGCATTCTTCCTATGTTTTCTTTTGTCTGATGTTATATTTCATGTAATTTTAAAATTAAGAACAAGAGAGAGATCCTCAGCTGAAACTTCTCCAATGAGAGCTGATGAAGTAAAAGCATTATAAATAATTCTTTATACTTCTATAAATATTTTTATGCAACCAATAAATGCATATGAGTAAAGTAGCAAAGGCTAGCTATTTGACATCCTAAAAGGCATAACTTGAAAAATGAATGTATTTATCTTCAAGGTTTTACTTGTTTATTTTGTTGTTGTGGTTGTTTGTTTGCTTGCTTTAGTTCATTTATTTGCTTATTTGTAAATAACATTTAAAAAAGGATCTTAAAAAGGATGACTTAAGAAAATTAGAGATTGGTGTGGAAAGAGAAAAGTGAACACTTCTTCACCCATCAGTACAATTAAGCCCCTAAAATTTCACTTCAAGATTGATTCCTCAGTAAGGTCATAAATAATTCAGAAGCACTTGTGAGGATTTTGCTTTATGCTTTTTTTTTCTTTTTTTTCTTTCTTTTTTCTTTTTTTTTGCCTAGGATTCATCTATTTTCTGAGTCACTTTAAAAACCCTTTCATTTCTATTTAAATTTAAATTCAGATTCCTTTCTGAGTTTTGCATTGCATCTCAGAGAACTGGTCCTACACTCCTATGAACTGAGGAAATTGATTGAAAGTCTGGAATTTGTTTTTTCTGAATTGATGGGATATTTCACAAAAAAAAGAATATGGTCGTCATGCTAAAAAATGCTCTATCATAAAATATATACCATAAAAATAATTAATTGCTTGTAGAAAATTGTACTTTGGTAGTTTACACTTGTTATCACTGGTATTTCATCACTTATCTCTCCTACTCTGAAAATAAAAGGTACCCTAAATCTCTTTTCGCTAGTCAGACTTTAGGAATTTTTGTCTCAAATATAAAAGAACACAGCAATTGCACAGCATAGAGCCTTAGATTTTATTGTATAACTTGACTTGGAACGTAATCATATTGCATAAATGAGGAAATTCTTCTCTCCAGAGCTTCTTTTGATAAAATAAATAAATATTTATGATTGAGTTGTGGGGTAATTGTGGCTCTTCTCATATACATACTATTTCTATTTTATTTGAAAGGCTTACTTGTTTGGTTGAAAAATGATTAATAATGTTTGTAAGCTATTTTGGAAAGTAGAAAAGTCCTTCAGTTCCGATTTTTTTTTAATCTCAAAGAAAAGAAGTATGTGAATGTATGGAATATTATTTCACTGTCCCACTGAGCTTTTTGAGATTTGTTATACACATAGAGCATTTAATTATTTATTCATTTAATGTTTAAAGCAGAGAAAAATAATGATTTGGGGGAGGGGAGAGGGATTTTTGAAGGAGTTGATTTCCTACTGTGAAAGGACAAAAGTCCATATTCAAATCACCATATTAACATGATTGATTTTAATCTGATCACAGCTAAGAAATCTGACTAATTGACTGTTGTTCCTGTTTTTATTCAGATTCTCCTGTTAAGGAATAATGAATATTCATTGGTTCAAGACTTGCTGTCTCCACAATCTACTTGTTAGGGTTGCATACGTATTTGTAGTACCAACGTACATGCATATGTATAGACATAAATATGCATTTATGTATTTGTCCATAGTGCCAGAAAACATAGATTCATATCATATTTCAAAACTAGCAGAAAGAACAGCTAGGTTTGTGTTTTCATTTTCTCATTTCATACATGTTGTAGGACCATTTTATTGCCTGAGTAGGTGTTATTTACACAAAGTAAAAAAAGTAGAAGTAATGCCAAGAAAAGTAGGACTCTATTGAGCTTAACCCCAGTAGACAGCTAAGCAATATACATCTGCTCACTCACTACCTTGCCAGAGCAGGATGATAAAAGAGAATCTGAAGGTCAAAGTTAGAAAACTTAGAAAAGACAAACAAGTTGTGCAAAAAGGAATTTCTCACTATCAGCTGACTTTTGCCCTCCCAGTCACTGAACAACAACTACACCAAAGCCCACTGGTATGCTTTTGGGTCTTTGAAGTACCCCTTCCTAAGATAGTTTATGCCAAAGATGCATAGAGTTTCTGAGACAGTAACAACAGATTGCTTTTTCCTTTCATTCAATTTTCATCTCATTTTGGACTCCAATACAGTCTTTGGAACCCAAGCCACTCCAGCAATACAGACAGGTTCATCCCCTTAATAATCTGATGGCTTTAAGGTACTCTGTGCAGTGATGCACACTAGAGCCTTATTCTTCTTCTGGTCTGATGTTCCAGGCCATCAAATCCACACATCCCAATAAATCTCATTGCCTCTTTCATCCACTTGGTCAAAGACAATGCCCCTCTAGGCCTGGTCAGAATATTCTTTAAAGTTTCCTTCCAACCCCTAAGAGTCTGTGATTCTTTTTTTTATTTTTTTATTTTTTTTATTTTTATCTATTTTTTATATTTATATCTATTTTTTATTTTTTTATAAGTCCCTACATTAGGGCCAGAAGTAAGATCTGTATGGGGAATAGCTTATCAGCAACTGGAGTAATAGCTTTCCCGAACTGACACCTTTTGGCTATTTTCACTTCTTGCAGTTCATGTATCTGATCTTCCAGGTTTGAGGTATGTTTTCCAATCCACTTTCTCACATGTACCCCATGATGTGAACAGGGAGGATGATGTTCTCTTTGAATTGCTGGATATGTTGGAGCAATTCCTCTACATCTAAGGCACAGACCCACAAGGATAAAGAGAGATTCTCTTCCAGTTGATGAAGTTTACTAACAATTCAACCCACTGTTGGTTTCTCCATGTCTGTCTGGCTTTGCACTGTCACTGTGCTAGTATATAACACTGGTATACTTCATAAGAATTCTGTCACAAAAACAGTGCACTATTCTTTCATGGTCATCAGGAGTAGACTCCTGAGGTTGAGGACTTTAGTCTGTTTTCCAACCCGTGACAACCCTGTCTGTAGTAAGAGATCACAGCTGATGAGTTTACTTGCCTTCTAAACTCAACTATTGTCTCCAGCATATGAGCAAACAAATGATAATATGCACACTTGGATGAACTTGGAAATCATTTGTCATATCTTACAGCTCACTCAGGGATAAGGATTAGGATATGTATGATTTCTGTCTCTTCCTCTTCCTGTTTTTGTGACTGCTGCTCTGTAGAATAGGCTGCCTCTTCTTCATTGTTCATCCTGCATCCTTAGTAAAAATACTGACTTCCATTGTTTCCTATAACTTTTTAAGGAATAGCATAAAATACTTTGTTCAAGACCAAGTAGATGTTGTCTGTTAGTATTCCATTATCCAGTAACACCATACACTCATCATAGAAGGCCATAAAATGTATCAAGTATGGTTTTTCCTTGGTGACTATATACTGGATGTCTCCAGGTACCTCTTTGTTTTCTATATGCCTTAGAATAGCTTCCAGTAGAATCTACTCTTTGATCTTGCAAGAACAAGAACCAAACTGATTGAAATTCCCAGTGATTCCTGTTTTATCCTTTTAAAATTGGATTGTATTTCTCCTCTTCTAGTGAAGAAACTTCACTGGATTACCATGGCTGTTCAGATATGATGGACAGTGGCTTAGCAACTTTACCTGTCAATTTTCTGTGTAACTCAATATGATAAGTTTCATTTATTTATTTTTAAAAACATCAAGAGAGCATTATTTTTCCAATTATTCACAGGGGGAGAAACTGAAGGAGAATTTTTATTTTAGGGCAGCTGCAGGCATTTTTTAATGAACATTTTACATTTTATCTGTCCTCTAAAGTCATGGATATTATTCAATATAAGATCTCCTATTCCATCCGAGAGTTTGAAATTCCCTCTTGAAATAGTGTTTCCATTTTCTTAGAATTTACTAATTTACTCTTCTGGAAGAATGCTGACAGTCTTCATGATAGCAAATTATTCCTATAATTGCAACTGTATCTACTATTATTACTATTACTATGTTTAACATCTATTTTCCCTTTCTGAGATAAGAAATGAAGAGAAACAAAGTGAAATTTTAAAAGAAAGCATTTAGGAGGTTTTTGGTGTTTTGGATGCAATAAACTTTTAGGGTTTTTTGATTGATTGATTTGCTTTATTATTATTATTATTGTTATTATTATTATTGTTGTTATTATTATTATTATTATTATTATGTCTTTTAGTACAATCTCAGACTTCTCCATATGTCTATCACTTTATCTTATTCGGTTCTTACATATAACAGAAAGTAACATTTCTTCTTGCAACAGACAGTAGGAGCTGGAGGTCATTGTGTAGCAGGTAAAGTATGACTTAGCTGTCATTATAGAAACATGGTGGGACTGCTCTCATGACTTGACTGCTACGATGGATAGCTGTAAGCTCTTCAGTAAGGATAACCAAGGAAGGAGGGGGTGTGGCATGGCTCTCTATGTTAGAGAGTGTTTTGATTTTGTTGAGTTTGGGGCTAGGAGTGATAAGGTTGAATCTCTATGGGTAAGGATCTGGGGGAGGGCATACAAGGCAGACATCCTGGTGGGGGACTGTTATAGACTGTCTAACCAGGATGAAAAGACTGATGAAGAGTTCTATGAACAGCTGGTGGAAGTTGTGCAATTGCCAGCTCTTGTTCTCATGGGGGACTTCAACTTCACTGGTAAATGCTGGAAATACAATACAGTATAGAAGTAGTCTAGGAGGTTTCTAGTGTGTAAGTTAGTGTGTAAGATAACTTCCTGACACTACTGGTAAGAGCTTACCAGGGTATTCTATGATTTGCCTAATCCACCTGAAATGCCACATGTCCAAGAGGCTGGACAGGGATCAACTCAAAGATGTTGTAGGAGATGGTAGAAGTGATAGCCAAACCACTTTCCATCATCTATCAGCATTCCTGGTAAATTGGAGAGGTCTCTGAGGATTGGAGGCTTGCCAGTGTGACTTGCATCTACATGAAAGTTCATAAGGAGGATGTGGGGAACTGTCAGCCTGACCTCATTGCCATGTAAGATTATGGAACAGATCGTTAGTGAGACCACACAGCATGGGTGAGGCAACAAGGGGATCAGACCTAGTCAGCATGGATTCATGGAAGACAGGTCCTGCCTGACCAAGCTGATCCTCTTCTGTGATTGAGTGACTCACCTGGTGGATGAGGGAAAGGCTGTTGCTGTAGTCTACCTACACATCAACAAAGCCTTTGACACTGCGTTTCTCCTGGAGTGTTCTCCTGGAGAAGCTTACAGCCCATGTCTTGGACAGCTACACTCTTTTCAGGGCAAATAACTGGGAGGGCCAGTGGTGATCCCCCAAGGTTGGTACTGGGGTCTGGCCTGTTCAGTATCTTTACTGATGACCTGGATGAGAGCACTGAGTACACCCTCGGTAAGTTTGCAGATTACACCAAGATGAAAGAAATGCCAATCTGCCTGGGGGTAGTAAGGCCCTATAGAAGGATCTGGACAAGCTGGATAGCTGGCTTGAGATCAGCAGATGAAATTCAACAAGACCAAGTATCAAGTCCCACACTTTGGCCACAACCCCAGGCAACACTATAGTGTGCTGAGTTGGTGAAGAAGCATAATGGCGTCCTGGCTTGTATCAGAAACAGTGTTGCCAGCAGGAGCAGGGGGGAGATTATCCCCCTGTACTCAGCTCTGGTGAGGCCGCATCTTAAGTACTGTGCTCAGTTTTGGCCCCCTCACTACAAAGAATACACTGAGGCCCTGGAGCATGTCCAGAGAAGGGCAGTGATGCTAGTGAGAGGTCTGGAGCACAGGCCTTAGGAGAAGCAGCTGAGAAAACTAGGATTTTTTAGTCAGTAGAAGAAGAGGCTCAAGAGTGACCTTATCTTTCTCTACAGCTACCTGAAGGGTGCTAGTGGCAAGGTGAGGGTCAGCTTCTTCTCTGCTGTAACTAGCAATAGGTTGATAGGGAATGGCCTTAAGTTGCAGCAGGGAAGATTTAGTTTGGATATTAGGAAATCTTTTCTAAAAGAGTGGTCAGGTGCTTCAACAGGCTGCCCAGGGAGGCAGTGATGTCACCGACTCTGGAGGCATTCAAGAAACATTTAGATTTTGTACTGAGAGTCGTGGTTTGGTGAGAAATATTAGTAGCAGGTGGGCAGTTGGACTGACTGATTTTAGAGGTCTTTTCCAACCTGGTAATTCTATGATTCTAAGTGATGAGTGATGAGTGATGGTATCACAGACAAATTGTAATTTCCTCAATAGCTGTCTCAGCCAACTCTGCAAAAACTATGAGGGCCCTGATTTTGTATCCACAGTCAGGCATCAACAGTGCCATTTACTTTTCACAGCTCTTCTTAGCAGATTGCCTTTGGAATGAGATTAAGCTGGCATTTGTTCAAAACTTGTGTTAGAGTTTAGTGAAACAGTAGTTCGCCTTTAATGTTAGGCCTAGCAAAGGTTGGACATAGGATTATATCTGAAACTGAACAAGCAGAGATTTCAAATACGAGGTTATTTCCTGAAAGGGATGTGTAATTTAAGGATATCTCTTTAAGGACTAAATTTTAGCAACAGTATTTTTGTCTCATAGATGACTGTAATCATGTTTAAAATAGGAAGTGTCAATCTGCTTACTAGTTGAATGCATTTATTATTAAACACTTTTTCCAAATATTTTTCAGAATTTTAAAGGAAATATGATACTAGAAATTGTAAGAGTTTATAGCAGTTAAGAACATGTTGTGGTTGTATTGCATTTCTGAATATTGAAAACAAGGTACTTTTGGTACTTTTATATTTATTTTTTGCTACAGGAGGTACTTTTATTTTTGATATTTTTTTTTCAGTTTACATTGTCTAATATTCTTGTTTGCTATTTTTGGAGCAATTTATTCAGTCTCCTGTTGTAGATCTATGAATCTACAGTTGGACCAATTTATATTTGTAAAAATAGGCACTGATTGAGAAGGAAAGAACTCATAAGGATTTGCAGTAAACTTTATCTTGGAAACATTTCTCATTTAACTGATGTAATCTGACCTTGCCATTAGTCTTGCTAGAGGCAAACTATTTTTTTCTGCATTACTTCTCATTATTACTTTTGTCTAGAAACTCAGAACCTGCTGTTTCATATAAATGTCTTAAAGAGCTAAAGAATATACACTAGAAAGTCATTGAACTCATTTCTTCTCTTCTGCTTTCGAAGTTAATACACACAAGTTTATGCCAGAGTGCCATATATCAAAGTCTGTTGTATCAATAAAATTTTGAGTACCAGACTTGTGATCACTACTTCAGATGTGGCAGGAAACTTATATTCCCTACGTGGATATCTGAAGTGCAGGCATCATCATTTTAGTTATAAACCAGTCTTATCCTGTAGCAGTTACATTGTGCTGTGCTTTAATTTATTATTTATTTATTGTGTTCTTTTTTGGTACAGAGTGAAGGAGACAATCAAGTTATACATCACATAAACAATTAAAAAATATTATTGAAGCTTTAAGCTATTGAATGATGAAGAACCTGTGCAGAATGTATCTATCCTTGAAACATCTTCATTGTTCAACATTAGAATATATGACAAATTTTAATCTGACTCAGTCATTTAGAATGACATCTGCAGAGCTCTGTCTAATTCTTATTTATCTTTATTATATTCTGGTAACTTGGGTAGACACAGCACTGATAACAAATGCAATTATAGTGTGCAGATTAAATTAGCAACACTTATGTGCCTCATTTTTTTCCTGAAATATAAATGTAAGAGACTCTGAAATTCCATGGCAAATGTGATTAGTATAACTTTGCTGAATATTAAATCAAATACCTCCTAATACTTCTAATTTCAGTCATTATTAAAGTATATATTCCAACAAATTTTCAGCTGCTGTTTGGAAGTCTTGAATTAGAATTTTTATAATCAGGCAGCTTAGCACAAATCATTGGTAAGTGATCTATAATCTTGATATTAATACATTTAACTAAAAATTTGGTTATTCCAGAGGAAAAAAAGAAAAACAACAATCTGATTAAGATTTTCATATTTGCATATTGGAGTGGCTGTCAGGGAGAGGGAGGTGATTGTCTCCCTCTTCTCTGCCCTCATGAGGTCCCATCTGGAGTACTATGTCCTTGTCTAGGGCTTCCAGTACAGGAGGGATAAGGGAGCAGGACTTGTTTAGCTTGGAGAAGAGAAGATCCTGGGGAGATGTTCCTGCAACCTAACAGTACTTTAAGTGAGCTTATAAGCAGATTAGGGACCAACTTTTAGATGGTCTCATAGTGAAAGGACAAGGGAAAATGTCTTTAAACTAAAAAAAAAGGAGAACATTGGGTTAGAAATTAGGAAGAAATTACTCAGTGTGGAGAGGCACTGGAACAGACTTCCCCTATCACACTCCAATATGAAGGAGGGAGATGAGGTTCTTTGATTCTATGTATATGTATATTCAATGGCAAGATTAAGACGCAGTGGGTCAAATGTTAGCCCAACCAGTTTATTACAAATACTAGTTGCTTAGGGATATGGGGAAGGGAAAGTGGGCAATGGAAAAAGGATGAAAAGCAAGGAGACTTGGCAGAAAGCAAGAGAGAGAGAGAGCATCACCACCGTGGGTCCAGCAAGGTCTGTAGTCCCTTGATCTCAGGAACTCTTCTGGTCACTGCGGGGGATGGGAGAAAGCCAGGAAGCTTTGCAGCAAGCAGGCACTGTGGGGTGGAGGGTAGGGGGGGGGGAGGGGGGGCGGGGTGGGTGATTCTTCCAAAGAGGTTTTCCCCTCAGGGATGTCTCTTCTCCAAAGTTCTTGGCTTAGTGGTGCTGAGAAAAACAACAGAGCAACTCGACACACCAATGAATTATGTCAAGCAAATATTCCCCCCATTACAGCACTCCACCAAACATTCACACCAAAGAGAGAAACGAATACATATTTAAAGGTATAGTACATACATATTCATTACATTCCAAACTCTGGTTATCGAGGGGATTAAACCTATGAGTAAATTTTGCTGTAAATTTTCAAGCCTGGAAGGGGAAGAGCCACATCATTCTTGTGGGTATTTTGATTAACAGAGACATCTGTTTGGTTATCTTGTTGGGACAACAGGATGTCTGTCCTGCTTTCTTATCAGCAAGTTTAGCTGCCTCCACATTCTTGTATTAGTTTGATTTATGCCACTCCATTTCTCAGGTTTGTTCTGTTTTTTGTGTAACACATCTGGCCCAACAGATAAATCAGCAGGGTGTAGCACCTTTTTGTTGCCATGTACAAGTATTATCGTCCTTCACAGTGATCAGCTTCTCCAAGCCGTACCCTGAGAAAGACTACTTGCCCCTATATCTGCTTATCTTTATAACCATAAACAGAGACACTGAGGTGCCATGACAACCATCTAGATAATTTGCAGTTGTCAGTTAGAGTCTTATAACCAGAAAGGCCTCGTGAAGCAAGCTTTTAGACAACAAAATTAAAAACAGTTTCTGTCCTTCACATCACCCGGTGGCTCAAAGATTGCTTGACATGGATGCGCAAACAACCGTCCATGGTGGTGAGGGAAAGGAAAGGGAAAGGAAAGGGAAAGGAAAGGGAAAGGAAAGGAAAGGGAAAGGGAACGGGAAAGGAAAGGGAAAAATGGAAAAAGGGAAAAAAAAAGGGAAAAAGGGAAAAAAAAGGGAAAAAGGGAAAAAAAAGGGAAAAAGGGAAAAAGGGAAAAAGGGAAAAAGGGAAAAAGGGAAAAAGGGAAAAAGGGAAAAAGGGAAAAAAGGGAAAAAAAGGGAAAAAAGGGAAAAAAGGGAAAGGGAAAGGGAAAGGGAAAGGGAAAGGGAAAGGGAAAGGGAAAGGGAAAGGGAAAGGGAAAGGGAAAGGGAAAGGGAAAGGGAAAGGGAAAGGGAAAGGGAAAGGGAAAGGGAAAGGGAAAGGGAAAGGGAAAGGGAAAGGGAAAGGGAAAGGGAAAGGGAAAGGGAAAGGGAAAGGGAAAGGGAAAGGGAAAGGGAAGGGAAGGGAAGGGAAGGGAAGGGAAGGGAAGGGAAGGGAAGGGAAGGGAAGGGAAGGGAAGGGAAGGGAAGGGAAGGGAAGGGAAGGGAAGGGAAGGGAAGGGAAGGGAAGGGAAGGGAAGGGAAGGGAAGGGAAGGGAAGGGAAGGGAAGGGAAGGGAAGGGAAGGGAAGGGAAGGGAAGGGAAGGGAAGGGAAGGGAAGGGAAGGGAAGGGAAGGGAAGGGAAGGGAAGGGAAGGGAAGGGAAGGGAAGGGAAGGGAAGGGAAGGGAAGGGAAGGGAAGGGAAGGGAAGGGAAGGGAAGGGAAGGAAAGGAAAGGAAAGGAAAGGAAAGGAAAGGAAAGGAAAGGAAAGGAAAGGAAAGGAAAGGAAAGGAAAGGAAAGGAAAGGAAAGGAAAGGAAAGGAAAGGAAAGGAAAGGAAAGGAAAGGAAAGGAAAGGAAAGGAAAGGAAAGGAAAAAAACTAAACAAAAAAAAAAAAAAACAAGCTTAAGGGGAAAGTGAGGTGGAAGGTAAGAAGGAGTTAAATGTTACGCAATTGCTATAATGGATTTCTTGGGCTTGGTTACAAATGTTGCTCTGATATGTTGGATTTGTCCATTATCAGTTGAAGCAGTTACAATGTACATCGAAGATACAACATGCTGAATAAGTCGGATAAAACACAGAATTGTGCAAGGAATAAACAGAAGAGTTGCAACAACACACAGTAGACAAAATAGAATATGTTTCACCATGGGCCACCTGGAAGCCAGGAAAGATCAAAATCTAGGCCTTTCCAGGTTTGGACAGGAACGTGGGCAATTTTCTGTATACCCTGGGCAATTTGTTTAACAAATTTATCATTATCATCAATCTTTAGACAACAACTAGAGTTATTCAATTTGACACAAACAATCTATTCCTTAACAACATGTCAAGTACTAAGTAGTTCTGCAATGCCATTATCAGTATTGTTGCACTTGTGATTTTAATTCTCAGAAAGCATAGCTAGTCCAATTCAACAATACATGGACTTGCCAAGTAATGTTTTCAAAGATGATTTGGTGATTTGAGAGGACCATAGATGGATCAAATATATTTTCTAATAGACTGAGTGAAGGTATAACTTCACACGCTGCAACACTGCGTGTTGTTTCAAGATTAAATATGAATAGAATTGCCCATTTGAACATCTCAAAAGTGAGTGAAATGATGAGATATATACTAGTCTGGCAAGTTCAGATATTGCTATAATAAATAGAACTTTCACAGGATAGTGTGTATAGGATATCCTATAATTTAAAACATAAGAGAAATGTACACAGAAATATACACATTACTTAATATAGACACTTTCCAACAGCCATGTTTTGGATGGAACTCTGGGACTGGTGTTACAATAAACACCTCTCTGACACTGAAAAACATTGATAACATAATGAGTTTCTTTTCGTGACCACATCTGACAGATATTAGATGGGTCCCTTGGTTCATTTCCCAGTTTATTAGGAAGTTGGGAACACCACAGTGGAGTTACATTTAAATCATAATCAGTTTGATAAAAAGGTGTGAAGAAATCAAAAGAAATGATATCACTGTTCAGGGAGTAGCCAGTAAGCCAGCATAACCTCTGAAAGCTCTGAACCCAAGTAGGAAGTTTAACAGATCTGAAGAGGACACCCACAACAAACAGAACATGATACTATGCAACCAAAATGTATAACATAATTAAGAGGTATATTCAGCATTCTAGTATGATCAAATCTTCAATATATGTCACAAAACACAAATGATTAAAGTCAGCTGTCTGCCTTTCTGCGTTCAGTCAAGGTCCCACGGGGGTCTTGTGCAAAATAAAACAAGACATTGGCCTGCCCTTTTGGGCTTTGTTAATATGGTTAAAATGAGGGAATAATCCAGAGAGTGGTAATTTTTTATTCCTTTTCAAGGGTATACTTAGCCTTCGAAGCATATTTAACAGGTTGTGTCCTTTTGTTATGAGCTTTCTAGTGTGCACCCAACCTCTGACCCCCACTCACTTGAGAGGAGAGAAGGCAGTTTTCCTGCTGTTTTAGTGCCTGTGCTAATTCCAAAGTGTGTGTATGGTGGGGGGGGGGGGGGGGGGGGGAGGGGGCTGGCACTTGGAGGTGGAGTGTCACTTCTTTCAGACTTTTGTTTTGGCCACCTATTAACTAACTCTTCTAACTTGTCTGTAGATAATCCAATCCATTAGTTCTCGTGGAATGCCCTTCTGCCGGCCCAGCATCCAAAAACTATTACGTTTAAGATCTATATTTCACCCACTTGGTTCACTGAAAAGGAGACCATTTTAGATCTGTTGTGGTCCTGGTTAGATAGGGGAGGGGTCGAACTGGCCACTGTGCACCTCATTACCTTTGTCTCAAATTTACTGGTGGAAGAAATCACTGGCTCATATTTTCTCCCATAATTAATTCTTGGGCAAGCTCCCCCCATGTCCATATCTTGTATCCTGACTGCACATGATTAGAGGTTGCAGTTCCTTCTAACGCTGCCTGAATTCTTTCTCCCTGAGGCATAGCTTGTATTTTTCCTTGTAGATGTATACCTATAGGTTTTAATGATTCAGGGAGACCCCTAATTAGAGGAGTCATCCTTTCAGGATCAACAGGCATCATCATAGGTGATTCATGGTGTGGCTACAGCATTCTGTCATACATCATCTGAAGACAAGCAGCCTTTTGAACACTTTTTACTAATTGAACAACTGTCCCAGTAATGGCAATGGGGTCTCCCCTTTCTAGGGGATTAACACCACTTACCCAATAGGAAGCCCACTGTGTTAAGGACCAGGGAGCATGACTGCCGCCAGTAGTTAAAAATACTTCTTGTCCCCAATAACCTTCAACCTCTTTTTCAGTTAACAATATCTAATCCCCACCACTGAGGCTAACTCTCCATACAAACTCTGTCTCTGATTCTTTGGGAGAACGGCTAAAATCTCTTTTCAGTTTTGCTAGTTCAGTGGCTGAAAAGGGAATTTCCTCAACATTCATTTGAGGGTCTAGATCCTCACTGTTATCAAATGCATATTCAGTTTTTACCAAAGTATTAAATTGAGCTAGAGAGGCCTCTAATTTATCTAGCCTTGCCTTTATTCCTTCCAGTCCTTCTATATGATAGATTTTTTTCTTGAGGCAAATTATGGATATCAGTGTCACTGATATCCTTACAGCTACCCTTCAGAGCTTATAGTAAGAGAGCTGCATTATGTTCTTCATTTTCTAACTGCCTCTTGAGTTCCTTTCTGTTTCTGCAGAGTCTTAACCAACTACTGAAGGGACTCTATAGTTTGGCTCTCTGATTTAAGCTGTTGGTCACGGAATTCTATGGCTGCAACCAGGGCTGAACCCAATGCTGCACAAATAAGTGCCTTCCCTTTTCCAGCTTGTGTACGAGCTTTTTTTCTTCAGGACATTAACACTCTGCAAGTTATGCCAGTTCTGCCATGCCCAGTCTGCGTACAAGCAGCATAGAAGAAAAACAGCAACAGAATTTCTACCAATAATAATATTTAAAAAACAAAGCAGTAACCTAAGCAGTTCTCTAAGTATTAATTTGTTGGATAAAGGATGAAAGTAGGAGAAAATAAAGAAAAAAGAGCTTGATGGAAGCAGTATCACCACCTTGGATTGCGTATTTGGGGAATTTGATGCTTTCTGTTGGTAGCAAAGCTTAGAAATTCTCAGACTGTTAATCCTGCTAAGACTTATCTCTGGATTAATCGTTGTAGCTCTTAGCATGATCAGAATGCAGGCTGATTTATATATTCTAAGCTGTAGATATTTAGAACCTGCTGTAAAGAACTTCAAATAGCATCACACTAAGATATAATAATAAGAAAGCTATTGTAAGAGGACCTCAACTTCGCCATTTTCTTCCTGTGTTCCTTTGCAGGTCCAGATAGGTAAGTTTTCTTAAACTGAATTAATGAGAAAAAAGTAAAGTTGATGGTAAATTATCTGAATTTATTATCTAAAACATGATAGTTTATTGTATTTTATTTAGTTTTCATGTCTGACAACCACTGGTATGGTTATTTCTTTGTTAGCCTGCTCTTCTCCAGACTCAACAAACCAAGGGACATTAGCCACTTCACATACATATTATCCTCTGGGCCCTTCACCATCTTCGTAGCTCTCTAATAGTTCTATGTTCTTTTCTTTTTGTGGTGCCCTAAACTGCACACAATACTCAAGGTGATGCTGCATCAGTGCAGTGTAAAGAGGAAAAAAATCACTTCCCTCAACCTGCTAGCAATGCTGATCTTGATGCACTTCAGGATACTGTTGGCCTTCCAGAATGATTAGGCACACTGTTCACTCATTCAAATTTCTGTCAACTGAGACACCTAACCTCTTTCAGTAGGACCTGTTTTCTCATCTCCCAGTCTGTATGTATTGCCAGGGTTGCCCCTTCCCAGGTGCAAAATCCAACATTTGCTCTCATTAAACTTCATGTGGGTTGTGATTGCCCAGCTCTCTATTGAATGCTTTTCCTCCTATCTATATAGAACTCCTGGAGTTTCTATTTGTGCCTACTGCACACAAAAAAGCAAGTTGATGACTTTCTATTAACCTGCACCCTTGCCTTTTTGCCCCATTCTAAAAAAACTAGCACAGCCACATCAGTTTCACATACTGTAAATCAGAATAAAGAATAAAGTTATTTTAGGTACCAAGACGGTACCAAGACTACTGCAGCTACTACAGCTCAGAGATTCATGTAAGGCAAATTAGCCCACACATAGCATAATAAGATAAAATCCTGATAAAATAAATTACCTCAGCTAGTGCTCCAGGCTATTTAACTGGACTATATCCAGTAACGTATCTAGCTTCTTTAAATCTTGTATTGGATTTCCTATGCTCTGCTGTACAGTTCTATTTCTCAATATTACTACAGGGCAGAGATGACCTTTACAAAGGAAATATGAACAATTATGTGGATAAACAGAAAGGAAACCATTATAGTTGACTAAAAGATTTTTTTTTTTTAATTCTAGTATAAATGGCTAAGGAAGTATATCTGAGGGAAAAAGGAATTATAATGGACATTTTGATGTTATCTAAGCTGTTCTTTGATAAATGAATTGTAGTTAAAAAAGTATCCTCTCTCATAACTACAATGATAAAATTCATATCATTTGGGAATAAATTTTATACCAATGATCTCTGACAATATTTACTATGTTTTTCAGTGCCCTAAAATTGAACATTTAAAAAGAATATTTCCAAGTGTTTACAAGAGTACTTATTATCCCTGTCTGCACTGTCTTAAAATAAAATAAAATAAAATAAAATAAAATAAAATAAAATAAAATAAAATAAAATAAAATAAAATAAAATAAAATGTAATAATTAATCTTTTTTTTTTTTTTTTTGTCAAAACAGAATTTATTCAATGACAGAAAGGTGCAATGTCATAAGAAATGTTCTACACTTCCATGGATGCAGTGATGAGCTTTAAAAATCTTATTGTCTGTGTCATCCCAAATACATTTTCCTATTAAGTACTGCTTTAAAACACACTAATAGATTTCTATGCATTCACTTAGGAAACTGTTTCTTTGTACACAGCCATTGATTAAATAATGAAATAATCAAACATAAACAAGTATTACAGTATTTCAGTAAGCTGCTTATATTTCTAAATATGCATTAAAGCAAATGAATGTATTTTGAACTCTGATTGTTGAAATTATATGGTCTTAGGACTGGTAATTAGCAATAGTACCATATTTAATCATTGAAATTCCTTCTATCTAAAAATTAAAATCCTATCCTAAATAAATATTTTATACAAGAAAGGACAACTATTTGGGGGTAAAAAGAATGTCTCTGGAAACTGCTGACCTTTCAGTCTCACCTTTGTGCCAGGGAAGATCATTGAACAGATAATCCTGGAAGATATGGTAAGACACATGGAAGGCAGGGAGATGATACAGGAGAATCAGCACGGCTTCACCAAGAACAAATCCTACTTGACCAATCTAGTGGCCTTTTGTGATGGTGTCACTGCATCAATGGACAAGAAAAGAGCCACTGCTGCCATCTATCCAGATTTCAGTAAGGGCTTTGACTTGATACCGCACAACACTCTTCTCTCCAAATCAGAAAGATGTGGATTGGATAGGTAGTCTGTTTGATGGATGAAGAACTGCCTGAAAGTTCAAGTCCAAGTCCAGAAAGTGATGGTCATTGTCTCAGTGTCTGAATGGAGATCAATGACAAGTCATGTCCTCCTGGGTTGAGTGCACTCTCAGCAAGTTTGCTGATGACATCAAACTGTGGGGATCGATTGGCACACAGGAAGGATGGGATGCCATCACCTCCCTGCCTTCCATGTGCCTTACCATATCTTCCAGGATTATCTATTCCATGATCTTCCCTGGCACAGAGGTGAGACTGGAAAGGTCAACATTTCCCAGAGCCATCCTTTTTACCCCCAGACAGGCTTGAACAATGGGTTCAGGTGAACACCATGAGGTTCAACAAATCCAAGTGCAAAGTCTTGCACCTGGGTAGCATCCACTACTAATACAAGCTGGGTGATGGAAAAATTGAGCACCGCCCTACCAAAAAAGACCTGGGGGTACTGGTGGATGGGAAGCTGGATATGAGCCAGCAACATGCCCTCACAGTCCAGCTGGTGAGGCCTTACCTGGTACTGAGTCCTGATGAGTCCTCAGTGCACAGATCTGTTGAAGTGCATCCAGAGGAGGGCCACAAACATGATGCAAGGGATAAAACACCTGTGTTACAAGGACAGGCTGAAAAAGTTGGGGCTATTTAGTCTAGAGAAAAGAAGCCTCAGAGGTGAGCTTATAGTGGTCTATAGGTATCTGAAGGGGAGCTACAGGGAGGGACAAGGCCAGATTCTAAGGGATGAGGATAGACTTTTTGCAGTGGTGCATGGTGATAGGACTAAATTTTAAGATTAGCATTCAGTTACTTCTAAAACATTTAAATTACTTGTAGTACCACCTAGATCTCCACTGACTGAAAAACTACTCTTTGCCCTAAAATAAAACAACATATAGTAAATTCAGATTATCAGATCATATAAGAGAAACTTGGGAATTGTCATGGTTTTATGATTTTTGGCATTGCTATTCCAATATTGGTATTGGTTAAAGAGCTAATGCTCTTGGGCTAGTGGTTAGGAGTCGGCACTGTCACCGCCACGGCCCAAGTTCGATTCCTTGACAGGAATACCCAGGATGCAGCTGGAGCATTAACTAACTCTTAATATACTACATGATGTTATGATGTGGAATACCAATGCCAAAAATCATAAAACCATGACAGGAATAGTCCACAAATAATTTATATTTGTCTAAATATAATTTAAATGTTGAATAGCTCACATTTATAAAATAGAATTTAAATGTTGCTTGAGCCTATTTACCACAGCCCAGATAGGAAGAAAGGAAGTTAAAGTGAACACTCTAGATGAGTAGATGGCAACCATATAGTCTTATGCACTATTTCTGTATTTTACAAGCTTCAGAAATACCTGGATTTTATAGGTTTTGACACTTGAATAATCTTTTTTTTAGTTATTCCCATGATTGTTGAATTAAAGCTAGTTTCTATTGACTTAGGAAAGTACTCATAACCTACTAATTAACTAAAATGATAATTTGTTAAATAAAATTTCATAGTATTAAAGAAGTATTTTATACTAATTCTGAGCTGAAGAAGATAGGATGAGGGTAATCCTTTCCTGAGACTTTGTGTATCCATTGAAGTTTACTCTGGAAGAAACACAGAAGGCAAAAATTCAAAACTGTGGAAAAATTTCTGTGAGCTAAATTATAATAAAAAATACTTTGTCAAAATCAGCTAATAAGACGAACAAGTTTCCCTGAAATACTGTGTAAGTACTATTTTTTATGTACATAAATGCTATTTCTCTCTTGTTTTGGTGTAACTCACCAAACCATTTCTCTACCAGTGCAGAATTACCAGGCATTGTGATATGCTGGTCTTTTCTCACCTGAGACAAAGGTCTCTTGGCTGTCAAGCTGCTGGCCTTTGACCAACTAAAAGTTTATTTTATGAAGCCTAATTGTTTGAGATATACATGAACTAAGAATGTACACTCTTTGTCAAGAAAGCCAATGGTATTCTGGGCTGCATTAAAAAGAGCATGTCCAGCAGTATGAGGGAGGTGATAGTCCTTGTCTGTTCTACCCTTGTGATGACCTACCTGGAATAGTGTGTGCAGTCTTCAGACCCTTGACAGAAGAATGATTTGGAGCTGTTGGAATGGGTCCAGTGAAGGGTCACAAAGATGGTCAGAGGGCTGAAGCACTTCTCCTATGAAAAAAAGTTGAGTGAGATTGGATTGTTCAATCTGGGGTAGGAAATGCTCATGGGAGACCTAATTGCAACCCTCAAGTGCCTAATTGAAGTTTATTAAAAAGAAGAAATTACTTACTCAGAAGCTGGTATGGCACTGGAATTAGTTGCCCATAGAAGTTTTGGATGCCTCATCCCTGGAGGTGTTCAATGCCAGGTTGGGTAGAAACCTGGGCAGCATAATCTAGTGGATGCAACTTTGCTCAAGCCAGAGGGGCTGAAACTAGATGATCTCTTCCAATCCAAGCTATGCTATCGTTCTATGATTCTCAAAAAAGTAATTTTTTTCAATTGTGTAATTCCAATTTTTGCTGTTTCAGTTGTTTTTATACAGGGCAGGGTAAGACCTTGCTTCAACAAGTCTTATCAGTAATAACAGGGAATTTACAAAGTTTCTGTAGCCTACACAAGAAGGACAAATAGCAAGAATATGACAGTAGTATTAACATTTCTTATGATGCCTAAATTCTACATATTTTATGTAGAAAATACAACTGAGACATAGGATTTAGGAAACTGCAATGTGGGCATTTGCAAAACTGGGAAAATATATGATTTAGTTCTGGCAGTCAAGTGGAAAATTCCTTCTCTTTGGAACAGAAGGTGCATGTAACTTTAATGAGGAGTGCTTTATAAGGAGTATTACTGTATACAAATTTGGTTTCTAGGTGATAAACACCCTAGTGAGATTAGCCAGAAGCTGAGCAAATGAGAATTAATATTGGACACTGCTGTTGGTAACAGATTTCTGTTTCTTTTCATGGATTTAATGAATTTATAAGCTGCACAATTACGTGACAAACATGCAAACACTTTCCTTCCTAACAAAACTCAAAATAACTACTCAGAATGAAATATTTTATAATGTTCTTGTATTTCTTCTAAACTCTTGTTTATTCAAACTGATAAATGACTTAGTAATTCCTACAACACTCAACCTTTTAACACAGAAATCCAAACAAGTTTAAAACCTTTTCTTCTTTTTTTTTTCTTTTATTTAAATAATGGTCTAATGTAGAAGACACATTCAAAAGAAATGCTAGAGGGTCATTTTAATAAGGAGTTTAAAGCAGTAAGATATCGATATGGTAATTAAAATCAATGAGTGTCCATAACCATGTCTGAAGATGTGAAGAAGGTTAAAACTAATTAAAAATATCACAAAAGATCTTTCTTTAATGACTGGAGAGATGCCTTGGTGGATAGCACTTCGCAACCTGAGATCAAGAGAAAATAGATAGAAAGGAATAAAAATCAGTTATAAAAGTCTAATTTTTATGCCCTGGGAGAAATAGTAACATTACTCTATTCAAATACAGTGTTATGTATCTGGCTTTGAAATATCATCTGTTCTCCAAGTTTCTGAACCTATTTAAAATGGATGTTAACATGAATGAAAATGTTTCTATCTGACATAAAAGGCTTGGATCAAACTCTGCTTGGATCAAGTACTTGTTGCAACAGATGATGCAGTTATAAAAGCTGATTCATATATTAGTTTGATAGATTGAAAAGAACTGTATTTTGGAACTATGGAACTATTTGAGATGCCCTTATCTCCAAACCATAAAGGTTTGTCTTAGAGATTAAGGGCTCCTGTCCCTCTGTGTTTATTTTCTCTGTCATACGACAAAGGAGAATATTTAATGCTGCATACTCTGTTCACCATCACAATAGAGAAATAATTATAATATACATAAATGATTATCCTATATAAATTCTTCTACTTAATAAACATCCAGAAATTTTAAAATCTCTCTCCTAGGCCTACAATTGCTAAATTGTGTTTAAAGATTTTTAGGGAAAAAAAAGGAAAAAAAAAAAGAAAAAGAGAGAGAGAGAGAGAAAGAGAGAAAGAAAGCAAAAAATGAAACCTTAGATAATAGTAAGTTAAATCTGGTGAATTAAAGAGTTTAAAACTAATTTTAATCCCATTGATTAAAGAGAAAGAATTTTCTCTTTTCAGCAACCATTTATGGAGTTATTCTGAAATATTTGAGTAGTCATTGTACATTTCTCTTACTACTTTTCAAAAGACCTGGGCTCCACACTGATAAACTGAACATGAATCTACTATTATATCTGAAATCCAGAGTACAACTCAGTAAATTCCAATTTTGTTTTCTGTGTAAAGGCTAACCAGTATCCTCTTTATCTTCTAACTATCCCAACTGTACATCAAATGCATTTCTGCTCCAAGAAATGAAAGTATAGAGCTTCTCCTGTAAAATCACATCTACTAACTCCAGTCATAACAGTAACCTTAGTTATTTTTTGTTCTGATTGACCTTACAGTCAACACAGCTAAAAGTGATTGAAGTACAGATTTGATTCCACCTTGTGCATCATCTGAGCTGTTTACTATATTCAAAGCAATTACAGCTGTGCAAACTCAATGATGATATTAGTGAGCATAGCTGCAAACAAGGGACTACTTTGGCCTGCAAAACATTTATTATTGGTGATAACAGATGAGATGAAAAGGAGCCAATTTGATTCTCAAAGCACAAGCTGAGTATACACGACTGAGAATATCTAAATATTTACTTAAATGAGAAAATGTGATATAGAAAAACCTTCACAGGTAATAAACATGTACCTCCAGAGACTTTCATCCCTTTTCTTCCTTTCACAGAATCACTTTATGAAGTAACAATGAGCTTTATGACAGTGATAACACCATCATACTAATGCAATATTAAGGAAGCATCATTATTATGCTTGGTTTTATTATAGAATAGACTAAGAAATGGAAAGGGAAATATACTTTTGTAGAAATTACCGGTCATGAAATTATTTCTTCTGAAGAAGAATATTTGAGGGTAATAAATTATTTTCATGTGGTATGTGAATTCTCTCACTTAAAAATAGAATTATATATAGTAATAAAGTAATTTAAAATATCAAGGAAGGAAAGACAACAACTTAAGAAAGCAGGAAGAATGAATAACAATAGTAATATTTGATAATTTATTGATTACAATGATAATATAAATTTGAAAATATTTTATCTTTTTTTAGACAACATTGACTTTGTGATGTACCTGGCTTTTGTGAATTAAAATTAGTCATTTTAAAATTCTTATTTATATCAGAATATTCATTGTAGTTTGTTTTAGTATAAATATTGAAAAAAATGGCTACATTATTTTTATTTCTACCGAGCATTTGTCAACGTTTTACGGGCAGGTTTGGCCCAGTTCCGTGACAATCAGTGTGGGGGACCCACGGATCCATGCCCCAGGAAAGGGGAAGGGGGAAAGGGAAAAGGGAAAAAGGGATACGAGCCTAGAAACAAAACAGCAGCAATGATCTGAGGAGGAATGCCAATTTACTAAATAGATATTGGAAAGCAAAATAACAAAATATAATACAATATAATTGGAAATAAAGCTAATAAATCAAATAAAATGAGCAAGAGAGAGTGTCCAATAAACCAAAGGCCTTATGCTAAACACTGAAGGTGACACGGCAGTGAGCACCCACTGCTGAGTCGATCCTAAAGGAAAGAGTGTGTCCCGTGACTGCAGACAGTTTTTATCTTTCCCTCTGAGCGTAAACACGTAAGAACGCAAAGCATCGCAAAGTCCTCTGGGGAATGTAGTCCTTTTTCTCTTCTGAGACAGGTATACCTGGAACTATCGATGATCCACGGAGCTGGAGCATTAACTCTTTAACTCCAAATGCACTACATGATGTTATGATGTGGAATACCAGTACCAAAAATCATAAAACCATGATAGCATTTTTTTTCTTCCATTTCTGAGTTTAGCAGGTGTTGTGGTTTAATCTGCAGGCAGCTAAGCACCAAACAACAATTAATAATTTGCTTATTCACTTACTCCCCTACAGTGGGATGAAGGAGAGAATCAGGAAAGAAAAAAAAGTCACCACTAGCTGGTTGATACCCAGCCAGAACTCAAGCAATAGTCCTATGACCAGCTCCCTACAGCTTTATTGCTGATCATAGAGTATGAAATAACCCTTTGGCCAGTTTAGGTCTTCCCTGCTTCTTGTGGACATACCACGAAGTACGGCAAGCTAAAAAGTCATCAGCAGAGCTCAACTGAAGCACCAGTATGTTCTCAACAATATCTTCTTCCTAAACTCAAAGAACAGCACCCAAAACATACCACCTTCTACAAAGAAAATTAACCATATCTTAATCAAAACTGGAAGAACTGTATGTCAAGACAAATAATTTCTGCTTTCATCGTAAGATCCATCTACAATTAATCTTTCATTTCAAAATGCCCAGAAGTAAATTTTACATTGAACAAATTAGATAAAAACATTCAAGAATTCATTCCCTTTTGTCATGTTTTTATGATTTTTTGTGATTGGTATTCCACATCATAACATCCTGTGAGGCACTGAGAGTTAAAGAGTTAATGCTCTAAGTCTGTGGGCTGCCAAATTTCCAGGTACCTGCCTCTCAGAAGAGGAGGACTACATACTCCAGAGGGCTTTCCATTCCAGTTTTCCACTCCGAGGGGAAGATAAAACTGCATGCAAGACCTGAGACTTCCTGTTTTGCTGATCATCTCAGCAGCGGAGGTTCCCTAGCTGTCTCATCTTCAGCTAAAGCATAAGCCCTTCAGTTTTCGAACACTCTTTTTTTTTGTTTTATTTATTTATTAGCTTCAATACCAAATATATTGTATTATACTTTATTATTTTGCATTCTGATATCTTATTTAGTAAATTAGTTTTCCTCTTCCAATCACTATCACTGTTTCACTTTCAGGCCCATCTCCCTACCCTCTCCCTTTTTCTCCCTTCCCCTTTCTTAGAGCATGGGTCCATGGGTCCTCTGCCCTACTAGTCACAGAACTGGGCCAAACTAGCCCACAAACTGTTGAAACCTTTGTTTTTCCTTTTATATGTAACTGATGAATAGAAAGTATCTCTACATCATCTTCATCTCAAATCTTGTCCTTGCTCTGTTCATGACATTTGATGCATTTTTTTTTTAAGCTAAGTCTCCAAATCTTCATTTTGGCAGAAATACACTAGAAGGTGGTACATAGCCTAAATTCATTTGGAATACAATATTCATCTTATCTTGGGTTATTTAATTGAGATTGCCATGAATTAAAACAATACTATAAAGAGTAAATAGTGAACATAACCTATTATCAGCTGTTGTCTCAAAGGAAAATACATCACTTAATCCACCAAACCACTTTACCAAATGCATTTCTGAAAAGATTTTCTTTCTCGTCTGTAACATGCTTTCTGTTACAATGTATCTGCAATATCAAATCATTTTTATTTTATTTTTTTTCAGTCATATGTGGGATAATAACAAGTGTGTCATAATTACGCTAATTGAGTAAGTTCCAAGGTATCAGACTAATGAAAAATGATAAGGCAGTCCTTCCTTACAGTACATTAATATTCCTGGAAAAATTCATAAGCTAATGTTGTGTATGCCATGCTCATATTAGAAGTATAAATTATGCATATTTGAATATGTAATCATCTAACTTCTAGTTACTAATTCTATTAGTGTTTCTGTTTGAAGGAAGAACTGAGAAAACACGTTTCTCATCAGCATATGTCAGCCAGTTTATTCTTGAGGACTCACAAGTTGAAACACATATTTAAAAAATCTGGAGAAAAGAACCAGAGACAGACCTAAATTTGGGATTCCTACCTTGATTCTAGCATCCATTCCCAGATGTCTGAAATAATTATTTTTAAAAATTATCTAAGTGGCTGTACGTTTCTTGAATACATTCTGGATGATTCAGATCCTGTTAAATATGAAGCTATATTATATGAGATTTTTCTTTGTATACTGAGGTGTCAAATGAGTCAGTCATTTAGAATCATAGATTGTACTGAGTTGGAAGGGACCCACAAGAGCCACTGTGTCTGACTCTTGGCTCCACATAAGATCACCACAGAATTAAACCAAGTGTCTGAGAGCGTTGTCCAAAGGCTTATTGATCTCCTGCAAGGATAATGTCATGATCAATTCACTGGGAAACTTATTCCAGTGCCCAACTACCCTCTTCGCAAAGGATCTTTTTCTAAACCCTAACCTGACCCTCCTCTGATGCAACTCCATGCCATTCTTTCAGGTCATCAGCAAGAAGACACTGATGACCGTCCCACTGCTCCCTTATAGTAGAACCTGTGGACCATTGTAAAATCTACTGTAAGAGACTATTAATTTATACCATTGTCTCAAAGTTTGCTGATGGACATGTTCAGACATGTTCAATCCTGGGCTAGTCCTGGGCAAGTGTTATGAAATCCTTTATCTAAGGGACAAGCAGATGGGCATGTCCTGGGGCAAGGAAAGAGAGAGAAGCTGCAGCTCAGTGGCCGCTGAACACTCTTTTGTGTGGTACTTGTCTCTGTGGGGAGACAGCAAACTCAGAAGATGCTTGCCTGGCAGGCTAGCGCAGGATTTGCCACATAGGCAAGAAAAATGGAGGATAAAAGAGGGATCGACCACCATGAGATTGTTGTTGTGTTGGTGTTCTTCCATCGGAAACCTCCTGAGCTGATCCCTGCTGCTAAACTCCCTCCTGGGCCTGCTGCCTGAGACATGCTGCTTTCTCCTGGACCTCGCCCCTCCTTCGAGGTGTTCTACCATCTGAACCCTCATGAGCTGATCACTGTTTGCTGCTTTTTCTCCTGTGCTGACACGGTGCTGCTTCTCCGGGACAACTGCTTGCTGCTCAGGGCTGCCCGTCGCTGCTGCTGTTCTCCCCGCTTCTGCCGCCCCTGCTCTTCTGCCTCGGACCGTCGGAGCCGCTTGCAACCGGACCGCCCCTGGGATCCTGGCTGGTGACTTTCCCCGCGTTGTACAAATCCTTGCTTCTTTCCTATCTTTCCTATCGCTCACTTTCCCTTCCCCATCACCCTTACTGGTAACAGTGTCCGCCTTCCTCTTCCTCATCTCCCTGGTCAGTATTGGTAATAAACTGGTCGGACCAACATTTGAACCGTTTTCTTAATCTCACGTTGGGTATACACATAATCTAAGAACCTCGTCTCCCTCCTTTATATTGGAGCATGACATCTTATCATGGTTTTATGATTTTTGGTACTGGTATTCCACATCATAACATCATGTAGTGCATTTAGAGTTAAAGAGTTAATGCTCCAGCTCCGTGGATCATCAATAGTTCCAGGTATACCTGTCTCAGAAGAGAAGAACTCCATTCCCCAGAGGACTTTGCGATGCTTTGTGTTCTTACGTGTTTACACTCAGAGGGAAAGATAAAAACTGTCTGCGGTCATGGAACTCTCTCTTTCCTTTGGGATGGACTCAGCAGTGGGTGCTCACTGCCGTCCGCCTTCAGAGTTAGCGTAAGGCCTTCGGTTTATCAGACACTCTCTCTTGCTCATTTTATTTGATTTATTAGCTTTAATTCCAATTATATTGTATTATATTGTGTTATTTTGCTTTCCGATATCTTATTTAGTAAATTAGCTTTCCTTCTCAGATTGTTGTCGCTGTTTTGTTTTTAGGCCCATCTCCCTTTTCCCTTTTCCCTTTCCCCCTTCCCCTTCCCTGGGGCATGGATCCGTGGGTCCCCCGCACCAATCGTCACGGAACTGGGCTGAACCTGCCCGTAACCTGTTGACACATCTACACACAGAGATTTCTTATCTAGACTGAATAAACCAAGTAATTTCAGTCACTTCTTACTTGATTAAGATGTGAACAAAATATAATGCCATTGATGTGAGATGTCATTTTCAAATATATAACTCCTCCCCCCCCAACAAAAAATATCTGTTAGACAATACAAATAGCCCAATTCTTCTAAATTTTTGATCTAGGTACCACTGAATTAAATGAAATTATTATAACTCAGTTCAGTACTTACTGATTCAGACTTGCAGTTGTTAATTATAGTCAAAATTCAGATTCTTCCTGAAAAGATAGGGAGTGAGGGAGGGAGGGAGGGAACTTTATCTATCAGAGAAACATGAGATTGGTCTTTTAGCTCATTCTAGAGCTAGAATGTTCTTCTAGTTCAGGAGTTGGTAAGCCTCACTGAGGAGGCTTTAAACTAGGTTTGAACTGGAATGGAGATAAAACTAGGATCACTAGACATATGTCTTCAGGCAACATTCCAGGATTAGAAGCAAGATCAGTAGCTCAGCTTAAGTGCTTCTACACTAATGCATTCAGCGTGAGCAAGAAAGTCGATCTAGAAGCCATTTTGCAACAGGAAGATAATGACTTTATTACCATCACCAAAATATGGTAGGACCATTCTCACAACTGGAGTGCTGCAATGGAGGGCTATAAACTCTTAGATGAGATAGGCAAGAAAGGAAGAGTTGTGGCCTAGTGCTCCAGACTAATTACAAAGTTAATGCTACAATTATATTTTTAAAATAGTTGCAGCTTATTTCATTGGTAATTGTAAAAATCTTCATGTCACAGTCAAATACTGCACAAGATATTGGCAAACCAAGTTAATCTGCTGTTTCTGAAGAGGGAATGAATTTCCATAGCTGAACTTTAGAAAGAATATTTCTGTACAAACACAGAAAATGATTTCTGGAAAGATAAACATGTTAAGAAGCAAAATGTTAAACCAAGGATAATGAAAGGAACAGATCTGAGCTGCTAACTTTCCTACACTTAAAGACTCAGTAGGAACTGAGTAAGATTTTATGTGTATATAACAAGAAAGAAGGGAGAGATGTTTCACCTTTTTTTCAAAGAGGAAGAAATAACATTAATGAGAGAAGAGATAACTTGACAGATCTTTGTTTCTGTTGCATACATTCACCATAGAAATATTGCACATGTATGAGGGCTACTTTTAAAGTAACACCTCCTATTTTGTCATGCTGGCCCATGACATCAGAGGCAGATATCTGATATGTCAGTAGAGGCTGAACCTTTCTGTCAATCTGCCATTACATTTTATTGCCATGTGACAAATAACACCAGAGGGGTATTCTGACAAAATGGAATCTGACATGAAAGTGCGGATAGAGCAAAGACGATTCAATGAATTCCTCTGCAGAAAAAAATTGCACCCACTGACATACATTGATGCTTGCTGAATGTTTATCATCACCAAACAGTGGATGTGAGCACAGCGAGGCTGTGGGTGATGCACTTTAGCAGTGGTGACAGCAATGGTGCGTCACGTTCACTGTTACAGTTTTTTACAAGCATGGTATGTGGGCAGTTCATCACTGGTCAAAATCCATAGTGGATGGTGAAGAGTCTGTTGAGAATGGTGTTTTATAGTTGAAGATTTTCACTGTTAAATATTTTTTACTCATTTATTTTAGCATAAATATGTAAGATTTTTTTGTCATAATGCACATTGTAAATTATATATCACGACTAAATCCTTAAGAGTGATTCTAATTTTAACAATATGTGACATTTCTGAAAGAAAATTATTACCTCCAATTTCAAACCATTAAAAAGTTTTGTCCTATTTTCATACTCTAAAGTTTTCTACTTTAGTTTTTCAGATTCAGGGTTATATTCTTTCCTTAATGCTGAGCTATTTAGCTTAAGCAAATGAAAAACATTGGAACCTTGTGATATTTAGGGGAAATTATTAATCTTGCATTTATAGTCCAATCCAGATAGGATTCTTTAAACACAGCTTAAACAAAATGACCTTCATGTGGTTAAGATGAAAAGCACAGCAAAGCTCCCAAATGTAGATGATTATTCAACCACATTACATGAAGCTAACTAGTTATGAGGTTTCTGGGAAGATAGGTTCAAGATACTCCCATAATATCATGTGACTAGCCAGTAGGTAATTTATCCTGTACAATGAAAGAAGTCGTGAGGAAGATTTCAGTTTCATAAAATATGAAGAATTATTTTTTGTTAATTTCTTTGCTTCAAATTTCAAAGTATGGGGAAAATGCACTTTCTTAATCAGAAAAGTATGTAAAAAATTCCTCTTACAGTTCATGCAGTCAGTTTTCAAATGAGGCAGGACAGAAGGAGAATTGGAGAAAGCATGTAAATTGACATCTTTAGAATTATTTAACAATGAAATATTCACTACTTTCAGATGATCTCCCTACAGGCAAACACAGGCTCTAACTCAACTGCAGTGTTTGAAATCAGCTTTGATCCTTCTGACAGCCTCCACAGAAATTGTATTAATGAAGAATGTTTATTGATATGACAACACTATGACATACAGATACCTCTAGAGTATATTTGACTGAATTTTATTTTATTTCTTCTACTACCTTTCTCTTTCTAGGCTGCAAGTTACTCATGTTAGATTTCAAATTTCTGATGCACAGTATCAGTTCCTACAGAGGTTATAGGATTACTGAAGTAACATCTTGAAGAAAAAAACACGTCAGTGTTTATCTAATTTGCTTATATTTCATTATCCTATGAATTTGCCTAATTAGACAAAATTTATGTAAATTTATCACATATATTTTGTGTTGATGGGGTAAATAATTTTAGCTCCTCAATTTTATATATATATTTTTAATTTCAGGTTAATCCTTCGTATATTAGCCAGACTCCTTGTAATTCTGCTAAACAGATTATTGTCAGGATTTTTTGAGTTGAAGTATGATTTTTTTGCCTTACTTTGTCTGTCATTAAGGAAATATGAAAGGAAAGGAGTAGTCTGGCGTATAAATAATGCAATAATAATAATAATAATAATAATTTTTCAACTTGTGAATCCAAAAGGGAAGTGCTGCACTTTCGGTTCTAAACTTATCTAATAATTACAATTAGGGTTCTGTATTTCATGAGATCTGAGAAATAGAAGATTTACCATTATGTAGACACCTAGTCAGAGAACAGAACCAAGCACAAGTGTTTCACTTTTTCTGTTTTTGAGGATTTATTCATAAATTATAATTCAATTATTATTTAAAAATATTGCTTCTAGTTAAAAATAATTAAAAAAAAAAAGAAGGCCCATTTCCATAGTAAAAATGCATAAAACCATGATTAAAAAAATATTGGAGGTGATCTGTGTTCTGTGAGATGTTCTATTATGCAGGGAAGATCAAAATAACTTACTTGCATTTTTGTTTGTATATATCTAGAATTTAGGAAGTACTGTACATTTACGTCTGCCAAATAGGACCTGTGACTTGGTGAATAAATGGTCGTCATTAAATAGCTAAGCATACTGAACAATTTCTCATAAATTGAACAAGGAATTCCCATTGAAGTCTGAAGTAATATTGCATACAGGAAAGTCTTCTTTACCAATTATTTCATTTGAATTTAATAGCTGCTTTCAGTTATCAATGTGTGTATTTTAAAAGAAAGTTTAAATACAGATGAAAGTATTTCCTTAGAGAAAAAGAGTGCTTGACTTTAGGTTTTATGAGTCTTTTTCCATGTTATGAGTTATGGTCCACTAATGCCTATACTATATTCTATATAAATATATAAATATTATTTAATCAGTGTGGATTCTGAGACTGTCTTATGGTATATCCTCATCTATATGTCAAACAAGGTTGTTTTTATTTTTGTTTGTTGTTGCTGTTATAATAATGTAGGAAAGATTACAGAAGCAAACAGAAAAACTACTGTATGCTATAAGACAGTAGTCTGTGCTACTCCATTCTTTCTAATGGTTACAGCGTGCTCCATTAAGGGAAATCTCATCATTCAGTGACAGATGAAGTGGAAAAATTTGAATCTTGTGCAGAAAGAAATACAAATGATAAATCAAATTAACAGTTCTATGTGGTCAATGACTGTGTCTAATCTTTTATGACAGCTGCTACCTGACAGTGAGTTATTTAACTTAGTCTGTGCTTCACTAGTTGTTCAATAAGCCTTTTCATGGAACTGAGATCTGCTGAGTAATATAGTTTTTCTATCTTACCTCTCTATTCTATACAGTATAATTGAGACTGATTCAATTTATTTTGTTGGGGCTGATATACTTGTAGATGATCACTGATAGACTAAAAATAAGTTTAGGCAGTCAAACACATAACCACAACACATCACAACAATAAAAATAATAATAAAAAAAATTGTTAGCTTCAACTCTTTAAGTCACAGTGATAGAAATCACAAAAGAGAAAGTTCTGTAGTTGTAAGTAGAAAGAAAGATGATCCTGAAGGGTTAGAGATAAAGCCTAAATATAAAGTGCCTTAAATATGTTGCTATGGTTTCCAAAAATGTGAGCTACTGATGAAGTTAGTACAAGATAAAGAACTGCTCAACGCTTTCAAAAAGAAGCCTGTTGTTATTTTTATTAAACAAAGTATGCTGTCTATTGAATGTATGCCCTGTGGTATGGATAGACCAGAAAACATGAAAGTTTTCCATATTTCTGCATAGCAGGAGTACTAGTAGCAACAAGAACAAAATCTACAGAAGTATCAAAAAACAGGAGTGTTCATGGGTAGATTTTAAAGTCTTTCACAAAGGGACAGAATTTTCTGAATATCAAAATAATTAGAAAAGTGTCTCTTGATGCAGCTGTCGGTATTTATAACACATTTTGCTCATTTAAAAACTGTTAGAACATAAAAAAACTGTTTTGCATGCTAGTTAAAAATAATTTTAAAAAGTCAAACCATTGTTAATAACAACAAACATGATGATTATCTGTGGTTTTCCTTACCACTACTGGCTCTGCTAGAGCATGTTAATAAATGTTGCTACAAAAGACAGAATAATCTTTATTTAATCATCAAAGGGAACAATGAGAAGGTGACAATAATCATGTTTGAATGACTTCAATCCTCTATATCAATCTCTGCTTCCACCTGCCTATTGGCAATGGGTATGGATTCAGTGTACACAGGTTGCTCTGAAAGTAATGCCTCTATTTATTTTCATGGAAAGTAAAACAGATACAGAAATCACAACATAGTATTTAATAGAGGCAGTTCTCATCTACAAAATACTATTTTTCAACATAATCACCAAAATTAGCTATGTATTTATGACAGTGATGAACAAGGGCTTTTCTGCAAGGTGCTCAGCTTCAGGGCAGACACATTCTGCACCAACACAAGGAATTGCCTCAGTGGGAGTGAGAAGTCCTTATCAGGAAGAATCTACTGAATGCCATTAGCCCTCTTTGTGGAGGCAGTGCTCTGATGTGGCTGAGGCAGGGTCAGGAGCAACAGGGCCACCATCCACAATACAAGGAGGCTGCTAAGGAGTGCAGCATCCAACTTGGCCTTGAATGCCTCCAGGAATGGAGTATTCACAACTTCTCTGGGCAAATTACAATGCCTCACCAACCTTCAAGTAAAAAAATTCTTCCTAATATCTGAACTAAATCCCTCTTTTAGGTTAAAATCATTCCCTCTATTGCAAAGACACTATGAGACAGTGTAAAAAGATGTTCCCCTTCCTGCTTATAAGCTCCATTCAGATGTTGGAAGGCCACAGAGGTCTCTCTGGAGATTTCTCGAGATAAACAAGCCCAGATTCCTCAATCTTTCCTCACAGGAGAGGTGCTCCAGCACTGTGATAATCTTCATGTCCCTCCTCTGGACCAGCTCCAACAGCTTCATGTCTTTCTAGTGTTGGGGGTCCCAGGCCTAGATGCACCAGATAGGGGCTTACAAGAGCAGAGTACAGGGGAAGTATTCCCTCCCTCATACTGTTGCCCAGACTTCTTTTGATGCAGCCCAGGATAGAGTTGGCTTTCCAGGCAGCAAGAACACACTGCTGGTTCATATCCAGGACCTTGAAATCCTTTTCTGTGGAGCTGCACACAATGAGTAAATAATCAAATAATCAATGAAACAAACAAACAAACAAACAAATAAAGCAGCGTCACTGAACATAATACATACAAACCTACATAAAGCAGTGCCAAAGAAAATTTCTGGGCACTGGAACAAGTTCTTTTGAAATGTTTTTCTCTTAGATAAATTATTCTTACCATTTGCACTAAGCAGCACTATCTTAAGCAATCACTGACAAAGATTTGAGTCAGGAATTTCCAGAGTTCAGGGTAACAAGCTTTTTGTCTGTGTGTACAGCAATTTAGAGTGTAAAAAGTTCTCCTATCACATAATGCAGGCATATATAGATATGCATATAGAATGATAGGTAGCACAGAAGTGCATTCATGAACTGGAAAACTTCAACTCTAAGTATCAGTAAAATTGAGAACTTTATTCAATTTTTAATTCTAACAATAATAAAAAAGTTAGCCTAACTGAAACTAATGTTCAAGAGAACTGAGATTTTGTTGTTTTTCTTCATTCCAACAATGAATGAAATTCATATATATCGTACATTGCAAGGTTATATTGCCAAATCAGATTCCGATGAACTATTTTTATATGGTATTACTTCTTTTCTATTTTCTCTCATTTTAGTTCTTATCTTTCAAACTGAGTTTTTGACAAAGGAGATGTAATTTTGAGTCTTGCTGTAACAAGTGTGTGTCTGCTTCTGATTGGAAGAATATAGATGATAAAATGAGCTGAAAACCTGCATAATGATCACTGAGGCTGTAAATATTTCATATTGTATGAGATTTGTTCTTCATTCCAGCTTGAATTTTGCCTTAACATGAAAGTCTGTGTCAAACTCCTCTAACATTGAGCAAAGCACTTTGATGATTAATTTTCTCACTCAGAAAAAGCATTAGTACATTTTAATGTTTAAAGTTTTAAGCTGCCTAGTAGGCAACAGGAAACATGAGCTACACACTCTTTACCTTTTTAACTCCACACTGACATACTTACTGAGTGAATTAATTCTAAATGTAATCCTAACACATCTCTGATTTTGTATTATACTAAATTAAGAAATTCTCATTTGATTCTCTAACCACTTTTCAGGGAAATTTATTTAATACATTATGTCTCTCAACTTTAGCTTTTACGCTCTCTGTAATTAAGACAGCTTTTGTTTTATTTAAATGTTCTCTACTATTTTCTTAAGTATTCATTTGCATATGAGTTAGGTTTGTATTGAGTTTCCAGCAGTGATACTGATCTTTGAAAAGGATTATTTTTGCACATAACATCAATTAAAACACATTAATAAATACTTATTCCATATTTAAATCAAATAGTTAAGATATCAAATAGTTTGCATATTTGGGCTTTTACATTAAGGATTTCTAAATTTGGAAACTCATTGAGTGCTTGGAAATTGTAAGATCCTTCCTTACTTTGCTTCTCTAGAAAATTGAACAACAGCTAAATGAGTGTCCATATGAGAATATTTCATCTGCAGTTAATTTGAGTTCTCTTGGGTACAATGATCAAAGAAAAATTTATATTCACGTAATCATTGGTTTAGTTTGACCACGAATCTGTTGCACTGCTAATTTTAAAGGTCAAAGTCAGTGATCAGAAGTAACACCACCAAAAATCATTTCATTGCAATCACTATACGAAGTGAAGTAATTCAATATATATATATGAATAGCAATTGGCATACATCTAGTTCGAAGTCAGTTTCTTTTGGACTTACTATAATACAACAGATAAGAATTTCAGTATAAGTTGGAAAATAAAAGGTGAGTTTGAGTTTGTAATTTTTTCTTTCTGATAATCCATTTACCTAAACTCAAATTTCCTGGTTTCAAACTAAAAAAATTACAAACGGACTAAGCTGTAATTATTTCAGTGAAATTATCATATTAGTTAAAGAGGTGCACTTACAGTACTTTCACAGATTTTCCAATCAATAATCATTGATTGGAAAGATTTTTCACACTATTAAAAAAAATACATAATTAGGAGTTTATTAGATGAAACTGTACCAAGTCTTAGCATTGAAGATTTCTGATAAAATACAAATAAACTAAACTTCCAGAAAAGCAGATTTGGAACAAAATACCTGAAGGGAGAGTGTCAATGGGTTGTGGACAGTCTCTTCTCAGTGCTGCCCAGCAATAGGACAAGAGGCAACAAGCTCAGACCTAAATATGGGAAATAATGGAAGAGGTTGCTCAAAGAGGTTGTGGAGTCTCCTTCCTTGGAGATATTCAGATGTTTGGAAGTGGTCCTGACTAATGTTCTCTTACAATGGATCTTGCTTAAGCACAGGATTTGGACTTGTTTAACTCCAGTGGTACCTTCCAACATCAGCTGTTCTGTAATTCTGTGTTTTTTGTGAAATATATAAGTTATTCATGCAGAAAACCATTTTTATAATGATGTGTTATCTTTCAAGGTTAAGTGAATCAGATTGCTTTGTATAAACATGGAAAAAATATATATAAGTTCAAAATTTTGCATATCTTCCCTTTTTTCCCTTGGTAGTAAAAGTGCTTCTCACTGTTGATATGGAAATATTTGATAGTACTGTTGAGTGTGAATTAGAACTTCTGTTTTATCTTAAATCATAAAAATAAAACTGAAATCCACTAAATTAGATCAAAACAGACCTCTCTAAATGCCCAGTTTCTGAATACGGAAGTGACATGAGGAAAGATTGAACAAGTATAGTGATCTTAAAAAGTGAACAGTATGCATTACTGAGAACTAATAAGCATAAAATTAAAATTCCATATAAGAATGGGATCAAAAGTTTTGATCCAAGAATGCTTATTTTACTTTTCCATATAAAATTCAAATTAAATCTTGAAAGAAGATGACAGAAGTTCTCCTTCTATCTTGTTTTAGGCCAATACTTTAAATTTTGAATGTTACCAGGTAGCAGATAATATTTTTTGTGTGTGTGAACTTTTGAATCCTCGGGTGGAAACCTCCTACTTCCGAGCTGCAATGGGTATAGGCTGGCTGTAAATTTCTTAGCACTTGGATTAAACAACAATATGTTTTGAATCATTCCATTACTACATAATTATGTCATGTAAGCACACTTAGGAAGGTGATGACACATTATACTTCTGTACATTGAGTATTTAGGTTAGGAAAATACGGAATTTGGGGCCAAAAATAAGGGCATACAAAAAACAAGAAATTGTCTCAGAGACAAGGGTTTTTGGAAAGACAAAGGCAAAGATCTGGTTGGAGGAAGAATCCTGGAGGTCAGAGAGAGCTGCAAGAGATGAAAGCCAAGATATGACTAGGGACAGGGTGAACAACAGCACTGCATGCTATGACATTCTGCCCAGCTCTCTTGGACCATCACCAAGTTTCCTTAAGGGAAGAGAAGCTGAGACCTAGCAAACACAAAACTGTGGACAAAGAAGTGAATGTCCAGTTCTTAGCTCTCCAGTTCAAAAAAGACAGGGATCTCCTAGAAGGAGTCCAGTGAAGGGTCACAGGATCTGGAACATCTTCCTTATGAGTAAAGATTGTAATCTGGGTCTGTTCAGCATGGGGGAAAAAAGACTGAGGAGAGATCTGATTAATGTTTATAAATTTCTAAAGGGAGTTTAGTTTTATTTGTGTTTCCTTTTTTTCTTTTTTTTTTTCCTGTGAAGTATTTTGTTGTGCCTGTGCTCATAAAATTGAACTAAATAATACTTCACATGTTTATGCCTTTTTTTAATCCTCTCCTTAACTAGTCTTTGATCTCTGCGAGATAAAAAGCACAACATAGTACAGTATCCCTGTGAAAAAAAGTCTTTAATTGGGCTGCTAGGGTTATAAACTTGCAGCTACGTGCTATGTTGCTCACCTTTTTGAATTCCTTTACAATGTTTGATGAAAAACATACAGTTGGTTGCCTACTTTATCCAACGTAGGTTCAAGCTCCAATGTCCGGTAGCATATGAAGAAGAGATCATATCTTCAACTGCTGCATAATATGTCCAGAGTATAAAAGTAAGAAACAAATCATTACTTGCTTGACTTGAGGTAATAAAACTTAGAAGTGAAAGTGGTTTAATCATGCACTGGGAAGAAAAAGTATTGAGTTTTGGTGACTATATGTAGGATTTTTATATCAAATAATCATTGAAAAAGATAAATATGTATCATTTGATGTCAGAGAAGAGAGACTGGGGTTCTCAAAAAAGAGAGAAACTATTAAGTTCTAATTATGTTCTATTTACTCTTGTTCTTTAGATTGTAATATCCTGAATTATTTTCAGTAAATTTATAATCTGACAGGTAGGGCATAGATAAAGCCTTTGACAGGAATGGTACAGGGAGGAAAGAAAGATATATAACTCCATTCTCCATGACAGAAGGAGAAGTTCTGGACAAAATTTTCTGTTTCTATCTTGATCATTCTTACAGTGTGTTTAAATACTTCATCTGGATCTGACCCTAAGTGGTTTGTCCAAAGATATCTGCAAGTTAGTGGCAGAATTTGGATAACAGTTTAGAAATTGCTGATCAACCTGACTAATGATCAATCCATCAAATGAAGCTGAATAGAAAAACGCATCTCCAGCTGTTAGAGAACACATGCTGTAGTAAGAATTAAAAGGAACCAGCTGTCTATAGCCTCTGAGAAATTTTAATAGATCCACATTTTTCTACACAATCATGCTGTAATTACATGTCACCCCAGGTGTTCTCAATATGATTACTCCCTCTAAAACTATAAGTGAGGCATGAGACAGCCCATACAGCTGCAGAAAAAAAAAATAATGAAGCAGCAGGGTTTCTCTTTTTCTATGTGTGCTGGTTTGGTGCTGTTTATATAGCCAATCTGTTCCATGGGAATGCTGAGAGAGCCCTTATGGTCCTAGGCATCCAGGGACCATAGATGCTGATCTGTAGTAACAGGAACAAGGAATCCAGCTATTTTTTTGACAAAGTTATCTATCACATATTTACTGTAAAAGCCATTCTGAGAGGCACAAACACTTTTAGAGAAGAATATGCCAACAGAAATAAAAGGTATCATTGTTATTTCCAGTAATTTAAAAAATATTATTTTTATCTACACAAAGAAATGTATACAGTTTGAAAATATAACCTGTTCTATGCCTATTCTTAGGAAGTTTTGAACTGTCATATACTGCTTCTAAATAGGTACCCAAGTCCAAAGTATCTAGATACTTGCAGTTTCTCTTAATTAGCAGTATTTCATTTCACCCTTCAACAAATATTAAAACATCCATTGGGCACATAGGCACATGAAGAAGCTATATCCAAAGGTCAGAAACATAGGTTCTTATTCCTTCATCAAGTTGAGAATTCTAACCAGAAATTAAGGATGTCATCCTGAAATTATGGATGGCTAGATAATAAATTCTGCAAATTTCCAATGAATCAGGCACTCACCATGATGATCAGTGAAGGCTTGATTTTCAAATCATGCTAAATCAAGTGCAGAAAAACAACAACAGCAACAACAAATCATTTTCAAAGTAGAAAAAGTGAGCCAGAGGTCTTTATACTTAAACTTGATACCTACTTTGCTTTGCTAAATTTTTGCTAAAAGACAAAGTAAAAAGCATCAGTGTTTAGTTGGGAATTATGGTGTATCATCTTGTGAAATCAACTCACGATGACTGAAGTCTTACTGTCCTAAAACCAACCTGATATTTTAGGTCAGAAAAGGTATTCATAGGAGGTAACTATGAAATTTATACTGTCCTTCAGTAGGGAAACAGGCATGATTTCCTTTCTAAACCTTTCTAAGGACATAGATAAAGAAACTGTCAGAAAATAAAGAAGAGGTAGCTTATATTAGATGAAAGCAATGTGATCGGAATTGTGGTTTTTGTGACTTTTTTAACTATCAGCAAGTTCACTGATATGAAGTTCAGTGTAAGCTGAGGAAGTGCTTCCAAATACAAACCTGTCAAGCTAAATATGAGTAGACACAAAGTCTTAAGAAATTAACATATACATATACGCAGAAAAGCAGTCAAGCAAATACTTTAGTGACTGATATCTGGATTCCAAATTCTATTTAATAAGTTACAATATATATATTTGCAAAAGAAGTTTTCTAGTTCCTAACTTCTTATTCACCTAACAAGTAATGATGAGAAATGAGGAGAATACTGGAAGAACCCCAGCCCTGTGCAGCTAGCACCTCTCTTAGCACGTAGACTAATCAGAAATGGTCTGGAACATGGAATGTGAGTGAGCCAAACTCAGAGAGGTCAATGGTTAGACAGGGCTGGACTGTGAGTAGCTGAAGACATGTCCTGCTGTGACACAACAGAGGCAGGGATTGATGACCCTGCGGGTTAGAACAGGGTCCTTAACCGTAGGCAGAACAGAAGGAGCCTTGATGGTCAGGGCTGTTGGTTTCCTCAAAGTCTAGTCCATTGTTACAAACTTTATAATGTGACTTTATAAGAATTTTTAATTGGTATGATGGAGTTTGACTCTGTAAAATGCAAAAATGCCTTATCTTTAATTACATAAATATTATTTCAGTCATAAAAACGGGCTAACAATATTATAGAAGTAATATGAAAGATATCTGTTTTTTATTTTTTTATTTTTTCTTGATTTGCAAGTATAACTCAAGTACAGCTAAAACATTATTAGTTTTAAAATATTTGAGCATTTGGAATTTTAAAAAATATAAAAATAAGTAAGAGATATATTTATACTTCTATCTTAGAGTAGTGTAATTATAAAACTCCTTGTCTTCAATGTAGTAAAAAATTATTTTTAAAATTCTAGAAACATGGGTGACATTGTGTGAAGTATCACCGTATAAATAATTGTAGAATGTACCTTAACTCTGAAATCAGTGTCAGTAATAAAAATGACTAAACTTTTAAATATAGGTTATTATATTTTTGAAGCCCGTTCCTTTACAAATCATTTTTATTTATACATGAACTATGGACTAGCACCCCAGAATATGATATTTTAAAGACCTCTTAATTTAGCACACTGACTAAAAAGGAAGCTGAATCACTTCATCTGAAAGTTTCTAATGGAAGAAATACTGTATTCCTAATTAGTTTCTGAACATATATTAGACCTTTCTGCTTATAAAATGAGTTACCCAAAATATTTTATTATATGGACTATAAATAGTGTGAATTACATATGATTTTGTAGTGAATATTCTCCAATAAAATCTTTTATAATTTGTAAGGATTTCCATAACCATGGTAATTAATAATATCTTATTGGAATGGATTTATTAGACACTATTATTCAAATTAATATCTATGGACATCCCACCAACATGATCTGCCTTTCATTTCTCATTGATTTGGTTCAAACTCTGAAAGCACCGATAGCAAAATGCTCACAGATGAACTTTGTTTGAGTTTCACTGAGGTTATAAGGTCTAAAAAGTATATCTTGTGAAAAAGAAGACACTAATTTTTGTTGTTGTTGTTGTTAAGCTGCTCATTTAGAATAACTTCTTTTGTATGCTTAGGTACCACATGTTAAACCTAACTCTTATCATCAGTACTAAAATAGATACCTTTCTGAAACAAAAATAGAAAACTTTCCAGTTTGGTAAGTGGTTCTATTCCTGCTTATTGAATATAAGTATTATATATGGAGGTCATTTTACTACTATTATACTTTTTTTATTTTTGTACCCTTCAACAATATGATGCTTGATTTCACAATTAACTTGTATTTTACTATGCTTTCACTTCTGAATGTTTGAACTGTCTTGAATTAGATTTTAAAACATTTTCATTTTCAATTATATGATTGATTTTTTCCTATTTACAGTAGCTCAAATCTATTTTTCATGCATTAAATAGCATCCATTTGAACTTAATTTCATATCGCTCTACTGAACCCCTAATAACTTAATGCCTCTCCAGATCCTGTGACCAGTCACTCTTGTTCTCAAATTAACGCTTCTGTCTCAAGTATGAATCATTTTTTCTGAAACCTAAAAAAAGCATCAAACATGTTCTCTCTATGCAAGTGTATACTATATATTTCAAAAGAAAAAGTAAACACGCTAGTAGTCTGATCAAGTATCAGAAAATTATTCTTCTTCAGTTTATTGCTGTTAAACTCAAGTAAAGGAAACTTCAATCCGTCTTGCAGTGGGGGCAATAATCTATACCTAGTATGCAAAATTGACAACTTCCATTTTGAGAAGGGGAAAGACTAAATTTCTTGGGTAGTGATGTTTTCTCCAAGAGATTTTAGAACTAAGAAGCATTTTGAATATGAAACAACAAAGCTGGATGAAATTCATGTTTTAATTTGCACTAATTCAAAGGCTGAATATACAATGTTGTATGATTAAAACTCAATTATATAGAAAGAAGCCTTTTGAATCTTCATTTTTAAGTGTCACTATTATTTTTTACAGAAGAAATCCAGTTTTGTCTGCTAAAATGTATTGGTTGTTGCTGTTTTGTTTTGATTTGATTTGTTTTTCCTTTATTATCCCAACGTTAGTAGGTAAAATGTCATGTAGCTGATAAAGCCTGAGTCTAGTAGGTGACTAGTAATCACTATCTTTGGCTTCTATAAATCAAAGGAAGAGGTCTAAATCTTTTTCTTGTATCCTTTGTTCTCACATCTTAATAGATTTACAGTTTTAGGGCTACAGAAACAGGAAATGTAATGACATGTAGAACTGCTGTTTATTACACATTATAGGATTTTGGAAATAAAATTAGAGAAATACAAGAAGATGTAAGATGGGAACTCATCAGTTGTGACAGCAACAGAAGAATTGTTCGATGCGTAGCAGCAGGACGCATAATGTTTATGAGCTACAAATAAGATACAATTAGTCTTAAAAGTGTTCTTACAGAAATGTATTTCTAATACAGATTAGGAAGTATTGATGACATATCATAAGGAATTCATTTGGAATTTCCTTATGAAAAGCAAATGTTACACAGTTGTAAAAAAACAACATGTATAAATAAAGGTTTTGAGAATAATTGAGAGAAGGTATGTTTTAAGAAAAGGAATGAAGGACACATGGAAAAAAATCGTACTGACATCAAAAAAATAAGACTACTACATGACTCTAATTTTATACAATGTTCATACTGATTTAAACTGAAGTAGAGTGGCCTTTTAGAAATCCATTATTTTAACATGAAAAAACACAGGCTTATTAGTAGGCTGAATGAAGAACTTTCACAAACAAACAAACAAACAGTATTAAATAAAAATAAAAATATAAAAATATATTTAAAAAAAAAAAACAGACTGTTAGTTAAGGCAATGGAGAAAATTTAGGTAGAGTGCTTTCAAGGTTACTGCATATAAACTGCTTCCAGTTACATATTAAAAAACACATTGTATTTTCTTGAACTCAAACATAGAAGTATGAAACGTTTAAAATACATTGTTAAATAGAAATGATTCAAAGTTCAACCAAAGAAAAAGTTTCCAACAGATTGACTAGAACTACTAAAAATACATTAAAAAATCCCAAATATGTGTACAACTGCTTTAGAAATAATAGAAAAAAGTCATTTTAAAACACTTAATTATGATTAATAATTACAACTATCTTGCTGCTTTCTTGTTAGTGGTACGTTTTGCACAGTGTTCTATGCCTCCTGATGGCTTCTCACCAACAGAGCACTCTTCTGAATCATCTATTACCTACTGATTGTGTGAAACATCCCAGCTAGTTCTAAACTACATATGGTCCCTGAATCTAAGAATAAACCAAAACTAGATTATGTGGTATAAAAGAGATTAGCATGCATAATAAGACTATGAATTAGCTTATTTTTCATTCATTTCTGCTTTCCATTTTGGAAAATGAACAGAAAGGATAAACATGGACTTATGGTTCAAATAGAAGTAGAGTATGCTACATTAAATAGAGTAGAGTATGCTACATTAAAGATTAATGAAGATTATAAGAACCAGAACCAGCATCAGCTGGCTGTATAAGATTAGCCAGGGCAATATAGTAAGTCCTATGTGAGAGCATCAGGTTCATTAAGTTATCCAGTTACGGAAATAGCAAGGAAAATGATAAACAAATGCATACATAAATCTGAGGAGCAGAAGCAATAACCAAGACCAGAACTCCTCACCTGCTGATTGACTGGCTATTAAGAATGTACCCAGTACTGACAGGACTTGATAGGAACTTATTAACTTATAGGCATGAGAAAACATGGTTTATGCAGGATACTTACCATCAGTGTTGGAGGCAATATGATGCTTATCAGTGTGTACCAGAAGGGATCTGTGCAAAAACAAGAACTTTGAAAAACTTATTAGGGGATTCTTAGGGAAAATAGGGTTTGGGAAAAGGGGTATCAGATAAAAACAAGGATGGAAAAACAGGGAGGTGGAAGGCAGGAGTTTAGTCACATATAAGTAGTCATCAGTCAGTGGGCTTGTATAACTAATCTCTGCACTGAATTATTATGATCTGCCCTATCTTCTCATTAAATTCTTTGTAAAGTATCTTTCTAAGTAACTTTCTATGTAACTATGTAACCCTACCTGTGGGTGCTGCAAAGTTTGCATTTCAGTGAGTAGAGAGGTTGGGATAAATGAGATAAAGTGTCAGCAACTAGAGTGACCAGAGTGTGTATTTTTCCCTAGTAAATTTTCATCAGATTAAAAGTCTCAGCTAGAATTTGTAAGGATGCCCACGGGAATCACTAGAATTTTGAGAAGCTTATGTGCAACTTTAAACAAAACGCTGTACATACGTATCCAACCAGATAATTACACAGTGCTTCAGTATGTGAATTATGTTCCCATATTCACATGCAAAAAACAATTTTCCAATACAAGACAAGTTTCAGGTTTTATTTATGTTTCCCCATGATTATTTTATGCTTTCCTTTTCTCCAGTGTGAACAACTTCTCAAAATAGAATTTATTTATTTATTTATTTATTTATTTATCCATTTTGTCATAAGATCAGCTTATTTCTCCTAGTACGTCCAGAAAGTGCTCAGGTCAGTGTTTAGACTCCTGAGTAGAAATAAAACAATCAATTCCTAACTTTAGGCTGAATAGTTGATTTTATCTTTACAGAACAAACAATATAAAGCAGAGGACAAAAGTTAACACTACCCTCAAAATTTTAAGTAAAGTAAAAGTAAAAAGTAAAAGTAAAGTAAAAGAGGACCTCCAAAGGTTATCTATTCCTACCTCCATCTTCAAGAGAGACCACCTAGAGCAGTTAGCAAAGGACTGTGTCTAGTTCTAGATACTAAGCAGTTTGAGAGACCATAATTATAATTGAGGAATCTCTAAATGTGTCTGTGTAACTTAAGAGAAGGAGAATGTACTTTCAGATGTGAACCTCAATCTTGATTAGAAAAAAAGGAGGATTAGAACTTTATTAACTGTCTTTATGATTTATGTGAGTGTGTTCTTTCCAGCAGTTGATGTGGACAGTTTTTCAGCATTCTCTCTGTGACTAAATGTGTACTTGTCTGGAATACATTTTCAGTCTCCCTAATGTACCAAACTTCTAAATGGGAGAACAGCAACCATGTCCATTGACTTGGGACAGAAAACCCAGGTATTATGGTATGCCAGGTTTTCACAGGATGGCTTTATAATGCCCACCAAAGAGAGCTTGTTGGATATTAAGCTGCTTTTGAAGACTTGGATACATTTTTTCTCTTCAGCCTTCCTGATTTCAACTTATTATTTTTCTAAGTGATACTAAACTTTAGAGTAACTGTAAGATGTCCTGGGCAATAATGTGTAATTCTTCTGCTCTACATGACTACATTAGAATAAAATGAATCATATCCAACAAGTATAAATCATACCTTGTAAGTACGTGCTTTGTTTTTTATTATTTTTATTTTTTTTCCAACTCCTAACTATAAAGGGAGTCTAGAATAATGATTTCAGACATCAGTGTTTCTACATAGATGTTTGTATTTGTTCAGATAAATCTCACTGTTACCAAATAGGTTCAGCTCTAGTAGGTTGAATTCAAGGTTGAATGAGAGAAAAAATAAATAAAAAATAAATTAAAAAACATCAAATTATGTGCTTGCAAGAGCAATATTGCACTACTGTAAAAATCGCTAAGCAAACAATCATCTAAAAATACAGGTTTATTAAAAAAATAAATCTTAATTAGCAAAGATTTTAAAATAAATAAAAAACATGGCAACCAATTTGTTAGAATGAAGCCACATTTTGCATATTTACCATGTTTGTATATGGTGTAAAGTTTTAATAATAGAGCTCTTCAATTGTTTGATATTGTCTTTCGTTAAATATATAATTGGTATGCAAGCATACTATCAATGTTTTACGGGCTGATTCAACCCGGTTCCATGACTAATGGGGTGGGGAACACATGGACCCACACCCCAGGAAAGGGGAAGGGGAAAAGGGAGAGGGAGATGGGCCTAAAAACAAAACAGCAGCAAAAATCTTAGGAGGGAAACTAATTTACTAAATAAGATATCAAAATGCAAAATAATACAGAATAATATAATATAATTGGAATTGAAGCTAATAAGTCAAATAAAATGAGAAAGAAAGTGTTCAAAACCAAAGGCCTTACTCTAAAAATTAAGGCGATAGGGCTAGGTAATTCCCACTGCAGACAATTTAGCAAAAATGGGGAAGTTTCAGGACTTGCATGGAGTTTTATCTTTCCCTCTGGGTGGAAAACAGGAACACAAAGTCCTCTGGGGTATGTAGGTCTTCTCATCTGAGAAATTTGGCAGCTCAAGGACTTAAAGCACAAACTCTTTAACTCCTAGTGCCTCACATGATGTTATGATGTGGAATATCAATAACAAAAACCATAAAACCATGACACATACCTTGTATATCAACTATAGAACAATATTATTCTGTTTATTAACATAATCACCTTTCCTGTTACGTATTCAAACACAGATCATCTTTTTTAAAATCAACAGTTATCTTACAAGAAGAACTTGGCAAATAGAAGGGCTGGACAATCAACAAGCACATGAAATTTAGTAAGAGCTTTTGCCAGATTTTACACTGGGGACAGGCCAAACCTGGCTATATGTGCAGTCTTCACTGTGAGAGGATGGAGCCCAGCAGAAAGTGAATCTAGAGTTCTGGTTGATGACCAATTGAATAAGAGTCAGCAGAGTGACCTTGAAGCCAAGTGAGCCAACTGTACCCTGGGGTGCTCCAGGTATAACATTCCTGGATTGTTAACATCTGCTCCATGTTGGTGTGGCCTCACTTTGAACACTGCGTGCAGTTTTGGTTTCAACACAGGAAGGACATAAAACTATTAAAGACTATCCAAAGGAGGGCTGCAAAGATGGTGAATTGTCTAGAGGACAAGATGTATGAGAATAGTCTGAGGTTCCTTGGTTTGTTCCACCCAGGGAGGAGGAGACTGAGAAGAGGTCTCTTGGCAGCCTACAGATCTTCATCAGGAAAATGAAAGGGCAGTATTGAACTCTGCTCCCTGGTGACAGTGATAGGTCTTGAGGGAATGGCATGGAGCTGTATCAGGGTAGGGTCAGATTCAGTATGAGGATAAGGTTATTCACTGAGAAGATGGTCAACTAGTGCCAGGTGGTCACACTGCCAAGCCTGCAGGAATTTAAGAAATATTTGGACAGCGCCCTCAGAAACATGACTTGATTGTTGAGTATTCCTGTGTGGATCCAGGACTTTGACTTGATTATTTTTGTGAGACTCTTCCAGTTCAGGATATTCTATGATTCTATGATCTAGATGTAATTTTGACTTATACCTGAGATCAGACGCATAGGATTTTGACTTATTTTATTGAACATCATGTTGATTAATGAAAAGGACTAAGCAAATTTAAGGCCTGCAAATTTTTCTTAGAGGTGTGATGAATTGGTTAGTATTGTGATATAAAGCAGCTCTTATGGAATAAAATATTGTTTAAATTTAAATAATAACTAAATAACAAAATTTGAATACAACAAAACTATATTGCTTATGTCATGATTTTATGATGTTTATTATTAGTATTGCACATCATAGCATCATTTAAGGCTCCATTTCCATGGACTGCTGAATTTCCAGGTACCTGCCTCTCAGAAGAGAAGAACTACATACCCTAGAGAACTTTGCATTCCCATTTTCCACCCAGAGGGAAAGATAAAACTGCATACAAGTCCCAAGACTTCCTGTTTTTCTTTCCATCTCATTAGTGGACGTTGCCTAACCATCTTGCCTTCAGCTTTAGCATAAGGACTTCATTTTTGGGACACTCTCCCTCACTTTATTTTATTAGCTTCAACTCCAAATATATTGCATTACACTTTATTATTTTGCATTCTGATATATTATTTTGTAAATATATATTTTTTCCCCTCCTCAGATCATTGCTGCTGTTTTAAGTCCCACCTCCCTACCCTTTCCCTTTTTCCCCCTTTCCCAGGGCATGGGTCCATGGGTCCTCTGCCCCATTAATCACAGACCCAGGCTGAACAGGCCCATAAATCAACTTATCTCTCCTAGCTGAAGACTTGCACAGGACAAACTTAACTGAAGATGTTAGGTGTGCAAGCTTGACTTCAGCTAAACTTTGAATCCAGTTTTACAAAGAATGCCCTTTATAAAGGTAGCAAAAATCTTCCTTTTTCACCTGTAATTTGAGCTTGATTGAACTAGTCTGACAACTCTGCAGGTACTCAGGGATAGGTTTCAAAGCATTTAGTTTTCTGCATTGTCTCAGGTATTTGCTGGAACAGCTGCTACCAAATCATTTTCTCCCTTAGATATCTTCTGTCAGCTTCTGCTTCAGTTAACCCCTAAGAATCATCAATTAAACAACACTAAATAACTAACAGATTGAAAATACATTATGTATTAACTATTATACAGCTCTACTGAAATAAATAGCAAGATCTTAATGAAACATAGTCTAATGTGATTTTGTTTTGAATTATAACTATGTTTTTATCTGTATGTGACATTCAAATCAAGAAGAGGAAACAGTAGCTAAAATAATCTATAGTGCGTGTATTAAACTGAATTATTTATTACTGTTTCAGTAATCATTGTGTCTTATGTTGTGATAATCATATCATAAAAGTTCTAGAGGGTCAGGTCAGGTTAACACTTGAATGCATAACTTAAGTGATATGCTAGAAAGGTGCTTCTAAAATATGAAGATGAGGGCTTTCATGAGGAGACATATTTTGTTTCCTAGAGTTGGAATGTTTTACATTTTTCATAAGTTCACTTCTGAGGTAGAATTTCAAAAGCATAACAAGTATTCTTTTTAAATAATAAATAAATAAAAAGAAGAAGAAAAAGAAAATCTTGAAAAACGTTTCAGAAAATAAATATTTCAGTAACCTTCTCTTACATCTACAAACCTTTTTAAATGCAGTATGATTTTAGATTTCCAAATACAGAAGTATCATCTAATAAACATTAGATCACATTATATACTTGACATTTTCACTTGTCTAGTTCTTACCACTCTTCCAGAATTCCCCAACAGAAAGAAGAAACACAGTGACTGTCAGTTGGGCAAAATTAAACTTAAATTTTTCATTTTGTCAAAAAGATATTTCATGAAATTCTTTCTGTAGGCAAAATATAGACAAACCTAATTTAATTTTTGTTATGTTATATCTGAATAAACATGAGGCAACCTTCATTTCATTCACTTAGTGCTGTTATTTTTTTCAATTGATCAGATTAAAGCTAAACCACATTTTAAACATATAAAAATATATGTTTTTATGTGTATTTATATTTTTCAACTACTTCATATAACTATTTATAATTGTTCTACGTAGAATTATATCCTGAAATTTCACTACAGTATTGGTGTGCTAGATTTCTGATGTAGTAATTATAAGCACTACCCTCCCACAAACTGAGGCAATCAAAAGACCTGTGATAGACTATTTTTGCTCTGTTTTGGCAGCAGTAATGTAATTTATTTATAAATGTGTCTTCTCATTCTCTTCTGCAATCAATCTTCATATAAAAAACAGTTCAAAATCCAAAAGAAGCACATGCAAATTCTGCTACAGTAATCATTGTAGTGTCATTATTTTTTTCAACTTAGTTTCACTGACTGATTCAGGGCATGAGAACTGAATATGAATAGGAATATATTTAAGTTATGGAGGACTGCAGTGCCATATTTTTCAAATAGTAATTTCACTCAGTTTTGTCACTTTAGACTCTCAAGTTTTATTCAGTCTTCTCTGATTTATTTCTTGATGTTTTAGAGAATCATAGAATCACAAAATCATGGAATGGCCTAAGTTGAAAAGGACCTCAAAGATCATCCAGTTTCAGCCCTCCTGCTATGGGTAGGTTCACCTACCACTAGATCAGGCTGCTCAGAGCCACATCCAGCCTTGCTATGAATACCTCTATGGATGGGGCATCCACAACCTCTCTGTGCAACATGTTCCAGTGTGTCACCAGCCTCTGAATGAAAAACTTCTTCCCAACATTCAACATGAATCTCCCTGTCTTAATTTAAAACCATTCCCCCTTGTCCTATCACCGTCAATCCATGTAAACAGTCCTTCCTCCTCCTATTGATACATTCCCTTCAAGTATTGGAAGACCACAATAAGATCTCCCCAGAGCCTTCTCTTCTGCAAGCTAAACAAGCCCAGTTACCTCAATCTTTCTTCATAGGAGAGGTGCTCCAGCACTCTAATCATTTAAATGGTCTTCCTCTAGATCCATTCCAAGAGCTGTGTGTCTTTCTTGTGCTGGAGACCCCAGGCCTGGACATAATACTCCAGATGGTGCCTCAGAAGAGCTGAGTAGAGGGGGACAATTACCTCCCTCTCCCTGCTGGCCACCCCTTTTTTAATGCAGCCCAGGATATAGTCGGCCTTCCAGGCTGCAAGTACGCAATGCTGGCTCATGTCCAGCTTCTCATCCACCAGGACCCCCGAGTCCTTCTCTGCAAAGCTGCTCTCCAGAAGTTACTCCACCAGTCTGAAGAAATACCTATGATTGCCCTGACCCAAGTGCAACAACTTGCACTTGGCCTTGCTGAACTTTATTAGGTTCACATGGGCCCACTTCTCCAATTTTTCTGCCTCAGTCTTCACTGGCAAGTGCTCTTCATACGGATGGTTTGAAAGATGGAAACTGGGAAATAATCCCCTTCCCACCGCCAGTGAAGACCACGTTTGTAACCACCTGAGGAACCTGTATATCCATAATTCTATATATACCAATCAGATACAACCTGGAGTCCTGAGGGAATTGGCTGATGTAGTTATCATGCCACTCTCAATGACATTTTAAAAATCATGGCTGTCACATGAAGTTCCTGGTGACTGGAAAATAGGGCAATGTCACACTCATTTTTAGGAAGAGTTGAATGAATGACCCAGGGAACTACTGATCTGTCAGCCTCAGCTCTGTGCATGGAACAGATTCTCCTGGAAGCTGTGCTAAGATACAAGGAAGAGAGGAAGATGATAAATAAAACCCACATGATTATACCTAGGACAAGTCCTGCCTGAGAAGCCTATGGCCTTTTATGAGGGCATAAATACATCAACAGATAAGGAAAGAGCCACTGGTGTCATCTGTGTGGACTTCAGTAAGACCTTTGACATGGTCCACCACAACATCCTTCTCTCTAGACTGAAAAATTTGATGTCTGGACTCAATGGATGAGGAATTTGTTGCAAGATTGTACCCAGAAGATTAGCAGTCAATGGATCATTGTTCAGGTGGAAATCAGTGACAGGTGGTATCCTTCAGTGATCAGTACTGAGACAGGCGCTGTTTAATATCTTCATCAATGACTTCAGTGGTAGGATTGAATGCACACTCAGCAAGTCTGCAGATGACACCAAGCTGTACAATGTGCTTAACATGCCTGAGGGATGGAATGTAATCTAGAGAGAAACCTAGACAAGCTTGAGCAGTAGGTCCAGGCGAACCTCATGTTTATTTTTTAATTTTTTGAAGTATGCATTTATCTTTGAGCTTTGTTTTGTTTGTTTGTTTGTTTTGCTTTGTTTTGTTTTGTTTTGTTTTGTTTTGTTTTGTTTTTCTCAGCAACTTACCACAAATAGAAGGAAGTTTTGACTGCAATTTATATATTATAGTTTAATTTAATAGTGTATGATGTTTTGCCTTTCTTTTAAATTAAAAAAAAAATAGAAAGAGAGGTACTATGGATAATTTTTTCTGTTTTTGTTCCAGTGTATTAAATAATTCCCTGTTGATAGAGATATGATATTAGTTCTACATTCCCCTTAATACTTGAAGAAAGAAAAGATAATCTTTTAATTAAATCATTACAAGAGATTTAAGAAATCCTTTGTTATTTCTAAAATCTCAGAAAAATCACATAATCAAAGAACTGTAGGGGACCTTTAGAGTGGGACCTCTAGAGATCTAGTGCAAACTCCCTGCCAAGGCAGGCTCCCTAGACAGGTTGCACAGGTAGGCATCCAGGAGGGTCTTGAATATCTCCAGCGAAGGAGGCTCCCCAACATCTCTGGGCAGACTGTTCCAGTGCTCAGTCATCCTCACTGTGAAGAAGTTACCACACACATCTATGCAGAACTTGCTATGCTTAAGTTTGTGAACATTTCCCCTCATCCTATCACCACACACTTCAGAGAATACACAAGGTTTTCTGAAAGTCAAGCATAATACAATTTACACATTAAAAAAAACCTTTCATTGTTAATTTAAAAATGATAAGAACAATTTTTTATTTAAACTGTTCAATAAACTTAGGTCCATAGGTTCATAGGTACATTAGGTTGGAAAGGACCTACAAGATCAGCTAGTCCAACCATCCTCCACTGAACTATCCTTACCCACTGAACTACTAAATCAAATCCCTCAGCACCTCATCTAAACGCTTCTTGAACAGCGCTAGGGATGGTGCCTCAACCACCTCCCTAGGCAGGCCATTCCAGTGCCTGACCACTCTTTGGTCAAATAAACAACAACAACAACAACAATAATAATAATAATAATTTGAATGGACTAAACCTAGTCACCATTTCTGAGAAATCTTCTTGGATAAAAAATTACTATGTCAGAGAACAGATAACTTTTCATATTGGAAAAATGTGTTAGATTAATTTCACTCATTTCACTCTTCAAATTCAAGAATTAGGTGCTAAGAGAAAATGACAAGACATGCAAGCTTCAGTTGTCTAAATCATTGCTGCAAAATACCACTATAAGGTTTGTGATCTAAGCTATGTCCCCATTTCAAACAACTCTGAACATATCTATCACAGATATGATATGATGATTAATTGTACTATGTCCCTCCTGACAATAATGATGACATTTTTATTCACATTTAGAAATACTAAAGGTTTCTGTCCCTTTAGTAAATTACATTAATCAGACAGAATGTTATTCTAATGCTGTGACATTTGCTACCAATTGACTATATTCCTATTAAAATGTAGGAGCATTGTAGCATTTTAAAACTGGTGAGGAAAGAAATATATTAGGAGGAAAATTTAGCTTCATGGATTCCCGAAAGCTATCTTACACTGTGCAGTGAGTAAGTTCTTCAGTGTAAAAGAGAGATAAGAAGTTTTTGCAAAGTTTTCAGAGGAAACAGGTATTCCTTGAATGTTCATTATGGAAGATAGATGGGGCATAAGCAGTAGATCCACATTTTACATATTTATCCACATTTATCTATGCATGGCCTTCAACAGAATGAGATGAGTGCAAGAACAAGAGTTACTGGTTTCCAGACTACACTCTTTTTGTATTTGTTTTTCATCTATGGTTGCAGTTCTTTAATATCAAGGTTGTTTGTTAGTTTGTTCATTTTTTAAAATGCTTAACGTTAATTTTATAGTTAATGATTTGTTGATTTGACGCTCATTATCAGAAATGTTCAAATACTTAATACAAAATAATGTGTCCTATGTCATCAATACAGTAGCATTTAAATACTGATAAATCTTCTTTCTAATTTTAATGTTCCTGCTCGCTAAATGTGTGGGATTATTTTATTGAGAAAATAAGGAATGAATAGAATGAACTCAAAAACTTTATTTACAATTTTGTGATATTCGTATTTTAAAACCCTGAGTATTCATAACACAGTTCATAGAAAATGAATACTTTAGAAACTGAGTAATATAAACTGAAAGTTTGTGAACTTTATTCACTTGGGTAAGAAACTGCATAAACTAGGATTGAATACCTATGGGTAGAAACTCTGATGTGGATGCAATGAGCTCAGTGATGGCACAACTGGTATATTGAAGGCTTTAAGATTATATGCAACAATAACAGAGCTTAGCAAGCCTGATATGGCAGAGTAAATGTATTTATTTGTAAAATTCTTTCTGACAGAATATAAGAGCTGATATTTTCAATTTACTAAGGTATCTGCATAAGAACTAGATATCTTTATTCACTGTGTTCAAAGGGAGACTAGAAATCTTTAGCTGTCTGCGTTTGAATGACATTTATTTCTCACATAAACACAAAAATAAATGTTTAAATTATGTCTTATGGTGAAGACTGGTTACCAGGATCAGGTTTTTTTGTTGTAGTTGTAGTTGTAGTTGTAGTTGTTATTTTTATTATTATTATTAAAAAAAAAAGAAAAAATAACAAAGATCCTGCATGTCAGTCAGCATGAGTAGCAGTTTCATTTTGATGCATGAGTCTGCAATGTCAAGAAAGCAGTAGATGCTGAACAAGTTTCCTCTAATACACTCATTATGTGGAGTTATTCTGTACACATTCAGAGTCATCAAATTCTACATACTCATACATAAAAGCTATTTGGGTTATGTCTCTGCTAATAAATCAAAAAAACATGGGGAAATTTTCCAGTATCATAGTTGAGAAAGCTGTAAGATCACACATGTTGTGGTGCAATACAACCTAAGTACAGTGATCATTATTGTGTTCTTGAAATCAGTAAACTAAGTTAGAAGTAACCCCTGGAGTTCCTCAGGTCCAAGCCCTCAGTGAAGCACAGACATCTAAAGCTGGTTGCCCAGGAGTGTGTCCATAAAACTTTTTAATATCTCTGATCACTGCTATCTGGTTCTGGCTATTAAGCTCTTCCTGATCATCAAGCCCACATCACCAGTTTCTTCAGAAGAATCTTACGTATGAACTGTCTCATTGATTTTATAGTGGCTTCATCTTCTGTGTAAAATCTACAGGAGAAAGCTGGAGTCCAACTAGTCATACTGCAGAACAGCTTTTTTCACTGTCTGTATGCTCTGGAAAGCGTAACTAGATGTTCCCATAATTACATCTCATGTGGCTTAGGTGAAACTTACTTGGGATTTCTCTCCTGAGATCTGTGACATCTGCATGAAGCTGGCAGACAATCTAGGGCACTTAAGTGTCTCATGTCTTTACCAAAGGGAGCCACTGGTGGAGACAACTTGAAGTGCAATGGCAGTGCTGATTTTTTCAGCTAGTCTGTACCCCTACCAAGTGCCATTATACTTTCCATTCTATTGTTCTGTGGTGTAAGTCTTCTAAGCAGTGAAGAAAAAGGCTCAGAAAGAGTTAAGTGTGAGTTGCAGCTGAAACCACTATGCCCAAGGCAAGAGCCACCCTTGCTCAGATCAGACATCTCTTGTGTGAACAGAAATCAGGTTTTAGGCTATAGAATTTAATCCCTTGTCAGTAAGATTCATAAGCTCTTAGCCTCCATTGGTTGTACTTCTGACAGCAATTACACTAGTATTGATGTTTAGGGCCACCTGAAGTGCCCCACGGTGGCTAAGACTATGACATAGAGTTGAGAGATAAATCCTACAGGGGACTGTCTAATACCATAATTCATTTCTTATGAAAATTCGTTAGTGAACTTGCCTTGAAGTAAATAAGCTTAGAGCATTAGTTGTTAACTCTGTAGTCAAATAATGAGACTCTGAAATTATTTGAAGCTTTGTTGCTTTTGCAAGAACTTTAAACAAACAAATAAATTAAAAAAAAACACTTTTTTTTTAATCAAGTGGGATTCCTATTCCAGATGTATTTGTTCATCTTGTTCTGTAAAAATTCACTTGTCATTTGGATGATGATCACTGCAAACTGCAAGTAACGGGAGTCATAAAAATTAGTTTAAACAAGTAGAAAAAAAAAGTTTTAATCAGAAGAACGAAGCTAATAAAATGAATTTTGTGACAGTGCAGACTGGGGTAGCAATGGGAAGTAGAAGATATGCTAATCTTCACTTTTCCTACTATTTTATTCTTTAATATCCATAAAATTCTACAGAACAACCCAATTTCTTAAGCTTGTAGTTTTAAAACTCTTGATCAATTCTCATTCTTTTACATTAATCCAGTAACCATGGAACATAATTTACTGCTTTGCATTCCTAACAAGTTTCAATCTGTATTTTTCCCTTATATTTTACTTCCAGAAAGAAAAATAAAAAACTAATGCTGCTTTGACTATAGATTTAACTGTAGCTGGTTTATTAAGGGTCTCTGTTTTCATTACAGGCATTTGTATTTTGTTAAGCAAACTATTGTGAAAACTACTTGCTTAAAGCTTTATATATTAATTATATTCATTTGAAACTAGAAATAGATGTGAAAAAGTTAACACAAGGTAAGAGTGAAGCTCAAATATTGATTATGTGTTTACCAGTAGCAGATATTATCTGCTTTAAAGATAAACTACAACTAATTGTTGTGCAACTACAACTAAACTGCCAGAAATTATAAAAGAATTCCTTCAACAGCTCTGAAACACTAATGGAAAGATAATTTTCCAAATCAAACAAAATAATAGAGAAATTTATTACAAGGCTTTGTAACTGGCTTAAAACGATCATGTTCCCAGAAGTTCTTGCCATACATTCTCTTCATCTCTCTTATTATACTTCTAGTGTTGATGCAATTCCTGTGATGAGTTGAAGCAATTAATTGATTGTCAAGAAAAAATAAAAATCATTCATTCCTAGTTGGTGTCACGCTCCAATATAAAGAAGGAGGGCGTTACAGTTGGGAATTTTCAAAATGATCAGTAAGTGAAGACAAGTGAGGAAATGGCAGAACAGTCTTCGACCAAGTCTTAAATCACCTCAAGACAATCACATAGTAATGTTCTCCAGAGAATTTGGAGACATCAGAACTGGCATAAGTTTCTTGCAGTGAGTCATGAATACAAAATACTGTTTTAAAAATTCATCTCCTATTTTAAAATAGTTGGATCCTCCCTCCTATTTTGTGGAACGAGGAGGAGAAAGAAAATCCAGCAGTGAAACTGAATTAAAACCATGCCTCAATAACTGGTATCTTAACATTTGTTGTCAAAATTATTTACTTCTATCAACATTATTGCTGAAGTAATTTGCTCATAACAACTGAGATCTGTACAAGGAAATCTCTATTTATTAACTGTTTTGAACTGGAAAAGGACTTGACATTTTGAAAAAAAAATATATATATAACAGATTAAACCTTTAATTGTAAATTTTAGAAGATACTTAAACAATAGAAAAAAATAAAATATGGCTGTGGCAAACACTTCCCAAGGTATAATATGTTGTGGATCAGATTATTCCCAGATGTAGAGACTAGAAAAAAATTCCTATACACTTTTGTGTATCCCACTCTGAAATGAGCTGTCAAGCACATATCAGGGGACAGCAGATGTTAAAGACCACAGTGCTTCAAATGTCAAAGAAATTCAACCTCTGTAACAGTTTGAAACCATCTGCTGACATGTTGGTAGGATACTGAATGTCAAGTAAGTTAGATTTTGAGTTTGTAGTTCAAGACTCTGGAATCTGCTCTGCCCTTGCACATTTCTTGTGAATTGTGGGTTTACATTTAATTTAAATAATATCTACTACAAGTTGCTTTTTGAAATCCAATAGTCAAGAGCATATTGTGGATGTTTTTTCAGGTGAAATGAGGAAAATAAAACAAATATAGAATCTATACATGAATGTTTAAACTGTACAGAAAAAGGAAATTTTAAGGAAAATACATCCACTTATGTTGACAATTCTGGACAATGTTAATAACAAATGCTGGAGTGAAGTCCATTAAAGGAAAAAATAACACTGTAATTTGTAACTTACAATAGACAAATGATTGTGATTTGATTATTGACCATAATAAAAACAGTAGTGAATTGTCATTAATATGCATGATTACAAATATTGGGAGACGGTGACATGAATTTCAAAATTAAATTCATATAGTTATCTAATGTTATATGTAAAACATGTGAATGTGATTCATGTCAAAAGACACAGAGTCAAAAATACTGATACAACACCTTTAAATCCAATCAGCAGATAAAATTGATTAAAGGAGTAAAATTTCCTTGTAAGCCATGGAAGGATAAACTAAGAACAGAACTCTATCTGCATCTCAAACACTAACCCTGCAAAACAGAGCCCAGAAGGTGCATTCTTCAAGCCAAAGGGTGGCAAAACAAGGGGTGACATTTCAAACACAGACTATGCAAGACCTGCCTGGAATGCACCGAGGAAAGAATCAGAGGGCATTGAGGAAGACAGACAGCCTTCATCCCAAAGACTACCTGAAGGAATGTACGACCCCCTAGCAACTGGCCACACAAGCGTAGAAGGATAAAATGATTGACCAAAAGGAGGAGGGAACTTCAGGGAATTTTAAATAAGACACTGTATAAAAGAAGAGGGAACCATCTTCTCGGTGTGCATCGTTGGTGGAGTGGAGATTCTCCAGCACACCCAGTGCTGCTTGCTTATTTCTTTTCACCTTCTGATTGTAATAAAATATTCCAAAAACTCCAATTGGACTCTGAGCATTTAGGACACTATATATTAGAATAACTACAAAACGTAACAACATTTGCAAACAGATGTTAAGGTTATGTTACAGTAAATACAAATCTGATTGCTAAATTATGCATCAATGTCCATAGTACTGCATTCACATCTGAATTCATCTGTAGGAGTTTTAGAAATAGCCACTGAGATCAAACATGTCTGTATAATATTGTGTTGAGAATTCCACAGCAGTTGAAGCATACATATAAAGAAAAGAAGAAAGTTAAAAAATGGGAACAAAAGAAGATAACAAAAATAAGAAAAACAAAAAAGAAAAAACAAAAAACTCTTCAGTAACTCTATATTTAAAATTTATTTCAGAACATCTATATAGTAGGTTATCTCAGTAAAGTGTTTCCAATATAAGTTCATAAGTTCATAAGTTCATAAGGTTGGAAAGGACCTATAAGATCATCTAGTCCAACCATCCTCCTATCACTATCTCTACCCAACTACTAAATTAAGTCCTTTAGCACCTCATCTAAACGCATCTTGAACAGCGCTAGGGATGGTGCCTCAACCACCTCCCTAGGCAGGCCATTCCAGTGCCTGACCACTCTTTCAGAAAAGAAATGCTTCCTGAGGTCTAATCTAAATCTTCCCTGGCGCAACTTGTGGCCATTCCCTCTCGTCCTGTCATTACTTATCAGGGAGAAGAGGCCTACCCCCTCCTCACCACAACCCCCCTTCAGGAAGTGGTAGAGTGCAATAAGGTCTCCTCTGAGCCTCCTCTTCTCCAGACTAAACAATCCCAGCTCCCTCAGCCGCTCCTCATAAGACTTGTGCTCCAGGCCCCTCACCAGTTTTGTTGCCCTTCTCTGAACACGCTCCAGGGCCTCAATGTCCTTCTTGTAGTGAGGGGCCCAAAACTGAACACAGTACTCGAGGTGCGGCCGTACCAGAGCTGAGTACAGGGGGATGATCACCTCCCTGCTCCTGCTGGCTACACTATTTCTAATACAGGCCAGGATGCTGTTGGCCTTCTTAGCCACCTGGGCACACTGCCGGCTCATGTTGAGCCGAGCATCAACCAACACCCCCAGGTCCTTTTCCTCTCTACATTCTTCAAGCCATTCTGCCCCAAGCCTATAGCATTGCATGGGGTTATTGTGGCCAAAGTGCAGGACCCGGCACTTGGTCTTATTGAACCTCATCCCATTTTGCTCAGCCCAGCTGTTCAGCCTATCCAAATCCCTCTGAAGAAATCCCTCTCTATAGAAAATACAGAAGTTTATATATATATTCAATGTAAGTTTATATTATCTTAGGATCCACTATTTAATTCATTTTGAAGGATAGAAATCCACATTTTTAAATGAAGAATCTGTTAAGGTTCTGGACCTTGTCTTGCTCCAATTTATAGGAAGGCATGGAGGTTCTTTTCATATATGTGTTCCTAACAACAGAATTAAGATGGGACAAATGTTATCATGACCAGTTTATTACAAATCCGAATTGCTTTTAGGGAGATGGGGAAAGGAAGGCAGGTGATAGATATAAGATAGGAAATAAAAGAAAGGGGTCTTTGCAGGAAGCAAGAGGGATAGTCAACACTAGGATTCCAGCTTGCTTGTTGTTCAGTCGTTGATCTTCAGTAGTGATGGGTCATGGGTGGTTGTGTTGTTCGGTTGACGGTGACTTCTTTTTTCTTAACAGCACTACAAACTTATTTTTAAATCCAGAGTGATCGAGTCAGCTTTCTTTGGAGCAGCAGCTTCTGGTTTGTGGACCTCAGCAGGAACTGCTTTGTTCCCATCTTTCAAGACTAGCCAGCAGATAAGAGGGAGCAGGAAGACGCCAGATTGTATCTTTCCTTCACAGGATACATTGGGTATCATCCTCCATTCTCCCTTACCAGTTATTTGTTCGCAGGCCAGATCTTTCCCCAGTAAACAGTTCTGAGCACTCTCTTTCAAAGGCAAATTGCTCCAAAGAAATGCTTTCAAATGTAAAAGTGTCCACAAAGTGATTTCTGCTGCCTCATAGCAACACCAACCATTTGCCTCCTTATACACACAGAATTAGTGCTCATTAAGTCTTCAAGGCAGCTAAAATATTTAAATATGCAGCCTGTTAGTGCATGTCTCTACTCTCTTGAGATCCCACCTGGAGTACTGTATCCAGTTCTGTAGCCCCCCAGCACAAGAAGGACATGGAATTGTTGGAGCAGGTCCAGAGGAGGGCCATGAAGATGATCAGAGGGCTAGAACACTTTCCCTATGAGGATAGAGAGTATTTGAGGCCAGGCTGGATGGGGCTTTGAGCAACACAACGGGAGGTATTTTGCATGTAGCAGGAGGGTTGGAACCAGATGATCTTAAAAATTCCTTCCAATACAAACCATTATATGATTCTATGATTGTATACTGTAGACTAAAGTTCCTAAGGAAATGTTATTATTTTCTTACACATCTTAGGAAGGTAACAGATTTGCATAGCCCCAAGGAAGATCTTTCAATAAACCATATTTGCTTATTTCCAGACATACTATTAGATCTTCTACAAAAAATACCGGTTTTACATACAGAAAGGTCTGGCCAATAACCTCAGATCTCACAGCTACAAATATTCTATTATTGTAGAATATAAAACAATGATAACTGATAAATATGGTGAAATTATCTGAGTAGATAACATTTTATATATTTAAGATTATATTGAAAATTTTAAAATGCAATTCAGCCTTTTGCAGTGGAAAGCCTATCCTTGTAAGTCTGCTGAGCGTACACTCAACCATACCATCCACACTACTGACAAATACTTTACTAATCCTCATGGTACACCACTTGTTATTCATCTCCATCTGGACATTTTGCTGTTCATCAGAACCATCAAGCCAAATTCTTATCCATCAGTCAAATCCATGTTTCTTCTGATGCCGAGAAATCCGACATAGTAACTTGACACATCAATGAAATATGTCAAGCAGGTATTCCCTTTATTGCAGTGCCGGGTGCATGGGGGGTCTCTCCACCAAACATACACACCGAAGAGAGAAACGACTATACATTTAAAGGCATAACACATTAATATTCATCACATTCCAAGGATGGACTGAAATTCCAAAGTGAGTGATATCTCCGGTGGTCAGAGGATTAAAGCTAAAAGTAAATTTCCAGATGTTAAGGGGATTACATTATGTTGCTGGCAAATCTGCCTCCTTATCTTCACAGACCTCCCCACTGAGTTGCAAACAGCAATTCCACTTATCTTCTCTGGACCATCCATTGTGTTGTAAACAAACACCCTACACACCATTGTGTTGTCCTTATTCTCATGGGACCACCCTTGTATTGAGTTGCAAACAGCAGCTCTCTTCAGCAATACCTGTATTTCTATGGTTCCTGAGTTTCTTCCTAAAGTTTCCTGTTTGCTCAAGCTATAATGCCTGGTTTAGATTCGATTCAATTCAATCCCTTGATTCATTTGTTTCATACAAAATGATTTTGTGTGGAACAGCATTAAAATGCTTTGCAAAAGTCTAGGTAGATAATGCCAGTGTGTCTTCCCCTACCTGACTACACTGTATACCCCTTTCTATAAGGTCATCAAATTTGTTAGGCATGATCTGCCATTATGTTGGCTCTCATCATTCACCTCTTTGTTTTCCATTTGTTTTAACATAGTTTCCAGAAGTATATATTCCATGATTTGCCTGGGCACAAAGATGAAATTTTCTGGCCTATGGCTCCCTGGGACTTCATTTTATGCCTTTTTAAAAATGGGAGTTAAGCTTTCCCCCTTCTAGTTACTGGGAACTTCTGAATCACTGAAATGCTAAGACTTTTTAAATGAGATGAATAGTGGCTTAGCAACATAATTCATCACTTCCTTCAGGACACTTGGATTAATCTTTTCAGTTCTTGTGGACTTGTGCAAATTCAGGTTTCTTAGATAGTCTCACAGCCAATCTTGTCCTACAGTAGACGCTACTTCAGTTTCCCAATCCTTGCTCTTTGATTCTAGTATTTGCTTCTCTGACAATTACTTACTATGAACTCATTCTGTGAGGAGATTTACAAGATCCTAGGGTAGGTAGGCATTTAGAGCAATATATGAGGTTAAATATATGGTTATAATACATACTCCATAACAGCTAATGAATCTCCAAATTAAGTACTTTGTAACACTAATGTGTGTATGACTATCATAGAATCATGGAATCATTTGAGTTGGAAGGGACCCTTAAAGATCATCTACTCAAACTCCCTTGTAATGAGTAGAGACATTTTCAGCTACGCTAGGTACAGCTACATTACAGCTCAGAGCCTGGTCCAGCCTGACCTTGAATATCTCAAGGGACAGAGCATCCATCACATCTCAGGAAACTTGTACAGTGTCAAAACTGTGACTCCATGTTTAAAATTGCAGTTAGGATATTGGTTCCTTTTATGGATTTCTCTTCCTCTGCCACCATCTGGGAAAGGCAGCCTTGAGAAAAAATCTGCACATTAGCCTTTGTTTCTTTAGGACATTTCAGAATCTGTAGAAACTGTTTGCTGCCAATCAAGCCCTCTTTTCATCTTTGCATAAGATCAATTTTCTAGTTAGACATACTGACTATGCTAGTCTACTTGGGGATTTGAGAAGATTGATTCACTTTGAAAATGCTTTAGGCACAGTGATTTCTTTCACCTTCTCTATCTGTGCTGGGTAGACCAGGAGTTTTTAAGTTTATATTTCCTAATAAATTGCACAGACTAACTTTCTGTTGGCTTTAATGTATAAGAATATATGAACAAATCAAAAGAAGTATTGACATTCATTAAAAAGCAATTTTTGAAAGCTGTGAATAGAATACAAGATGCTTTTTCCTGAAAGAAAAATAATACCATAGAAATAATAAATAAAACAGTATTTAAATTAAATCTGACCATATTTCCACAGAACTAAAAATAATCAAATTGCATAACAGTATCTTCAGAAGAAAAAAAAAGAGATTCTGCTCTTTCTTTGAAGTTACCTAATTTGATGAAAATCTTTAAGTTAAAATTAAAGATATTTTGATCATCATATAATTTCTTATACACCAAATGAATGCCTTCCTTTTCAATTTATAAATAATCAATAAAACAATAAGCAATCTACATTAATATACAGCCCTTGTTCAAAAGATGTAATTTGAAGATGAGTGGAGTTTACCAGCATCATGCAACCAGCAGAAAATATTTTAGAGTGACCAGAACAAGCAAGCTATAAATAATTTATGAATGCTTTGTATTCAAGGTATGCATACTCTTCACAGTAATAGAATCACATAGTCACAGAACCTTAGAATCACAGAATGATTTGAGTTGGAAGGGACCTTTAACCTCTGCCACTGGCAGGGACACCTACCAACAAATCAGGTTCTGAAATATTACATTCAATTTGACCTTGAAAAATTCCAGGGATGGGGGAACCACAAATTATCTAACTTCTTACAAATATTTTACCTAAATTTACTCTCTTCCAGTTTAAAAACTTTACCTATTATCACTTGCAGCCTATCACTACACACTCTGATAGAATCTCTCCTTATCTTTCTTGTAGGTCATCTTTATGTACTGGGATACTGCAAGAGCCTTCTTCTAAACAGCACTAACTCTCTCAATGTCTCCTCCTAGTAAACTGAAGATATCTTTTCAATATAATGTGTTTTTTTTATTTTAGATAGTTGTGTGTATGTAAACATTTGTGCATACAAACACATAAAAATATTTATAGATAACTACTATTAAGGAGGGCCGTGCCCAGAGGGTAGTGGTTAATGGAGTTAAGTCCCGCTGGCGTCCTGTAACGAGTGGTGTCCCCCAAGGGTCAGTTTTGGGGCCCATCTTGTTTAATATCTTTATTGATGACCTAGACGAGGGAATTGAGTGTAAGCTCAGTAAGTTTGCAGATGACACAAAGCTGGGAGGATGTGTCAAACTGCCTGAGGGTAGGGAGGCCCTTCAGAGGGATTTGGATAGGCTGAACAGCTGGGCTGAGCAAAATGGGATGAGGTTCAATAAGACCAAGTGCCGGGTCCTGCACTTTGGCCACAATAACCCCATGCAATGCTATAGGCTTGGGGCAGAATGGCTTGAAGAATGTAGAGAGGAAAAGAACCTGGGGGTGTTGGTTGATGCTCGGCTCAACATGAGCCGGCAGTGTGCCCAGGTGGCCAAGAAGGCCAACAGCATCCTGGCCTGTATTAGAAATAGTGTAGCCAGCAGGAGCAGGGAGGTGATCATCCCCCTGTACTCAGCTCTGGTACGGCCGCACCTCGAGTACTGTGTTCAGTTTTGGGCCCCTCCCTACAAGAAGGACATTGAGGCCCTGGAGTGTGTTCAGAGAAGGGCAACAAAACTGGTGAGGGGTCTGGAGCACAAGTCTTATGAGGAGCGGCTGAGGGAGCTGGGATTGTTTAGTCTGGAGAAGAGGAGGCTCAGAGGAGACCTTATTGCACTCTACCACTTCCTGAAGGGGGGTTGTGGTGTGGAGGGGGTAGGCCTCTTCTCCCTGATAAGTAATGACAGGGCGAGAGGGAATGGCCACAAGTTGCGCCGGGGAAGATTTAGATTAGACCTGAGGAAGCATTTCTTTTCTGAAAGAGTGGTCAGGCACTGGAATGGCCTGCCTAGGGAGGTGGTTGAGGCACCATCCCTAGCGCTGTTCAAGAAGCGTTTAGATGAGGTGCTAAAGGACTTAATTTAGTAGTTGGGTAGAGATAGTGATAGGAGGATGGTTGGACTAGATGATCTTATAGGTCCTTTCCAACCTTATGAACTTATGAACTTATGAACTATTTATTTTCATATTTCATTTTCACCCTTTGCCTCCCACATCTTAGGCATTTATAGACATGAAGCAGATACCCTCGGAGTCTGAGCCCTAGGTCTCTCAGCCTTTCCTCATAAGAGAGGTGTTCCAGGCCCTTTGGCATCTGTGTAGCCCTCCGTTGGACTCTTTCAAGGAGATCCTTGTCTGTCTTGGTCTTTTTTGTACCCGGGAGCCCAGAACTGGACACAGTACTCCAGATGAGGCCTCACCAGGGCAGATTAGAGGGGGGAAGATCACCTCCCTCGACCTGCTGTCCATGTTCTTCTTAATGCACCCCAGGATCCATTGGCCTTCTTGGCCACCAGTGCACACTGCTAGCTCATGGCCAGCCTGTCATCTACCAGAACGCCAAGGTCCGTCTCCTCAGAGCTCCTGTCCAGCAGCTCATCCCCCAACCTGTACTGGTGCTTGTGTTTATTCTTCCATAGGTGCAAGACTCTACACTTGCTCTTGTTAAACCCCATCTGGTTCCCTTCTGCCCAACTCTCCAACCTGTCCAGGTCTCACTCAATGGCAGCACAGCCTTTCAGCATGCCAGCCATTCCTCCCAGGTTTGTATTATCAGCAAATTTTCTGAGGGTGGATTCTATCCCCTCATCAAGGTCATTGTTGAAGATGTTGAGTTCTGGCTCAAAAATAATTTGTGTTCTGAAGTCTTAATTTTTTTTTCTTCATTATCACATTTTCTAGCTCTGTTAAAGGCGGAATGGAAACAAGTTACAAAAAATACTGAATGTTATTTTGTCTGTGTTTCTCTGAATCAGATTCTCCTACTCTGACATTCACTTAGAAGACAAGTTGAGGTGAATGTTATATGTGCCTTTAGGTAGAATAGTTCACGTGTAGGCTTTACAGACACAAGGGAGATAGGAAGTTATATACCCTTAAAAATATACTATACAATTCAATAATGTAGAACTCCCAAAGCAAACAACATCACTCAAGAAGATGAATTGAATTTTGAAGAAGATACTCTCTGGTGGATTTTTTCATACCAGAAAAAAAAAAAAAAGACCCAGACTCATGCATTTCTTTCCAGATCTTTAAATTATTCTACTCTTCAGCCACCAGTTTGAATAAATCTAACAAGAAAAATAAATATGAAAGTATACATTCATTGCTGATTTTTTAATACTTCAGCCTTCAGAAAAAGAAGCTTTGAAAGAATTTTTCTTTCCAAAAATCTCTTCCTTCTTTTTGTCTCTTGTGAATGAACAGTTTGCGCCTATGACTTATATCATGACAAAAACAGAAATTTAGCTTACTTTGTTGGAACAATCAAATGGATGTTTATATGACAAAAAATACATACCTTCCATTTACCTGTGAGCATTTAGACCCACAATTATTTGTGACCTGAATAAAACAGGAGCATAAAAGAGAACACATACATTAATAATCTAAATAACTAAAATGGATGGGAAAAAATGGCTTTTCACTATATTGGTTCTAATATCAGGTGTAATAGTTATTTTGACATGCCAACAATCTGTGAAAAAGACTTTTAATAGATAAGAATAGGTAAACATGAGAAAACTGTAATTTTTTTGTGACTGAACTATGTTGTTATGCTCCTTGAAAAAGCTACACAGGGTTCATATATATATAAACCACACCAACGTATGGCTCCTGAAATTTACCACACTTTAACCTAGATGGATGTAACAAATACATAAATATTATTATTCTGCTTATTATTAGATATATTTAAAGGAGCAGGTTTTGCTCAAAAACTTTTCCATTTACATGATTTTTTTTGATCACTGAGAAATTTAACTTAATTTGTTTTATTGCGGAGTGAAAAAGTTACCAAAAAGCTGAATGAGCCATCAAAAATAGTATTCTAGAATTTAATGTTGTATTATTTGACATCTTTGCTGGCAATATGGGAAGGGAGATTTAGTACACCCTCAGCAGGTTTGCAGATGATTCTAACACTCTACTCCACTATAGTGAGATCCCACCTTGAGTACTGTGTTCATTACTGGGGTCCACAACATATGAAAAATTTAGATCAGTTAGAGTGGATTCAAGGGTGGGCCACAAATATGATCAGGGGACTGAAGAAGTTTTTCTACAACGACAGGCTGAGAAGTTTGGGGTTGCTTAGCCTAGATTAGGGAAAGCTCCAGAGAGACGTGGAGGATTTCGAAGAGTGTACAAGATGAGGAGAGGGTCTTAATCAGAGAGTATAGCAATAGAATAAGGACTAATGACTTTAAATGACTTTAAACTAAATTTAGATTAGGATTAAATGTAAGAAAGAAATTCTTTGATATTTGGATGGCAAGGTTCTGGAACAAGATGCCCAGAGAAATTATGAATACCCCATTCTTGGAAGCATTGAAGGCCTTGGAAGCATTGAACAGGGCCTAGGGCAACCTGATATAGTGGAATGACCAGGGAAGGGAGCTTGGAACTGGATGATCTTTAATATATCTCCTATCCTAAACCATTCTATGATTCCTCAATGTAACGATCCTAAGTAGAGGATTCATTTGATTAGCTCTTCTACACAATGTTGCATTACAGTATTTTGACAGTTACAACGTTAGCTTTTGAGTTATTTTTCTATACTCAACATTATATTCCAATTCCCTTCATAGATTTTTTAAATAACAGCTCTCAAGGAGGACATTATCAAGAGCGTACAGTGCAGAACACGTAGAATAATTTACTCAAAAATAAATAAGTCTGACTAAGAAATACTTTGCTTTAATGCAAAAGAGATGTTTTGATCTCTAATGTGCAGTTTTGCACAATAATTTGGTATTATTATTATTAATTTTGGTGATATTATCTGAAAAATAAATTGATTGAAAAATGTTAAAAAAGAAGGATATCTAATTTTTTTACAAAATTTTGCACTGCTTCTTAAAATTGAAGGAGTAAGAACAATCACTACTAAATATTGCATTTTATGAATACTTACCTTGTTTTAATAAATCAGTATATAATTATGTGTGTGCATGGAGATTTACATTTATTTAAGAAGTTTGTATTAGATACAAATCTTCAGCATCTCCAGGGAGTAGCAGTAAAGCTGGTGAAAAGTCTGGAAACAGAAGACATGAGGAGCAGCTTAAGAAGCTGAGGTTTAGACTGGAGAAGAAGAGGATGAGGGAAATCTTCATTGTTCTCTTCAACTAAATGAAAGGAATAATAGAAACATAAAATTACCAAGGTTGGAAAAGACCTACAAGATCATCCAGTCCAATTGTTCACCTATTATCAATAAACCATGATCCTCAACACAATGTCTAAATGTTCCTTAAATGCATCCAGTGTCAGTGACTCCACCACCTCCCTGGGCTGCCCATTCCAGTTCCTGACCACTCTTTCAGAAAAGCTGTATTTCCTAACATCCATCAAGCATTGACCAACACCCTTACTTCTGTTTCCTCTACAGTCTTCCAGACATCCTGCACCAAGCCTGTAGCATTGCATGGGGCTGTTGTGGCCAAAGTGCAGGACCTGGCACTTGGTTTGTTGAATCTCATCCCATTGACTTCAGCCCAGCTACCCAGCCTGCCCAGATCCCTCTTTAGGGCCTTGCTACCCCTAGGCAGATTTGACACTTGCAGCCAACTTGGTGTCATCTGAAAACTTACTAAGGGTGCAATCATTGCCCTCATCCAGGTCATCAAGAAAAATACTGAAGAGGAATAAAGATATTGAAGAGTAAATTGCAGTGAGGAAAGTGTCAGTCTACTTTCTCTGTAGACAAGTGATAGGACATGAGGAAAAGGTCTCATGTTGTACCAGAGGAGGTTTATATTGGATATTATGAACAATTTCTCACACAAAGGATGGTCAAAAGAGAGTAAAATGAGCATCCTAGAGAAGTGGTGGAGTTGCTACATACATATGTCTCCATGTTTATACGGAGACTATAGATATACCACTTAGGTCAGGATGACAAATGGACTTGATGATTTGAAAACTCTGATAGCTCAGAAGCAATCTTCCACATTTTCTTTTTATTTGCACAAATGTTTCCACACTTGAAGAAATTATTTACATTTGATGAAAAAAATATTCAATAGGAAATAACAGTTTCAAATATTGCAATACAATACCATAAAAAAGTCATCAAATATTGAGTACTACATTAAAGTTTTTTTTCTTGTCATTGTTAATTGATAGAAGAAAGCTAACCTATTTAGAGTGAATTCAGAGCCCATTCCATTTAAACTATCAAACTTGTGGCGATTTTCTTCAAGAGAAAGAAACTTATTAAACTGAGAGAGAGGAGAAACCTGTTCTCATTTTTAAAGCTTCATATAGGAAACAGTTGATGGAAAGGGAAGGAATACCATGGTGTATTCCTCGTATCTTTCCTTCTTCTCAAGGGAGTGTGAAGGGGGAAGGGATTTCACGTATGTCCCTAGACAATATTCTTATATTCATTTGCTTCTGCAAAGGAATGTCCCTTTTTTGTGTGTTCAATTGGTTTATCAGTAGCTTGTTGAACATTCTGAATAGCATTCATCTGCAATTGATTCATGCTCTTCCCTAGGGAAATCATAGCAATAAGTGGATTTGATTGAAAATATTATTTGCAAGAGAAAATTGAGAAGTATAGAGGACAGGAGGAAAAGAAGTAGAAGAAATAGTAGAATAAGAAAATAAAAGAAATCAAGGGGAGAAGAGATAGGAGAGGAGTTTGAGGAAAAGCCAAGGAGAAAATATTGCTTGCATTTAGTTTTTAACTGGTAGTGTTGATCAGAAAGAAAGATTTCTTATACACCACTTTATAAAAATTGCATACACTTGTAGTATACAGAAGAAACAGTAATTCCATTCGGGGCTACTTGTGACATTAACAAATCATTCAAACTGAGTTATTGAGGTTTGTTATTATGTCACCAGTGTCCTTAGGGAAATTACTTATTCTCTATGTGCAGATTTGTGTACATAATTCTTTATCAAATTATATAGCTCTCTGTAGTGCTCTTTATAGCTTATAGTCATACATCAAATATTAGCAGGAACATACACTGTTTTAGAAAATACATATATTACTTCATAACTGTCTTTCATGTCTTCATCCATTAAAAGATTTCAGTGTGCTTCCTAAGTTATTTTCTGATAAGAAAATGTAAAGAAATTATTACAATTAGCAATTATTTCTGTAATAAATATTTATGATGAAATTGCAAATGTACTTCTGCTTGTATTATTCTAACGACTTACAGAAAATTTGACATTTCCAAGAATGATGTGCTATGTTTGCTAGATCAATAATTATTTTTTGTTGCCATTTTAAAACTTCAACGATATTCTCTTCACAGCTAGGTCTCCTCTGCAGAAAAATAAATTAGATTTCCTTTTTGCAACAATACAATCCTGGTAGGTGGTAGTCTCCTAAATCTGCATAATATACTTTATTAGAAGATTCAGGCATGGTGAGTAAAATTACTTAACTCTAATATAAATGTGTTTACTAGGAGTACGTTATTTGAACAGTCTGTTGAGAAAATGTAACAGTTCCTATATAGAATTAATTTTATCATGAAATAAATGTGTAATAGAATCTGTGACCTCAGGAACAGATGTCACACTGATCATGATTAAAAATATGTAAGATAAAAACCTCACATTTTGTGTCTGATAAAATTTGATAGGCTAAATTTCATAAGCTGTTTTATATATAATACTACATTCTGTTTGAATAATCATTAAAAATGAATACAAGATAGGGAAAGAGTTGACAGTTTGTTTAATTACCATTAAACTTATGTTTACCTCTCTGTTAACACAGTAATAACTGACAGATAATTTCACAATCTCACAGAATTTATTTCTTCTTTTTTCCTCTGAAACATACCTTATCTTTCAAAATCACTTTTTGAAATGTAAATTAACCAGTGCTTGAAAAAGCAAGTACAGGCATTCAGCAATAAGAAGTATGAATTTTTTGCCATTACTTGCTTTACCCTCACCAAATATATATATATATATTTGCTATGAGAAGGACAATAGTAATTAATTTTTAGCAAAAGGAGTTCAGGGGAAATAACTTGATAAACAATGTACACAAGTTTATTATGTAGATAAGTAATTTTGCTTAGTCCGCAGAGTCTTCTTGATGGAGAGGTGGTTGTTAACATCTCACTGTGAGAATTAATAATAAGACTGCGCTTGTCCCACGCTTCTCACAGAGATATATTTGTGGTCACAACACCTTCACCCAACATTTAGAACATTTTTTACCAGTTCCATTTAGTTAGGTTGCAAAATGCAGTCAGCCTTAGGTCAGATATCTAATACTTCCATAAGATTTTTTGCAGGGGTCAAACAGACTCAGCTGTAGAATGGAATTACTTTAGATCACTTTGGTACAGTGTTTAATGTTTTCGAAGTTCATAGGTGTCAACACAGCAGGAAATTATTATATCCCCACTCCTACAGACATTTTATAGTAGAAACTGAAAGGAGTATCAGGGAAAAGTTATCTTTGGAAATTCACGTGCACACAAAGTGAATGGCTTATTCCAGAATAATTCTAGTAGGTAAATATGAATGTTAGGCCTGTGGGGTAACAGGGAAATTAGTTATTGACTATGTAGAATTCTAACAAGTCACTAAGCAAAAATGAAAACATTTCACAGAAGGAGGATTTTTGTCAGTATTACTGACAGTGTCCATATCCATATATAATCCTTTACTTTGATACTTAACCAATTATCTCTTGTCTTAGTTTCAGTTGGGATGAAATCTTTCCCTTCATCGTGTCTGGTACGATGTTATGTTTTTGGCTCAAGGAGAAAAATAATGTTGAAAATACATTTTTAGACTTTTATTGTCTAATTTAGATTATAAATACCTGTTTATGTGAATAATTATGTAGCCCCCTCTGTCCTAAGGAGCAAGGTCACATTTACTGGTTGAATAATCAACTAACAAAGTAAAATCCAACAAAAAATAAAATATCTGAAGAGGAAAAATTTAAAATTAACATTTTGAAAATTTCAGAATAAAAATATAAGAAACATTATTCCTAAATGGAAAAACAGTAGACCAGTATTTTTGCCTTTTCAGAGGTTTTAGCAGAAGAATTAAATTTTATTCTCTACATGCAATTCCACTGAGGTTAAGAGAACCAGATCTGAATTTGTCACCAATTAAAAAGTTAGGATATATGGCATCTCCAGAGGTTTTGTCAAACCTGAGGCTATGTCCAAACTGAATACCAGGGAAGGAAAAAAAAAGGTTTTTTTCCTCTTCTGTAGGTTGTGCAGATAGTTTTAATGGAAATAAACAGAATATTCAGGATGTTTTTTGATTATTAGAAGTTCTCAAATAACCACAAATGACATAGCAGATTAACTTTTTAAATTTAAGACATAGATCTTCAAATAAGACTCAAAAAACGAGGACAAAAAAAAAAAAAAGACATTAATCATTTGTATATCAGGTATATAATTAATTCCCAATATACTACTTTATGTAGAAAATTTAATAAGTCATTCTGTCTGAAAGTACAAGTCAAAGAAGAATTCAATTTACCAGGAATAACAATTTTATTGAAATATCATTTTGTGACCTTTTATTATTTTCACATTGTTGTAGTATGCTTAATACAGATGGTAGAACATGTTAAACATATCACAGAATCACAGAGCTGTAGGGGTTGGAAGGGACCTCTAGAGATCATCTAGTCCAATCTCTCTGCCAAAGCAGCTCCCTAGCCCAGGTTTCACAGGTAGGCGTCCAGGTGGGTCTTGAACGTTCATCTCCAGAGAAGGAGACTCCACCACCTCCCTGTGCAGCTGTGCCAGTGCTGCATCACTGCACTGTGAAGAAGTTCCCACACACATTTGTGCGAAACTTTCTATGCTTCAGTTTGTTACCATTTCTCCTTGTCCTATCACCACACACTGCAGAGGAGTCCAGCCTCGTTCCTTTGCCTCCCGCTTCTTAGATGTTTATAGACATGAAGCAGATCCCCTCTGAGTCTCCTTTTTACAAGGCTGAACAGACCCAGGTCTCTCAGTCTTTCCTCATAAGAGAGGTGCTTCAGGCCCTTTGTCATCTTTGTAGCTCTCTGCTGGACTCTTTTGAGGAGATCCTTGTCTTTTTTTTCTTTTTTTTTTTTCTTTTTTTGTACCTGGGAGCCCAGAACTGGACACAGTACTCCAAGTGAGGCTTCACCAGGGCAGAGTAGTGGGGGAGGATCACCTCCCTGAACCTGCTGGCCCCACTCTTAATGAATCTCAGAGATACATGTCCACACGTAGGCTAGTAACCCCTGTTAACTTCATGGACCTGAATCGTTATTTTATTGATTTATAAAATGTATACCTTGTATATTTCAATTTTACAACCACCAAAATTATACAAGATGTCCTACTCAATCTCTTGCTGTAGCTAGGACAAGTTTTTGAAATAAACTACCTACTTCCCAACTTTCCTTCATTTCTCACTTGCACCATAGAGTGCCATTTTCAAATATCCAATTGACTCAAGGAAAAGAAGTGCTTTATTTAATTTATTTAATCATAGTGAAATTATTATTACTTTTAACAAATTGTAAGAATAAAAAGTATATATAACCTTCTTAGAAGAAACTTTCATAGTTTTAATGGGGGAAAGAAGATTCAAAAGCTGATTTTCTCTTTTCCTGATACATTTTCCTGATGTCATTTAACAAGCATATTTGGTTTTGATCACATCAGAATGATACACTCATGTAAAATAAAATACTGCCTACGTATTAAAGACACTTCATTAAAGAAAAAAAATCCCCATCCTCAGATTCAATTGTTATTGAAATATTGTTATTGAAAATTCAATCAGATCTATTCTATTATCAATTGTACTGAGTAACAGATGACTCTTGCCATGTAGTGCATAAGGTTCATGACCTTGGAAAGCATCTGCTGACAGTTTGAAATTGAGAGATGTAGTATTTCAGATGATTCAATACCACACAAGAGAGACAGACAGATTGACATTTGCTCACTGATGGTAATTTCTGGTTCAGTAGCTTTTATGTGATAATTGTCACTTCCTTTTACCTCTTAATGTGTTTGTTTTCAAAGGAAACTATGCTAAAAAGGTACTGCCTTTATATAGAAGAATCACTTAAAAGAAAATGTTGCTTGCTATCAGATTAATATGATTAAAATTATTTTTTAATACTTATATAGAAAAAATAAAAATTTCAGAAAAAAATGATCTCCAATATTCCCACTAACTCATGTACATATTAGCTAGCAAAAGTATCAGTTATTTGTAAATAAATGAGTAGATTATGCTTTTTTTTTTTTTTTCCATTTCTATTTCAAAGGAATTTAGGCTATAGAATTATTAGGACATATTAGATGGGTAACATGGACCACAGTGTGAAATGCAAGCTAATAATCTAAATTTCTGGGCAACTTTCCTTTGGAAGCAGACACGTATTCCTGCAGGTAAGGGGCTGCATGAGTGATGTCTGAACACAAATGAAGATTGGATGGATTAGAGCTTGCAACAGAACAATTAACTTATCTGAATGCTGAATAGGATAAACTAACAAGACAAAAGCCCTAATCATTAAACCTGGGCAACTAAGCAGCGACAAGTGCTGAAAGCTCCTTGCATCTTATAAAAAAGTATTTTTGTTACAAAACCAAGAAATTTGCAGAGGTAACAGCTCCAGGGTGTATTTTGTTTGTTTGTTTTTCTTTCAAAATACAGGATGCATGAGAATTTTCCTTTTTTTTTAAGAAAAAATTTCAAGACAGAACCTTTCTCCAAGTTACTTATTACCAAACACAGAAGACAGTAAGGAATGAAGGTGGGACTGTAATTTTTAACCAGAAAGATTCTATTGCCCTTTGTCTATAACTCCTATATTTCCAGGTTTTCCTATCAGTGATATGTTTTGTTCTCTGATTTCACCATTCCTGTATATGTATATATAATGATTTTGTAATCTTATATGGTATAGCTACTATATATAGTTTTTTTTTTAATCACTATTACATCTATTGCAAGCTATCATGTAAGTCCATTAAATAAATTAATGTTCATCATTTAATGATCAGAGCATTTTCCAACCTTCCTTTGACTGGACACCAAAACTATTTGTCTAATAATATTGTTCTTACATAGCATCCAGTGCTTGCAGTTTAACCTAAGCAGATCTTTGATTCCAGAAGGTCTTTCTTGGCAGGACAAGTCTTATTTTGTGCAACACTGAACAGTAACAGCATGAAGTGTTAAAATTATTGAAAACTACAAATAGCAGAAATAATAGAGATGTACAGCCACGACAGTCCTCTAAGAAACTGGTTTTCTAATGCACTGCAACAAGTAAAAGAAGTATGAATCTATGTGTAACACTCCATCTCAAGACCACATTGAAACAAGCTGATCAAAGGGATATCACTCCTCTCCAAATAGTTAGTAAATAATTGTTCTAGGATCACCATCACTAGTATTAGTGTCAATTCAATAAAATATCATCACATATTTCATAGTTGACAACAGAACAAATAAAAACCATATTTCTTTTTGTATCACATTTCCTCTAGACCACTACAATCAAAATGTATCAGGAAGATGAAAACTTAAGAAGAGCAGCTAAAGACAAACTCGAAAGAAATCACTGATTTCAAGGGTGTTTATTTAGGGCACTATGACAAAATATAAATTAATATAAAGGTCGACTTAAAGAAAACAGAATATCAATATTTATACATAAATAAAGATAAGGTGAATTAATGTACAAAATCTAGTCATTTCACCATGAAAATGATAAGTTTTTCTATCTTGAAAAAATGGATTTTTGCTCTTTAAAACAAAATTCTCCTTCATTTTTTTCTTCTGCATACCATCTCAAGTTATCAAATAATTGCCAACTGTGTATGACAGTCATGGAACATAAACTATCGTCTTGTGAAACCACAGGTGAGCAGGGTGCTTAGTTAAGCAGTCAGATGGTTTAACCCAGCAGACAGCTGAGCAACACAGAGCCATTACAACACCCCTCTCCCAACCCATATGATGGGGGAGAGATTTAAAACAAACAAACAAACAAAAAAGAACAACAACAAAAAAGAACAAGGTAAGAGAACTCATGAGTTGAGCATACAGTTTATGAGGAAAATAAAGGGATGGAAAGAGTAGAGGGTAAGAGTAAACAACACAAGTGACACAATATGCAATTGCTCACCACCAGCTGACCAGTGTCCAGTCGGTTATTGAGCAGTGTCCTCGCTGACCTGTCCTGAGGATGCAGTATGATAGGGAATATTTCTTTGTCATTTTGGCTTATCTGACCTGGTTGTTTTCCCTCCCAGATCCTCATGTGCACCTAGCCTTCTTGCTGGTACAGTACAGTGAGAAGCTGAATTGATATAAATACTATTAAACACCAACTAAAATATCAATATTATGTTTTTTCATAAATCCCAAACACAGCACTTTACCTGCTACTAGGAAGAAGGTTGACTTAATTTCAGACAAAATAAGGACAGAATTCCATTCTTAAACTTGAATAAAATAAAGGGCAAATTTACTGATGATACTGAACTGGGAGGTATGCCTTTCTGGAGGAATGAGAGGTCTCATGGAGGTATGTAGATACATTTCAGTACTGGGCATTCAAGAGCAGCATGAAATTCAACAAATGCAAATGTTGGGTTATGCATCTAGAATTTAATAATGCTGGACACAGTTAAAGACTAAGAGATGAGTACCTAAACAACAGCTCTGCAGAAGGTGATCTGCAGATGCTGACTGACTCAACGTGAATCAGCAGCGTGTTCTGGCAGCCACAACTGTGAGGTACATTTTGATGTGTATTAAAAAAGTACAGACAGCAGATCACAAGAAGGTATGATAAATATAGTAGTGAAGAATATCTGTTGTATCATATGGAATATCACATACATGTACTCCACAAAATAAAACTTATGTTAAGACACTTGAATGCATCTAAAGGAGGACAAAGAACACTTAACAGAACTGGAAGGCATATCCTATAAGAGTCTGCATAACTAGACAGTTGTCTAATTTAGAGAAAAGGAGGCTAAGAAGCAACCCCATTTATCTCTGCGAATTTCTGTGGCAGGGAAGTGGAGAGATAATTGTCCTGGTAACCAACGACAGGACATATTCAAAAGACATAAAGTTGCCCTAGGGGAGGTTCAGACTAGACATTAGGGAAAAAAAAAATGATATTTACTGGTTGCTGTCCCACGCCTATCAAAGTTCAAAAGTCACTTGGACGATGCTCCTTATAATACACTTTAATTTTTAGTTAGCCATAAAGAGGGCATTCCATTGAACTGGATGACTTTTGTAGGTCTTTTTCAACTGAGGTGCTCTTTACTTCTTTATTCTGTTCTTTTCTTGGAAATAAAGCATGTAATATTAATAATGAGCTCTTTGAAATTCAGTGCAAATCTAGTGTCATGAAAATGCTCCATTACACCTGCAACAATTTAACTTATGCATGATCTTCTGTCTGGTTGCCTAGTATCATTTAAATACAGTGAAATCACACAAAAATTATACACTGCATGTGTTTTTCTGTATATAGTCCAAATTCATTTCATGCCTGAAATTAACAAAGAAAAAAAAATTATATGTAAAGATCCATAAAAAGAACAGAATTATTTAACCATGGCTCAAAGGAGTCAATAGATGAGGGAGATGACCTAGCCAAGTTAAGTCTGGATTGATATGAAATTTCATAAATGCAGTGGCTCCTGGAGTTCCAGAGCACATAATGATGCCTTATTTGACCACAAAGCTTGACGGGATCTATGAATACTGGTATACTGGAAAAAAAGAAAAAGAAAAAAAAGGAGCAAGAAAACAATTAAGAATAAATAAATAAATAAATAAATGGATAAACAGATGAATAGATGGATAAATAAATAAATAAATAATAAATAATTAATAAATAAATAAATAAATAGAGTTGTGGATGGTAATTTTACTCTGCTATTTTTTATTTTTATTTTTTTAAACTGAGAGCCTGATTTGTTCAAATCAGTCCCACATGCAACAAAAGGTATTTGAAAGTCAGAGGAGTGGTAATTTGCTGGGAACACCAACGAAGGAATCTTGCCCTTTGATATTACTGAGCTAGGTTGCACACTTAGAAATATTATTTCAAAGAGATAAAAAACATACTAGCTTGACTAGCTTGCTTTGTCAGGGGGGCTGTACTAGATGATCTCTAGAGGTCCCTTCCAACCTCTACAATTCTGTGACTGACATGAAAGACAAGTCAACACAGAAATCATAGGACTACATAATATCCACAAGCAGAAACAGTTTTCCTCCAAAAAATTATGGTAGACCATGGCCTTATTCTGCAAAATATTTTGCACAATTTATGCACAAATGCTTGCAAGGAACATTGGTACAACTTACTAAAGTTACACTATACTCAGAACTGAGCACTAAATGAAGCTATTATCTAGCCCTGGCTTTGAGTGAGAATTAACTTCTTTCCTAGGTTCTTCTGTAGTTCTGTGTGTGGTATTTTGAAGAAACAACATTGACGTATTAGTTGGTGTTAAGCAGTGCTTTCAATAAGTCAAGGATTTTTCAGCTTCCCATGTGGCATACTCCAGCAAAGCTAGGAGCACACAACAAGCTAGGATGTGAAACAACCAGGACAGCAGAGACAAACAGGCCAAAGGAATATCCCATATCCTATGAAACTATGTGTTGCCTTTTCCTCGGCAACCTAAGTTATGGTCAGCTCCTGCCTGCAGTGGTTTCACAGCCTATAGGCCCAGCACCTGACCCTATCGGTCCTGTACCCCGCCCAGTCCACTTGCCACCATGAAACGCACCAATATGATGAGTGGCAAATGGCGTTTGTCCTAAGTAACACACTCTTCTTATAGCTTTCTACATTACAATACTACCAATCACCTGTGCTACGGTTATCACTACCCAATGGATGTGTGGCATGTCTTGTCTTGCCCATATTTGGCCTTACTTGCCCTCCTCTCTTATCTTCAAGGTAGTGTTACCATGGTTTCCCAAGAGCCAAGGGACCCCTGTGGGGGTCCTGTTGCAACTTGGAGATTGCAACATCCTCATTCCAAGCTTTCAGTTAACTACAACCATGTTCATCAATAAAACTGAGGAAGATAGCCAGAGAGAAGTGGCTACTACTTGGGAACTATCTTGGACAGCCATACGGAGGCAAACAATTTTTTTTTGCATCACTTATTTTGAATATCCTTTTATTATTATTCCTTTTATATTCTGTCCTATTATACTGTTTTGTGCACACACACACACACCCCTCCCCCCCCCCCCCCACACACACTTTGTGGTATTCATTTCCAAGGAAACTACAACAGATACAAAGAGCACAAAAACACTATTAGGCAGAGCAGATTCTCATCTACAAAACACCATTTTTCAGCCTAGTCATCACTATTATCTATGAATTTCCACCAGTGATGATTAAGAGGCTGCATGCAGTGCTCATAAAAATCTGTTCCAGCAGAGGGGCCCATTGTCACTGTTGCCACTGAAATGCACCACTCACTGCCTCACTGTACTAGACTCATACACTATTTGATCTCCATAAACATTCAATAAGCATAAGTGAATGCCAGTGGTTTACTTTTTTACCAGTATAAAGCTATTCAGTGATACATTTTTGTTTCATACACAATCCCATGTCAGACACCATTTCTCCAGACTGCTCCTCTGCTGTCATATGTTACAGAGCAACTAATTTTAGTGAAATATTTAGACTGTTCATCCTCTACTGACATACCCCCAAACCTGCCTCAGACATTGTGGGTCAATATAATAAAATAGGAAGCATTATTTTCAGATCAACTCTCATAGTACAATTATCAAGGCAAAGGAAAAACTAAAAAAAAAAAAAAAAAAAGATATTTTGCTTACCCTGACTACCATCTAAAGTAAACAGTAATTTGCCACTTCAAAAGTAATTTAATAAATTAATGTGGGTCAAGTCCAAGTTAATCAATATTTTTAGCATAAGATACTGTAACATAAGAGCATGAGGTCACACAGTCATTCTCCCTCTTCAACCTTGATTCAACAAATAGGGAGAAAATTGTTACTAAGTCTCTTATCAGCTGATTACAGTAGCCTGCTAATGCAGTTATGATCCATAGATATTCTGTACGAGGCCTCAGGCAACAAGTTAATGCTATGTCAGAAAAGGAAACTGCAGGAAAACGTGTTCCTAAATACACTACTTTGAGTGAGTTAGGCTAAACAGTTGAGCAATCATCACTATTTTTTAGACTGCTGGCTTCTGATTGCTCCTGACTTCAGGCTCTGTGTCCTACCATTTATCTTTAGTGCTTTGTTAGATCTCATTTATAATACATCATTGTAGTGACCTGTCAAAACAATGACAACATGTAACATTTACCAGGAAATATTACATGTTATTTTTCAAAAAAATTACATGCTCCTCTAACTTCACACGAAACAACAGCAAATGCAAAAATTGAACAGTGGAATAAATCACTGCTGGTGAAACTAGAAGCAAAGCTGATTTTCCTGTTTCTCAGTACACTGAAGCAGCTGTTTTTCTCCTCCCTGAAATATTGTTTGAACCACTTAAAGGGGGTTTGTGTTCTATATTTATTTATTTATTTTCCCTCCCTAACTTCTAAAGCTGTCCTATTTTGATCAGGAAAAAAAAAAAGCTGCAAATCTCACTGAAAAAAAAAACCTAGAATGTTAGCAGTTACCACAAGATCTTTCATGAATGGACAAAACTACATAGCACAAAAAAAAAAAAAAAAGGAATTAGTTCTGCCTTTGTGTCTTATCAGCTACAGTGAATTATCCCTGTCAGATGTATCCTACTTTTCAGCTCTATTCTTTATTACACTGTTTTAATTCTTTTTCTTTTCCTGCTTTCCAAGTAGAAAATTAGACTTTGTGATGTTCCCTCCGTCACTGTCTAGTGCTAAAAACTTTCTAGGATTCATATGTTTCACTTGAAATGTTAAGCAGGGCCCTGAAGTACCGCTGTCCGTTGTCAGCCTTTCCTCTTCCACTTAAAATATAAAATCTTTTCAGTTCCCACATAATCTTTTTCTAGATTCTGATTACACATGACCTCATGCTTCTACCTTCTACCTCATGCCCACAGGGACAAGATTAAGATCCCCTTAGTGTTGAAAACTGGAGTATTGACCACAATGTCTGCAGGCCATGGACCTATTATCAGGGAGACGACTGATCCCCCAGTCTTTAATAATCTCCCCCAGGGTTCAAATAGGCCATACCACTTTGGTCCTACTTGCACTTTCCAAGGCTTATATATTCTATGAGTACCTGGTTCTACAATCTCAGGGGTCAGGAGCAGAAGAATGTTTTCATTACTAACTCAGGGTCTTCCCTGATTATCAGTGCCCATAATTTGGATCCTAAGAAGGGAGGCCCCAGTAGTCTCCTAAGAAGTAGGCCCAAGGAGAATGGGTCTGCCATCTCTAAGTTCAGGTCCAGCAGTGTTTCATGGAGTCTCTTTGTCCACTTCTGCAGGGACTGTGAGTCTATTTTCAGAGCAGCCTTAAGAATGTTGTTATATCTTTTAATAAGTCCTGCTCCCATTGGATTATATGGCAAGTGGAATCATCACTCAATGCTATTTTCTTGTGCCATTGCACTAGTGGAGTGAGTCCCTTTGTCACTCTCAATGACTTGAAAGTATCCTCAAACCGAGGGAGAGACCCAATCAGTGTAAATGACTTGCCATCACTGGATAGAATTTTGTCCTCTAGCAAGATGGACTGTCATTTTTGGGCAACAGTTTCAGTCTCATCTTGGAGCAGTCATCACAGTCTTGGCATGCCTGGACAACATCAGACAGTTGTATGGGCAGACCTCATGCTTTTATTGTTGCCTACATTGTCTTCTGTTCGTCATGCCACTGTTTCTGATGTAATCATAGAGTGATGTTCTTGGAGGGTGAATCCTCAATCCACCTGACTTAAGCCAGTGTGTTGTCTTCATCATTTCTTGGCAATCTCAGAGGTTGGTGTTCAAAAACATGGCACATGTGCATAGCCCTGCATTTATCCACATTCCATATGCCTAACTATATGTTCCTGCTCCAGGTTGGTTGGAGTGGCCCTTGGGTGGCCCATAGTGTGATCCAAAATCCTTGGTACACAGCACAACTGTACAGTTTTATATATATATATATATATATATATATATATACACACAGCTATATGTTCAGTATGTCATCACAGGGTTCCTTGGTTATAATCATCCACATGGCTCACAGTTCTGCTCATTAGCTACTCTGACCATCCCCCTCATCAAACCAGGTTGTTACAGTGGAGGGATGGTATGCTACTGCTCTCAATCTACATGGGTTACCCTTGCTGGTCCCATCCATATATCACACATTTTCAGCAATGGGATATTTCCCTTCTTGAATGGGACTCTTCTCCAGTAGAGTGACTGTTGTCTCCAATAACTGAGCTACAGGGATGGTCTGTCCCTTAAACCCACCAATCATTGCCTTAGCTTCATGAAATGTAGTTGGGTCACTACAGGTAATTGAAGTTTCTGCACATGTGTCCACCACCGGTGTTGTCACTCGCTGTACACTCTTCTGGGAGCAAAGGATCATCAGTCCAACATAGGGCCTCCAGTCCTGTCTAGTGGCTCCAGTTGCAGAGAAGCTGGTACCCCCTTTCATGTTAATAGTTGCACAATTACCAATTCTTTTTCTTCAGGTTGCTCAAACATGGTCTGTTGCAGGATGGGATCTCTTATCTCTGCTGAAAACTTATGTAGGTCTGGACTCTTCAAGGCATCATCATAGATAGCCTCCTTCATATCTAGTTCTCTAATGTAATTTTGAAGTTCTTCCACTGAAGTCTACAAACTTTTTTATTGGGATGGCACTTTTATTTGGCTATGTGATTTGACACACAGCCTTTAACTATTAATTAGTGAATGATTTTCATCGTTGTGCATTCTCATTGCATATAAACTTTTCCTAAGAGCCAGATATGTGATAATGGATGTAAGTAAAAATTTCTGGTCTGTTAATAACCGTGCTCTCAACCCCCATGCTCCACAACCTTAGAAGCCAAGCTGGAAGGCTCCCTTGTAGTTTTTGTTTAAACTGTTGTAACAAATCTGTAAGTTCAGTGGCTGTGTAAAAGCCAAAAACATGTAGAATGGTGTGGGGGAAGGGGGAAACTCCTCAGGTGGAAATCCTATTGGTCTCTCCTGAACCGTCTTAGTTTTTTGGGTAATGGTTGGCCTTACCTCTAGGGGAATCTGAGGCCTTTCTGGTCTTATTATTTATCCTTATCTTTTAGGATTCAACAGGGATCCAAGGATCCCACTGATCTGAATCCTTTTCCTCCTCTACCAATATATTTCTTCATTTTAGAGGGGCAGTACTAGATGAGGATGGGACAATTTGCCCTGTCAGAAATGGAATTTTATTCTCCAGTTATCTGACAGGGGCTTTTAAAAGCTATTTTCCTCTTTTAGTTCTTCCTTAGAGGAGTGAAATGTGTAACTAGTTAACAATTAGTCGCCACATTACAGCGGATGCTGCTAATACTCTTTCCTCAGTTTTTAATATAGTATTGTCTAACTTGCTCAAGAAATCTGCCATTTTTAGGGGAATTAATAATTGGACCATTGTTCCTTATGGGTTCCCATTCTTTGAAAATCTGTGCTGTTCTTAGCTAGGGGGAAACCAAGAATCCCAGAGATTCCTCCAGGATTACTCTTTTGAGGTTTTAGAAATTCTACTTATAAGTCAGTGCATTATTCTTTTCAAGTGGTTCATTCTAGACTGTCCTCCTGTTTGGCTTGCCAAACCTTGAAAGATGGAGAAGCAGCAAGATGGTGGATGGTCTGCTCAGATGTAATAGCAGTAGGTGTGGGAAAAGGGAAAGAATCTGGTTACCTTAGGAAAGTCCATGTGGTCCTTGGGTAGACAGAGATCTCCAAACAAGATGCTCTTACCTCCACTGACAATACTTAAATGAGGTATGCTTGCACCTGAGTTGGCTCTGCCTTCTCACAAGGAGCTCAGTCTCTATTTCAAGCTATGACCTAGCATTTCCCATGCAAGACTACACAAGTCTATATGCATTTATAAATTCTCCACTCTTTTAGAACACAGAGTAAAGAAAAATTAGGAGCTCTCAACAACTTTTAAATGCTATTAATCATTCAAGAAAATAATTTCGTCCCTGCCCTTTAAAAGGGAGCTGAGCCTTAGGAAGCCATAAATGGCAGAAAATATCACAAGGAAGGAATGGAGGGTGAGGGTAAGACTTGCCTAGAGGAACAAGTTGACAAGTCTCAGTCATGCAGATGATTTGACAAGAGAGAAAGATGATCCAAATTTCACAGATTATAAAAACATATCACTTTACAGCTGTCTGATACTTACAGAACAAGATATTTTGCACTGTTTATTCTCAATTTCTTTTTTGCACCTGATTGTTTTTTATCTTAAAAATAACTAAGTTTTATTTGGTACTATTAAACTGTGTAGACTATGTTCTTTTTTAAATGAGATGACAAGTTGAAAGGCACTAAGTTACTTACAAAAAACTTCCTATATCTGGAGCAGATTTACATGGTAGTTCATTGAAATGTCAAATGATTAAGTAGTAAGGAGTTTAGAATTATAAACTAGTAACTCCTGATAATTGGATGCTAGCACTATCAGTACCTTTTGCACTTGACTACATACGTGATGCCAGTTACACTGCAACACAGCAGTGACATGTATTTTTTAGTTTTTATTGTTTTATTGTTACTTAGAAAAATAACTGAAACAAATTAGTAACAATTATAGAAAAGATGAACAAAGAGGGAGAGGGGCATTTTGTAACACACAAACTTTCAATGTACTTTAAACATATACATATGTCAATTACTAATACCCTTCCTAAAATTTCAGACTGTTTCTGCACCTGTTCAGTGCACTATGTTGAACTGTGTAATTCACAGTTTCACACAAACAGTATTTACTACTTATTACTACATTAGTGTCTGCCAGATTCATTTTGGAACTGAAGTTTCTTATGTAAAATGACACCAACTATCTGATCACAGTACCATTTGAATTCCTTATATGTCATACTGCATTATATTTTCTGTATTACCACCCATCATGTTATATTGTGTAATGCAGAAAATCCAATGTGAATTGACATTACGCAGAATGATGAAATCTAAGAGACTTAAAACTATGCAATGCACTGAAGCAGAATTGTGACATGCAGCAACCAAGGTGTAAATATCTATTTCCTCCAGATCATCAACTATCAGCTAAAAACACACACGTGGGTTGTTTTCAAAAACTGGAGAGAATGAGATCTGAATATTTTTAGTATAATTTATAAGGTGTCATTTGAATGAATGGCAGAGAAAATAAAATTTATAGCTAATATTTTTCCTATTATTTACTTATCTATACACAGGCATGACTTTCACTAATATCATATTTGCTGTATTAATTTGTATACTTCAGGAAAGGAATTATGCGCCATAATATTGAAGAAAGAGAGTATCACCTTCTTAATTTGATGAATAATACATATATAGAGAGTTGAAGTTGCAATATCTAGTGCTATTAACAAAACACGAAATTCGTAGTGTGTCCAAGAAATTTGCTTGTTAGTAATAATCCCTGCTACCTTGTGTTCTCTCAGACTACAGTAGGTCTGACTTTGATTTTATATCTTTCACCTTGCTAGAATTGTCAGAAGCCAGAAAGAAGAGGTTGTTGTAACTCCAGACCTTCAAGCCCAACCAATAGGAAGACCAAGCAAGAGATCCTAGTAGAGACTCAGATAAAAATGTATTTATATGTACAAACACCTATGTATACATGTATGGCTAGTCACATAGATGACAGAATCATAGAATCACAAAACTGGAGCGGTTGGAAGGTTCATCTAGGGATCATCAAGTCCAAGTTCACTGACAAAGTGGGTTCTGTACAAATGCCATAAAAAAGCGTCAAGGTGGTATTTTAATATCTTCAGAGAAAAGGACTCCAGAACCCCTATGGGCAGTTTGTTCCCATGCTCTCTCATCCTCATAGTAAAAAAGTTCTTCCTCATATTTGTATGGCACTTCCTGTGTTGCAGTTTCTACCAGTTACCCTTATTCTGTCACTGCACACTAATGAAAAGAGCCTGACACCATTCATTTGACACTCACACTTCAGATATTTCTCAACAGTGTTGAGATCACCTCAGTCTTCTCTTCTTGATGCTGAACAATCCCAGGTCACTCAGTCTTTTCTCATAAGAGAGATGCTCCAGTTCCCTAATAATCTTTGCTGCCCTCTGCTTTACTCTCACTAGAAGATCTGTCTTTTTTAACTGGGGGGCCAGAACTAGACACAATACTCAAGATGCTGCTTCACTAAGAGAGAGTAGAGGGAGAGGATCATATACCCCAACCTGTTGACCATGCTCTTTTCAGCACAGCCCAGGATGTGGGCCCATATGGCCCAGGATACTATATGGCTGCAAGGGTACACCACTTGCTCATGGACAACCTGTTGTCCACCAGGACACCCACATCTTTTCCTGCACAAGTCCTTTCCAGTAGGTCATCCTCTCTAGTAACTGAACTCAGATCCTCCTTCCAATAGCTACCATTTGATGCCAGACTTCCCAGTTGCTGGCATTTGCATATAAGGAGTCCTCAGTGCTGCAGCCCCTCTGAAGTTGCTAGTACAGGTCATCTCAATCACGCATACATAGACACATCTCACCTTTAGAGACTCTCAGGCCCCACTGTTTCTTCAGAAGCTGTCTGGGACTCCCTCAGTCCTTCTGATAACCTGTTCCATGGCTTTGTCTCCAGAAAACCACACTCACTGACAGACCACTTCATCTATTTGCTTGCTAGACAAACTTGACCTTCATTAGCTCTCATTGGGTCTCTTGCACACCTTCACATGCTCCAGTTGCTGGCATCACAGACACATGGGCTGCTGACAGCTAGTCTAACTCTAATTGCAGGCACTCAGAAATCTCTCTGACACAAACACAGGCATCCATACCTACATAAGAGCAAGAATTCCTCTTTCAGGAAAGCAAAAATGAAGTTTAATAAGAAGACAGAACAGATCAGACAGATGCAGATCAGACATAGTACGTAGTCAGGTCATTGTGATGACCAGTCAGTTACTTGCATGAAACAGACACTTTTATTCCTGCATACTTGTTTCCCTGCACTTGTTCCTCCCCATATTACCCAAATATAACAATTTTCCCTCTTTAGTTTCTCCCTTAAGCATCCCAGAGTAAGTCCTGTGCAATTCCCAAAGGTTCTTGCCCTGAATCCTGTATAGAGAACGCTTCTTATGGTCAGAATCAACCTCCTTCTTCTGGTTTAGATAAACTCATTTTTGGCCATCTGGTGGACCTGTTGTAGTCCTGAGCAGTTACAATCTAGTAGATTTTGTTTAGACACTGTTCTTTAAAGCTTCACTATTAATTCTTCCAGTACTTCCAATTTAAATTTCAAATAGTATTTTTTACAATTTTTCATTGAGATAGAACTTGGTTTCTTCTCCAGTATTCACCCAGTCTAAATGCATTTACATCTATCTGCTAGTGAAGCAGTTAACTATTCCATCATTGCTGATTACTATCTAGAATTATTTAATTAAATCTCTGTCACAGTAATTTAAGCATTTGATGTGCAAGGTAGATTGAAAATTCAAAGCAATTTAAACACTTTGGCTCTTTGATATTTTATGTCTCTGAACTTTTATGATACCTTAGACACAAAGCTTGCTGCATTCAAATACTTCTTACTGAATTTCCAATGGTATGAATTGGTTGAGCGTAAAAAGATGTACTGTATCATAGCATCTCTCAGAAGACACATCACAGTTCTGTATCCTAGTGTGGCAAAATAAAATAGCAGTTCCACATTTCCATGAGTCACATCACAAATGAATTTAAATCATCTCTATTTATAATGACATGCGCAATCTCTCTGTGATGGAATTAGAGCAAGAGAAGAAAAAATGCTAACCTTGCTCCAGAAGTTGCAATATTCATCTTTAGGGACTTATTTATAAATCTCTTCTCAAACAGCTTGTTGTCCAGCATTGCTGTCAGACCAAGTTAAGAAGTAAAAAGAAGAGTGATGTAGTTTGGGTGCAATCTTTATTATGGCTATCAGAGTATTTGAAATTCAAGATTTAAATTGCTCTTAAGGATATTATTTATTGTAGATAAAACCAAAAGCAGCTAGTTTCTTGACTTCAGTGAAAGTGTCAAGAAAGAATATCCAAGTCTAATTTCAGATATTTTGTACCACACAGTGCATACAAGTAAATAGCTAGTTAGCTTATAACAGAACCTGTAAGTCATTTTTGGCTTTGCTTACTATCTGTTCACTGATTAGCATATATATCCAGTAAAATGCTTCAGTCTCTTTTTTTACATTCCTTTTTAGTTTTTGAAAGAAAAAAGTCCCTGTTTTGTGAATTCCTTGCAGCACAGCCTGAAGGGAAAATGAAAAGACAAAATATATCATGATAAACATGATAAATCCAAGGAAAGAACAGCACTGCATCTGCATGCGGAATACTATATAAATAAGAAATTAAACTCACAGTAGCATCCATACCTCAACCATCAGAAAAACTATTTTGTACACAAAAAGATTATGAGACAGATATATATACATATTTAAACATTAATTTTAAGAAAGTATTGAATTTCTTATAAAACAGCTCTGGGTAATTATAAAGAAAGAAATATTTTTGCTTTGACACACATTATGTCCATACAACGGAGAAGAAATTTACATACATCAATTATGAAGCTAAATTATAATCCTAATTAAGCAGCTGCTCAAAGAACATCCAACTCTACTATCATTATTATAGAATGATTGAAAACAAACAAACAAACAAAAAAAACAACTAAAAACTGCATTACTTCATTTTAAATCATAGCTATCTACTTTTGTGATATACAATTCTTATTTTTTAATGTGGGATTTAAAAGGGATATTCTTAATATACTTAAGTTATTAATTACCCATGAGTCATTACCTCAAAGATATGATTTCAATGAATGTTGCCTAGCAAATATTGATCTACTCATACATGACTACCAAGTGAAGCGGTCAGATAAACTGTAGCTAACAGCGGCTTTTTAATATGGACATTCGTCAGTCAATGAAATACCTTTCTGGGACGAAAATATAAATGGTAGAAATGGTATAAATGCTTATAAATAAATATATAAATAGTATAAATTTAAGACCAACATTATTCTAATACTCATTTTGGTACAGTAACTTTAAGAAATTAATGGATGCTTCTTCACTATGTAAGGTGTGAGTCGCTCCTAATTCTATGTATATGAATGAGAAGATTGCTAATGCATGTTTCTCAGAAATACTACTGGGCTAAGCCTGAACAATATTTATTAGAATTTACACAGTTAATTCTTTCTGATTGTTGCCTTTTCTAGGAGTTAATGGCCTACGGATCCAGCCCCGCTAGCGTTCAGGACGCCACAGGCACCACCCTTTCGATGGAATGTCGCCTCACCGGCCTTCCGCAGTCCTGGTTCCGCAGGCTCGAAGGCAATGTCAAACTCCTGACGACATCACTTATCACGTTGGGGTCACCATTTGTTGCCTTTTCTAGGAGTTAATGGCCTACGGATCCAGCCCCGCTAGCATCTGCGCAACTGACCTGCCTGGCTGGGGCCAAATGACTGCACTTCACACCAATATGGTGAACAGCAAATGGCGTTTATTGTTAACAGCAGCATCCCCATATAAGTTAGGGTCACGCGTGTGCATTACAACTCCTAAGTGACTCAGCATTTTACTTTCTAAAACTTTCTAGAAGCAACTTTGCAAAAGCGGGGAATTGTCTCTTCTCGCGATATCTTGCTCTTTGCCCGTAACACTGATTGATGGCATTTGTCTTTGTTCTCAATTGAATATGTCACACTTCTGAAAAAAAGATACAGAGGGCAGCAAAACAGAAAGCAAGTACCTGCAGTTCTTAGCTACACAGCTATTTCCATTCTCTGAATGGAAAGTGATTGTTTTCCCTGACACCATCTGAGCATGTACAAGCTTCTGCAGTTCTACCTGAGAAGTGATGAGTAAATCAGAAAAAAATAAGCAGACAGTCTTTAAGAAGAGTAGTAAAATTACAAAGAAGAAGCTAATATATAGACAACATTCTAACTTAATGAACAGATTTAATTTATTTTTTTCTAGAGACATAAAGACATATACTTACTGCAGTTTTGCAAGATGATAAATTGAAGAATTTCTCCAGCAACCCCAATGAGAAAACTATGCCCTCCAGAGAAAGAGTATATTTGCTTACATAAAATGTTTAATTTAAATAGCATTTTTAAGAAAGCCCTTTGAGAACAGGTTCAGGAGTGACATGGGGTGTTCTCAGTTCAGTGAAAGATAACAACATGGCCAAGCTGAGGTCCCCTCACTTTGTTTCCTAAACATATATAAATAAAATATTACTTGCTTCTTCAATCAGCAAAAATGAAAATTACGTATTTGTGTGGGTAATGGCTGTTTGATTTGTTATATCATTATGAGAACTAAGACTCCAGAGGAAAAAAAACGTCATTCTGGCCAACAAATGCCAGACAAATTCCTTCACATTTGAGATTACTTCTGTTCCCCTGAGTTTCAATAAACAAGTGTGTTTCTCCTGCAGCAACTCTGGATAATTCAAGGTTCTTCAAGGAATTCTGCAAAAACATTCAGGCGCTCACCCCAGTGAATCAGTATTTGAACACGTATTGACAAATAATATCTTGCTTGAAGAAATATTTTCTTCTTCCTTGAGCTACCCCTTATCCACTGGTTGAATTTCAGCAATAATTGTAAAATAAATCTGTTTAAAAATAAATATAGGAATAAATAAAATACCCTCCAAACCGTGCCATACAACACAAAGAAATCCTGAACAAGATCTAGGGGATATTCATTTCATGGAAAATGTTGATATTACACAATGTGCCTTCATCTGACAATCCAGTATCTGCAGAATTCTATAATGAAATGGAAATATCATTTTAAAATTAGATTTAATAAAGAGATCTCCCAAAATTTTTATTTCATCTCACTATAGTACATGATTACATTCTGTCACATATTCTTCCCTTGTGGTAAAAATATTTTTTTTTCATTAGTTCGTAACTGTTATGCCTTAAAAATGGATTTATGGTATTTTGGATCTCATTCCGGAAGCTATAGAGAGAACAAAAGGTTAATTGCCCTTGTGTCTGACTATAGAGCTGAACTGTATCTGTATTTTCTCAGCATGAAAATGTGTCTCTTCTGGAATCTTTTTTTTTTTTTTTTTAACAGCATCTAAAACAAACACAAAAGTTCAGCATATTTTGATGATGTTGAAAATGCCTAAAATCATGGTTATAGACTTTTTTTTTTTTTTTTCCCCTGAAAGACACCTCTAAAACAACCTCTATTATGTTTCTGTTTCTAACAGGGAATCCACTTCAACATACTGTGACTAGCCTAAGCAATAAAAAATGACTGGTTTATGACAGGATCAAGTTTACTCCCTGCATCAGGAACACTGAAGAACTTACTGCCATCTGTAGCACTAAGAAAATGGTACAATTCTTCACTTTTGTGCTTTGTTACTTGTTCCAGGTCTTTATTTTCTTTTTCAAAAATTTTCAATAATTTTAATTTGTAGGCTGTTTATATAACTGGAATAATATATTCCTATTCATTTAGCTGAAAATCTCAAAGAACAGAAATGTTACTGGAATTTATTTTATTTTTTGAGGCAGTTTCAATAAATAAATAAATAACCATACAATCAAAGATGTCAAGGTGTTAAATATCTGGAAAACTAGAAGGTACATGAAGGAAAAAAGAACCACTGTAAAGATATTTTCCCCTCTGCGTTATGTCTTTGTGATCTCAGAAGAAACATTTCTGAATCATGAATCCTTTAAGTGAAACTTTGCTTAAATAGACAAGAGCTAAGTCACACAGGGGTTTGATAGTTATTTTTTTTTCCTAAATTATTCATGTGGGAAATTTTTAAATGCGTATCACTAATGTGATCCTTGAGCATGTAATTGATGAAATCATGCTTAAAGACCCTCAGGAAAGTGATTTGGAAAGACAATTCTTTAAATTAATGTTTGTTACCTCTGATTTTCCCATGCTTCTACCAGTTAATACAGTTTGTTCATTTATCATTGAACTCATTAACTTATCGAAGCTATGACCTAACCTTAACAAAGTTACTTCAAACTGACAACCATTAAAGTGACTGTGTTCTCTAGTAGAAACATCTTATTAAACATGAGATGCTTAATTGCTTTTCATGTGTGAAAAGATGCTAGATATTACTTTCATAATTTCAGCATACATTCTAAAGATACAAGTTTTGTATCTTTTCTAGGTAAAATTTAATGAATTACATACTTCATGGAAAACCTTTTGTCCAGGTAAATATATGATTTTTCTCTCTAATCATCATAAATAAGCATAGAATTTGAAGGAGATATACTATATCTTAGACATTATATGAGAACAACCACTGATTTTACTAAATAAAAGCGGTCAAAAAATCTCCCAATTTATAACTTGCTTCTTTCTACAGTATATGTGCACTAATTGACATGTAAAGCCACAGAGCTTAGGATCACAGGAATGACCTTTAACCTATACAGTTATCTATCATATGGGGATTCCTATATAGAATGAGCTAGAAGATATGCTGAAAACATTATTTATTATGCAGTTAGAATTGATCCCAATGCTTCTTCCGTAAACACAAGCACATCTTATCCCTGAGGAGGTGACAGCATTTTAAATAGCAATAAACATTTTGTTCAGGAAAGAAAATTGTTGCTTTTTTTTTTTTTTTAAATCTTTTGTCCCTGAAAGTAACCTGAAGGCTACAAGAAGTGCTAACTTAATAAGTACTGCCAAATTACTTCCCTTGTGACTTTCTTGCATATGGAAAGGGTTCAAACAGACCTCTTTTTTTCTTTTTAATATATATAGCAACTAAGGAGTGATTATATTGCAACAGAAATGTATTTTTCTGTATAACACAAAATTATCAGATTTTCTCTAAAACATATTTTGGCTTTTTAGACTACTTCATTTTTTGCCAAATATTAAAGATAGAAAAAAAGGTGAAGTAGTGCCCACAGTTCCCTATTAATGCTGTAATTTGAAAAAATATAATATTCCAGAGAGCTTGAGGTGCAGAAATCAGTTATGACCAGGCCTAGAGATTCTTGACACAGAAGAGTAATATTTAGTTGTACTTGTAGAGGCTGCAGACAGCCATGCCACAAAAACATCATCAAGATCTTACAACTAAATCTCCTTTTCCAAAACCTGAAAATACTACCTTCAACAGAATAGAGACCAGCGCAAACAGGAAGATGTTACAAAAAGAAGGAAAGTAATGCTCACCCATCTCTGAGTATCTAGATTTGCAGAAATCAGGTTTAAAGAAAAGAGAGGGGATCTAAGAGGGGTGGAGCCAGGCTTCACCTGTGCTTCCAGGGCTGATAGGGTCTTTTCTGCAGGTGCTCAGTCAGTGGCAGGTCGTGACTCAGCAGTTCCCATACACCGCCATAAATGTAATAGATTCATCCAGAATTCATTACAATAAAAGGACAAACTCAAGAAAATGGAACAATGACCCTTTTTGGTTCTCATAAACCGTTTCTGTTTCTTTTTGGTTTTTTTTGGTCTTAATTTAATTCCCACAGAAAAGAATAATAAAAAAAGATCATCCAGAGCATTTTTTTTTCCAGTTACTGAAGCAGATTACCAGCAATAAATGGAAGCTAGAAATCACTCTACTAGCTTCTGGAGCTGGAAACCAGTTTATCAGTTCCACATAAACGCATTTCTTTTTTTTTAATAATCTGGAGGTTGAACAAAATCTACAAAGAAAAGAACTCAATAATAAGAAAATCTGCAGAAACCAAGTTCTTTTACTACTACTATTTTACAAGAGAAAACTGGCTCTAAATTAGGAAAATTAAACGCGTTTGTCTTCAGAACTTAAAACTATGGCATGTGATGTGGGATTCCAGAAGAAGACAGGTTTGAAAAAAAAAGACTGGTTTGGAAAAGATCTAATCTATAAAAGCTGCAATGTCAGTTCATTTCAATGTTAATGTAAATAACTTCTTTTGTAAATGTTCACTTTCTATTTACATTTCCTGAAAGAATGCAAAACATATTTGGACATACTGAAAGGAATGCCTTCCCTAAATTTCTCTAATATTTGACAAAAGAGAAAATATTTCCCAGATGTTTAATCAATCATATTTGAGAATAAATTTTCATATTGTCACATTTTCCTATTTTGTTTCTGCTCATATTGCTGTAGTGAATAACAAAATCATATATGTATCTGTCATTCACCCCAACTTAAATAACTTGCATTAGATTATGTGGGCCATTTAATACTCCTATAGATTTATAAATTTCAAATTTTATTCCTCACACAGTGTATATCATAGATGGAAAGTATTTGGGCATAATTACTTGTCTATTTTATGCACATATTAATGGAATATAAATGTAATATTGTGAAGCATTTTAATTTTGTAGATGGTTCTCTCAGCATATTCATTGTAATTTTAAATTAAGAGACTGTCTTTACTTTGCTATGAAACATATTTACTAATTACAATCTGACATTTATCTGTTCAATTAATTAATTCATCTTGACTGTGAAATACATAATTATGTAGGAGTAAATCAAAGTTTAAATAATGTAAAGAAACATGCCATTATGAGTAGAAGATTTTAATCTATCCCATTACCACTATCTTAGCTCCATGAAACTGCCAGAGCTCTGAGAATGTAATGATTCTCAGACAGTCTCATCAAGTATTTCTAGTGCTAATAGGATAATAGATCCTATTGAAATTGTAGTTTTTCAGATTTCAATACTATAATATTAGCCTCGAAAATAAGTAGGTCATTCCAAAAGTAATGTCTTCTATTTATTTCTATTTATTTCCAAGGAAAACTCCAACAGATTCAAATAAGCACAATATTTGATAGAGCAAATTTTCAGCTATAAAATCCCATTTTTAAACATAGTCACCGCTACTCGCTATGAATTGTCACCAGTGTTGAACAAGAACCTACTTCAGTGCTCATAAAAATCTGTACCAACAGAGGGGACTTGTTACCATTGGTAGAATGTAACACCCACTACCTCTTTGTGCCCCTATCCACTGTTTGGTCTCCATAAACATTCAGCAAGTGTCACAGAATGTCAGTGAGTGCAATTTTACCCACACAGAGGAATTATTTTCTACACCTTTGCTTTCTACACATTTACATATCAGCTACCATTTTGTCAGACTGTTCGTATGCTGCCATGGATTGTATGGCAACAAAATTTAATGGAATATTGGTGGGAATATTCAACTTCTGCCATACCACCTGCTTCCCACTCTGATACTATGGGCTAACATAACAAAAAAAAAAAAAAAAAAGGAAGCATTATTTTTGGAGCTGCCCTTAGATATTGCTGAAAACTGTAAAAAGAAAACTCAAAAATTCAGTGTATTTTGTGTCCTGTTTGCTCTTTAAAGGTATTGCATAGAAGTACTAAAAGACTGTATAATAAGGAAGCCTTATTGTTTTTAATGAACAGCAAAAGTGGAAAAAAAAAAGTTTTTCTTTTTGTTTGTTTTTTAATGTTTATGACAGAATAGCTGTTTACCTACAAATCACTTAGTTCCAGACTAGAAGAAAGAGGAATCTACCAAATTAGAGAATCTGATGGATTATGCTGAGAAAGTGGCACTGTCATCATTATCTCCAGTCACTGTTACACAAATTGATGATATGTACATTTTCAAGTAGGGATGATACAATATACTTAAAAGTATGGATGATGTTCTTTATACAGCTGTTATTTCATAGATGAGGGAATCCAGTATAACTCCCACGCAATTTTAATCCACTGGATACTCAAACTATGCCAGGCAAGTGTAGTCTAAATTTTTTATACTACTTAAGTTAAAATGGTATTCACAACATAATTACTTTAGAAATATGGCAACATGGGTGATTAAAAGACCCTTTCTTACCCACTTGCAATATTTGGAACATAATCTCAACAAAGACAAGAAGCATTTTCCTTTGTTATATTACAAATGTAAATAGTTTTGTTTGTTAACATTTCCTATCATACTGTGATGATTTATCAATTACATGCATGTAATTCATGTAGAAAAAAAGTTATTTTGTCACTATGTGAGGAATAGAAAGCACTGTGACCATAAAAAATACAGAACTTGCAAATACACTTGAATATTTTTCCATATACTGGATTCTGAAAGAAAATAAAAATGCATCCAAGAAACCTCCAAGAAAATGAACAAGGAAATTACACTTAGTATAGATTTCATAGATTCATAGATTCGTAGATACATTAGGTTGGAAAGGACCTACAAGATCATCTAGTCCAACCATCCTCCTATCACCATCCCTACCCACTAAACTACTAAATCAAATCCCTTAGCACCTCATCTAAATGCTTCTTGAACAGCGCTAGGGATGGTGCCTCAACCACTTCCCTAGGCAGGCCATTCCAGTGCCTGACCACTCTTTCAGAAAAAAAATGTTTTCTCAGGTCTAATCTAAATCTTCCCTGGCACAACTTCTGGCCATTCCCTTTCGTCCTGTCATTATCAGGGAGAAGAGGCCCACCTCCTCCTCACCACAACCCCCCTTCAGGAAGTGGTAGAGTGCAATAAGGTCTCCTTTGAGCCTCCTCTTCTCCAGACTAAACAACCCCAGCTCCCTCAGCCGCTCCTCATAAGGCTTGGCTCATAAGGCTCATAAGTGCTCCAGACCAGTTTTGTTGCCCTTCTCTGAACACGCTCCAGGGCCTCAATGTCCTTCTTGTAGGGAGGGAACCAAAACTGAACACAGTACTCATGATGCAGCCGCACCAGAGCTGAGTACAGGGGGTGATCACCTCCCTGCTCCTGCTGGCGGCACTGCTTGTGATACAAGCCAGAATGCTATTGGCCTTTTTAGCCACCTGGGCACAATGCCAGCTCATGTTAAGCCGAGCATCAACCAACACCCCCAGGTCCTTTTCCTCTCTACATTCTTCAAGCCATTCTGCCCCAAGCCTATAGCATTGCATGGGGTTATTGTGGCCAAAGTGCAGGACCCGACACTTGGTCTTATTGAACCTCATCCCGTTGAGCTCAGCCCAGTTGTTCAGCCTATCCAGATCCCTCTGAAGGGCCTCCCTACCCTCAGGCAGATCGACACATCCTCCCAACTTGGTGTCATCTGCAAACTTACTGAGGGTACACTCAATTCCCTCATCTAGGTCATCAATAAAGATACTAAACAAGATGGGCCCCAGTACCGACGCTTGTGGGACACCACTCATAATGGGACACCAGCTGGACTTAACTCCATTAACCACTACCCTCTGGGCACAGCCCTCTATCCAGTTCTCCATCCAGAGAAGAGTGAACCTGTCCACACCACAGGCTGCCAGTTTCCCCAAGAGAATACTGTGGAATACCATGTCAAAGTCTTTGCTGAAGTCCAGGTAGACTACATCAACAGCCTTTCCCTCATCTACCTGTCTGGTCACCCAGTCATAGAAGGAGATGAGGTTGGACAAGCACAACCTGCCCTTTGTGAACCCGTGCTGGCTGGGTCTGATCCCCTGGTTGCCATGCACGTGCCGAGTGATCTCCCTCAAGATCATCTGCTCCATAACTTTCCCTGATACCGAGGTCAGGCTGGCAGGCCTGTAGTTCCCCGGATGTTCCTAATGGCCTTTCTTGTAGATGGGAGTCACATCGGCAAGCCTCCAATCTTGTGGGACCTCTCCAGATAACCAGGAATGCTGATAGATAGTAGAAAGCGGCTTGGCAATCACCTCTGCCAGGTCCCTCAGCACCTTTGGGTGGATCCCATCTGGTCCCATGGACTTGTGACAGTTCAGATGGAGAAGCAGGTCCCTGACTGTCTCTGCTTGGAAGACATGTGCCTCCATTTTCAAAGCAGTTTCTGTTGTCTCAGTTAATTTGATGGATACAGACTTTTAGAGTCTTAAAACAGAAAGTCAGACACAGTAACAGTTTCTCAGGTAAGCCTAAGTTAAATTGCATTATTAAACTATGCCTTGCTAGAATATTTTAGAGAATTGCTAGTATTGATCACCAAAACACAAAAATGCAAACAAAAACAACTAACTAACTAACTAAATTATATATATATAATATTTAAAGAAGTTCCTACACCATTTAAGATAAATGTTTAAGATAAGTGGATGTAGCTACACTTTCATGACTTGAGGTCTGTCTTGATAGTTACTTCTTAGACCATGTAGACTAGTATTTCTTTTGTTTGTTTCAGAAGAATTAAAATTCATTTTATTAAATAGAAAGAGTAAAAAGGATCTTTCATTTTCTTGATCTATCATTGCATTAGTTCTGTGAAGAATTAATGCATTTCCCATTGTTCTACACTAACTGCCCTTATAAAAAGTCCCTCCCCAGCTTTTCTACAGGCACTCTTCTGTTACTGGAAAGTCTCTACAAGGTCCTCCGGGAGCCTTCTCTTCTCCAGCCTGGAAAACCCCAGCTGTCACTGGCTGTCCTTATAGGGGATGTGCTCCAGCCGTCTGATTATCTTCATGGCCCTCCTCCGGACTTGCTCCAACAACTGCATGTCCTTCTTGCATTGGGGATCCCAGACGCAGTTATCCGGGTAGGTTTCCAAGAAAGCAGAGTAGAGGTGTAGAGTCTGCTCCATCAATATTCTCGACACACCTCTCTTGACACAGCCCAGAAAACTACTGGCCTTCTGGGCTACAAGTACACCTTCCTGGTTCACGCTGAATTTCTCATCAATCAGCACTCCCAGATCCTTCTCCTTAGAGCTGTTCTCAAGACATTCTCCACCCAATCTGAATCTGTGCTTGAGACTGCCCTAACCCAGGTGCAGGACCTTGAACTTGGTTGGCATGGACCCACCTCTCAAGCCTGTCCAGGTCCTTCTGGATAGCATCCCTTCCCTCTATCATATCAACTGCACCACTCAGCTTGGTGTTATCTGCAAACTTGCTGAGGGTGCACTCAGTCCCATTGTCCATGCCATCTACAAAGATGTTAAATAACACCCGTCCCAGCAATGATTCCTGAGGAAAGACAATCATTGCTGGTCTCCACATGGATTTTGAATGACTGACCGCAACTCTCTGAGTGTGACCAAACAGCCAATTCCTTATCCAGCAAGCAGTCCATTCATCAAATGCATCTTTCTCCTATTTAGTGACCATGATAACATGTGGGACAGTGTAAAATGCTTTGCATGTGTCCAGGTAGATTACATCAGTTGCTCGAATTTTATCCACTGATGCTGTAAATCCATCATAAAAGGCCACCAAGTTTGTCAGGCATCATATTTTGATCATTGAAGATAACCTTTAAAATAGACACAAATCATGTTTGTTTGTTTGTTTGCTTTAACATGAGATAGTAAGGATCCTGAAATGTCTACTTCTTGAGCTACACAGTGATGGCAAGCAAATCTGATTATATTGATATGTGATAGAGTAGCATGGAATGATGTTACCTGTTAGTAGATGCATAGAACAAAACCACAAGATTCAAGGTGGCAGAGATTCCGTTGTCTCCACTGATCATGGCACTCCCATCAAAAGAGTTCCAGAGCTCCTCTGTTTCTGTTTTTGCTTTCTTGCATTTCATATACAGCCTCTCTGATAAACTGGTACAAAAACTCACTGAGTATTAGAGATGAATATGTGAGAAAGCATAGGGCAGGGATCCTCTGCGTGAGTCTTTCTCTCAGTGTTTTTGTCTGCTCAGTGTGTGAGTATAGAATTACTATAGCTTACCTTACTAAAAAGTGTGTTTAGCTTGTTTCATCATCATTTTGAAAATATAAAAAAAAATCAGTAGCTGGTAATTCATCATAAGTACACCAGGTGACAGGTTTGTTCCTGCTTAGTGTAAATCTCAAAGGATGCTTTCATAAGCTCTGACTTCATAATATTTTAAAGGTAAGTCAATGTAGAATGTTAAGCAACCAAGATTTAAATTCTTAATGCAGAAGGTCTTACCTTTCCTGGTAGAAATTGATACAGCTATATTTATATTATATATTAATTCAAGAAGGGTGTTTACTAATGTAATAATACAGATTTGAAAAGTCTAAGGAGAGAGCTAAAGCTAAAAAATGGACCTCTATATAGTGCTAGCAACTACATAGAAGTTACACTAATGACTAGTAAGAAAAAATTTACTTTCTATAGATCATCTAGATTGCGATGTGAAATTGCCATTCATGGCCCCAGAGATCAGACTTGAGGTGACTCTCAAATTCCACTAGCCTGAATTACTAGTCCTTAAAATCTCAAAATATCGTCCTTAGAATTTTTGATAGTACGGTGAAATAGAAGAAAGCACATATAAGAAGTTGTAGTCTTCTATGTGTAAGAGACTAATATTTTATATCATTGCCTCAAAGTTTGCTGATGAACATGTCCGAACATATCCAAGCTAGTCCTGGGCAAGGGTTGTGAAATCCTTTGTCTAAGGGACAAGCAGATGGGCATGTCCTGGGGCAACGAAAGAGAGATAAGCTGCAGCTCAATGGCTGCTGAACACTCTTTTGTGTGGTACTCATCTCCATGGGGAGACAGTCATCTCAGGAGATGCTTGCCTAGTATCTTAGCATGGGATTTGTCACATAGGCAAGAGAAATGGAGGATAAAAGAAGGATCGACTACCATGAGAGAGTTTTGGTAAACATTATTTAAGGAACATTAAATCCGTAACACTTGAAAAACTAGAAGTCAAGCATTCTATTTGAAATGTCATAATATTATGCATACTGAATATTTGAGTGTTGCTATATTTTCCTTTTTAAAGGCATAATTCAAATTCTTCTCTTCTAATCATATGAATACTGGCTCAATGGTGCATGCTCATATAAAGGTAAAAAGGTAAGACTTATAACATACTACAAGATTTTTTTGTAAGCTAGAGAGTCTTTAGATCTAAAACAAAACAAAAAGCACAGGGGTCAATTTAAGGATTTGAAAAAAAAATATCAAGTGGAAAAATAGAATATCTTTTTGAACATGTTTACAAGGATTTCTCCAAAAGCAGTGCCTCTTGTTTTATTACACTGGTCCATGACATTGAGGTTAATAAATCAAGTTAAATGAGAGACAGAGTATCCAAAATTGAAGGTCTCACTCTAAAGCTGAAGTCAAGATGGATAGGATGCTCTCACTGCAGATGAGCAGTAAAAAAAGGGTCAGTCCTGGGGCTTGCAAGCAGTTTTATCTTTCCCTGTGGGTGGAAAACAGGAATACCAAGTCCTCTGGGATATGTAGTTCTTCACTTTTGAGAACCAGGCACCCAGAAATTTGGAAGTCCATGGAACTGGAGCATTAACTCTAACTCCCTAGTGCCTTACATGATGTTAAGATGTGGAATGCTGATAACAAAAATCATAAAACCATGACAACTACCAATCTGAAAGCTTTAAACCCACATAAAATGACCAGAGTAAGATTTTTTCCAAAGTACTAGTTGAATCCTTATCTATCCAAAATGCAGACCTGCAGCCCTTAAGTTCACAGAGTAACTGTTAACAGTAAGAGATTGTCATTCATTTCATATCATCTGTGGTTTTCAAAAATATTTGATTACAGAAGGCAAATGTATCTTATACACTCTTCTAATTTCTTTCTTTTTCTTTCTTAAATATTCCCGCTATTTGATGTTACAAGAAAGCAGCAGGGGAGACTAGCGAGGCAGACATTGTTCCAGATTAAGTAGCTTTTATAAAAATATCAATTGCTAAAAATTAGAGTCTCTCTATTTCCAACACCAGAGGGAATTTTAATTCACATTTTAGTGCATCACCATATCATTATTTTTATTTGAATGTCTAGCAAAATGGCATTGGATCTTTAAAATGTCACTTTAGAGCTTCAAAGGAAAATAGAGAACAAGAACAGATACATATTTAAAGAGGGATAGAAAGACAGATATTTAGAAAATATCAAGATTCATTGTGATTAGTTTCTCTGGATATTACTATCTGTACTGTACATTCCAATTGTACTGTATACATTTCTGGTGACACTGGGAGTAAAAAATCTATGTATCTATATGTATCCATGTGTATGTTTGGCAGAACAAAGTCTATGGATGTACATATGTTTCACACGTATTTTTACACATGAAGAAATATGCAGAAACAATGGCCATGGGGAAAACAAAACAAAACAAAACAAAAAAACAGTACTGAAGTCCAGACAACCACAAAATAGAATGGAAGTAAGCAGTTGCCTGAAAATGATCTTTATTTAGCTGATAGGAGGGAATTATGCATGGCTAATGATCGTTTCATTATTTTATTACAAGGACAGAAGAATTGATGAGATTTCCCTGGAGGAAACATAAACATAAAATGAGAAAAAAAAATTCATTTATTAAGTAATAAAACAAGATGTTAAATGGCAGCCCCAAGTAGGAAGTCATGACCACTGGCAATATTCTGTCATTCACATTCCCCTGGTGAATTAATTTGCCATACACATTAGAAATATTATCCTCCATGTCAGAACTAAAATCATTAGATATGTATAAAGACAATGAAAGGGAATTAGAGATACAGTTGTGTAAACACATTATTCAGCAATAGAATATCTTGGAATTCTAATTCATTGTTTAAACCAATGGATATTTGTCTATTAAGTTTATATGCTCCATTAATGCAAAGAAAACAAAAAGGGAAGGAAGAGGATTTTGTGTGATAGAGAAGTGCAGTATTTTATTATGGAGAGTTGGATAGCTATACAAATTCATTTACATGGGAAAAGACAGAATATGCTGCCTTTAGAAAGAAAACTTTTTTTTTTTTTTTGTTTTTTATTTTGATTTTTTTTATTTTTTTTATTTTTTTTTTTATTTTTATTTTGTTGTATGGTTGATCGATTCTGTCTCTTTTATTTTGATATTCCAATAAGATTCAGTCCTTATTTCTCAACAAAGCATAAGTCCATGGGGAAAAAAAAAAAGGAAATGTAAGACCCAAATAAACGTGAACAAAATTAGCCACTTAAAATTTAGTATACTCAGTTCTGAAACTCAAATATAGAATGTTTATTGTTGCCATGAATCTGCTTTTTAAAACAGATAAAGTTCTTCTGCTAAAATTCTCAGTTTTGCTTTTATTTTATTTCTTGTTTTCCTTCAGTTTCATTGTAATCCTTTCTGAGACTGACCTACACGATTGCTCCACTGACATATACATGCATATAAATATATAAATTGTACATGTATATGTTGGTGAGGTGAGAATGAAACAAGATTCTTCCAGTGACAAAAAAAAAACCTTATTATTATTATTAATAATAATAATAATAATTATTATTATTATATAAACAAACTAGATCTGACGTGTTCCACCTAGCTGTTTGATAAGAGAAAAATGAGAACAAATTTAAAAAATCTTATTTAACCACACAGAAGTTAGTTTATTCAGGATGAAAATACCATCTGATAACTCTGTTGCTGTGGTGCTAACTATATAAATTTAAAGAATTTAGCTAGCAAGAAGTGTAAAAATACCAATTTAATATATATTTTTTTCTGAATATTTCTTTGTATACTATTAAATATCTCAGCTTCTTGGTATCTGAAACTTCCTCTTGAAATTTTATTTATGTCCACCATAGAACTATATGAATATATACCTTTTTTTTTAGATTTTAAGATATCTTCAGAAAAAAATCTTTCTTAACATGTGGAATCTTTGAACTTCTACCTTTTCTTTGTGTAAATAGAGCAGAATAACAATGAAAACTCAAACAGCTGAATTTCAAAATATTTTATATATTTATGTAATCCATTTTTATTCTTTCATTATGTCAATGTTTTTCTCTTTTTGCTGCAAAATAAGTTGGTTTCTTATTTCTACAGTTGTGTGTAGTAAACAGAATACTTCATTAATCTGGATATGGCATCAAAATCATTGAAATAAAAATAATTTTAACCTAAATAGATGCTTGTGGTCTTATGAAGGATTGTAGTTCCAGGAAAGGATTATTCAGTGCTTGGTATTAAATTTAATTCCAGATTTAGGTATGCAAATTTGCTGCCTGCAATTCAGTTTTCTATGTGTGTGATATATGCCTAAATTTTCACTACAGTCAATGAAGAACTATTTTTGCAGTTAGTAAAGTCTATTTTATCTGAAAGCAAAGAAAACAAACAAAAAACCCCAATATCTAAACCTTATAACTAAGTTTTGTATTAGAATATGATCCACTATGATCTCCTTTTTTTTCCTATTTTTTTCAGATATCTCACAGTTTGAATTCTAAATTGTAAGAACTATAGAATCATCAGATAGCTGAAATTGGAAGACATCTCTGGAAATAATATAGTACAATCCTGGTGAAAGCACATCAGCAAAACTGGATGCTCAATCCCCTGTATAGTTTAGCTTTGAATAGCTTCAGGGATGGAGATTTCAAAATCTCTCTTAATAATCTGATTCAGTTGTTGAACACTCTCACTGTAAAAGCCTATTATGATACTATGTGTGTTATAATTTTTTGAGGGAGAGTAGGATTTAGGCTTCAGAACAAACCATTCCAGAACATAATTCTGTAAATTTACTCAGAAAGACCTGAGACAAGTGAGACAAACCTTACAATTTCCAGAATGTGATAGCATACTTGCCATGTCCCTGCACCTCTTAGCCTTTCCCTTCTATTGCTCAGTGGTAGTTATGATGGCTAAATACAGCTAAGCATAATAATACAATAGCCAATAGCTAATTGAGCATGTGCCAATTGAAGTACAGCTGGTATGCAAATATGACTATGGGTCAATAATCTTAACCCATCAATAGGGGAAAGTCCAGAGTCTGTCAAAATCTCCTGCATGATAGCAGGCTTCATGCCAGGATATCCACTTGACTGGAGACACATCTCAAGGTTACTCCTTGAGATTGAAATGATCTTTATCCAAAACAGACCTTTGGTAAATGACTAATAGCTTGATGAACCTTTACAGGCTTTGCTAAAGTGCATCTTGGATTAGTTGGACATGTAATCCTTTAGACATAAAGGATTAAATAAGACTGGATCTAGACAAACCCAGATTTCTCTGAGAAGTTGTTTGGAAAGCAAGGAGTTCCATGCTGAACCTCATGACTCAATGGGAGAGTCTCCTTGACAGTTTTGTCTTATTCTGTCCTCTATGCAGTAAAGAACCAAGAGTACCGTGTCATCAAGTTCTGTTAAATCATTGCCTCAGTTAACACTCAAGGTTGTTAATTTACTATTTTATATCATTAAAATATATGGTTGCTCCCTTCTTATAAAGGAATGGAGTCACTCATCAGCAATCCAAAAAGAAGGACTATTTTTGAACTAGAATCATAGAGTCACCAAGGTTGGAAAAGACCTACAAGATCATCCAGTCGAACCGTCCACCTATCACCAATCATTCTCACTAATCCATGTTCCTCAACATGATGTCTAAATGATCCTTGAATGCCTCCAAGGACTCTGACTCCACCACCTCCCTGAGCAGCCCATTCCAGTGTCTGATCACTCTTTTGGAGAATAAGTATTTTCTAACATCCTGTCTGAATTTCCCTTTGTGCAACTTAAAACCATTCCCTCTTGTCCTATCACTACATGAGAGAAGAGGCCAGCTTAATACAACCTCCTTTCAGGTACTTATAAAGAGCAATAGCGTCTCTCTGAGCCTCCTCTTCTCCAGTCTGAACAATCTCAGCACTCTCAGACACTCCACATAAGGCTCCAGACCCCTCACAAGCTTTGTTGTCCTTCTCTGAACACGCACCAGGGCCTTGATGTCTTTCTTTCAGGGAGGGGCCCAAAACTGAACACAGTATTTGAGGTGCGGCCTCACAAGACTGAGTACAGGGGGACAGTTACTTCTCTGCTCCTGTAGCACTGTTTGTGATACAAGTCAGAATGCTATTGGCCTTTTTGGCCACCTGGGCACACTGCTGGCTCATGTTCAGCAAAGCATCAACCAATACCCCCAGGTCCATTTCCTCTACACAGTCTTCCGGCCACTCTACCCCAAGCCTGTAGCATTGCCTGGGCTTGTTGTGGCCAAAGTACAGGAACCGGCTCTCAGTCTTGCTACCTCATTCCATTGGCTTCAGCCCAGCTATCCAGCTTGTCCATATCCCTCTGTAGGGCCTCGCTACCCCTAGGCAGATTGACATGTGCAGCCAACTTGACATCATCTGCAAACTTTGTGAGGGTGCACTCACTGCCCTCATCCAGGTCATCAATAAAGATATTAAAGAGGACAGGCTCCAGTATCAATGCATGGGGATCACCACTCATGACTAGTCACTAGCTGGATTTAACTCCACTCAGCACCACTCTCTGGGCCTGGCCATCCAAGCCAGTTCCTTACCCAGTCAAGTGTGTACCTGTCCAAGCTATAGCCTGCCATCTTCTGCAGGAGAAACCTACAGAACATTCATAGCAGAATGAGCAATTCTGAGCCTGGATTTATTTAAAACTGAGTTACTTTACAAGTGTTGTGAGATGACCAACTGATTGAGTATCCTGAAAAGACTATTCTCTCCTTTTTCTATTTTTGTAAAATAAGAAAATACCTTGTGGGAATGTGAATGACTACAAAACAAAGCAATAAATATACTATAAAGTGTATTGCTACTCAGTCAGAAATGACAGCTTTTTATGAAGACTCTTGAATAATATTGAACATATTCTTTACATCAGATAAGACATTATGGATCTATGCTGTTGTCCTGGCTTTGTTTTCCAAATTGTCATGTTAATAAAATAATTGAATCACAGATCATTCTCTAGTCTTGGGGCTTGGAAGTGTTTGTTTCCACAAAATTAACTCTTACCTCTAAAATACAGTGGGAATATTCTTGCCCCACTATCAATACAACTGCATTTTGTGGGAAAATATAAACTAGATTCAGAAAAAAAATCCCTAGACAAGCCTGGAATGTTTTCAGGGATGTATAGGAAAGTTTCGGGGCTTCTATTTGGTCTTGTCCTATTTTGTTTAGATTATGGGTATAAACAACAGAACTCAGAAAAAGCTAGAACTCTTATTTCTCAGGAAGGATAGTTACAGATATTAAAGATTACAGAATTATAGAATCGCAGAATTGTTGCGGATGGAAGGGACTTCTACAGATCATCCAGTCCAACCCCGCTACCAACGCAGGCTCCCTAGACCAGCTTGCACAGAAAGATATCCAGATGGATGAACATCTCCAGAGAAGGAGATTCCACAGCCTCTCTGAGGAACCTGTTCCAATGCTCCGTTACCCTCACTGTGATTTTGTTCCCGTGCAAATTTGTGCGGAACTTCCTATGCTTCAGTTTGTGGCCATTTCCCCTTGTCCTATCACCATGCACCACTGTAATGAGTCTGGCCTCATTCCTTTGCCTCCCACACCTTAGCTATTTATAGATGTGGATCACATCCCCTCTCAGTCTTCTTTTTTTTAAGGCTGAACAGACCCAGGTCTTAGCCTTTCCTCATAAGGGAGGTGTTCCGGGCCCTTTATCATCTTTGTAGCCCTCCACTGGACTCTTTACAGGAGATCCCTGTCTTCTTTGTTTCAGGGAGTCCAGAACTGGACACAGTACTCCAGGTGAGGCCACACCAGGGCAGACTAGAGGAGGAGGATCACCTCCCTCACCTGCCAGACATGCTCTTTTTAATGCACCCCAAGATACCACTGGCCTTCTTGGCCATCGGTGCACACTGCTGGCTCATAGTCAGCCTGTCATCCACCAGGACACCCAGGTCCCTCCCCTCAGAGCTCCTCTCCAGCAGCTAATCCCCCAGTCTGTACCGGCGCATGTGGTTATTCCTCCCTAGGTGCAAGACTCTACACTTGCTCTTGTTAAATCTCATCTGGTTCCTTTCTACCTAACTCTCCATCTTGTTCAGGTCTCGCTGAATGAGAAGTACTGCATAGGGAGTAACTGAGAGTTTTTTTCAAGATTGCAAATTTGAATTCTGTCCTTAAATTCTAGCTATGGTTTTTAAATCTGGCTTTTTTACTTTTAAAATAGTTTTACATTTTTGCTTTATTTTTTTATTTTTATTTTTATCAGAATGCAAGTCCAGTGTGCTGTGGACTTCAGAAGACCTTGACTATAATCCCTATAGGATGGAGGATTCATTGCCTTGCTCAAGGCTGTTTTAGAGCTGCCAGAGCTCACATCGTTTTCTAGTAATCTCTTAGGAGTGTTCAAAAGAATAATTAGTTAATGTTTTGTGAAGCTCTTTGAAGATGAAAAGTGTTATGTAAGTGCTAAGGATTATGAGGAAATAGTTGGGGAGGGAAACTGAAGTTTGATGGGTAGCTGAAAAACAGCTTTAAAATCTCTCGTTTATTATTAGGAAAAGAGCCTTGATTTTTTTTTTTCTGAACTATCTATGATCTAGTTTCCAGAACAGTAAGAAAACCTTTTAAACATAACCTGCTGCCTTTGAACCTGATGAAGGTTACATATTTCTTCTCTGTTCTTTCTCTTTAACTAATTGTGATAAATGCTGTGGAACTTGTTCAAAGGGTGTTTGCTGCCTTGCCATTACCTTGTAACAAATATAAAACACCATAAACTTGCCTGGCTTCCTGAAAGCTAAAAGAAATGAGCAATGTACTGGCAATGTTCTCCAGAGGAGAAAGGCTAATACTTTGATAGTGTTACTATAGCAGCTTGAGACTTTTCAGTGTTGTCTTATTTCATCCTTTAAGTTTGTTAAATTAAAAACACTTAAATCTCACTATGGTCCCTCAGCATACTTTTGTATTTTCTTTGAATGGTCCATAGCATTTTGTTCAAATGCTCAAGTTTTCACCACATGTTTCTGTCTAACTCATGACTTCCCTGGGTCACATCAAAGAAGCTCTCAGAACAGAATTTTAACCTTCACAAGACAAAAGACTTGGGAAAAATATTATTCCAGCTGTGATGGTGTATTGCTTCTTAGTAGTTGCAAACATACTTAAGTGATCCGTGGTTGTTATAAGGGATATGTTTGGTGTTTATTAGTCTGTTTAAAGAGGTAGTGAATGCCTAATCCCTGGAGACAACAGTTTTACTCTACAAATAGGGGAACTATGTCTATTAACCTGAACTGTTTTTCTCTTCTGCCTCATCAGTATGGGATGGACCTTCTACTTTTAATTAATGTAAATCACATCCTGTTTCTCAGAGACATCCTACCTCATATTCTGCTGGAGACTCTGAAAGGTATAAAATGAACCCAAGCATCATAAATCACTACATATTTAAACAAAATCAAACAAAAAGCAACAACAAAAAAAAGCACGACTCATCTAAGTTTGTTTAACCTGACCCCTAGTGAAACAGTGAAATTAGAAATGAAATCTGGAGCTTGCAGTCTTTTCTGAAAGAAAAATGATGGCATATATACTTTTAGTACCACAAATGAGATTCAAAATCCTGCAATGCATCAATCATGGCATAAATAGCTGAGGTCCCTTGTTTTTTACAGCCTAAAGAAGAGGTGACTGAAGGGGAGGACTTATGACAGCATTCACCGTCCTCATCTGTGGAGTGTAGGGACAGGCATTGATATCTGCTCATTGGATGACGGCAACAGGATCGTAGGGGAAGGTGTTAAGCTGTGTCAGGGGAGAGGCTAGATACTAGGAAAAGATTCATCACAGTAATGATAGGTGGGCCATGGAGAACAGGATACCAAGGGCAATGGTTGTGACACCAAGTTGCCAGAGTTCAAGAAAAATTTGGACAGACATAGAGTTCGAATTTTGGGCAGTCTTCCACAAAGACATAACTCGGACTTGATGGTCCTTGTGAGTACCTTACCAGTCATGATATTCTACGATTTGATCATTCTTCATCTTCTGCCTTTACTATGTCAATTCAAAGTTTCATTCTTTTTATATGTGACAGGGAGACCAAATCAAAATGGATAGACAAGCACTTTGCGTATTCCCGTATTTCATATACATAAACATTCAAATCATATGGTTTTCTGTTGGTGGTGGTTGTAAAACTGTTAAAAGCAGGCAAAATAAAATCTGCATCCTGTGAGTACTACCAAAAATGCTTTGAATTATCACTTCTAATTTGTTCACAAGAGAGAATATTTCACCTCAGCCTGCCTAAGTGATAAATGTGCTGAGTTTTTAATTGGGTTACTTGTAGCACCACTACTAAAATCACATCCATAAACTATGATATATTTGAGTCAGTGAACTGTCTTGGTGACAAAAGAGCCACCCCTATGAAATGTTGAACAAAGGATTAAGTTGGCTGTACTAATACATCTTATTGTATATGGATGATCATGCTTTCTATCTGAGAGTAGCTGTAGATCCTCAGAAAACAAAAGAACAGAACTTACATTACTGTATGTCCTCCAAGGCATCTATTTATATGACAGTCTGGAAAATTCTTTTGTTCTATTAATTTAATTGGTCTTTTGAAATACTTCAGCAATTACTGTCCACAATAATAATATTTTTTATTGTAGCTTTTCAACGTTTGTCAAATTTTATCACTTATAATTACATTAAGCAAAAACATTGATTTGTTGTAAATTCAACACTAATGTAAGAATAATCACATGAGCATAATACTGTGACTGTCTTTTTTACCAACTAGCAGAATATTGTAGGATCATGAGAGTGCTAATTTAATTGTGAAAATTCACTCTGTATAGTCTTGTGTATCAAGACATGAAGCAGATAATTAATACTTGAAAGGCAATACAAGGTTAACAGAATACTTGGCCTGGTGATTTTTCTCTTAACTTCGATCAGTGGCATTGAGTATGAGAACAGGTAAAGCACACCATCAGTAAGTTTGCAGACAACATGAACCAGAGGGCAGCTTTGGATACATTTGTTGTCCGTGTTGCCCTTTGACAGGCTAGAGAAATGGGTTGACAAGAACTTTATGAATTCAGCAACAGCAAGTGCAAAGTTCTGCACTCAGGGAGGAATATCTAGTACATGCTAATAGAAAGTTATTTCATCTGAATCAAACATAGTTTATCTCAGACAACCTTTATTCTGTCTGGCCGAGATTCAGCTATCACATTTTAGTTCTTTACCTGATTATTGCCACAGATTCTGGAAATATATTGGCAATACTGATTGAACATTACTGTTGTTACTGGAATTTTTTAAGTCTTTAACTTTGGGAAAGTACTCTGCTCTTATGTTGACAGCTTTATTCCAACCCTAAGGCATCCATGATAATTAATAACTGTGTCAGATCAGTTCATCCTAAGCAGATGTGCTATGCAGGATTTTTTTCCTTATCTCCTGTGTTTTCTACCTTGGTAAGTGACCTTTATAAAATTATGTTTCAGACCAGGAATTCATGACATTCAGATTCTATAAGGCAAGCTGAGGATGCCATTATCTGTACTTGTACAGGAAGGTGTATTATACTGACTGAACTAATTCTCATGCTTTTTGTTTCATATTTTTGTATAGATTTCAGTGGAACTAGTATTAAGAACAAATCAGAATAACTGATTCCTGTATGATATTGTTTAATTTTGTCCTTTATTTTTCATTTTATTATATGCTAAATATTTTTATCTGCTTGATTGTTCAAAAATTATTTCCCTAAATGTTAATAATAAGAAAGATTTTTTTACTTTTTGTCAAATACACTCATTTATTGTCTAATAAATGCATCTAAGATGTTTTGAATATATGTATATATATATGTATATGTATTTTCTCTTCCAGACCAACATCATAGAATAATTTAGGTTGGAAAAGACACATAAAATCACCAAGTCTAATAATGGTAGGTGGCATAGTGTTTGGACTAAAGGGAATGGCTTTAAATCAAAAAAAAAGAGGAAAATTAGGCTAGTTTTAAGAAGAAATTCTTTACTTAGGGGTTGGAGAGGCACTGGAAGAGGTTTCCCAGAAGAGTTGTGAGTGCTCCACCTGAGTATGTGTTCAAGGCCAGGATGGATGGGGCCCTGGGCAGCCTGATCTAATGGCTGGCAACCCTGCCCACAGCAAGGGGTTGGAAATAGGTCCCTTTCAACATAGGATATTCTATGATTCTGTTCTCTCAGGAACAGGCTGAGAGATAAGTGGATGAAAACAACTACATTATACTGCACTCATAAGAAGGAAGTTAGAATATATTAATACAATATGGACACAATATAATGATCTAACAAAGCTCAATTGTAAAAATGGTAGAAAAAACAAGATTTGAGATGGCTGGATGCACTTGATTATTTATTGCATAGAGGGTAGAGTAAATGCACTCATATAGAAAACACTCCCATTGAGTCACAAGGTTCAGAATGGACCCTCTTGTTTTCTGTATCCCTTTGAACCATGGAAGTAAGGAGCCTAAGTGCAGATGGATTCATGCCTAACCCCACAGCTTAAGTCTAAAGAATTATATGCACATAATCAATCTAAGATATGATTTTAGTGAAGATAACAAAGTTTAACACAAAGCCTAAAACTATTAGTCACTTGCTGAGGATCTGTATAAGCAAAGCATGTCTATGTCAAGATGTAAAGAATCTGCACATGCATAACCTTGAGAGGTGTCCCTGCTTAAGGGGAGATCCTGTCATGCAGCCAGATGCTGTGCAGGAGAGCTCAATGGGCTCTTGGGATGATTGATTCATAGTCATAGGTTGCTTTTTAGGCATATGCTCAATTGTTCCTCAGCTGTTGAAACAGGTGTCTTGCTATCAGTTTTTTCAGTCTCTAATTTAAGACAGATTCATGGTCATTACCAGAGCTGTTACTATTTGCCTTCCTGTGCAAGGCCTTGTGCACATGGCTAGGCCAAACAAAGGAGTTAAGGGAAGAAGGGACAGAGGAAACAGTGAGATGCTGTACAAAAACTTCTTTTGTCTCATAGACTTCTGTGGACTACAAAGACAACCAGAAGTGTCTCTGCCTACACAAGGGTGTCAGGAACAAGGAAGAAAAGAGGAATATCTTGATGTTTATCACCTTCTCGGCTATTCCCTAGATGAGAACTGGACAGTATGTATATATATATGGACTCTGCAAAAACTGTGTGCTTTTCCCATGTTGTTTTCCTTCTGCCTGTCACAGACTGAGAAAGAGAATCTGCATCCCTCACCCCCACTGCCAACTGGACATTGTGACACTGTGGTGCTAACTATTTCTGCATTCCTGTAACAAACCCTTGCTTTTATTTTCTGTCTTCTTACCATTGTTCTCTTTGTTCCACATCCCATTCCCAGGTCTAGTTAACCAAAACTTGTATAATAAACTGGTTGGGCAAATATTGACTACTTTCTGAGTATTAATCTCACATCAAGTATACATATATCATGAACAATTTCAGCACTGATAATCGGAGCGAGACAGGAGTACATTGATGCACCCTGATAACCAGTGATAGAACATGCAACAACCTCAAAAAGCTGTAGCAGAGGAAGTTCAAGTTTGAATTTAGGAAAAAACTATTTACTGTGAGACTAGTCAAGTACTGAAACTGGCTTCTTAGAGAGGCAATCGATGGTCCATGCCTCTCAGCGTTCAAGAGTCATTCGAATAGCACCTGTAATAGTATTCTTTAGCTTTTGGTTACATCTGAAGTGATCAGGCACTTGTACTAGATTATGTCTGAAAGTCTCTTCCAACTGAACTATTCCATTTTCACTTTATTATAACAGGTGCTACACAGTTATACTTTCTAACCTCAGGTGGCACATTTTTAAAAGCCACATTTTTATCATCCACATAAATGCTCACTGGGCTTTGTATTTTAGGGAAATTATTTCTTTAATTTTACCCCCTCATTGGACAGATCTTTGATGCATGACTAAGAAGACTACAGTATAATTTTTCTTTAATCTTTGTTAGAGAGAAGATACACATTTAATTACAGTTATGGCTCGAAAGCCAGTGTAGTTTACTTAGATTAGACTGAAGGAGTATGCATCTTGACTTACTGAGTTTGAACATATATAATGCACGTTGTCAGTCCTGGCTGGACTGTTTTACAGCATCGGTGGATATATAGTCCATATTGTCCATATAGTCCAAATTTGGCACTTTCTGACTTCCATCTGTTCAGGCTGATGAAAGACAGACTGTGTAAGCACTATTTTCCCAGAAATGACATCATCATTATGACTGACAAACAGTGGTTCACCTCTTCTGGTGCAGATTTTCATGAGCACAGCATGCAGACTCTTGTTCATTTGTGGCAAATATAAATAGCTAATGAACTATTATTTTTTGAATAATAGTATTTTATAGCATTTTATATAGAGAATAGTGTTTTATAGAGAGAAAAATAGTGTTTTATATAGAGAAATCACTCTATCAAATGGAGTTATTATACTTTCTGTATCTATAGTTGTTTCCATGGTAATAAGTAAGAGTCATTACTTTTGGAGCAGTGTGTGTGTGTGTATAAAAAAAAACATTTTCTATATATATCTTGAAACTACTGTTAATATCTGTATCATGTAGATATATATGGTCCTAAGAATGTGCACTGTGCACTTGATGCAGAAGATCTTTCAGTTTAGAACATTTTTAAATGCGCATGTATACTTGATAGTAGGACATTTTTCCTTCCCTTCCCAAAAGAAAATTCACATCTTAGCCCAATCACTTTATATTTATCATGTCAGATGATTTTTGTACTGTGGCTCAGTTCCATGTCAGCCTTATAGTTGAAAAATAAACCCTGGGGACAGCATACCTATCACTTGATTTTGTGTCCTACTGTGAAAATACTAATGACTACATAATTGAGGTGACACTGGCAAAAAGCCCATGCAATTTTTTCTTAAGACAGTCCTCTGATCCATGAGGAATTGTTCCAGGACTTTGTAATAAGTCAAAAAGAAAGTTGGTAGTTTTTTGGGTTTTTTTTAGTAAAGAAAGGAACAGAATATTATTTCTAGAACAGTAGATAATACTGTCTGGACCTAATCTGTAACCAAATATTTAACTATTTAAAATATAATTAATTTAAATCCCTAAATTCTTGTTTTATTAAACTTGCCTGCAGCACAGAAATAACACAAAAGCTGAAAAGAATGACAGGAAACTGGGAACTATTACTGCAATGCCTCAGGTCGATGTTAGACATACTGAAAGATAAGTAGACTCTTGTGATTAGGTTAGCTGTTAAAGCTATGAATATTTGCTTGTTGGTTTGACAGAGGGTTTTTGTTTGTTTCATGCTGAAAATCATTTATATTTGGTGATTAAATTTAGAGTACCACAGTCAAAATCATGGAAGTGCCCCTCATTTTTATTTTGAGCTGAAATAGATATGCTATACCTTTCTCTGTTTCACTAATGATAATTTTCTAATCTTCATAGTATATCTTTGTAGGTGATTTTTTTCTTTTCATTTTGTAAGGCATTGTTATGTTTTCTTTTTTGATCTGATTCTTACTGCCTGAAGTGATAAAAAAAATCCTTTTAGTTCTATTCTTCATGTATACTTTAATAATTTTTTTTTAAATCAACAGAAATATGACCCATATATCAATCATCACTAGTACATCAGATGGTAAGCACTAACAACATGTCTCTTCAGCTGTTTTAACTGATGGAATGTTTTACAGTTTGATCCATAGAGTCAAACTTTCCTCTGACATTGTTCATGTATTACATTACTGAAAGTTTAAAGCAGTTGAATTGACCTTGTAGGTCTAAAAATAATTTCCATGAATAGGAAAAAAAAAAAATCTATTCTTACTGAAGTCAAGAGAGTATTTGTTCTGGAATCCAGGAAGACTGCAAGAATGAGCAAAGGACAGAATATCTCTGGGGACAATAGTAGCATTATATGGAAGAAGATTACATTTAAAATAAAATCACACTGCTAGGGAACTATAGAAACATATAATGAAGCACAGACCAAACATGCAACAAAAGTAAGCAATTTAGAGCACACATTATAGCTGTTAAGTTGGATAAACTGTTAGATTTATTAAAGAAAATGAACAGCTGAGAGTTACCAATGTGACTTTGAAATAACGTAGGGTTTTTTATTATTATTATTATTTATTATTATTATTATTATTTATTATTATTACTCTCATAAGTCCAAAGATGTCCTTACTGAAAAGATATCTAAATTTACTGGTAGATTGAAATTTTCATGAAAGCAACCTTATGTGATAATATGACCCAATTAGTGGATGAAGGAAAGTCTATGCATGTTGTTTAATTGAACTTTAGAAAACTATTTGTTACTGATTCCCACATCCTTCCCCTTGCAAAACTGGATATTTGTGGCTTGGATGACTGTACAGTTCACTGGTTAAAAGGCTGTCCAGATGACCAGACTGAAGGTGTTGTTTTGAACAGAGGTAGTCCAACTGTTGGTCAGTCACAAATGGTGTTTCCTGGAGCTCAGTATTGAGGTTAATTTTGTTTAACATTTTTATCAGTGTTATTGATAAAAGGATTGAGTGCATCCTCAGTAAGTTGGCAGATGACACCAAGTTGGGTGGGACTGTTGATTAGGAAAGCTGCACAGAGGGATTTCAATAAGATGGATTGGTGGACCTCATCTAGACACATAAATATCAACAAGACTGATTGATCGTTGCTGTACTTGGATCACTGCATCCAGTTGCAGTTGTATAGCGTTGAGGTATGGGTCACTTTCTATTGTATAGAAGAAAGTTAAGATTCAACTTTGTCCAAGGAACTCTGATGCAAAGTATTGAAACAGAACAATGGGTATTACAAGACAAAAATTGAGCAACAAAATTCATTCTGAGAAATGTGTTAAAAAGAACTTCATTCTAAAAAGATGTAAAACTTCCAGTTTAATTTAGAATTGATGTTATAAAGTGACATTTAGAAATTGATAGTGTCATTCACAGGTATTTGAAGACCTAGAAGATTTATGATAGAGCTTTTACGTCAGTTCTCTTGTTTTGGGCCATAGTAAAATGATCATGCTTTCTATCTATGTTTTTTTTTTGTTGTTGTTGTTTTTGTTTTTGTCTTGTTTTAAAGTGTTAGCCTTTTTTTTTTAATTGCATATAAAAATTTAGCTCAAATGCCTTAAAACAAGAACGAAAAGACAAAAAAAAAAAAAAAGAGATTATTCTAAGAAGAAAATTATTCTCACACCAGTAAAACTTTTAGAAGTTGATGTGTCCCATAGGAAAAAATATGACTCCATTAACTTGTTCTACTGTTCATGAAGGTGTACATAAATTCAGAAAAAAACACAGAATGAGCAACTTTTTGTTCAACCTGAGATAGGCTTTTAGTTGTATCTTTTTGATGCTGATGTCTTTCCATTCTAATAATGAAAATAAAACAAACACGTGTGTTAGAAATTATGCTGGCACCACAACAGAATTATTAATGATTAAACCTGGTTCATTTGGATTAGTACTTGAAAGTGATCCAAGGCAAAGAATAGGAAGAATTGTTCAGCATCATCTGCTCTTAGTGCTGTAATTTCAGTGTCAGTATTAGAGTCCATCTTTTAGCTATTTCAGTCTGATATAGCAATATAGAAATTGTGCTCTTTTTTTTTTCCTTTATTTTATTTATTTATTTATTTATTTATTTTTGACATATTGCATAATCCCTATCTGGGGACTTTTTGACTTTTATAAACTACACAGTTATTAATATTCAGACTATCAATTGCTCTGTGAATTCCCTGTTACTACCCGTCTCAATCTTGTAGACTGAGTTAGAGTCCTGAAACCATTAAGAATGTGAACTGCTTCAAAAATAATGTCTCCTATTTTATTCTGTTGGCCCATGAAAATGTTTGAGATACAACCCTCAGTGGATGAAATAATGTGCACTGTATTTTGGGATAGGAAAGGAGTGACCCTTCTAGATTTCTTGGAACCTAGAACCATGAACTCTGATCACTACATTACAAGGCTGACTAAGCTGAAGGCTTGAAGAACTAGAGCAAGACAAAAGAAGACCTTTCTCTTGCAACATAATAATGTTGGGCTCCATACCAGTTCATGGAACACATTGTTGGTCTGGCTGGACTGGTTTATCACACTCAACATATAATTTGGATCTGGTACCTTCTGACTTTCATCTGTTCATGCCAATGAAAAACGGATGGTGTGGACAACATTTTCCTGGCAACAGTGGCATCATAGCAAATGTAAAATAGTGCGTCACCTTTCCTGGTGCAGATTTTAATGAGCACAACATGCAGGCCATTGTTCATCTGTGGCAAAAAATCATAGCTAACCATGTTAACTATGTTGACAATTAATGCCTTATAGCTGAGAATTTGCTCTATCAAATAGTGTTTTTGTATCTGTTGTAATTTCTGTGGAAATGAATAAGATGCAGTACTTTTGGATCAACATACATGTATATTTAAGGAAAAAGAAATCAAAACAAACAAGCAAAAAATCCCTTCTTATTATAATGTGCAGCATATTCACACAACACTGAAGGAAATTCATCTTTTTTTTTTTAAGAACTTTCTATCCAGTGTAAACATTGACAACAAAAAAAGGAATATTTGGCATTTGTGAGGGATTGATTTTTTAAAGCAGATTTTTAATAAAATATTTCAACTTTAAATTCAAAGTAAAATCTTGATAAATTCAGTTTCTGACTGAAAATATAAATTAATTAATTTTCAGTAGTAATTTTCCTCTATCTGTTTTAATGGTGAGGAAGATCAAGTCTCAGACATACTATTACATCTCCTAAAGTTGAAAAATAATAATTTTACTACTATAAATGTGGTAAAGAAAGCAACAACTGGAAAAGAAAGAAGTGGCAAGTGTATGAGTAAGGTAATTGATGAAATGTAATTTTGATTGATTTTAAATTTAACAGTTTAACATTCATTCCAAAACTATTTTCCCTATCAATTACCTGGATATTAATGTTGTAATAGCAGACCTTCAAAAGCCCTTCTGGAATGTAGATGAAAAAAAGCCTTTTTGAAATGTAGATGAAAAAAAAATCAACAAAAATAATCCAATTTATTGTTTCTTTCTTTGTTTTCTAATACATACATATTTTGCTCTGAATCTAATGCCTCCTAATTATTTCCATGGAAACCACAGCAGATAAAAGAAGCACAAAAGCACTATTTGATAGAATAAATCGTCAGCTACAAAATACTACTTTTCAACATAACCATCATCGTTATCTGTACACTTCCACCAGAGGTAAACAAGAGTCTGCATCCAGCATTTGTAAAAATCTATACCAGAGGAGGTGTTCTCTGCTGTCACCACAGCTGAAATGCACCACCCACTGCCTCACTGCGCTGACATCCACTGTTTGGTTTTCATATATGTGTCAATGGATATTATATAGGGCAACGGCAGCAGGAGACCCACCGACTACTACCCATTTGCCCCACCGACTACTACCCATTACTAGTAGTTCAGGCAGACTGCAATGAAATATCTCAGAGAAGTCTGCGAACTATGAAAAGAGATTTTAGGGGATTAGGGCGATTAGTTCAAGGGGTGGGAGCACAAGTGGTGTTTGCTTCCATACCTTCTGGGGCGGTGAAGGACACAGAATGGGCTAGGAAAACACAAGTGATGAATAACTGGCTGAGAGGTTGGTGTAGAGATAGACACTTTGGGTTTTTTGACCATGGGACAGTTTACTCGGCTCCTGGCCTGTTATCTGTTGATGGGACACACCTATCCCAAAGGGGGATACGAATCCTAGCACAGGAGCTAGCTGGACTCATTGAGAGAGCTTTAAACTAGCTGTGACGGGGGAAGGGGATAAAACAGGGCTCTCCAGTAAAGCGCCTAAGGAGGCTGTGCTGGAAAAAGGGGTGAGGCAGATATCTCAGCTGAAGTGCATCTATACCAATGCACGCAGCATGGGCAATAAACAAGAAGAGCTTGAAGCCATTGTGAGGCAGGCTAACTATGACCTTGTAGCTATTACAGAAACATGGTGGGACCTCTCCCATGACTGGAATACTGGGATTGATGGCTACAAGCTCTTCAGAAGGGATAGACAGGGAAGAAAGGGTGGTGGCATAGCTCTCTATATCAAAGAGTGTTTTGATGTTGAAGAACTAGTGGTTGGAAATGACAAAGTAGAGTGTCTATGGATTAGGATCAGGGGGATAGTCCTTAGGAGTGACATCGTGGTGGGGGTCTGTTACAGACCACCTAGTCAGGATGAAGAAATAGATGAGATGTTCTATAAACAACTCGTAGATGTTGCACGATGGCCAGCACTCGTTCTCATGGGGGACTTCAACTTCCCTGATATATGCTGGAAATACAATACTGCGCAGAGGAAGCAGTCCTTGAGATTTCTAGAATGTGTGGATGATTGCTTCTTGACTCAGCTGGTGCAAGAGCCTACCAGGGGAGATGCCTTGCTTGACCTACTTTTCACTAACAGGGAAGGACTAGTAGGGGATGTGAAGGTTGGAGATTGTCTTGGCCAGAGTGACCATGAAATGGTGGAGTTTGCTATTCTGGGTGCCGTCAAGAGGGTGACTAGCAAAACTATTACCTTGGACTTCCAGAGGGCAGACTTTGACCTGTTCAGGACACTTGTTGCAAGGGTCCCTTGGGACTCGCTCCTGAAGGGTAAAGGGGTCCAGGAAGCCTGGATGCTCTTCAAGATGGAAATCTTAAAGGCACAGGAGCAGGCAGTCCCGGAGTCCTGTAAGTCAAGCCGGAGGAGCAAAAGACCAGTGTGGATGAACCGGGATCTTTTGTTGAGACTCCGAGAGAAAAGGAGAGTCTATGTCCTCTGGAAGATGGGTCAGGCTACTTGGGGTGACTACAGAGAACTGGCCAAGATCTGCAGGCAGAAAATTAGAAATGCTAAAGCCCAGCTTGAAATTAGGCTGGCTACTGCTGTAAAGGAGAACAGGAAACCCTTTTACAAATATATTAACAGCAGGAGAAAAACTAAGGAAAATTTCCCTCCTTTACTCAACGAGGCAGGCAATATAACCACAGATGATAAGGAAAAGGCTGAGGTTCTCAATGCCTTCTTCACATCTGTCTTTAATAAACAGGACAGTTATCCAAATGGTACTTGCCCTGACCTGGAAGTCTGGGACGGGGTGCATAATGCACCCCCTGTGATTCAAGCAGAGACGGTCAGAGATCTTCTCCTCCATCTGAACTCCCACAAGTCCATGGGGCCAGATGGGATCCACCCAAGGGTGCTGAGGGAGCTAGCAGAGGTGATTGCCGAGCCACTTTCTGCCATCTATCAGCATTCCTGGTTATCTGGAGAGGTCCCACAAGATTGGAGGCTTGCCGATGTGACTCCCATCTTCAAGAAAGGCCGTAAGGAAGACCCGGGGAACTACAGGCCTGTCAGCCTGACCTCGGTATCAGGGAAAGTTATGGAACAGATGTTATTGAGGGAGATCACACGACACGTGCATGGCAATAAAGGGATCAGACCCAGCCAGCACGGGTTCACCAGGGGCAGGTCGTGCTTGTCCAACCTCATCTCCTTCTATGACTGGGTGACCAGACAGGTAGATGAGGGAAAGGCTGTTGATGTAGTCTACCTGGACTTCAGCAAGGCCTTTGACACGGTCTCCCACAGTATTCTCCTAAGGAAACTGGCAGCCCGTGGTGTGGACAGGTTCACTCTTCTCTGGGTGGAGAACTGGCTGGAGGGCCGTGCCCAGAGGGTAGTGGTTAATGGAGTTAAGTCCAGCTGGCGTCCTGTTACGAGTGGTGTCCCCCAAGGGTCAGTTTTGGGGCCCATCTTGTTTAATATCTTTATTGATGACCTAGACGAGGGAATTGAGTGTACCCTCAGTAAGTTTGCAGATGACACAAAGCTGGGAGGATGTGTCAAACTGCCTGAGGGTAGGGAGGCCCTTCAGAGGGATTTGGATAGGCTGAACAGCTGGGCTGAGCAAAATGGGATGAGGTTCAATAAGACCAAGTGCCGGGTCCTGCACTTTGGCCACAATAACCCCATGCAATGCTATAGGCTTGGGGCAGAATGGCTTGAAGAATGTAGAGAGGAAAAGGACCTGGGGGTGTTGGTTGATGCTCGGCTCAACATGAGCCGGCAGTGTGCCCAGGTGGCTAAGAAGGCCAACAGCATCCTGGCCTGTATTAGAAATAGTGTAGCCAGCAGGAGCAGGGAGGTGATCATCCCCCTGTACTCAGCTCTGGTACGGCCGCACCTCGAGTACTGTGTTCAGTTTTGGGCCCCTCACTACAAGAAGGACATTGAGGCCCTGGAGCGTGTTCAGAGAAGGGCAACAAAACTGGTGAGGGGTCTGGAGCACAAGTCTTATGAGGAGCGGCTGAGGGAGCTGGGATTGTTTAGTCTGGAGAAGAGGAGGCTCAGAGGAGACCTTATTGCACTCTACCACTTCCTGAAGGGGGGTTGTGGTGAGGAGGGGGTAGGCCTCTTCTCCCTGATAAGTAATGACAGGACAAGAGGGAATGGCCACAAGTTGCGCCAGGGAAGATTTAGATTAGACCTCAGGAAGCATTTCTTTTCTGAAAGAGTGGTCAGGCACTGGAATGGCCTGCCTAGGGAGGTGGTTGAGGCACCATCCCTAGCGCTGTTCAAGAAGCGTTTAGATGAGGTGCTAAAGGACTTAATTTAGTAGTTGGGTAGAGATAGTGATAGGAGGATGGTTGGACTAGATGATCTTATAGGTCCTTTCCAACCTTATGAACTTATGAACTTATGAACTTATGAGACCTTTGTAGATGAGCAAGAAGCTCATGTATAAACTCAAAAGGAAGAGGAAGGTCCATGAAATGTGAGAAAATGGTCTGACCACTTGGGAATTCATCAAGTGTTGATTAATGTTAATGTGTGCATGTTCTTCTACATGGAGGGATTCAATTGTACAGCTTCACTCCACCATGGCTATCATTAATTAAAATCTGTTCAGAAGGGATAGACAATGAAGGAGGGAACGAGGCATTGCCCTTTACATCATGGAAGAAATAGAGTATGAAGAGTTGTCCCTGAAGAACATCCACGAACAAGTCAAAAGCTTAAGGTGAGAGTTAGAGATCGAGGCATAAAAGGAATCCTTGTGCTTTACTACAGCCTGTCTGACCAAGAAAAACCTGTTTATGTCATGACTGGAGATTTTTTTCTTCTGCTAGGGAAATTCAACCACCCTTTTCCCCTGCTGGGAAAGTTTGAAGGAGAGGAGGCTCCTGGAATGCACAGAGGTTAAATTATTGAGCTAAGAAATAGAAAGTTCTGAGAATTTTCTGCCAAGAGGATGCAATATTGGACATGTTGCTCACCAGTGAAAGTGAACTGAATGGTGACATCAAGATTGGAGGCTGTCTGGGCTGTACCTGTCATTCAGTGGAGGAGTTCACACTCCTGAGGGATATGGGACAGATAAAGAGTAAAATCAGGATAAGTTTTAGGAAAGCAAACTTCCAGTTCTTCAGGGAATTAGTGACCAGTCTCCCTGAGTATCTGTCCTCTAGAACAAGGAAGTGGAACAGCTGGTGATTCACTGGAATAGGTGGCCCAGACAGGTTGTGGATGCCCCATCCCTGAAGGTATTCAGGGTAAGGATGGATGTGGCTCTGGGCTGCTAGTAGTCCAACCTCTGCAATTCTATAACTGCACCACTTCCCAGTTTATGAAAAGACTTTTTAATATTAAAATAGTTATTTAATATTTAATATATAGTATTTTATTAGTCTATGGAAATACTTCATAATAAAAAATCTGATTTGGATTTTTTCCATATAAAATTGCCTTCTTATCATGTTCTTCAGTTCACAAATATATCAGCTTATGATGATTATGGGTTACTTCTATTAAAAAAAAAATAGAACAAAGTACAAGTGTTAAAACAAACCAAACCAAACCAAAACAAAACAAAACAAAAACCCTACATTTGGAATGATACTATAGTGGAAATTTATGAACATTGAAATACAAAACATTCATGAAACGTAACATTAGGGCAGAAGTGTCCAGTGAAGAAATGAAAACCAAAAAATCTCAATAAATTTACTTTAATAAAAGACATTATTGAGTTTGAAATACAGTGAATTTTTCGATGGATCTTGACCAGAGCATTATGAAAATGGTGAGCTTTTATTCAGAATGCTGTTGTAGTTCAACTCATCAAGTATCTAAGTGTCACAGAACTGATTGTTCAATCCTGTGCTGTGGTGTAGATAAGAGAAGTGAAAAAATAATTTTGAGAATTCACTGCTTCATACGAAGAGTCAAAAAAAAAAAAAAAAGGAAGGAAAAGGAAAGGGACCCCACCAGTCAACTCTCTACATTCCCTACTATTCTATTCCTGAGCATGGCATTGCACTCTACAGAATATTTCTTTGGACATTTTGGGTTATCTGTCCTGGTTGTATTAACTCTCAGCTTCTTACACTTCTGCAGCTTACTGTCCGAGCAGCATGGGAAGTAAAAGAATGCTTGACTTCAACATAAGCACTGCTCAGCAATCACTAAAATAGCAGTGTTTTATTGTGATTATTTTCCTCTTAAATCCAAAACTCAGAACTATATGGGCTACAATGGAGACAACTGACTCGACCTCAGCCAACATGACATGCCTTAGTAGTTCATATTGTCTTCTATCAGATTGCACTGACTGGGCAACATTTTCAGCTAATAAAACAGACACATGGGATCATGCCTCCTGGCGTTTATTTCTGCTTTGTCCAGTGATTCATCTCATCACATTAGAACTAAAAAAAATCCATAAGTGGATTAGACATAGAGAAATTCTGAAGAATTTCTGAATATATTGGTCTTAAACACTTAAAAGTACCGAAACATTTTCATTTACAAAAAACTCTGACCTCAATGGTACGATTTTACCACCAAATGGACTGTTAAAGCTGACTCCTACTTGGAGTAAAGCATTAAATACTCGAACTTTAAATACTTGAGTAGTCCCAATGATTGCCTTGACATGGAGGTCAGAATAAATTATTGTGAAAGTCAAGTCAAAGGTTTTATAGGGAAACAAGTACTTTCTACCTCTTTCTATAAAGTTTTAATGTGTATAACTTCCCTAGTTTTTCTCTTAATGCTTTTCAAATGTTAATGTTTTCAAAAAAACATAAATTTTTACGTATCTTAATAGTACAGTTTAAATCCCACATAATTGTAAGCTAATAACTCATATGTATTCTTCATCTCAAATCACTACTGATGTTTATAATATTCAAAAGAAATTAATAAACAAAAGAACATTTTCCATATACAACATCAGTTAATTTCGACATAAGTTCCTCAACTTCCTTAACATTTTAATTGTTAGTGGCAGAAATTATATGTGTCAGAACAATGTTTATAGCTGTGCTTACATATTCACTGTATGTTTAAGTGGACTCTTTGAAAAACATTAAGGCAAAGACTAAATGTATTCAGCCAGTTAAGGATTGATCTTTATTATTCTATTATTCTGCTGATTCTGTGTTAGTTTACCATTTTGTAACAGTGGTATGTTTCCTATCATGGATTCCAATGTAATTTAATTAGTTGTTTTTTTTTTCATAGTGAGAAAGGTCAGCTATTGGAACAGATTAATTTGAAAGATAATGGCATTTTCATCCTTCAAAATATTAAAACCTCAACTGGCTCTGAAAATGAGATCTTCAGACTTCAAGTCTGGCTCATAAATCACAGATGGACTAGATGAATTCAAGAGGTCCCTTCTACTCAAAATTATTATAGGATTCTATTAATACGTAAAATTATAAACATAATGAAGATTTATTATAATATGCATGATCAGTGTCACTATCATCAACTAAGAGATGTGAGATTTTATTCCGTTTAAATAAATTATAAAACATCTGCTTGTGAGGAAAAATACAGAACTGAAAACAAAGGCAGTGTTCCTGTTTCCTTGGAAAAATTATATTGAGTGAAAAAAAAAAAAACAAATGAAAAAATGAAAAAATAAAATGAACTCCTCCGAAGTAGCACATTGCTATGGAGAATTTACTTTGAAATGAACATTTAAATCTGACCATTTACAAATAGGTTTTTTTTTTTGTATATTTTTATTTCAATCATTGTTATGATTGCTTTATCATTACTATCAAGTCCGAGTTAATCAGTGCACCAAATAGCTGCACATAGATGAAAAAATAACAATTTCATCTTTCTCTCCTCAGTAAAACAATTTTTTTAATAAAGAAATAAATCTCTTGGTGTTTATTTATTTATGTATTTGTTTATTGTGGGAAATAACTCCTTGACCATATAGTATTTTATTTTGAAAATACACTATTGTCTGAAACAGTAATTAGGCTTTTAGGAAGTGTCTATGTCCACAGAAGATGTAGTTCACTTCGATCATATTTCATGTGGTGGGATTTGCTAGTCTCATCTTGTACAGGAAGTCTCACCTGACAAATTTTCAGAATCCATACTAGCTAGGCATTCAAAATCACAGAGTTTGTGTTAGATTTGTAGAGTAAAAGAAAGTGCTTAAATAGATGAAATGCTCTTATTCTTTCTGATACAGAATTTGTTTCATGTCTTAAAATTTTAAGATTACAAAAGCTTACAGTAAATTTTAGAACAAAACAAAATTTTGTTTAAAATGTTCTAATTCAGAGAACGTAACTCTTGTTTAGAAATAGTTTAATATTTTGGCTACCTGGAGGTGATGGTTAGTTCCAATATTCTTCTGTTTCCCAGAACCTGCAATACAGGAAACTATTATCTTTTCTATTACTGTTAAGAACCAGACTTTTTTTCCATGCTAGTTTATTACAAAACAAAAACAAAACAAAACAAAAAAACATGCTCTGAGATGTTCCCACTGCAATAAAGTTGCTTTGCTGACTATTTTGCAGACCTGAAAATGAAAATGGAACACATGCAGAAGCAGTACACTCTCACTCATAACTATCAATATGAGAATACTATCTCAGCAACAATTTACTATTCTCCTATGAGCATTTGCTATATTCCTAGGTCTACAGACCAGCTCCACTTCACAAGAAAAAATAAATTACTTCTGTATCTACTCGAGTGGAGGTCCCCTCTGCATAATAGAAATGAGTAATATAACAGCCCTGAAAAAATAATTTGAGAAATTATTTTTCACATTTTAGGATTGCCTTAGCTGAAAGACCATAAGTAGACTTATAGTAAAAGCTAGTATTCTACCACTTAATCCTCACAAACAGATGTCAATATAGACTCAAAGTACTTAGAAGGAGGTGAGTTAATGAAAGAAAACTGTGGAACAGTCTGTAGCAAAATCACCCACAACAAATCATGTGTTTCTTAAGCACTAGAACTCTTTTCCTTGTCAAGACGTATGTGGCATAGTGCTTTAATAGATTACAATCCTGTATTATATTTCAGAGCCTATAATGTAAATTTCTGATTTATATGTAGGAAGCAGGTGTGCCAAGCTCATGGGTTTATATTCGTGCTTCAAAGGGAAGATAGAATAAGTGTCATGGCTCACCAGAATTTCTATCTGTTAGGATATGTGTATTGTATTTGCGATGTCTATTGTCATCAAAGACACAAGAAATTTGATCTTCTGCAATCTGATAGATAACTAACAAAGCTTTTGTTACTTTTGGTGGAAAAAGGATTCAGTAAATATGAAAAAAAAATCAAATTGAATCACAAATTGCTGGCTTTGGTTCTATAAGGACACAGACTTCAGGCAGAATTAAGCAGAGAAACTGTTTCCTAATCTGTCTGGAGGAAAGTAGTTCAAAATATTGAGCATGTACCTAATGTGTGTTTTGGGTTTTTTTCTTTCTTTCCCTACATTTTTAGAAAAGATAAACAGCAAATGTATGACTTACACAAAGGACTAATAGTACATATTCAAAATTCTTATTGGGGAATTAGAAATCTAGTGTCATTTTTGGAAATAACATGGTACTTGCAGAGTCTTGAAAAAAAAAAAAAAAAAAAAAAAAACAGTTCCTTCTTCTATCCCCAGCACTTCACCCTGCTTTATATCACAGAATCAGAGAATCACAGGGATTGGAAGGGACCTTAAAAAATCAGTGAGTCCATCCTTCCTGCTAAAGCAGATATCCTACAATACGTCACACAGAGAGCCGTCCAGATGGATCTTGAATATCTCCATGGAAGGAGTCTCCACAAACCCTCTGAGTAACCTGTTCCAGTGCTCCATCACCCTTACCATAAAGAAGTTCTTCCACATGTTTGTACATAAATTCCTATGTTCAAGTTTTAGGCTATGCACCACCAAGGAGAGCCTGGCCTCATCCATTTGCCTCCCAGCTCCCTTTAGATAAATATTTTACAGATTCCCTCTCAATCTTCTTTTTTCAAAGATGAACAGACCTGGGTTACTCAACTGTTCTTATTATGGGAGATGCTCCAGGCCCTTCATCCTCTTTGTGGCCTTCTACTGGCCTTCTTCTAGGTGACCCCTGACTCTTTTGAACTGGGGAACCCAGAACTGGACATGGTAGTCTAAATGTGGCCTCATCTCACCAGGGCAAAGCAGAGGGGTAGGATAACCTCCCTCAACCTGCTGGACATGCTCTTTTTAATGCACCCCATGATACCATTGGCCTTCTTGTCCACCTGTCCACACACTGCTAGCTCATGGCCAACGTGCTGTACATCTTGACCTCCAGGCTCATCTCCACAGAGCACATCTGCAAACAGGAGAAGGAAGTTTTAAATTTACCTTGATATCTGTTTTAAATGTCATGACTTCATCTCCATATCTTCCCAAAAAATCTTGAGTGGTGAGAAGGAACTGATAAAGTCATAACTAATTTCTTTGCTTTTTCAGTCACATATACTGCAATACTCTGTATAAGAGGAAGGCTTGAGCATAGCCTACTGAGGTTCATTATTAGCAGAACTGTCTGGTTCTGATATAATTAAAGTTGTCTCATTTTTGTATTGCTATTACATTTTTGAGCATCTAATCAGTTAAAACAGAAGAGAATAAACAGAAAACATATTAAAAAATCAATACTAAACAAGTAAACTGTGGTACTGGATACTTACTAAGATAAAGTTAAAACAATATTATACTGTATCAGTTGACAGGAAAAGACATTACAGATCATTATCTTTGTCTTTTATCAACACTGATAGAATTCCTGCTTCTTAAAAAGAAATTTTAAATGCTGTTATTATGTCAAATAATTAAATATGATGTCTATGTGTTTATAGGCTCTCATTGTAGTTTGCTTAATCACGTTATTTTATGATTGAGGATAAGCATTAAAAATACCTACTTGATTTTGTACTTCTTTAAGAGAAAAATAAATATTCTAATTTCCAAAATAATCATTGACCTATCTTACTCAAAATATTAACTTATTTTCCACATATTTTAATATGTATATTATATATATATATATATATCAAATATATTTAATCAGTGTTCATATCATAGAAACATAGAATCATGGAATTAAAAAATATCCCAATGTAGGAAGGAAGCACAAAGATCATCAGGCCCACTCTTGGCTACAAGTAAGGTCCAGAGGAGGTGAAATACCAATATGAGACAAGTAATTAGTTTCTAAAGTACCCATTGGTATTTGCTGTGGAAATTCTATTTCTGAGCTATATTTAAATTAAAGATATAAGTTTTATTTTTGAGCCATAAAAGACTAACCAGAGAACAAGAGGAAATAATTGCACAGAATTCAACAGTTTGACTTTTCAAAAAAGAAATATAGTATCTTATTTAACAAAACGTATTGTGTTGCAGTATTTTGTACCCATTAAACCATACAGCTTTTGCTGATTATATAAAGTTGCTAAAGATTAAAAAACATGCTTAGAGCAATATTTTGTAGGTTTATAGTCTCCCAGACATCTTCTCAAACCCTGGAATATGTTTTGAAAATGAGCCCCATGTTATCATAAAATTGTAGCCTATCTTGAGGCAATTAATTCTTAATTAATTCTTAATTAATTAATTCAATTAATTCTTTTCTGAAAGAGTGGTCAGGCACTGGAATGGCCTGCCTAGAGAGGTGGTTGAGGCACCATCCCTAGCGCTGTTCAAGAAGCGTTTAGATGAGGTGCTAAAGGATTTGATTTAGTAGTTGGGTAGGGATAGTGATAGGAGGATGGTTGGACTAGATGATCTTGTAGGTCCTTTCCAACCTTATGAACCTATGAACCTATGAATGCTTCAAATTATTCTTTACATGTATTTACATTGTCTTTGTTTAAGATTTGACAGTGTGGTTGATTCCTACGAATAAGTACCAACTTTACTGGAATAAGAATGAACAGGTAAGAGTGAATATTTATCACTCACTTGCGATACTAATATCTGGATAAAATGTGCACTGCTTCCATTTCCCAAACATACCCTCATAGTCTAGGGCTTTCAGGTTTGCAGACCTTTACATTTGTGTGTATGTGTGGCAGATGTTCTACTCCTTCGGATTATGCAGTGGATAGCTGTGTAGTCAACATGAGCAGCCACAGACTCATGACTGAAATGTAATGAGGCAACAATAGTATTAATCATCTCCAAAGTAGTACCCAAGAAGGGGCATACAAGTGAGGATGTGGGCACTGCTTAGTTCAGTCCATGCTGGAAGGACACTGACCTGTTGGTTGTGCCTGTTTATCAAGGTTTTGTGCACAGTTTAATACCATGTTTTGAATATCACTGTTCTTTGTTCTTCTCTGTGCTAATGAAATGATTACAAGCATGTCCTATAGGATGCCTCCACTCTATATTAAGATGTTCTACTGATCAAACACACAGAAGAGACAAAGCAGTAGCTATGATACAGTTTTTCCTACGCTACTAATCTCCAGGTTCTCAATATTTCCAGATGCAAGATTGAATGACCTTCTTTAGAGCCCTTCTTGCTAGTCTACCATTTTCATTCCATACTCAACAGTCTTCTAATATATTCATAGCAAAAAATTAATTGTGTTAACAGAGAACACTATAAAAGTTAGAAGACACTCCAATTCACTCACTTTCTGCTACAAAATGATCACTGAATATTCTCACTGCAGCTGTGTGCTGTTCCTTTTTGAAAAAAAAACAATTATTTCAGATTAGGGAAAATAAGTGTTTTCCCTAAAATCATGTAAGAGATAACATATCAGTTGAGAATTTCCTCTAATACAAGATCACCTTTTAATAAAGCATGAATCTAAATGTAAAAAAAAATCTAAAATTATAAGAATTATTGTTTGTTGCTCACATAGATTTTTATCCAGTCTGAATACAGAGTGAAGTCGAAAATCTGTAGAAAAAGAACAACATCATAATTACACATTCACTTTCACTACTCTTGTCAAAGGAAAATATTTTACATTTGCACTAAATAGAAAGAGACAAAAACTATACTATCTCTTTAGTAAACTTCTGCATGGAGGTTATATTTTTTCCTAAGTGTAGGATATTATATGGCTTTTCATCACTGTTTTCCAGTACCAATTGTTAGAAAAATATTGTGTGTATCCCTTTAGAAATGTAGCGGATACAAGAGAATGGTAGAAGACAGATTTTACTTTTGCTCAACAGAAGTAACTCAGTGTAATGTAAATAATTTTTAAAATAACACTTTAATAAGAGACTTCTACTAAATGTCACTGAAGAGAACAAATGAAGCAGACGAAGATGTATTGCAGAGACACGTATGAACGTGCTCAGAAAGATGACAGTGAAAATACAGAGAATCAAGGAGTCCAAACAGCTTAGGCTGAGAGAAGATGAGTGAATGGACAAAGATCAATAATGTCAAATGCTCCTGAGCTGTCAGGCACCAGTGAAGAATTGATTGATCCATAGCCAGAACTAATTAAAGTGTCATTGGTCACCTCTAACACTCCAGTTTCAATACCGTGCAGATTTCTAAAACAAGCCTTGATCTTTGGAAGCAATAAATAGATGGTAGTGTAATTCAATTAGATTTCTACTCATCTGTCTGAATGACTTTATTTTCCCTGTGAAGGTAGGCTTACAGCAAGTTTCTAGCTTTATAGCTAATCACCCTTCATAGAGTTCTATTTTACTCACACCAATAAAGTTTTATTAAAAACATAAAAAATGTGAAAAAAACTATTCTAATACTGAAGGATTTATAATTCTTGTCACTTTCCTGAGTCTATACTTTTGCCATATAATTTTCAGTAATTATATATGTATACTATATAATTGTATGTTGTATTTCTCATATATTTTGAAAAATTGCTCATCATTGTATCCCTGAATTTTAAGAATTGAAATAATCTGTGGTGTTCAAGGTGAATCTTTTAATTGTAAGTCATTGGTACTTCATTGGTAGGTGCTGAGTGATTCTCATGTCTTTTGTAGTGATTTTTCAAGATGTTTCTTGCTTACATGCTGATTTTAATGAATCAACAATACAATGTTTCTTTAATAATTTAAAGCATTTCAGCTTTTCATTAGGCCTTCTATTCCTTTGTAACAATTACTAAGAAATGAGCCGGGATTTATATGCCAATGTAATGTATCCTAACAATTAAAATAGAAGACACCCACTCAAGACAGTAGTCAATGTCCTTCATATCACTGTCTTTTTTTATCTTTCAGTGCTCCTTCTTACTTTTAATTTTAATTTTTTCTCCCCCATCCCTCCCTCCCTCTCTCCCCCCCTCCCCCATCCCTCCCTCTCTCCCCCCCTCCCCCATCCCTCTCTCCCCCCCTCCCCCATCCCTCCCTCCCTCCCTTCCTTCCGAGTTCCTTCCTTCCTTCCTTCCGAGTTCCTTCCTTCCTTCCTTCCGAGTTCCTTCCTTCCGAGTTCCTTCCTTCCTTCCGAGTTCCTTCCTTCCGAGTTCCTTCCTTCCGAGTTCCTTCCTTCCTTCCGAGTTCCTTCCTTCCGAGTTCCTTCCTTCCTTCCGAGTTCCTTCCTTCCTTCCGAGTTCCTTCCTTCCTTCCGAGTTCCTTCCTTCCTTCCGAGTTCCTTCCTTCCGAGTTCCTTCCTTCCTTCCGAGTTCCTTCCTTCCGAGTTCCTTCCTTCCTTCCGAGTTCCTTCCTTCCTTCCGAGTTCCTTCCTTCCTTCCGAGTTCCTTCCTTCCGAGTTCCTTCCTTCCGAGTTCCTTCCTTCCGAGTTCCTTCCTTCCGAGTTCCGAGTTCCTTCCTTCCTTCCTTCCGAGTTCCTTCCTTCCTTCCTTCCGAGTTCCTTCCTTCCTTCCGAGTTCCTTCCTTCCTTCCGAGTTCCTTCCTTCCTTCCGAGTTCCTTCCTTCCGAGTTCCTTCCTTCCGAGTTCCTTCCTTCCGAGTTCCTTCCTTCCGAGTTCCTTCCTTCCTTCCGAGTTCCTTCCTTCCGAGTTCCTTCCTTCCTCCCTCCCTCCCTCCCTCCCTCCCTCCCTCCCTCCCTCCCTCCCTCCCTCCCTCCCTCCCTCCCTCCCTCCCTCCCTCCCTCCCTCCCTCCCTCCCTCCCTCCCTCCCTCCCTTCCTTCCTTCCTTCCTTCCTTCCTTCCTTCCTTCCTTCCTTCCTTCCTTCCTTCCTTCCTTCCTTCCTTCCTTCCTTCCTTCCTTCCTTCCTTCCTTCCTTCCTTCCTTCCTTCCTTCCTTCCTTCCTTCCTTCCTTCCTTCCTTCCTTCCTTCCTTCCTTCCTTCCTTCCTTCCTTCCTTCCTTCCTTCCTTCCTTCCTTCCTTCCTTCCTTCCTTCCTTCCTTCCTTCCTTCCTTCCTTCCTTCCTTCCTTCCTTCCTTCCTTCCTTCCTTCCTTCCTTCCTTCCTCCCCCTCCTTCTCACCCCCTCCCCCTTTCCCTTTCCCTCCCCCTTTCCCTTTCCCTTTCCCTTTCCCTTTCCCTTTCCCTTTCCCTTTCCCTTTCCCTTTCCCTTTCCCTTTCCCTTTCCCTTTCCCTTTCCCTTTCCCTTTCCCTTTCCCTTTCCCTTTCCTTTTCCCTTTACCATAAAGTTTTAATTATTAACACTTTTCTTCTTTAATAAAAGAAGGACAAGCTATAATTTAATATACTTTACAGAGGTGCAAGACCATTTATTGGTAGTGACCATAAATAATTTTTCCCATGTATAAGACTGTCTGTTCCCACTTTTTATCACTTTTTTAATCAAAATAATAGTATTTTGAGAATGGTAGAGATCTAATTTGGTTTTTAAACAGAATCTACTAAAAGGTATATTCAAAAATGCACTTCTAAGGAGCTCCAACATTAACATTTTAAAGAGATTTTTAAATGATCAGCTCATCTGAGATGGAACTGTGGTCCTAAATAATTAGTAAGCAGTATACCAAATTTGAGAAATACAAATATGATTAAATACATTATTAACTTTCCTGCTCTATTTAATTTTTTATGATGTTTTGTGATGGGGAATCCTAATTAGAAAATTAATCAGGTTTCCAAGACTCATGACTCTTTTGTAACAATTGGCAGTTGTCACTATCATGTTCTCTAACTTGTTTCCCAGTTTTCTACATAAATTTAATAAACTTTTTATATTTACTTTTTACATGCACTCAAAGAACAAAATACCTGTTTAACAACACTTGAAAGATCAACATTTTTCCAGATGTACTTGTAGTCAAAGATTATTGTTTTTAAAGCTGCTGAGATTATATATCTGCGTGTGCAAATAAATGAAGCTGAAAATAAATGTTTGATTTGGTTGCCTAAACTTAGCTGCCTAAGGCTAAGGTAAAGTACCTTAGAGTATCATGCTCTACAGCTAGTGATGTAGAAAGTACAGATTTCATTTAGTTCATGTTACATCCATCAATTGTAGATATCTCAGATACCATAAGTATGTCAACCTTTGGATAGTTGACTTTGTCAAGATAGGAAGTATCTTCAGTACGTAACAACAACAACCAAAATACAAAATCCTGTTATGCTAATGTGTAGCAAAATATATTAAGATACAAAAACCTTAACTGAATTTCTATATATTTGCATAGAAGTGGATTAAATTAATCTGTATTTTTAATTCTATTCCTAAATTTCTCAATTAAAGTAATGAAAAGTTGGCATTTATATATAAAATTAAACCAAAAGAAAAACATGAAAACTGCCTATCTGTGAAAGAATCTTTGAGGATTTATATTGTCATGATCTGATGTTCTTTAAAAAAAAAAATTATTTGTTACTTAGCTGAAAATCTTATACTAAATAAAAGTGATAGGCATACTTTTTTCACTGAGCTTCTGCAATTAAAAGGACACGATCATTTGCAGAAAATTTGTCTCTATCAAATAATATAAAAACATGTTTTGAACTCACCCAAACTTATGTAAGAAACCCATTTCCTTGAATTTCCTTAGACTCCTTCATTATCCTGCTTCTGTTAGAGGTTCTCTGCTGAAAATGGTAATAGTACATCCAAAACCAAATTGAAAGTCTGACAGTAGGAAAGTAAAGTCATTATTGTAAATACACTCAAACTTCTCAGCATAAAAGATTATTTTGTTCTTTCCCAGTATTCACCATTTCTCTTTCTCTCCTTCTCTGTTCAGCTTTCTCTTTGTTAACACTGGAAAGCTTTGGAATGCATTAAGACATAAAAGTAAATTGTATCAGGCCCTGGGCAACATAATCTAGTACCAGATCTGGAGATTGGTGGGCCTGTCAGTGGCAAGAGGTTAGAACTTGATGACCGTTAGGATCCCCTACAACTCAAGCCATTCTATGCTTCTACTTAGTAATTGGTATGCTCAAAAACACTCTTCTGAACTATAAGCAAAACTGATGTTCAAAGGATAGTAATAGGATTTAAACTAGTTTGAAAGTAATGAACAATAGCTCCGCACACACAAAAAGAATGTTTTAAAGGCGGGAGTAGAATTTAGTAAGGAATTAATAAGCTTATGATAAGAAAAGAAAGGAATAGGAATTTAAACACTCAAATCCATCCTGAGAGCCCTACTTAACAGCTGCTTCAATATGTCATATAATTCTTTCTTTTTTTTTTAAATGTTTTTATTTTATTTTATCCTATTGTTCCTAGATATTTAGAAGATCTATTCTGGTTCATACAAATGAATGTGTTTTTTGATTAGAAGAAGTAATCTGTGCTTTTCTCATGCCTATTCCACTTTGAACTATCACAGACTGAAGAAGAGATGAATCTCATTTAACATCTAACATAGTATCTAATTTAAACTCGTTGTCAATAGTGATTTATCTTTTCCTAAGTAAGATGTCGGACACAATCAGGATGAAATTTCCTTACAGGATCTGACTTTTCTTCACAAACTTTGGAGAAACAATTAACTTAGAATAGATACCAATAATAAAGGACATAATTTGGATCAAAATGAATTCTAATTTAAACGAACATACTTTGTGCTGATCCGTGTTTTAAGCTTGTAGCCTGTAATACTAAATCCCATTAGTGTATTCCATAGAAAGATACTTCTGTTTTCCTCCCTTCCTTCCTTCTCCTTCTCCTTCTCCTTCTCCTTCTCCTTCTCCTTCTCCTTTTCCTTCTCCTTCTCCTTCTCCTTCTCCTTCTCCTTCTCCTTCTCCTTCTCCTTCTCCTTCTCCTTCTCCTTTCTCCTTTCTCCTTTCTTCTTCACTTTTTTCTTATCTTGATACACTCATTACCAGATTCTTAATAAGTGGAATTTATTGATCATATTATGAAAAGTAGTGAGTGAAAAATAAAACTTGAGGATTAATTCAGCACTGATGAGAATGTCAGAACATCAGGTTATTCGCTAAAAGAAATACAGAGACAATTAGTGTGAATTAATTATGTTTCTTAAGAATAGATAACAGTTAGAATCTCAAAATAACCATTTTCAGATGCTAAACTTGAGTGATCCTGATTTTGATAAACTGATAATGGATCTGATGAAACACATTAATATCTAATTTAGTGGTCACAAGGGAAGTGAGCATGTGAAGAATGTGGGGTGACATTTTCATTATGTCCATTATGTCATTTCCCCAATTCAATCCAAATTAAAACAAAGTTGTAGAAATATTTGAGTTGCATTTCAAAGCACATAAATGTGGTGTATCCATGGAATCAAACTTTTAGTAATGACACAGATTTAATTCTCCAAATCACTTTCCTTTAAGAATAGTGGACTTTGTATTTTATATTGTGCATTTAGCTACTCCCTTTTTAGCATATTTTTTGTCAGTATTAGAACAAATAAAAACAAATAGGCTAAAAGGTATTCAGTAAGCTTCAACACTACTAATAGTTCTGTTATGTCAAAGGCTTTTGAAGGGGAACTCACCTAGTTACTGAAAGGCATTACCTGCCATATTGCTTAATATATGGGTTATAATCTTCTTACACTTTTACTTTATGTCTACACCTATACTCTCATATGCAAGTTGAAAATTTTTAACTACAAAGTTGAACTAATTTCTTTATAATATTTCATGCATCTTCATATCTATGTGTGTGTGTGTGTATATATATATAAAATACAGTAATGACCTGTCACTTCAATAGTGATCTATATAATGACTGGCATAGCATATTATATTTCAATGCTTAAGTATATGTTCCTATCTCTTTAGAATACAGTGCATATTCGTTTTCTGGTACTGTCTAAGTATTCTGAAGAAAAAAAAATCCTTTTTTTTTTCATATCACAGTATTTAAATAAAGAAAAAAAATAGTTAGACAAACTTGATATTAATTAGAGAGGCCTTTCCAACGAGAGTCTCTTACAAGTGAAAATAAAGTGTAGGTGGCATTTTTGTTGTGATGTATTTATATGCCCAAAGATTTTTTTAATTAATATTATTTTTTTAATTGAAAGCCATATTGTATAGTAAATTAAGTCCCCAAAATTTCAGTGAGAAGAAAAAAGTGAAAAGCTCTTCCATTTCCTTCCATTCTTGTCTGTTGAATAACTGTCAACTCACAACTCTTGGGATTTATAGGTTGCATGTAATCTTACATTCCTGAGGGATGTCTCAACCTTCATTTAAAAGTTTAAGGGAGACCTGAGTTCCAGCAGTTAATAGCTTTCTACACACATGCCTTTCACAACTAATAGGCACATTTTATTGAATGCTGTAATCTAAAGGTAAGAAAACGAATATTTATTTACCTTGCCAGTTGCATGTCCAAGTCGATCTTCCTGGAAGTAAAACCTGTAGTTTCTTGATAGTTGTCTGAACTGAAGACAAGAAATCCAATTGAATAACTTGACAAGCCAATGAGTTATGTCAAGCAGGTACTCCTTTTATTACAGCTCTGGGTGCATGGGGATGGCTCACCAAACATGCACACCAAGGAAAGCGGTGACTACACATTTATCGGCATAGTGTATATACACTCATTATATTTCCAAGGAATTTGCATTGAATTTCCTATGAAATTCCTATGAAATTCTAATGAAATTGAAATTCCTATGCAAATTCCTTCAAATGCATAGTTACATATGCATTGGATGTTCCCCCATTCTGAACATGTGTCCTAAAATGTGGGGAGGGTCTTTGGGCCGATCTGGTGACATCCTTGCAAAATCTTTCATTGTGTGGCAACTCTGCCTCCTTATCACAAGACTTCCATATTGAGTTGCAAAGAGCAACTCCCATCTTTCACTGGACCTTCCATTGTGTTATAAGCAGCAATCCTACCCACCACTGTGTTGTCCTTGTCTTCACAGAACCAACCTTGACTATGTTTAACTAGCTTTTTTCTTCCCATCATCTTAAACCTCAGTTTTTATTTTGTTGTGTTATTCAGCATAAGCTGAAAAATAAAGCCCATTCATATTCACGTATGAAGAACATAAAGGTGAATATAATTCTACTACTATCTTTAAAGAATTAATAGAATAAATATTAAAAGGAAAATCTGTGGGTAGTTGGGTATATTATTATTGTTGTTAGTGTGACTTTTTTTAAATACACTGTCTCATAGATGGTGATGCAGAATGATTTCACTGAATTAAAATAAGTGTTGATGTTAGAAATAATTATATTCAGGTTGTGAAGAATAATAATCTAGCAGAAATATATTAAAATATATATGATTTCATCTAGTTAATTTCAGTGTATAGTAAAAACATATCTCAAGGAGTCATTCTCTTCCTACTTCCCATCTCCTTAAAGCCCAGTGCCACAGCAAGCTGGCAGGGAGTAAAATAAAGAGAAAAATTGGGAATTGTTGAATCATGGCATGACCCACTGACTGATCACCTGAGGTGAGCACTGAGTCAGCCACAAGAGCACAGGTGAAGGAAATTCACCTGTGTGAAGGGATAGAGTCTGGCTCCACCTCTTCCAGACACCATTTAAGGGCTGACCACCACTGGGGATGGATCTTTTGTTGGACACCATTCCTGTGTGGTGTTCCAGGCAAGCCTTGACTTTTGGTGACAGGTGAGCTCTTCTTAATTTATTGGGTGTCTTTATATTATCTGGATAATCTGTAAAAAAAAAAAATACTGTTTATTTCATTATATTGTTTGAGTGCTATTCATTCAGGGTATTCACCCTACTGATAGTTGTTGCAATTAACAAAAAAAGGAAGTCTATCAGATAAGCCAAATCATACATTAACTTTTCATATCTTATATGAATTTCAAAGGCATTTGAACTTTTCCTTACCTCGTTGAAATGGTAGAAACTTTGGCCTTTGTGAAGTATATTATCTGTCTTTCAGCTGAACAGGAGACAAAGGGATAAGGATGGACTCTTCTCTGCAGTGTGTGGTGACAGAACAAGGGGAAGTGGTTAAAAACAGATGCATAGGATTTTTTCACAGTGAGAGTGATGGAGCACTGGAACAGGTTGCTTAGTGAGGCTGTGGAGTCTCCTACTCTGGAGATGTTAAAGACCCACTTGGACACCTACCTGTGCAACCTGGTCTAGGGAGATGCTTTGGCAGGGAGGTTAGACTAGATGATCTCTAAAGGTCCCTTCCAACCCCTACAATTCTGCACTTCTGTGATTCTGAAGCAAATACATAACAACTCTAACAGCATGCCTGTATCTCAGTATTTCAACCATGTAGACTATAGCTTTTGATAATAAAGGTATGTAAAGTTAGTGATGTCTAGATTTCTCTTAATTGTCAAATGAGAAAGATCATGCACTCAGCTCAGGCCAGTGATCTAGTAAAGAGCTTTACTTGGTCCCTTTATATGTTTTTTAACATTTGTTTTTTAACAAACCTTTAGGATTACAAAATAAATGTTTGTTTCTAATGTTAATGAGTTCAATTTTTGAAGTTTTCTTTTATGAGGAAAAAATACAAGATAATTATACTATGCACCATTGAAAAGAAAAAAAAGGATGTGAGATAAATAAGTCATAGTACTGATGCTCTTTTTACACTTATGTCCTAAAGCCTGTGATGCAAAAATAAGTATTGATGTAAAATTTATAGTTGCCCTTTTCTGTCTTGGGATAACAATGAACTTATTTAAAATGTATTTTAATGAAGAAAAACACCTGGAGACATTGAAGTACATCATAAGATAATTTAAAAATATCTAGAACTTGAGCATATAATCTCCTAAAGCATTGCTTAATTCTAATAGTTGCTTACACTGGATAGAAACTGTAGGATGAGAATTGTGTGTCTTGAATGTATTCTGTATTGAATATTTTCCAGTTTTAGACTCCACACTACAAAAAATATACTGAGTTACTTGAGCATGTGCAGAAAAGAGCAATAATGCTGGTGAAGGGATGTATGGAAACCATTATGTCCTAGCCTGAACCAGTGATCGAGGACCTGATGATGGGTTGTGGCCAGCCCTGTTAGCACAGGAGAGAGCAATTCACCTGTGCTACCAGAGAGGTTGGACCCTGAGTCAATGTTTCCCTAATCACATACAAGGGCTAGCAACCAAAGGAGAAAGCATCTCCTAGAAGTTGCCTTCTTGGGAGTGTCTAGTGAGCTCTGCCTTTCAGAAAGGGGATGATACCTTCTTTATTACTGGTTTGTGTTTGCTTCTTTTCTTAGGTGATTCAAAACTAGCTTAGAGCAATTATGTCTTCTGCCTTCTATTTTTTTGAGGGACAGGAAGACTTATGGGAAGTGACTGAGGGAATTAGATATGTTTATCTTGGAGAAAAGGAACTTGAGGGAAGATTCCATTGCTCTGTGTAACTACCTGAAAGGAAGTATTCAGGAGGAGGGTGTTAGTTTCTTTTCTTGTGTGGCAACTGTTAAGCCTCACCTTGGTATATTTTGAAGTTTTTCATTGTGTCTTAGGTTGGACAATAGAAAGGATTTCTTCATGGGAAGATTGGTCAAGCATTGGAATAAGTCATTCAGGGAAGTGGTAAAGACTCCCTTCCTACAGGCTTTTAAGAGACACAGGTGTGAAATAAAGTGGTATTGCATAGCAATGGATGTGGGGAGGATAGGTTAATGCTCAGAATTAATTTTTTTATAAAGTTTTGTAAATTATATTATTTTTGAGTCTGTGTGTAACTGGTTGTGCTTATTTGATTTGTTCCAAAATGCTGTAAGCTACAAGGAGGGGGAAAAAACAAAACAAAACCACCACATATCCAGGTTGGTATCTTAGTACTTCCTTTTGACACATGTATTTATTTTCAGGTAAATGTTGAATTCTCCATAAGTTTTTCCAGAAGAAGAGGAAATGAGAGAAATTGTAATAAGAGCTAGTGTGAAAAGAAAGCATTATGTGGCAAAGTTGATGCGAAGAAAATACTCAAGCCTGAAGGCTTGGTAGAGCTTCATGATTTTGCATTTATTTCACACCAGTATTTAGTCATGAAATTCTTTCAGGTAACCTTGGGTGAAGAACTGGCTAGAGGATTGTGCCCAGTGGGTAGTGGTTAATGGAGTTAAGTCCAGCTGGTGTCCTGTTATGAGTGGTGTCCCACAAGGGTCAGTACTGGGGCCCATCTTGTTTAATATCTTTATTGACAACTAGACAAAAAAAAGGAAGAAAGGTAGAACTCGGGTTGAAAGGGAAGGGGGGAAATCCTTTACTGAAGCAGAAAAGAGACAAATAATGTATACATGTGTATAATACATATTAAACCACAATTATATTACTGTTTTATTGTAATTGTCTGTTGTATATATGGTTATATATATACACAAAACAAATGATGCATGTGGCTGTTGCTCACCACCCACTGACTGATATGCAAGCAGCATTGCCCACTTCTCTCCCCTTCTTCCCCTCCCCATCAACTCCCCTCAATTATATAAATTTTTTTTCCACATGTCATATAGTATGGAATGTAACTTTGGCCAGTTTAGGTCAAAAGTCCTTTTTAATTTTTTTCCTACCAGCCCTGTTGCTGGAAAGACAATACAGGAAGCTGGAAAACTGAAATGGTCTTGAGTCTGTACAGTACTGCTCAGCAACAACTTAGCATCAGTGTTACAAATATTGTTTTTCTCCTGAAGTCAAATCATAACATTATATCAGACACTATGAAGAAAATCAACTCTGTCCCAGAAACATTTTTGTGTCCCATTTGGAAGGATTTACAGCTAATCTTTCTAAGAATGAAGTTTCAGAATTTTATGTATTAGTGACAAATTGTTATTCTTGTGGAATTTGAAGGTGAGCAATAACAAAAATCAGACCAAGATCATTAAGCATGATATCACTTACTAACTTCAATTGTTAAATGTATTCTGAATATTGTCTCCTTAGGGAGTAGGCATAAGATCCACTGACTTCATGTAATCATTACAGTTCAATGAGTCTAGCTAGTTTTCATATTCTCAGAATCGTTGACTCATTTGAGCTGGAAGGAACCCTTAAAGGTCATCTAGTCCAATTCTCCTGCAATAAAAAGGGGTATCTGCAACTATGTCAGATTGTCCAGATCTTAGTCTGATGTGACTTCATCCCCAAAGATGGGGCAACCAGCACCTTTCTGGGGTACACATGCTCACTTCAGTTCTTTGAGGTAAATATAATAAAGGCACTTTATTTCAAGATGTTTGAGTGATAACATCTTTAAATACTTTACAACATATTACTTTTTGTTCTGAAGTGATAACCTATTATAGAAATGAAGAAAGTAGGGTTACAGTTAAGGTCTCTTTTGAGTTAACTGGCTGGGTCACTGTAATTCGTCTCTACTTTTATTATGTATGTTTAGCTTTTGGAAAGTGTGACTTAAAAAAACTTCAAACTTGCTTCCTGTTTTATCTAGAACTCTGTGCTTCAGGTAAATTTCTATAGTATCGGGAGAATTTAATTTTGTATTCTGTTTTGGCAGATTTAATTTTTTTCAATTAATTGATAAAGTGTTAACCTCTTTTTGCATAAGAGCAGGGATGGACAATTTAGCAATTCCATTAGTTAAAAATAATTGTAACTTTGTGTTAGCAGGTTACAGTTTTATTACTGGTAATTGTTGTTTTTTGTAATTTCTTGAAAGAAGCATACCCCTAGCAATTAGAAAATTTTTGTTCCTCCTGAAGGAATCTATCTTCCCTAGTAGATGAGATGGCATCAAGAACTCAAAATACAATATTAAAATCAGAATTGCTCAGGTTGGAAAAGACCTTCAAGATTATCAAGTCCAACTACAGTCTAACCATGCTACCTTAACAGTCCACTGCTAAATCATGTCCCTGAACACCAAATCCAGATGGTTTTTAAGTGCATTCAAGGTTGATGGTGACTTAACCACCTCCTTTGGAAAGCCCATTCCAGTGCTTAACAACACTTTCTGTAAAGAAGTTTTTTCCTTGTATCCTACCTAAACCTCCCCTGGTGCAACTTGAGGCTATTTCTACTTGTCCTGTCAACAGTGAAGAAGACTAACTGAGCTGTCATGAAAATTATCTTTCAGGTGTTTGAAGGGAGCAGTGAAGTCTCCCCTCAGCCTCTTCTTCCTCATGCTAAACAGCCACAGCTCCTTCAGTTGCTCCTCATAGGGCATGTTCTTCAGACCCTTCTTTTGACCTGCTCCAGCACTTCAATGTCCTTTCTGTGTTGAGGTGCCAAAAACTATAGACAGAACTTGAGGTGAGGTCTCACCAGTGTTTAGTGCAGGGGGAGGATTATTATTGTAGTATTCAGAATGGGAAGTCCTCAAGGTAGCCTATGCAAATGTATTTACATAGTCTTTAATCCAAGACACAGCTGCTTCTTCATTCTGGTTGTTGAAGGGCCAGTGGGTTTCTGAGCCTAAGACTGGGATCTCAATTTTAACACAGAGTAACTTAGTGTCAAGCTGTAATGCAAACTGTCAGTTCATTAAAGGATGGGAAGCTGCTGGCTGCAACCTGTCCCACTACCTAGCAAGGAGCAGAGCATCTGGAGGGCACTAGTGCAGCTCCAGCCCTGGGCATCAGCCACCTCCTTGGCAATGAATGTAAGTTGAGACCAGGGAAAAATGTTGGCTGTTGGGTCAGGCTTAACAAGACACCTGACTGGCCCAGACAAGGCTGAGGGGCTGGAGGTGAGGCCTTATTCAGCATCTGGGGCAGCAGCTGACAGTTCCATGGGGCTGACATAGACCTTCTCCTGGGTGCCCTAGGTCAGGGTCAATGAAGGTAGTTAATGCTCTCAAGCTCACTGCCAGCTCAAATCTGTATTCTAATTTGCACTGTGTATTTCACAGGTGTATACAAAGAAAACAAAAATGGGGAGTTAGTATTGAACAGCAGGGATAAATTTATATTACAAAATAGCTGTAGGTTCAATGGCAGAAGTTAGTAAACCAGCAATGAGGGTATTTGATGAGAAAGACAGAACTATTATGGTTATGTTGCTCTGAGCAGTCTTTAAAAAATTCTAACATTTCATAATAAATTAACAAGGCTACAATTAGTATTCATCCTTTCTTTTTCTGCTAAGCTGATAAGACCATCTGCAGTAGTGTCACAAAACTATTTTATAACATGTAAATTTTTGTAGTCACAGAAACTGCTGATGCAACACTAACATAAGAGAAGCTGTGAGCTGGAGTTAAGACAACTGATAATAACAAGGAAAAATAAAGCTGAGTAAAAAGATTACAATAACTTGTGATGTGGCTGTCTTTTATTTACTTAAAAACTCATTTTTTAAAGCTTATTCTGGAGAAGTTGGCTGCCCATGGGTTGGATAGGTGCACTCATTTCTGGGTGAAGTACTGACTGGAGGGACAGGGCCCAGAGAGTGATGGTGAATGGAGTCACATGCAGCTGCTGACTGGTCACGACTGGTATTCCCTAGGGGTCCATATAGGAGCCTGTCCTGGATGAGAATATTGAGTGCACCTTCAGTAAGTCTGCAGGAGACATTAAGCTAGGAGGAAGTGGTGATCTGCCTGGGGGTAGTTACTGGTCATAATGGAGCATGCAAGCCAACAAATTCTACTATGTATACAAAAAGTACTATCCATTTCTGTGATATAAATTTTAGCTAATAAAAGATTTGAGAAATGTCCATTAACCTTTAGAAGTAATCATTATGTAGATTTTACTATTGACTAGAACTTCATGTCGGGATGATAGAGGTACTATTTTCAGTCAAGAGTTTATAGTAGCACAGCCATACAGGAGACTCTTTCTTACAAGGAATAGATAATGGTGTAATAGTCTATTTGTTGACCACATAGTACTACAGATAACTGTGACTTAAAGCAAGAAGATATATTTTTGTTTGTATAAATCTGGATTTTTTGTGGCATGTAAGCTGATAGGAGTTGTCTCACTCCAATTTATAGGAGGGAGAGGAAGTTCTTTTGATACGTGTGCTTGACATCGAGATTAAGACACAATTAAATAAAGATGTCTCACTCCAATTAATAGGAGGTCAAATGTTAGACCAACCACTTTATTACAAATTCTAGTTGCTTAGAGAGATAGGGAAGGGAAGATGGGTGATAGAAAAGAGATAGGAAATAAAAGCAAGGAGGTCTTTGTAGCAAGCAAGAGATAGTAACCTCCGTGATTCCAGTGTAACTCTCCAGTAGCAATGGGTCGTCATCGAGTCGTTCGAGGTGGTGTTGTTGGGTTGATGACGACTACTTCTTTTTCTTAGCAACAGTACAAACTTATAAGTCAAAAGTGGTTGAGCCAACTCCTTTTGGAGTGACAGCTCCTGGCTTTTGGATCTCGGCAGGAATTTCTTTGTTCCTGTCTTCCTGGTCTTGCCAGCAGCCAAGATGGAGCAAAGAGATGACAAATTGTATTTTGCCTTCGCAGGATGCAATGGTACTATCCTCCAATCTCCTGTACCAGTTATTCAGTCCCAGGCTAGATCTACCACCATTAAACACTCCTGAGCACTCCCTTTTGAAGGCAAACACCTCCAAATAAATGTTTTCAGATGTAAAACTGTCCACAAAGCGATGGTCAGCTGAGTGACACTGGCCTCCTAGATAAGCAGTCTTACTGCAAAAAAATGGATCAGAAATCAAGCTTTGAGCCATGAAAAAAGCAATTTTTATCTTTCACATTTCTCAGCACTCCTAAATTAGAATGTTGAACCAATGCTAAAGCATGGGAGAATGTCCCATGGTTTTACTCAGAAATTAAGAAACCTAAGTTCACTTTCCATAAGGTGAATAGTTGAGGTGTTTTAGTTCTGTCAATCTACTTTTCTGGATAAATGTAGACAAATGTCGTCAAATGTAAACAGTTGACTATCAAATATAGGAGTTATAATCTTCTACTTTCTTCAAAATTACTAGTTTTTGTATAAAATTAGATATACCCTTTTCCCTGGAAAGATGGGGCATCATGACAGTCTAACCAAATAATCAGGGCTGTTATCTGTCCAGAAAGAAAAAATACCTCTTAAGTACTGTTCTAGTGAATACTTAATTTACAATACCAAAATTATCATTTAAGTAGTAGAATGTAAATGAGACCCTTTTTAAATTGTCTGTAAAGATCTACATTCTTCTTTCACTGTGCCAGTGAATATTTAGTTATTATCAAAATGGAACAGCTTTAAGAAAAAAAAAAAAAAGGATCAAGACCTTAATAGTCTACAGCTTATCAGAGGTAGGAGGTGATGCAAGGTCCTATTCTCTCTAGTAAAAATGAAACTGAAATTGGGTTTAATCTCCCAGGTGGTAAGAAGTTAGAAAGATGACACTCTGTTTTGGATTTACTATCTAAACTGTCTGCCTAATTTTAAAAGAGAGTTAAGAAAGGTTTAGGGCTATAAAGAAATAATTGTGTAGGTTCTAGTCTAAACTACAGCTCAGCTGTTGCTCAGTATTTTGAGACATAAGTCTGTGTACTGGCTAGGTTTCCCAGGCTTGATAAGGAAAACAAGCAGAAATTCCATGTTTCAGCTCTGATTAAGTGTGTGAGAACTATCAGACTTGTGGCTTTACTCAGATTCTTAGTAAAATAATATGACACATCAAATGTGTTTTTTTGTTTGTTTGTTTTTTAACTGGTCCTGTGATTAGACACCATATGATCATGTATTGAGATAAGGCTGGAAGAGTTGGTCATATGTGGGGAGCACAACCTTTAGCAATCTTTCTTTGAGCATGGAGCCCTTTAAGGAAGCACGCAACCTGGATGCATGAATCCCAGTGTTGTGTATTATAAAGTGATCATGAAATAGAGTACTATGCATCTTTAATGTAAATAAATATAATCCCATAAATTCAGAGCAAAAGAAAAATATAATCCAACTCAGTTACTTTGTCCTAGTTATAGAGGTTGCATTTCTTTAAATTTTTATTCACTTCTTCCAGGACTTTGCATACACATATTTATCTGCTAAAACCCTTGGTATTTTTTACTGCCAAGAGTTAAATCTTTGCAAAAACATGCTTTGTCCTCTGTGCGTTCCTACTAATTCTTCCTTCTTTTCTGATTCTCATAAAATGGTCGTGTAATTCTTCATATCAAAGAAAGTCAGTGAATTTAAAATCCCCATGTTTTCTGCCTGTTTCCTGAATACCATACGCTTATTTAACTAGGACAAAAATGTGGAAAATCTCTGTACAACTATGCTTGTTCATACAAAGATATATATATGCTCAGAAAGTGAGCTCCTCTTCAAAGTCTTTTGTTAACTAAAAATGTTTGTATAAATGTTTATTTCCAAACAAAGTAAAAATGACATTCTGCATAACCATATAATGACTCTTGTTTTACAAAACAAAACAAACAAACAAGCAAAAGCACCAAAACCTTTTCTTCTTTCTATTTCCTTCTATGTAAGAACAGGCATTTATACAGTGAAAAAGCACCAAGGAGGAGCTGGTAAGGGCGGAGTAATGCTTCCACTTGCATCCATAAACAAACTTGCACATCATAACACATCCCATTTGAATCTGAATATTTGACACGCAAGAAAATTTCATGCATTTCAACAGTGTGCTTTTGAGGATATGTTTTTGGTGGTTTGTCTTACTTCCTTGCTGCTCCTACATGAATTAAAATATTGTATACTAGTGAAGAGTTCATGAGAGAAAAAGGAAGAGGAAGTGGAGGAAAGGAAAGAACAAATTCAAATAATATTTAGACCATAGGTGTATAAACTTTTGGCTGCCTGGGGCACATTGATTGAGAAGTTGTATTGGGCCACATATTAAGTATATAGTACTGTTAATATATATAAAGTAAGTACTGTTATTTATTTTTTAAATATTTTTACAAAAAAAAAAAAAAAGCTATGAAAACCTTGTTTTTGTGAAATTGATGCATCAGTTGTTTTTGTTTGTTTGATTGATAGAAGTGGTTGTAAATCTTACTGAGTTTTCAAGGTATTTGTCAGATTTTGGATGAAATTTTGATCTTTCTGTATTTCAGCCTTGACAACAATTACTCATAAATGTATGTACTTTCAAAAAGCAATACATATGAGTAATTTACAGTAAATTACTTACATGAGTAATGCATGATTGTGAAATGAGGGATTTTTTTTCCCTCTGGTGAGATAGGTCTTGTAAAACTAATAAAAGGTGTGATCAAATTTTTCTTTAAGTTGAATATCTGATTGCAATTCTATACATCCCTTCCAAAAATTTGCAGTTAATGTATTTATATTCACTGAAACTAGAGTTGTAAATATACGAAAAAAACTATTCTCGACATCCTTTGTCAAAACATAAAGCAAATCTATCTCATTTTTTGCTGTTCGCAGGACTGTGTTTAGCCAACATACTGAACTGCACAAAATGATTTGCCATAACTTGCGCTTTCCATAATTTAAGTTTCATTCTAAATGCTGTTATTGTTTGAAACAATAGAGGTTGATCTTCACCTTGAATGGCACCTGTGACACTGTATTCATTAACCATACTTCTAATAAAAATGGCAAGTTGAGCTGTACCTTTAGCATCAGTATTTCTATCTATTTTCAAAGCATAACATTTGAAATTAGAAACTTTATTCTCTAAATTTCTTGATAGATTTTCCTATTCTTCAATTTGTCTGATTATAGTCTGGTGAGACAAATTGGTTTTAGAAAAATCTATATTTTATTTATTATTTCTGCCATGCTTTACATACACTGCTTAATAAATTCACCATCAGTAAATTATTTTGATTTTTTTTTCAATCATATTTGCTACCACATAACTAGCTTTCATAAGAGTCCATTTGCAACTTTTTGAAAAGAAAATGGTCTTTTTTGTTCCACTATTTTGACCTTACAAAACGTTCCTTGATAGGCACTGTGCCCTTCCATTATCCTGATTTCAGCTGAGACAGTGCTAATAACACACTAATGTTTTGTTTGTTACTGAGTGATGGGTGCACATACAGAGTGGAACCATTCAGTAGGGAAGAGCTGCTGCCATGATTGTGTGGTAACGGGGTGCATCACATTCCTAGTTGTCCCTGATTGCATGTGTCTTTTGGGCAAAGGGTTGGACACGCCTGATGTAGGTAATATTAAATCCATGCCTGGTCTGTCCATATAATGATGATTCTTACAGTGACAAACACTTCAACATGCTTTTAGCATTTAGACAATAGTATTATCTTCTTTGAGTTCTATAAGATAACTAGGACATTTGTAACAAGTTTCACAACATTCTCACAGGAGTGGAGAGGACTGTTTTCTCCTCTCACAATTTTCCTATTTGCTGTTCTATAATCTTCTATACTGAACGCTCTTGGTGGTGGGAAAGCTTGAATCTCTGTATCACCAATGCAATAACTTTGGATTACTTTCATATGTAAAAAATAGTATATCTGTCCGTAGGCTGTTCTGCAAAATAAAGACACCATCTGCACTAGTCATTCAACAGCAACCTCTTTTCTTTAAAAGTATCTCCTACTCAGTTATGCTGTTATCTTTTATTCAGTCTTGTTAAGACTCCAAAGCAAGTATGCTGTCAAAAATGCATAAACAGCAATAGCCTGTTTTCTGTCTCTCATCTAGCATGGATTCTTGTCCCTTTCATGGTCTTTGTGATTTACTTTCATAGAAATATAAATATATATATATATGTAGTTTAGAAGTTCTTTCTGGATGCTACCTAATTCAATGTTCTGTTTAAAACACAAGTAGCATCAAAGGTCTGATCTGGTCTATAAGGACCTTGGCTAGTCATCTCCAAAAATAGTCAGGGATGGTGAAACCACTATTATGTGAGCAACCTGTTTCTCTTAATTACTCTGAAGATATTTTGATTTATGTAGAACTAAATAGTTCCTCGCTGCAATTTGAGACTTTATCTCTTTATCTGCTTTTATCTCTTTATCATGTCCTTTTCATCTCATAATTTCATTGTACAGTTCAGCTGACTACCAGCAGCCCAGATTCTCTTGTATTCAATCAAAAGCTCTTGATCCAGAGACAGTTATAATCTGCATTTTCTGTACCACTTTTGAAAAACTAAAATTTTTCATTGATTTTCTCTGATTTTAATTTAAACCACTCTCAGATTCACAACTACGGATCCTGCCCACAGCTTTCAGACTTACAGGGATCTAGTTGATTAATAGTGTGTTATTTGGTTATAGCTTCAGTAATCTTGAATATTTTGGCCTTTGGTCACATATATATATATATATATATATATATATATATATATATATATATATATATATATATATATATATATATATATATATATATATATATATATATATATATATATATATATATATAAATTGAAAATAAGAAGTACCTTCCACATAGTCATTGCCATCAGCTATGCATTTTCATCAGTGATGAATAAGAGCTTGCATGCTGTGCTTGTGAAAATCTGCACTAATGGAGGTGACCCACTGTCACCACTGTTGTAATTCTCCACTCATCTCCTCACTGTGCTCCCATCCACTTTTTAGTCTCCATTAATGTTCATCAAGCATAGCTGAAAGTCAATGAGTATAATTCTTTTACATGGAGGATTTCGATTACACACCTTTGATTCATATGCATTTCTATACTGATGCCATTTTGTCAGGCTGCCCCTCTACACCCATCTGTTGCATAGCAACAAAATTTAATGGAGTATTGGTGGGAAGGTTCAACGTCTATTCCATACCACCAACATCCACCACTTTTTATTAATCAAATTCTGGAAAGGGTTCTGAAAAAAGGTTCCGTATAAATTGTTCTAGCTGGTCTTACTTGAGGGATTGAACTATATTGCCTGAAGAAACACTTTCAACTTAGATGATTCTGTGATTTTATGGTGGTGTGTCACACTGATAATGCAAAAAGACAAGACCATGCTCTGAAATGCAATCTGTCCAGAAAGGGGCTGTGGCAATTTTGGCTGGCTTTACTGACATATTATACTTCTTTACTGATGTACTATGTTTTTGTAACATCCACCTAAGATATTTGGCTTGAATAATATAGCCATTTAGACTAAATATTATGCTTCTATAGGTATCATGTTAATTGATTTTTTTTGATAATTATCACTGTGAGTTAGTTATGAGAAAAATAAAGGACACCATTTCATATTCAACAGCTTTAAAAAAAAAAAAAACAGCTTTCCTTAACAGACATTCTTGAAACCTTCTTTGACATTTTAACTTCAGATTTCACTGCTTGTTCTTTAAGCTCTAACTTCTAGCACAATGCAAGGACTTAGCATACAATAATTTTGAAGTGTCAGTTTCCTTATATCTTAATAGTGTCACTTGTTTCACATTCAAATGTGTTTAAATGCTATTCACAGCTATTCAAGGCAAGAAGAGTCACAGACCTCAAATTTTATTATTATTTGTTATATGGAAATATTTACAAGCAGTTTATTTCCAGTGAAGATTTCATAGTGTAACATGCATTTCAATGAGATATGCACTGCAATTACTAGGCAAACCATATACTCTAACAATCAAAATATATTTATACTGTATTCACAGCTTAGCTACAGTAAAGAAAAACAACAAAACCAATCATATCAATTTGCTAAAAAATTTGAGCTGAATTTCAATGCATAGAAAAGCAGATCTCTGACTTTAACTCTTTCTAAGGATCTACACACTCAGAAACTGAAGCTTGTTTATGTCACACAGCTCTATATAAGATAATTCTACCTGACTTTTTGTTAAACTTTTACTAAATAGATAAGTTGTTTATGCTATTCATTTTAAGCAAAAGGTATGTTAATCATAATCATTAAAGCTCATTCAAGATCTTGTGGAATTTCATTCTCAGTGTGTAGTACTTATTAATTTCATTGAGAAATAGTCATTTTCACCACTGTAAATAATACACAGTATATATAATATTGAAAATCAAATTAGATTAGAAAGTTTTTGAATACTACTCTGATTCAGCGGATTAATTTAATTTAGAACCTTATTCACAACTCACAAAACCCAAAAGGAAATTACCTTTTTCTACATCATCTATCTTTTATTTCAAATATCACAGATATTTTTCTAGATATTTTTCCTAAGTCTTTAAACTTTGATTGTACTAAATATTTCTGTTTATTTCTATAGAATTTAGTAAAATTCAATAGAAAATTGTATGAGTTATATTCAGATTATAATATAAAGGTATATAAATATGAACATTTTATTAATATGTTTCTGTTTATGTTCATAATATAATTGTTTACTCAAAGAGCAGGCTGCAGACATATATTTCCAATATAAAGTAGTAAAAATAAAGAGGAGAAAAAAAGTGTAATACGGTCGTGTTAACATTTGGCATCTTTGGCAATATTGAGGTGCATAGAAGAATAAGAAAGACTTCTTATAGAAGAAAGAAAAAGAACCAAAAATTAAAGTCCAAGAAGTAACCCATCCAGAAAGCAAGACAGGTATTTTATTTACAATGGAAAAGGAGAAAGCTTAGGTACTCAACAGCATTTTTGCCTTTGTCTTAACTAGCAACAGCTCTTAATATAGACCTCAAGTGGATGTGTCATAAGGTGTCCCACCTTCTGACTGAGGGAGCAGTGACCCTCCTGCTTGGGTGAGAATGAAATTTGCAAATAAATGAGGAACCTGAACATTCATAAGCCTGATGAAATGCATCCTAGATTCTGGAGTGAATTGGCTGAAGTAGTCACCAAACCACTCTTGATGATATTCAAAATACTTATTAGTCAAGTGAAATTCCTAATGACTAGAAAAAAAAGATAATTACACTTTTAAGAGAAAGGATGACTCAGGAAACTATAAACCTGTCAGCATCATCTCTGTTCTGGGAATATCACGGACCAGATCTACCTGGAAACTATGATAAGGGATGTGGAAGAGAAGGAGATGATACAAGTCAACTGGCATGGGTTCAGCAAGGGCAACTCCTGTGTCAATAGACAATATTTTTGTATGAAAAAAAAGTTCAGAATATGTATATTATTTTAAAATGCTTTCTTCCCATGTTCACTTTTATTTTACTTTATTTTTTTTAAAAGAGTATATAATTGAATATTGGAGTAGTTAGTAAAAGAGCTGTTTAAAAAGAATCCAAGCATTAGGTATTTATATTACAAACATTTTCTTAGCATTAGTTTTCATTATCTCACAACATTTTGGCAGAAGATCATAACCTTATCATTTGCCCCATAAATACTAGATATTGTGCAATAGATCTATTAGCAACAATAACTAGAAATAAAAAATAAATTTTCAACAACATTGTTAAATTTATTATTTGCTACCCCAACAAATAATGTTTGTTTATCAGTGGATCTGGACAGAAAAAAAAGTAATTTGTTCAATCTACAATAACAAATTTAAAGCTTAAATACTAAGCAATAGAGTTGAGATTTCACTCTGATCGAGAAACAGTTAAATGTATGGACAGTAGAACTACTTCTTCTAACCCTCCAGGTAATAAAAGTTAAATCATCTTCTTCTGAGTTAATCACCTACTAGGAGTCAATCTTTGTACCAAAAAAGCCCAATGCCAGCTATATCCAAAAATTAATTAGAATTTTAATTTATCAAAATATCACTCCAAACTGGGAGAAGTTCTAGGGTTTAATTATGTTCCTCTTATTTTACTGACTCGTTAATTTATGATTTAGTGGTAACTTCATTGCAATGAATATAATTATTTAATTACGTAAAAATGACATTGAAAAAGTTATACTCTATATGCACCTTGTTTAAAAAAAGGAAGTTAATAAAGCTCTGCCTAGATTGAAAATTTTGAACTTTAAGGTGCTGTTAATTAAGGAAAAAAATAGTCACTTGTGAGGCATTATTCATTATGATATACAAATATGAAAATACGTGATATTTAGGTCGTTTCTTAAAGGTGAGTTTCAAATTTGTTTTCAAGGATAGCATGTGAATGGTTAACAGTTTATAATGGAAACCATTCATCCTGAAAGCTTTAGACAATATAGTAGTTCTGATACAATTCAAATAATTATAACTACAGCTCACAATGGATTCTTGTGTCATATATTTCTCTGACAACCTAAGAGAAAAGAGCGAGCATCATCTTTTGATCTAGCATCTGCACCAGTATGAATACAATTGTTAACAAAGATACTCTGGAAGAAAAACAGAGAAGTCCTTCTAAAAATTTAGTCACCAAACACCGCACATTTACCAGTTAGATAACCAGACTAAGTCTGTGTCAATATGTATACTACAATATATATTGCAAACATTTGGGCTGAGTAAGACTCTTATTGTGTCCTACAACAAATATGAATACATTCTTAAAAAAACTGATTCCTACATTTTTAATTCAGAATCACATGACCACAGAATTGTAGGGGTTGGAAGAAACCTTGTAGTCCCATCTCCCTGCCAAAACAAGCTCCCTAGACCAGGTTGCACAGGTCTTGAACATCTCCATAGAAGGAGAACCCTGCTGGGCAGCCTGTTCCAGTGCTCCATCACACTTACTGAGAAGTTTCCTGAATGTTTGTGCAGAACTTCCTGTGCTTCCTATCACCATGCACTGCTGAGAAGAGTCTGTCCTCATTCAAAATTCCTCATGTTGTGTCAGTCATTCCTCCCAGCTTAGTATAATCAGCAAACTTGCTGAGGGTGGACTCTATCTCCTCATCAGGATCATTGAAGAAGATGTCGTACAGGTCCAGACTAAGCACTGACCCCTGGGGAACACTGCTAGTTATAGACCTCCATCCAGACTCTGCACTGCTGATCACAACCCTTTGAGCTCTGCCAGTCAGCCAGTTCTCAGTCCACCTCACTGTTCACTCATCTAGTCCACACTTCCTCAACTTTGTTGTAAGGATGCTGTGGGAGACAGTGTCAAATGCCTTGCTGAAATCAAGGTAGCATCCACTGCTTTCCCCACATCCACCCAGCCTGCAATGACATTATAGAAGGCAACCAGTTGGTTTAGTATGACCACCCCACCATTGTCATGATTTAATGATTTTTTTATCAGTATTCTAAATCACAACATCATGTAGTAGTACATTGTGAGTTAAAGAGTTAATGCTTCAGTTCTGTGGATCATAAACAGTTCCAAGTATACTTGTCTCAGAAGATCTGCGTACCCAGAGGACTTTGCATTACTTTGCATTTTTCTGTTTTCTGCTCAGAGGGAAAGATAAGACTGTTGGCAAGTCACGAGATCCCTCTCTCTTTTCCTTTTCTGCTTTTTCTCTATCGGATCGTCCCAGCAGTGTGTGTCTTCCATAACTATCTCATCTTCAGCTTTAGAGTAAGGCCTTCAGTTTTTGGACATGCTCTCTCATTTTATTTGATCTATTAGCTTCAAATTCAATTTAATGACATTATGTTGTGTTATTTTGCAGTCCGATATCTTATTTAGTAATAAGCTTTTCTCCTCAGATCACTGACACTGTTTTGTTTTTAGATCCATCTCCCTACCCTTTTTTCTTTTTCCCCCTTTCCTTTCCCTGGGGCATTGGTCCTACCCCATTCATCACAGAACTGGGACAAACCAGCCTGTAAGCTGTTGACACCACTGACTTACTTAAAAAAGTCTTTCTTATTTTACTTCTTTGTCAGATCCAGTTCCAGGTTGGCTTTGGCCTTCTTCATCGGACCTCCACAGGCCCTGACCACATTCCTGTGTTCTTCCGAAGTGGTCAAACACTTGTTCTACATTTCATGGACCTTTCTCTTCCCTTTAAGTTTATGCATGAGCTCCTTGCACATCCACATAAATCTCCTCCCACCATCGTATGATTTCTTACTTTCAGGGACGCACAAATCTTGAGCTTGAAAGAAGTGCTGTTTACATGCTGGCCAGTTTACACAGGCCCTCTTATCTTCTAACACCCTAGCCCATGGGATAGCTCAAAGAAGATCTTGGAAGAGATTGAAGTAGGCTCCCCTGAAGACCAGGGTAGCAATCCTACTTTTTGGTTTGCTTCTTCCACTCAAGATTTTGAGCTCTAACACCTTGTTATTGCTACATCCCAACCTGACCCCAACCTTCACTTCCCTAACAAGCCCATCCTTATCAGTAAGAACAAGGTCCAGTAACACCCCACTCTTCATTGACTCCTCCATCAACTGCATCAGAAAGCTATCTTGAGTGCATTGCAGAAACCATGTGGAGCGTGTGTGCCTGGTCGTGTTTCTTACCCAACAAATATCTGGATAATAGAAGTCCCCCATAAGAACCAGCACCTCAGATAGTGATGCTACTTCCAGCTGCTTGTAGAAGGCCTCATCAACTTCCTGTTCCTAATCAGAGGGTCTATAATACAAACCCACAGTAGTGTCACCCACACTAGACTGCCCCTTCTTTCTCTCCCACAAGCTCTCCACTGGTACATCATCCTGTCCAGGCAAAGTTTGATAAGTTCTAGCTGCTCTCTCACATAAAGAGCAAATCCACCACCCCATCTCGCCATCCTGTCTTTCCTAAAAAGCACATAGCCATCCATGACAGCATTCCAGTCATGCTAGATGTCCCACCACATCTCTATGGTTGCAATAAGATCATGGCCTTGAGACCACATGCAGATCTCTAACTCTTCCTGTTTATTTCCCATGCTGTGCACATTAGTATACAGACACTTTAGGTAAGCAGTGGGTGTAGGTATCCCTAAAGGGACACAAGAAGATTTCAGGCAGGGAATTCACAATGGTGATTCCGCTGGGGAGCCCTCACAAAATCCTACAGGACAATCCAGAGGTTTTTCCCTGCAATCTCCTACAACAACAACATCCCAAAGTGCTTCACTGTCCCGTTGGCCTCCACCCTCTTCCCCCATCATATTTAGTTGACATCTCTGAACTACTCACATCACCCTAGTAAGCGACACTTTCTCCCCTTCCTCCTTCATACCTAGTTTAAAGTTCTCTCAAATGAGTCCTGCCATCTCCTGGCCTAGGATCCACTTTCCCCTTAAAGATATCAGGCTAGGCGTGGAGTAAACCTCCCCATTATCAAAGAAACCAAAGTTCTTGTGGTGGCAGCAGCCTTTCAACTTATTCAAAGCCTGAGTTTTCCCACACTGCTCTGTATCCCTTACCTCCCCAGAACAAAGAGAGGAAAATACTACTTGCACTCCCACTCCCTTAACCAACTGCCCTAAACACCTGAAATCTCTTTTGATAGCTCACAGGCTACCCTGAGTGATTTCATCACTGTCTGCCTGTACTATCAATAACAGGCAATAACCAGATGAATGAACCAGATCCTCGCCTCCACACTCACCTCCTCTTCAATTTCCAGCACTCTAAACCCGTTGCTTAGCAGGACAGGGGGAACTGGGGTAGGCAGGCAGGGGGTGACGCTTGACACTGTGCCAAGACTCTTTCCCAGACCTCCTCATATGTCAGATCTGTCTGACTGCAGCAGGGCTGGAGGTCCACCACTTCTCTCAGGGTATATCCCTGGCACTCTTCACTCTGGCCCTCCAGTGAGTTACTCCACCAGTCAATGTATTCAGTGAGTGAAGAGAAATTATAGCAAAGAACTGTAGACCAATTAATATTCCATTTACAAGAAAAAATGAAGTCTTTTAGTACAAGTGAATGTGCAAATAATTCAATATTCTTTATGGACTAAGTGGTCTGTCTTGGACAGCTCTTTCTCTTTTCAAAAATAACCTTAGTCAAGGTTTTAGGCATTCTACAGAAAATCTCCTGCTTAAGGTTCACAACCAAAGGTTCATAGGGTTTTTTGCACATTTTTTGTACTTCACTGTATTTTTAATTAGTCAGGAATATAATTAAATAAAATTGAAACGTCTTCAGTAGACATATTTTAAAAATTGTTCAAAAGATTCTGTAAATAATTTGACAGGATCTGCTTAATTCTGAAGTCACTAATTAATATTTCCATCAGAACAGGATTTTTATCTAGAAAATCTGGTTTAGGCTCAGTCAAGAAGAGTTGAAGTTATTTTTAGTAACTTAACTTACTGCCTAAGTGCCTTCACTGTCAGTAATAATGTATTTATTTTAATCTGAATTCATTAATTCTATGGAGTGTTTGTTACCAGAACACATCCTGCTACTTCTCAGATGTTTCAAGTAAGAGACATATCTGAGATAAAACTCCCTCCTCCTTAACACTAGCAACCATGTCAGAAGCACAAGTACAAAGTTTGGATTTTTTTCTAATGAAGTAAACTTATGCAAGTTTTTGAAAACTGCATTAGATGGTTCACTGACTAAGAAGTTGTCCTTAAATATCAGAGTTCGAAAATGTCAGATCCAGGGAGGTGCCTAAGTGGTTTTGGTCAGCACCAGGCTTAGTAATATTTGAAATTTTTAACAAAGGTCTGAAGAGTGAATTGCAGTTGATGAAACTTGAGAATTATGAGGAAAAAAAAACAACAAACAAATAAACAAAAACTTTACCATGTTTTTCCTGCTAGAGTAAGAAGGTATTAACATTAAGATATTTGACTGGCTTTTTCTGACAGAGTTTGTTGTGAAAATTATTTTATTTTGAAACAAGTCAAAGAGAAACATGTAAAGCTTTTTATTTGTGCATTTGCTTGCTCACTTGATTTTTGTTTGTTTATTTCCCCCATTTTTCCATCCTCAAAAAAATTTCCACTTGAAAGGTTATATATTTGCCCAGAACTGTACATTTTTTGAAATATGAAATATTTTATAGAATAGGAATAATATCTTCAGTGACCTCTATTTTAGTGTGGTCAACTACATAATTAAATGCAGAAAAAATAAAAATATCTAATTTTCATGAGCGGGCTACAGGTCAGTGCTTTAAAAAATTATCTTTAAAAAGAAGTAGCATAGGGTTCACATGGGCAAGAATTCCATATGAACTGACTAAAATAGGTGCACAAACTCTGAATGCAGTCTTTGAAGTTATAAAAAAAGCAAGTCAAATTGAGAAGATCACTCACATATTTTTTTGAGGAGTTCTTTATTATGTCAACACCACTGGCCAATAAATGCCAATTTCACTACTAGTTGCACTTCCAGATTTTACTGATTGTAAAATAATGCTGATCCTATATCTCATTTGGACTTGGTTTTGTCTGAGTTGATTTTTTTCTTTTTCCAACCATTTAAGCATTTTTTACACAATTCTAATTTGTTTTAGTTCAGTTCTGTAAAAACTATATATGGAAAAGTCTAAGAAATGTATGGAGTCTTCAGGTAATACATATTAACTTTGATTGTTACCTGTGTCTGAGGTTACTCTACTAAGAACCTTAAGCTTGAAATTAAGCTATGGATATACTTAAAAAACAAACAAACAAACAAATAATAGTAAATATATATACATATATATAAACAGTGCATAATCAGATTGTATGAGAAAACACTTAAAAATAGCCCCAGTCATATTCAAAACACACAAAACCATCAAGAATAATCAAGAACCATCATGCAATCAGAGAACTCAGGACAATGACTAATCAGTGAAAAATGTTTGTCTCAATTCTCCTTGAGGAAAACCTGCTTTCTCAGGGTTACGTTTCAGAATGCATTAGGCTGCTGAACATAACAGCAGGGAAAGGTTGCAGATACTAGAATATTTGTGTAGAATCTATGTTTATCTGTAAAAATTATATAATTTAGACTACAAAGTTATCATCATAGATTGCATCTGAACTAAAAGACATTGGTTGCAATTTTATTAGATCAAAAACCACAGATTTTCTTAAAAAGTAACTTAATATGAATTATTATAAATTATTGGAACCACTTGTGAATTTTCTTTTCCCTACATAGGGGAGTTCTTCGAAAAACAAATCATGAAATTCCAATTTATTAATAAAATTTTAATCAGAAACTGTATTCCTTAAGGAACCATTATCTTATTTCAGAATATAAACTGTTTTATAAGCAATCAAATCAATCTCTCTGTCAGATTCAGTATTCTTATGAAATATAAGTTAGTTTTTCAGGACATTAAAATTATTTGTAGAAGCAAACCATTTCAAACAACAAAAAATAATTACAGAAATCTCTCATCACAGTAACTTTGAAACTTTCAAAGAATATTATGTACACTGAATTATTAATTCAGCTTTTACCAAATATATAACTTTTTACATTAGAAAAAAGTTTAATAATTGAAATAATACAGTAAGCCAGAAAGAAAATGTGCATAGGTGGTTATTTTATAATTATATATATATATATATTCTCTGTACACTTGTTAAATTTATTTTGGTGATGCATTAATGTCAACATCAGCAGTATTACTAATATTCTTAGTGTTCTGTGTTTTGATTTGCACGATGAGTTCAACTTCTAGTTCCATCTGGAAGAAATTCCATTCATATTAATTTCCAGGAGTGATAAAATAATGTTAATTGAATTAAAGTGCTAAAAAGCCCCAACAATAAACAAAAAAAGAAAAAAACAACATTCCTATAATTTAAGCAATCAGTTTTACTATTCCTTATGTATTATTCTATAATAAATATTCTTAAGAGTATAGTTGCTGGATGATCAACTTATTTTCACCATTTATTCAGTTAATACTCTATAAATTCCATCTCTTACATAGCTTTGTCCTCAGGCCACTCCAGTGAGTACTAAAAGTTTTTCCTCCCCTCAGCTTTCTTTATAACAATAATATACTAATAAACTTAACTGAAAACATACTTAAGGTTGAAGTGAGATGCTCTTGTTTCATTCAGTGCTACATCTTTTTTCAGGGTCTATTTAACTGAGGTTATTCATTAGGAGAAAGTAAGGCTTCCACCCACTTAGATATTCTTCTCAAGAAATAATTTTTTATCATTCTTATCAGGTCCACAGTATTCTATGCGATTTGTATTTGTGCTATAAAAGCAACATATCTCATCCTCAGGATGCTGAGTGCCTGAGAATTAGTGCAGTATCCACCGGCATATAGAGTATGGTAATATGAATTTGTGAGTTTAAGATTTTGCAGGTAAGAGCACTCTGACTTTATGTTCTTCAGAATGAATCGGTATGAATATTTTCCTCAAACTAAAAAGCAAATGTTAGTGAATGAAAGGTGTTTTTCTTGGCCCCTTCAAGACATATGGACAGGAATGGTAAACTGAATCTAATAATACAGAGCCTATTACTATAGGCTTAAGTTTTAAAGAGAGGTGTATTATATGTAAATAAAAGAGACAGCAATTCAGATTTAAGCATCTATGATCCCTTTGATTTTTTTTAGTTCTATTCAAGACAATTTTCAGACTATCATTCAGGTCTTTGGGGAAATAAAGAAAACCTAGATAAATTGTCCCATTGATGATCAGCCCATGTTTAAGGTACATTGCCATGTATAGTGAGTATAGTCCATTACTTGGGTCTGATCCTAACCTCAAAAGCTATTATCTTCTTGATCCATTGAATTGAACAATTCAGTAGTCTGAATCTGGATCTGGTACAGTTTGAGATCACACAACATTGTCTGTACTATGGGAACAAAATAGATGCACCAACTTTATAAACACATATCTGTCTGCCTTCTTGACTTAAAATATCTTAAGACTCTTGCCTTTTCTCTCAACATTCTCTTCCTGTGCAAATATTTATTTTGAGAATGCAGTATAGCTTGGCTTATCACAAGATACACATGATGCAAATCAGCAAGTCAGTCTCATATGGAATGAGTCCAGTAATAACTTGTCTGAAACAAACACAAAAGCTTCTCAAATATTACTACAGTGACTCATGTCACTGCACACTATGCCAGTATCCTGGACATATCATATAGATTTTAATTGGGAAGCAAATGATACTTCAGACTGTAGTGCAATTTGTAAAGTATGGTCAGGACTACATCGAGAAAAGCATATAGATATAACTGTTCTGTCAAGATACTGCTCAGAAGATGAAAAAACAGACTTTAGTTATTAAATTAATGAAGATCGCAATCTTCTGGCAAAAAATATTGTTCCTAGGGCATGTATTATTTCCTTGTTGCACAACAGTAATGAAATATATCTATCTAATAACAAACATGGAATGAATGCACTAATAAATTTTGTACATGGGGCATTGTGGTAAAAGCAAGATCTTGCCTCTGAGAGATGTTAACCCAAAAAAAGAAACAAAAAATACAAGGTTTTAGAAGAAAATCTGAGATGAATAATTTATTCTTTAGAAGTCTAATAAATATTGTGACGTGTGTTCTACATTGTAAGCCATTTATATATGTTGAATTGATAGATGATCCTTGTTGAATTGTTGACTGTGTTCTGGGTTATTATCATCAGTACAAGCTCTGGAAAGTACCTCTGGAGAAGGACCTAGGTGTAGGTCATGAGAGGCACCCCCTCAGCAAGTTTGCTGACAACACCAAGCTGAGTGGTGTGGTTGGTGCGGTGGAAGGAAGGGATGCCATTCAGAGGGACCTCAACAGACTTGAAAGGTAGACCTGGATGAACCTAATGAGGTTCAACACAGCAAAGTGCAAAGTTTTGCACTTGGGCTGGAGGCATCCCAGGCATTTATACAGACTGGAAGGAGCAAACCTGAGAGCAGCCCTGCAGAGAAGGACCTGGAGGTCCTACTGGATAAAAAACTTAACATGAGCCAGCAGTGTGCACTTGCAGCTCAGAATGCAAATTGCATCTTGGGCACCATGAGAAGAGGGGTGGCCAGCAGGGACAGGGAGGTAACTGTCCCTCTCTACTCTGCTCTTGTGAGGAACCATCTGGAATACTGAGTCCAGGTCTGAAGTCCCCAGTACAAGAAAGACAGAGAGCTGTTGGAGAGGGTCCAGAGGAGGGCCACAAAGATGACCGGAGGTCTGGAGCACCTCCCGTACAAAGACAGGCCAAGGGAGTTGGGCTTGTTCAGCCTGGAGAAAAGAAGGCTGCAGGGTGACCTAATTGCAGCCTTTCAGTAGATAAAGGGATCCTATAAACAAGAGGGGTGTAAACTCTTTGAAAGGGTAGGTAACAGCAGGACAAGGGGAAATGGTTTTAAGTAGAGGGCGGCAGGATTTAGGTTGGATGTCAGAGGGAAGTTCTTTACTATGAGAATGGTGAGGTGCTGGAACAGACTGAGCAAAGAGGTTGTGGATGCCCTGTTCCTGGAGGTGTTCAAGGCCAGATTGGATGGTGCCCTGGGCAACGGGGTCTAGTATTAAAAGGGGATATTGGTGACCCTGCTTGTGTCAGGGGGGTAGGAGATTCATGATCCTAGAGGTCCCTTTCAACTTGAGCCATTCTATGATTCTATGATTCTGTGTCCTGGTGGACAACAGGTTGGCCATGAGCCAGCAGTATGCCCTTGTGGCCAAGAAGGCTGAGAGTATCCTGGGGTGCACTGAAAAGAAGGGAGCCAAACTGGTCAACGAAGGTGATCCTCTCCCTCCAATCTGCCCTGGTGAAGTCCTATCTGGAGTACTGTGTCCAGTTCAGGGTTCCTCAGTTTGAGAAAGATGGGGAATTTCTAGAAAGAGTCTGGCAGAGGGCCACAAAGATTATTAGGGGCCTGGAGCATCTCCCATATGAGGAAATGTTGAGAGACCTGGTTGTGTTCAGCCTGGAGAAGAGAAGACTGAGAAAGGATCTTATCAGTATTTATACAGGCAGGTGGATGGGGTCAATCTCTTTTCAGTGATGCCTAGTGACACAACAACAGGCCATGGGTACACATTATAACACAGGAAGTTCTGTATAAACATGGAGGTTACAGAGCACTGGAACAAGCTGCTCAGAGAGATTGTAGAGTCCGTAGAGAAACAAAATCCAGACAAGAGACTGGTATTTCTAAACAAGGAATGTTCTCGGAAGTGATTTAAGTAGCTGTGTCACATAGCAAAATAGCTGTGAACAACAAGATATTTTGCTGTGTCGCATAGCAAAATAGCTGTGGACAACAAGATATTTCTCACAGCTGTGTTTTCAAAGTTTACTTCCACAAGAAAATAACGTCAATAAATAAATAAGGATGAATGAATCCCTGCAGAATTAATTATTTAACTTATCACAGGAAGCTTTTCCAACTATCTGTTCTAGGTCAGCAGGAGAAGACCCTATGATTCCTGTAGGAATTCTTGCTCTTGATTTTTTTTTCTGACTAATTTAATCTTCAGGTTCTACCTACTGACTTGCTAACATACTGCAGCTGAGAAATGAGCCAAGGAGACAACAGAACAGTTGTGAAAAACATGGAGAATCTAATTAAGTAGTCTAGGAGGAATTGATATACTAGGAACTGCCAGTTTTGTTGTGCAGTCATAACACTATTCAAAAAGGAGAAAGAAACCTGTTGCTATATTTTCAGTTGAGAAACAAAATTAAGTAGTTCATGAGCTCACTTTTTCTTTCCCATTGATAAAGTGGAACTAAACTGCATGAAGAGCAGTAAAGAAAGTATAATGAAGAAATTGGGATAATATATTCAAATAAGAGATTAAACTTTTTACTCTTTATTTAAGTTGTATGGAAACCGTACAGGAGGACTCAATGAATCAGTCCAACATATTATTCAATGAGCACTGTCCCACTTGAGCAACTATGGAATTGGTTTCCTAGGAAAAAAAAAAGGCTACGTGTGTTAAAATTAACATAATTGTGCACATATGACAGAGGAACTTAGAAGTTTTTAGCTGGATAACCAACTGCTTACAAACTCTGAAATTCTTTTACTGTTTAGTCTATAACTTTAGTATTCTTCCAAAAGCTTTTTTTCCTCTTGTTTTAATATATTTTTAGTAAAACAATTTATCACTGCACTTCCTTTCAAATATCAGTAAAACTGCTATAAAAATGCTAATAGAATAAAACGATATCTATGAGAGGCCTTGGATTTTTTCTGTATCTTTTACTTTATTGAGAAACATAAATGGTAAACCCAGAACACACTTTTGATGTTTTGGGTGGGATGGAAATCTAGATGGAAAAAGTGTATCAATGTCACTCTTCCAGTTGTCCAGAAGTAGATTTAGCCTGAGGGAAGAAAAAAAGTATATGTAAAACACTCTAATTAAAGATTTTATTTATTTATTTTTACTTTCTGTGCATGTTTGAAAAGCGTTTGAAAGCAAAAATATGTAGCGAGGCATTGGCCCTTAAAAGACATATATGTCTTTGAAAAACCCTTCTTGGAATAATTTATTACTTCCTTCTGAAGTACCTTGCTGTATGCTCTACTCTGGATCATGTGTACACATCAGAATCTCCAAATAACAACACAGTGTAAGCAAATATTTCCTTTTTGCTTTCTATTCGTTATCAATATATCTTTTCCTCCTGTTTAACAGTTATTTTAATGAGTAACTGAATTTCTACCAAGTAGTATTTTATGAAGCTACTGAGATGTAATCCTATGAAAGCTGATGGCAAACGTGTAGGTGGAGGCAGCAATTTCTTTACAGAATCTCTGTTACTGATATATAACAAATGCAGCAACTGAAGTTGCGAGGGGTGGAAGTTGAGCATGTAACAAAAATACTACTTTAACAGGTGCCACCACATTTATTTAGATACATTTGAATAGTCAGGATTTTTCTTAGTTCTTCCTACAAGTATTTCAGAACTGGAAGTATAAGTAATGAATGCACAATAGCCTCCACACAGTTCTAAGATTGCTTTGATTGTCTAGAACTAAGCTCCTCTATTTATATGAGATATTAAAAAAAATTATTGCTTTAGAGGTTTCTGGAGAGTGCTGATTAACTAAGTTATCCTTCTGTCAAATAAATAGTACAGCTGAATCAGGAATTTCATACAGGAGATTAAATTTTTTAAGACCTGAAATTACTAGTAACTGATATATTCCCATGGCAGAGGATAAGTGAATTAATCCTTGGATCTCTTAAGATATCTTTGAGTAATTTTGCATTATGGAAACTATATTCCTCTGTAATTGATTTTGTCCTAACAAGTTCACAAGGGTCTCACTCCAGAATAACTACCGCTGTGATCACTGTTAACTAGGAAGGAAGGAATGGCTTACATGTACTCTTTCTAGTGGTATGAATACATTTAAGGTTGTACTTTCAAAAAAATCCTTTCAAAAGGTTGTACTTTCAAAAAGACTTAATGGGAGTTAGTAATCTTTTAGTGTACAGAATCAATCAAATGTTTATTCTACTTAAGACTGTTTTCACAGAATCACAGAATAACAGAATTGTAGGGGCTGAAAGGGACCTCAAGAGATCATCGAGTCCAACGCCCTGCCAAAGCAGGCTCACTAGAACAGGTTGCACAGGTAGGCGGCCAGGCAGGTCTTGAACATCTCCAGAGAAAGAGATTCAACCTCTCTGCGCAGTCTGTGCCAGTGCTCTGTCACTCACATTGTGAAGAAGTTCCCACTCGTATTTGTGTGGAACTTCCTATACTTTAGTATGTGACCATTTCCCCTTGTCCAATCGCCACACACTGCAGAGAAGAGTCCAGCCACATCCCTTTGAAAAACTCCAAGAGATTGTTTACCCAAAATACTAGCTATCATTTCAGTAGATGCAATATGATTTTATTTATTGTTTCTTTGTTTGCTTTTTCCCAAAGTGATCAATTACACTGGCACATTCTGCTAAGAAGATCAAAGTTTTAAGTTTACTTGCCATAGTACTCAGTGAACTTGCAGCTTGATTAGTATCAACTGAAATTGTGTACATTAGAGGACTCAACATTAATTCCTGAGTGATTTGAGTTGAACTCATGATACGTAGACTTAGCATTGTAACATTTCATTTTATGCATATTGTCTCTTTTGTGAACCTTCAATCTCCATTTAAGAAGAAAACACAGTGGGATTTATCTCCTGTTCAAGAATTTTATTATGATCAGATTCCAGACATTATGCTACATATAAGCTAGTAATGCAAAAATGGATCCTAAATAATAATTCAAACAAATGCCTTTCAAAAACTACTGTTCATGAACAGCCACCTACGTACCCTCAAATTATTAATTTCTTTTCCACACCCTGAATGGAAAGGTACTTTTTAAACTCAAAACTATATTTAGAAAAATATGTTCAAACACTCCAGAAAACCTTGAAATTCAAAATAGGAGTATGATAATAAATAGAATATTTTTTCAGTACGATATTTTACCTTCCTTGAACTATTGTTGTTTTTTTCAGAAAGGGCACAGTCTAAAGTTTTTATTATATGTATTAATTTTATATATGCTTGAAATAAAATGATTTAAAATTAGAAACTTGATTCAACTCATAGGTGGCACTTTGACATGGATTCCTTTCTTCTTCTTCTGAAACTGGGACTATCATTAAAAATTAAAGGCAAAGCAATTAAAACAGAAGTTAAAAATTTTCCATTTACTATTTATATTTATCACACATCTCAAGCTAAATTTTTCTATAAAAACATGGCAAAATTAAATCATTCCTAATAATATTCCCTCTAACAGCTGGTTTCTCTGCAGACTGCTGTTCAACTTTGGCCCAAGATTCTTCTCTACTCTTTTTACGTCTATAGAAACAGATAAAATACAACAAAATATTTCAAAATGATGACACTTCCTATGTTTATCAGATTTTTATGTTGTTTTTTTCTTCACTTTTATGCACTTGTCAAAAGACATAAATATACTAATGCAATAAAGATCATGTATGGACAGCATACATATTATTAAGATGAATGTGTTAAGATAAATGTGCTGCTCTGTGCTGTATTTTTTTTTCCCAGTTTTTTCTGTTGCTGCACTGTTTAACTGTCAAATTCTGAATAGTACTTTAGTATTTTAGAAACATTACAAATATGTTTTGAGTGCTCTAATGTCTCAGTAGATAGTTTTATATCCCAATAAAAGGAACATTTACATTTTGTTGTTCGTATTTTTATGTTACTTAAGTGCCCAAAGTGAATGTAGGAAGCCTCACAATAATTTCAGTGATGAGGAGAAAGGTGATTTATTTGCAAAGCTGCTGTACCTTTACATATCATGGTTTCATAGGCGCCCTTAGTCTAACCTTGAGATAGGCAGCTACTCCCTGTGCAAACTAATTCATGTGGGATGTTCCTCAGCAAACTGTCAATTATTTTAAACTGTGTCAACCTGTATATATCGTGCAATTTTCCACACTGAATTATTGTCTACTAAATAGAGTCAGCTGCAAATATTGAACTCTTACAAAGTACTCCAGGGGAAGAAATACGGAAAATTTATGTATTCTTAAAACATCAGCCAACTGTCCTCTTGCATAAATGTGAAGGGTTATAAAAGTTACCCAGAAGTATAGTACATAGCATAAAGCTTTATGAAAACAGTTTCTCATTTACTATATTAACAACTCATTTAGTACACAGTTGCTATTGAGAACAAGTCATTTAAGTACTTAATAGAAATACAGTGCATATATTTTCACTATTCTGTGAGCCAAGTCCCATCTGTCTCAGAAAAATTAACAAAGAAGGGGTCTAATGCTTAGTTAGAGTAAATTACCATCAGGGAATTAAATGGCGAAATTCAGTTTAAAACTGCTGAGGGTTCTCACTGCAATGTTCTGTCTGCCTTAGAATCATAGAATCCTCAGGATTGGAAAGGATCCCTGGAGACCATCTAATCCAGCTCCTCTGCAATAAACAGGGATATCTACAGCTACATCTGGTTGCCCGGGGCTTTATCCAACCTCACCTTTTAAGTCTCCAGGGGCATCAATCACAACACTAGGCAACCTGTTCTAGTGTTGCATCACCCTCACTGTAAGATATTTTGTCATCATATCTAACCCAAATCTACGCTCTCTGAGCTTTTAGCCATTTCCTCTTGTTCTGTCACCACAGACCCTGATACAGGTTCTGTCCCCTTCTTTCCTCTTTCAATAGCTATTTCTCCTGTAGCTCCTCTTTCAATATCTATTTCTCCTCTTCAGTATCTATTGAAAGGCCTTTATCAGGTCACCTGGCAGCCTTCTCTTCTCCAGCTTGAAGAGCCTTTTCTCATAGGAGAGATGATCCATTCTGTGGATTATTTTTGTGGCCCTTATCTGGAGGCACTCCAACAGGTCTATGTCTCTGCTGTACTGAGGACTCCACATCAGGATGCAGTACTCTAGGTAAGAACTCACCAGCACAGAGTACAGGGGCAGGATCACCTCTCTTTTTCTTCCCCTCAAAAAATGGACATGGCAGCTACACAGATCTGCTGATTTGAGTGGCTGTAACAAGGAAAGTAATAAAAATAATTCAGCAAGAAAACAATAAAAATGTAACAAATGTAGATGTGGGCTTAAAAATACTACCAGATATTCTCTAATGTAGTAGCATATTTATTAATGATCTTCTTTGAATTATTTTTAAGTATGTCTTTCAAATTAAGTTTTCTAATTGTCTATCAATTTCTTTGCAAAATACTAAATATTGCAATTTATGCAGTAACATCCCTAGTGCATATGCTCTTACAGAATGGTAAGGAAAAATGTGCCTTGAAATTATCTTGTCATTTACTTTTTCTCTTAAACAAATATTTAAAATAATTTAATAATAATTTTATAATATTATTATTAATATAATAATAATAAAAAATAGATATTTTACTAACATATAAGAATGAATTCATTAACTTTACTCTTAGTACTCAGAACACTACTTCTCAATGACCTTATAACAAAGAAAATAATTAAAATTCTTCTACACGAACTACTTGAAAAGAAACTATTGAAACCACAAAGGATTCTTCTGTGGTGTAAACAAAGGCAATTCAGTAACTGCAACTTGTTAGCAACTACTTTAATCTGAACAGGACTTAAACTATGTTCAAAGCAATATGTAGTTTATAAACACTTTCACCCATGCAGAACAGGAAATGTCAAAGGAAAAAGCTAATGATTTCATAGGAAACCTTAACAGGAGCACTATATAATAAGCATCAGGTGGGTTGACAGCTGTAATCTATTGTAAGTAACCTTGAAACTTGCAAGGACAGGATAGAATATTAAAAAGTTTTATTTAAATAGTCATACTCGTGGCCAGAATAGTGGTTGGGGTCTACTACAGGCCACCTGATCAGGGGGAGCATGTTGACAAGACCTTCTTGCTTCAGCTGCAGGTTGGTGTCATGCTTGCGAGCTCTTGTCCTGATGGAGGATTTAAACCACCTGGATATCTGCAGGTATAGTGGCAAGGAAGGTGGCAGACAATTCAGGCGATTTCTGAAGTCTGTTGAAAACAACTTCCTGGTTCAGGTACTAGATGGACCAACCTGAGATGAAGCCTTACTGGACCTGGTGCTCACAAATGCAGAGGAGAGCATCAGAGATGTTAAGTTTGGAGGCAGTTTGGACTGTAGTGATCATACCCTGGTGGAATTTGAGATCTGGAGGAATGCAGGCCTGGCAAAATTGAAGTAAAGACCCTGAACTTTAGGAGAGTAGATTTATGGCATTTTTTTAATGGCTTTCCATTAGAGGAAATGGCTGATATGGTTGCTGAGCTGCTCTCTATCATATTTGAAAAATCATTACTGTCAGTTGAAATCCCTGAAGACTGGAAAAAGGGAAACATTACTCCGATTTTTAAGAAAGGAAGAAAGGATGATGAGGGAACTACAGGCCAGTGAGCCTTGCCTCTGAGCCTGGGAAGAACATGGAGAAGATCCTCTTGGTTACCATGTTGAGGCATATATGAGATGTAGAGATCTGAGACAGCCAGTAGGGCTTCACCAAGGGCAGATCTTGCCTGACCAATCTGGTGGCCTTCTATGATGGAGTGATGACATTGGTAGACAGGGGAAGGGTGACAAATGTCATCTATCTGGACTTCTGCAAATCCTTTGACATGGTCTCTCACCACATTCTTCTCTCTAAATTGGAGAGGTATGGATTTGAAAGATGGACTGTTTAATGGATTAAGAACTGGTTGGCTGGTTGCAGCCAAAGGGTTGTGATCAACAGTTCTATGTGTGGTTGGAGGCTGGCTGGACAGAAGTGGTGCCCCCAAGTGTCGGTCTTGGTGTAGTTGATACTCTGGAGGGGAAGTAAGCCAACCAGAAGGACCTAGACAGGCTGGAGAAGTGGGCCTGTGTGAACCTAGTGAGGTTCAACAAGACAAAGTGCAAGGTGTTGCACTTTGGCCAGGGCAATCCCAGGTATTTCTCCAAACTCAGGGAAGAAATCCTGGAGAGCAGGCCTGCAGAGAAGGACTTGGAGGTCCTGGTGGATGAAAAGCTGGACATGAATCAACAATACATGCTTGCAGCCCAGAAGGTGAACTATATCTTGGACTGCATTAAAAAAGGTGTGGCCAGCAGGGAGAGGGTGACTGTCCCCCTCTACTCAGCTCTTGTGAAGCCCCATCTGGAGTAGTGCATCCAGGCCTGAGGTCCCCAGCACAAGAAAGATTCAGAGCTCTTGGAACAGGTCCAGAGGAGAGCCACTAAAATGATCAGAGGGCTGGCGCATCTCTCCTATGAGGAAAGGTTGAGGGAACTGGGCTTGTTTAGGTTGGAGAAGAGAAGGCTCTCGGGTGGCCTTCCAGTAATTGAAGGGAATGTATCAACAGGAGGGGGAACAGCTATTTGCACTGCTTGATAGTGATACGACAAGGAAGAATTGTTTTAAACTAAGACAGGGGAGATTTAGTTTGGATGTTAGGAGGTAGTTTTTCACTCAGAGGGTGATGACACACTGAAACAGGTTGCCCAGAGAAGTTGTGGATGCCCCATCCTTGGAGGAATTCAAGGCAAGGCTGGATGTGGCCCTGGGCAGCCTGTTCTAGTGGTTGGTGACCCTGCTCATGGCAGGGGTGTTGAAACTAGATGATCTTTGAGGTCCATTTCAACCCAGGCCATTCTATGAATCTATGAGCTAGATCATTTGATTAAATGTTAATCTAAACGTGCAGATGAGATTTTACTGCATCCAGATTGACATTAATGAATGGCAATATCCAATTCAGAATATCTATAACATGCACATTAATGGAGAGGCCTTTTGTGCTAGAAAGTGATGAAGTAGATAGGACATCTCGGCATGACTCAGTTAGTAAGATATATACTCATTCAATTGCTTCTGGTACTCATGTCATTACTGGCTCTGTCCTGATGTTCTCACTCAAAGCAAAGGTGTATTTGAGTGGAATAGGAAATTACAAACATTATGAGCATAATGGAAGAGAACAGAAGAGAAAAGCTGCGTGGATATTATAGTAACCTGAGAAGTGGGGAAAAAAAACCCAAAACAATTTCATAGCCAGGCATGAATTTCTAGTATTTTATTTTTTTAAATTAATTATGTGATGCCTTCTTTATAAAGTATTCTAGGAAAACAAAGAAATAAAGAAGGAGATCTTTGAGTATAGTTAAAACAGTACTTTCATATAAATAAAAAATCATTCTATTTCCTACTCTCTTGTTCAGCATTAAAGTCTGATTTTGATTGCAGGATATTATAGTGTGAAAACCCAATTTTATGTAATAAGCAGGTTTATTTATTTATTTATTTATTTATTTGAAATTATGTCATTTTTGTTTGCTCTTTTATAGTATCTAATGCTTAGAAATTCAGAAATTGACAGAACTATAAGTATACTGAAGCTCATTGTAAAAATATTGTTGGAACGAGCAATCATATCTGATGGCAGTACAACACTGGAATGATTGGAGTACAACACAAGAGTGAAAAGAATGCATTTAGCCTAATATTCACTTCATAATCTTGATTTTTAGTTTGTGTTTAGAAATCAACATCCGAAGTGCCGCAAAATCATAGTCATCATAAGCCAGAGCAAAAAAATGGTGTAAATTCTGACAAGCTCTATTGAAACATTTACAATTACTTCAGGGTGTTACTGAGAACTACTCGATATTTTGACAGAAGAAGGAACAGAGGAAGAAGGGAAAATAATCTGCTTGGAGAAGAAGTAAAACAACGCAGGAATCACTGTGACAAAAGCTCAGAGCAGTCAATACACCAGGAATTGGTGTATCCTATTTTCATATATACGTTAGATAATCAATAAAAGCAACAGGTAGTAGCTTATTTTCCTTCCTCTCAGTGATGTTAATCCTCCACAGAACACACTTCATCAGCTCTATAGCTTTTTAAAAAAACTTTTATGAGAAAGTGAGAAAGACATGTTTCCAAATCTATATCAATCTACTTTGATATAGAACAGCTGAACTGAGCTCAATGGGATGAGGTTCAATAAGACCAAGTGCCGGGTCCTGCACTTCGGCCACAATAACCCCATGCAATGCTATAGGCTTGGGGCAGAATGGCTTGAAGAATGTAGAGAGGAAAAGGACCTGGGGGTGTTGGTTGATGCTTGGCTTAACATGAGCCGGCAGTGTGCCCAGGTGGCTAAAAAGGCCAATAGCATTCTGGCTTGTATCACAAGCAGTGCTGCCAGCAGGAGCAGGGAGGTGATCATCCCCCTGTACTCAGCTCTGGTACGGCCGCACCTCGAGTACTGTGTTCAGTTTTGGGCCCCTCACTACAAGAAGGACATTGAGGCCCTGGAGCGTGTTCAGAGGAGGGCAACAAAACTGGTGAGGGGTCTGGAGCACAAGTCTTATGAGGAGTGGCTGAGGGAGCTGAGATTGTTTAGTCTGGAGAAGAGGAGGCTCAGAGGAGACCTTATTGCACTCTACCACTTCCTGAAGGGGGGTTGTGGTGAGGAGGGGGTGGGCCTCTTCTCCCTGATAAATAATGACAGGACGAGAGGGAATGGCCACAAGTTGCGCCGGGGAAGATTTAGATTAGACCTGAGGAAACATTTTTTTCTGAAAGAGTGGTCAGGCACTGGAATGGCCTGCCTAGGGAGGTGGTTGAGGCACCATCCCTAGAGCTGTTCAAGAAGCGTTTAGATGAGGTGCTAAGGGATTTGATTTAGTAGTTGGGTAGGGATAGTGATAGGAGGATGGTTGGACTAGATGATCTTGTAGGTCCTTTCCAACCTTATGAACCTATGAACCTACTTTGGGAGAAAGTAGGCATCTAATTAGTATTTCAATGTAGGCCTTCCTAGTCTATAAACATACATATTTACTTACATATGCTAGTTATACTGAATAACAGAAAGCAATCTAGCCTTGTTTATGCTGAGCAGCTAAAATGAATAATATCACACTGCAAAATTTACTAAATTAATCATATGAAATCAAAGTGTTTTATCATACTTTAATTCATAAAACCCTAGCAATTTCCATATAAATTGAGAATAAAATGACCTTCTACTCCGCTCTGGTGAGGCCTCACCTGGAGTACTGTGTCCAGTTCTGGGATCCCTGGTACAAAAAAGATAGGGATTTCCTTGAAAGAGTTCAGTGGAGGGATGCAAACATGATAAAGAATGTGGAACACCTTCCTTATGAGGAGAAGCTGAGAGATCTGGGTCTGTTCAGCCTTGAGAAAAGAAGACTCAGAGGGGATCTGATCCACATCTATAAATATCTAAGGAGTGGGAGGCAAAGGGACAAGACTGGACTCTTCTCTGGCGTGTGTGGTGATAGGACGATGGGAAATGGCCACAAACTGAAGCATAGAAAGTTTCGCACAAATGTGCATGGGAACTTTTTCACGGTGTAGATGATGGAGCACTGAACAGGCTGCACAGAGAGGTGGTGGAATATTCTTCTCTGGAGATGTTCAAGACCTGCCTGGATGCTTACCTGTGCAGCCTGGTCTAGGGAGATGCTTTGGCAGGGGGTTTGGACTATGTTATCTCTAGAGGTCTCTTCCAACCTCTACAATCTGTGATAATGACAATTTATAGAATTAAACTGTCTGTAATTTTATTGTTGTTGTCTCTAAGTTTTAAAATTTGAGTCAATGTAGAGAAAACTGGTAGCAGAGAGTTGCATGCTTTCAAGATCCACAGAATTCAATTAATAAATCTTGTTGAAAAAATTACAAAGCTTATCTACCTGCAAATGCTTTACTAGCAATTGTGAGTTGATTCTGTCTTTTTAATTTTTTACAACTCTGACTTTTACTAAGTTGATCATTTAAATACATTCTGCAATGTCTGCAACAAGAAAATTGAAGCAATCTCCAACATTTTTTTCCTGAAATACATAGCTTTAAATATTTACATTTATTTCTTTGACTCACAGACAGTTGTTCACAAAAATACTGCCATGACTGTGGTGTCTATTCACAAACATAATAAGGTAATCTTGAATTTAGTTGCAGCAGAGACTTCTGGAAGGACTGAAGAAATAAACAATGCTCCTTCTTTAATTGCAATTATATTCAACTGATAGATGGAAATTTCCTAAATACTTATTTATTTGTAATAAGAGAGATTTGAGATATTGTTTAGTCATTCAATTTTTTAGTAAAAATACAATAAAAGTATTAATAAATACAATTTGTTTTCTGATTCTAACAGAGTAATGTAACTAGTTTTTCTTTCACTGAGTAAGCATTACAGTTACTATGATTATTTCAATACCACTGGCATTTACCAACAAAAAAGTGATATGTGAAGATTGAACCACACAATGATTACCAATGTTATAATAGTGATACTGGAACTTGAAGTATTTGAGAATTCAGATGTCCAGAATTTGGGATGGGAAGTCTATATTTACAGAATTCCACATCATGGATATGCACATATCAGAAAACATATTTATTTACCACATTTCCACTAAGAAACATCCAACCATTTTATCTAAATATTTTTATATACAAATTTCTACCTTATATTCCATATTTTTCAACTACAATGAAATTTCTGCCTTAAACTCTAACAACTAACATAGTTAAGACTCTCAGGTAACAACAAGCTGTTACTCTCACTGTCTCTTCAAAAAATAGAGGCAAAATATCCTGATTTTCAGAAGCCGCATGCAATTCATGCCTCCATCCATTTCTACAGGCAGGATGAGAGGCTGTGAATACAACAGCTGATTTGTGTTCAAAGCAGCACAGCCATGAGTTTCAACTATTGAAACACTTGCATATTTGGCTGTCAGAGAAATTCCTATGCTGCAGGGGAAAGCAAACAAACAAATAAAAAGAAGACAGAAAAGGGCACGTGAAAAGGATCTTGTGGTGTTTCCAGGAGAGATAAGCATGTTTATTCACTTGTATTCTTCTGCTGCCTCACTGATTCCTCTTGCTTACACTGGGAAAAGAGGACTGAAAGAAAGAATGAGGGAAGGCAGCAGAATGCTGTCTGTCAAGTTAATCGAGCTATACAACATGCCAAACATCTTTGCAATGTGTATATCAACACAAAATAGAAGAAGAGCAAAGCCAGTTTGGGTACATTTCTTAGTTAGCAAATAACTCTGATCTCACAATGAATTCTTCTGTTGTCTTTTCTTTTCCAGCACTTTTTCCCACACACTCCAAGGTTCCTACAAACACCTGACAGGTCAGACCTTTTCCCATCTTCCTGACTCATTAAAAGTGAAAGCTCTGGACCACAACAATGTCAAAAGAGAAAAATGTACCTTGAACTTCTCAAATTGAACATGATACAGTTACAAAACAAGACTTAATTTTTTCCAGAAAATGCTATTCCTTAACAATAAAAAAAGGGAAATCTTTAGGAAAAAGTGAACAAGTGGGAAAGAAGTGTAGGAATTTATAATCCACATGGTGTACATACATAGAGTCTGTCTGGATTGTAAGTTCTTTCAAGTGCAGATGAGGCTTGCAGCCATCATTCTGCCCCCTGAACTGTATTCATGCCTTCCTCCCAGTCCCCAGTGGCTTGCAGTCTATGTACTGCTGCTATCCATAGTGCTAATTAAAAAATTTCCATCCTGTGATACTGGCAGTGTACTCAGCATTGCACAGACTCATATCCTCTCAGATATTAAAAAGGAAAACTATTGTGTATTATTTTTTTTTTCACACATACCTAAACAGCACATTACAAACACAAGAGTTATATCTATTTTTTTCCGAAATTTAGGAAGATCAGGAACTGGTCTTTACCTTTATTATTATTATTATTATTATTATTATTATTATTATTATTATTATTATTATTATTATTATTATTATTATTATTATTATTATTATTATTATTATTATTATTCCCTTGTAGTTAAGAAAGGTACATACACCTTCTGATTGACAAAGAATTTTCACATCCTTCAGACAATATTTCAGAGACCTAATAGTGAAATGATCAAAACCTGAAGCAGGAAAACAAGAAAACAGCACTGGGATATGTCCAAAATATGAAAGCATCTTATATGGATTATTTGGATGAACTGGGTAGATGTTCCTTGACTTCAGTGTGATGGCTCCAATTCCTCATGAGTTTCAAGTCTGTTTTCCAGTGGAAAGATAACTGTAGTAAATAAGAAGCAGGGAGCATAAATAATTTTCTAGTAATTTTAAATATGTTGTACCTGCATCAATTTGAACAAGCTAAATAAATTATGTGACTGTATGTTGCCAGTATGTTTAATGGTTTAATGACACCAAGACAATCTGAAAGACAACAGTGCTGGATACTGTAGTTGAATCAGAAAACCAATCCATGCCAGTATCAGTTGCCCCTGTACACACGATGAAACAATGACTGCCAGGCAGATCTTCTAGTAAGCAAAGAAATTCCTGTTAAGAAGGGGAAGGAAGAAGTGAATGAGGAAGGCTACTGTAAAACAGAGACATCACAAGAGCAGAAGGAGAAAGGGAAAACTCATAAAGGACAAAATATCATTCAATTCCATAAAAAGTGGGCAAAATATGAGGTATGTGAAAAAAAGTCGTCCATATTCCTTTACTTTGATTTAGTGTAAGCACTGTTCCATAGCAACTAAAACATTGGTGTGTTATCAAATCCAAATCACAACATCACACCTTATGAAGAAAATTAATTCAATTCCAGCCACAATTAGAACAATATAGCACAGATGTTCAGGGTTACTCTTAGGGAAAAAGTAATAATAATAATAATAATAAAAGCATACATACAAACACACACACACACAAACAAACAGACATACAAAAAACAAAAACAAGACCCACAAACTGATTGGAAAACAAACAACTATCTCCCTCCCGCAAAAAAAGACAACAGCCTCAGCCTATAGATCTCTAGCAAAGTTGGTACAAATTCCTCACAAAAAAACATTGGAAAATACCTGTTCACCAAAAGGGAATCAACTATTTATTTCCATTTATGTTCCATACTTCCAGAAGCAAACACCAGAGAAGTTGTTCTAGATCACTCTGAAAGGAAATGAAACTTTCTCCAGTGAAATTATTCTTATCAAAAGAAACTCATAAAGTTCTCATGGCCTCCCATGGATCAATGGATCGATGGGCCCGCTGGAGTCTTTCCTTGTAGGACAATGATCCAAGTTAGGCAAAAAATTCTTTTTTTTTTTTCGTTTTTTTTTCAGTTTGTCTTGTGCAAGTTAAAATGCCTGGGGCTGTCATCTCACAGGGCCAAGCTTCCAAGATCGTACAGTGCTTATCTGAGCTTGTGAAAGGATTTCATCTTCCATTTATACTGTCACTTTCATATCATAACATCCCTCAGGATATAAGCCTGCAGCAAAGGCTGTTATATGAATGAAATCCTAGGTGAACAGGAATGGCACATGAAATCCTTCTACCTAGAGCTTGTCCAAATATACTAAATGTACAACTCCCACAACTGCTATGAAGGAATGGTAAGATTGCTGCTATTTCTGCGACTGCAGTTGGAAAGCAACCACTGGAATAAATTAGAGGACAACTGTATGTGAGGACAACAGGGAGAGCCTGGCACAAAGCACAGAGTGTTTTAACAAGCCACAGTATTTGACTTACTGGCAAAATGATCATGCCATTTGTTATTAAACAGTTGTAATTAAACAGTTACTTTCCAATAAACATTGCCAATAAGAAGCAGAGACACTAATATCTACAACCTAGGAGTGAAAACACACATTATGCTGCAAGATCTGTTTGTTTGTTTTTAAGTAATATTGTTGTCTTTTCAGTGTATGAAAGTCTTACTTTATTCAGTGACCCCAGTGCTGAAACAGTGGGTCAGTTTAGGAGTCTGGAGGGCCAAAAAATCTAGTAAGATTTTCACGTTGAATGAAAAAAAAAAAAAAAAACAACCTTATCCATGTTCTCTGTGGCAGAGCTACAATTACATCTGACATATCCTTCAGACCTATATATACTGCTGGGCTGAAATAAGACAGGAGTGAGATTGTTTAGACACACTGGGGGATTAGCCCAGAAAACAAAGCAGACTACAGATATCTGCCGATGGAAGACGACTGGTGATGAGTCCTTGTTGCTGTCTGACAGCTTGATCACTACTGCCATATGTTTGAGAGAGGCATCCTTCTAGAAACGGGCAGAGATAGTAGCTACCTCACAGATGTAAATTATCAAAATAGTGGAAGAAGAAGTAGTAAAGAGTCGTTAATAATATTCAGACATTGATAGCTAACCTTAGTGAGGAAAAAATAACGTCAAGATGTATTAAAGAATCATACTAAAGAATCACATGTCCCATAATATGATCACAATAAAGAATGGATTTAAGAAAATAATTTATATTTTTCTAGACATTACCACTGTGAGACATTTCAGTTAAAATATGTTTTATTTTTAAAGTTATGCATTCTCAAATGCATAGCTTATTTTTTTAAAAGTCATAGTGCAATAGGTTTATTTCTGAGAAATTAGCAAATAAAAGATCATTAAAAATAACACACAGCTGACTATGCTGAAATAAGTCCCTGTCTAGAATGAAAAACAGATCTGTTTTATTTCTTTGTTTGTTATTTTACTTGTCCAGAGTCAGTGTGCTCCTTTTTCCCTTCTGCTATTTATAAAGATTTGCATGTGTGTGAATTTTAGATATTTTCCAGATAGTACTCTTTAAGTAAGATGTCAAATAGTAAGTATAAATTTTGTCTATGTGTATGCTTATATAACGTTTTTCAGTCCTTAGGCTCTCTAAAATTTAAATCTGAGCTATCTCAATACATGCTCTTCATTCCATTCATTGTGTATTTTTTGGTCTTTTCCATCTTATCATTATAACATTTTTGTTATTTTCATATTACATTACACTTATCAGGGCAAGGTTATATTGTATATGTAGCACTGTACATAAATATAATATAATGTAATATAATGTAATGTAATGTAATATAATATAATATAATGTAATATTATATTATATTATATAATAATTATCTGAATGTACGTTAAATATATCTTTTATTATAATCACCATTCCTGTTAAATAAATATTTAGAAATTTCCACTAGAATAGGGATTCGCTGTTATACATTCATTTCTGCTGTGAGTTAAAATAAAACAAAACAAAACTAAACTAAACTAAAGATTTTGATGTCCAAGAGTATCAATGTTATAGTTTGAATGCAAGTATAATTCATTTTCTTCATACATTTGAGTATGCTTAAATATTTATTAACTTACCAATATAAAACCAATATAAAACCAATATAAAGAGTTATGTGGAAAAAAAAATACAACAAAAAACCCCAGACATTTGTATATCAATTATATCAACTTTTTTTTATCGTAATAAGATATTTTAGAAGTAATAAGGATATAGGCAGGATAAGAGATAAAGGAATATTCTCTTTTAATTGGGCATAATTACCCAGTAAAGTGCGTTTATGTCCAAAAAGTTTAACAGACTGCTTCAGACACTAAGTTCTCAATCATTTCCTAAGAAACTTGTACACTACAGATAATTTAATAGTTTAATACTATAGGTGATACACATTAAACTTTTTTCATATGCGATGACAGAATCCTCAACAAGCTACTGTTATCCTGACAAACTCTTTGACCAGTCTTAAAGTGAAGCTTAATTTCATGAAGCAAAATGTGACAGAATCAGTGACAAACTTTTCTTCCAGAAATAATCAGAAATAAACGAGCCCTGAATTTCATCATCTGATCCTAAATTTGGCTGAAAAGAATCCTCCATTTTCTGGCAATCATATGTTTATGGTGAAGAAATGCATTGGCAAATAAAAAGTACTATGAACAGTAAAATTCTTTTTAAAACTATTTATTCATTTATTTTAATACAGAGATAACAGCTAATTTTTTTGTTCTTAGCACTTAAAATCACTTCTCCAATAGCTATTGACATGTAGTGAGGGACATTTTCCATGAACTTCTCCAAAAATTCATGTCAGACTTGGCTATACATTTAGTTGGTATAGACTTGTTTCATTGTTCAAAGTAAAATTATTAGCTTTTATATGTGTAAAAGCTGAAGTCTGAATATAAACTTTTTAACTCACAACTAAAGGAAATTGCACAGCAGATCTAAAATAGAAGTAGAGAGTGAAGTAACAACAGTTGTGGAGAAGGAACCTGAATATCTGTGATCTCCTAGTATACTAGTTAAGGGTGGAAAACAAAGAGAACAAAAAAACCTCAACAACAACAAAGCTACAACAACCAACAAAATGTAGTTTTTCAAACACTGAAACACTATGTTGGGAAGGAAGATGCTGCCAAAGGATATGGGCCTGGAGGAAGGAGGAGAAAATCAATTCTTTTATCTGTTTGGAAATAAAATCACACATATAAAGGAAAGAAAGAAGCATGCATTTTCTCTGAGTAATTGTATGACTCACAGTATTTAATCAGCTCAATTCCACTACCAAAGAAAGTATAAATGCTTTTGAATGAATTTTCACTCTGAAGTCATTTAAAAGGGACTCCAGTGATGAGCTTTCCTTCACTGAGACACTTTTTTTACCTAGTTTTTAATTCTGTTCTAGTTTCTGCTTCTGATAATAACTTTCTTGACTTTGATTTTTATTTTCATGTAGTCTCATAAGTTATCCCTATTAAACTAGTCCTCAGAAAAAGCAAGTTATGTGCTATTGTTTAATACCTTTGGAAGTTTTACACCTTTTTCAATTTTTCAGTCACTCACCTTAAACATTTTTAAAAAATGTTCATTTTCTACTATCTGTTAGCAATTTCTTAGAATTTCTGTAACTGCTTTCCACAAATGAAATGCCAATGAAATTAGTTAGCTTCAGTTTCCTGGGATAGACAGGTCTTTCTCTTGTTGCACGAATGGACTTCTATAAGTTAAGTCATATATGAATCTCCTGAACAATTTAGTGATTCCTTTTGACATTCAGCATACAGAATGCTTGCAGCTGGAAGACTTGCAGATAGCTTACACCAGTAGCTTATGCCAAATGTGTGAGGCATAATTGTGTTAATTACAGTTTTTTCAAATTTACATGACATAATTATTTATCTTTGATTTGTAGAAAAGATGCTCAAAAATGCAGTGGTTAAATTACTTTTCTGAGAGTGATTTCCTAATAACAAATGAGGAGACATCAAACATGGAAACAAAAATGCTTGCAATTCAGAGACACTAGACAGCCTTTATATCTTCTGATTTCTAGATCCAGAGACCAAAGAGTATCTCTGTTAAAATAAATTGAGATTTTTTTCATATTGTCTAGCCAGTGTTGAAGATCTAACAGATCTTCTATTAAGAGAATGAAGATTCATTACTCCTATGAATCAGAATGCTCTTTCATTTCTGGATTGAATGCTCATATGTTTCATTTATTGAATTCAATATGTCAGTACTCTTTTGAATCAATCTACATGTACAAAACACTTCTTTATGTCAAGAGAATGTTTCTCAACTTGGGTAGACATTCAACTGCTTGATACTGTCAACACTTAGATAGTCAGGGCCTGTTGAGACAGAAGTCTTCCATCATCATTACAGTCATAAACAGATACTAAACACTTTTCAGATCTAGTGACAGCAACTCTTTGGTTAATTTATTTCTCTTCCTTATATGATCCCTGTTTTAAAAAATAAAAGAAAAATCTAAGAAAAGCATAAATAAGATAGGAGCTCAAAATTTCTTTTACCTTTTTTTTTTATAACAGACTTACAAAAAGTAAAAAGGTTTTACTTAAAAACATAAAAATCTAAATAAAAACTGAACTACTGTGAAGTCATCTGGCCCTTGACTAGAACAGCTGCTCTTACGTAAGTAGTATTATAGTTTGTAGTGCAACAAATTCATATTCTAATCCAAAATAAATCCTGTTAAGTACATGTGACACAAACAAGAGAAAGAATACATATTTAGAACTACAAGTTACTGCAAACTACTGAGTAGGTTTCTACTATAAAATTGATTTAAAGGGCAGAAAAGTGCAGGCCACTGGGAAGCACTCAGAATTTACTACATGATAGAGGGATTTTATTCTCCAAAGAAACACATCAGGGATGTTGTAGTAGCATCTGTTTTCCTTTTGTTTATCTGAATTTGTTTAAAGAGTCCAGCACACATCATTTGCATGTTCATGCATATGCATTTTTCAACCTTCACTATTCATATTCAGTTTCATTCACTGTTGTATACGATTGTACACATTTTTCTTTTTCCCATCCACTCCCTGTTCTATAATCCTGAAAACTAACCACAAAAGATGTCCTCACTGGGACTGCTGAAATGTACTCCATTGTTATTGACAGAGGTGAAATGCTATGTAAACCCTACATATCCCCATATTAATTTTTTATATATATATATATATATTTGTGTAGTTTCATATATACCTGAAACTTTGCCTTTTTTTTTTTTTGTGGAAAGATACTGTTGACTAAAACCCAGTCAAGTGCAGTGCAACTTGGAGACACACAATCTAATTTAAAAAAAAAATCATTTTAAATTTTAGTGTACATTCTTCTAGCTATTCTTTTTGTGAGCATTCTAAATATATTTGAAAAAATTCACAACCAAGAGAAACATTTCAGAACATTAATTGTAGTATTAGTTTTATTTTAAGATATTTATGTGGAAACAGAAACAGATAGTAATGTGAACATGATATGGAGGGCAGACTAAGCATGTGTAGAGGTGCACATTTCTGTTACCTTACTGCTCTTTGAAAGAGATATATTTGATATCAGTCAGTGTGGTATGAGCCATTCCATACTGTCTACAAGATGGAGGTTTATGGAAAATGTTGTTTTTCTTCTTCAATAGACACTACAGGGAAAAAATGAGGTGACACTGACCTTTGCTGTCTTTACAGCTCCTTGAGATATTCACAGCTTATACTTAGTGCACAGAAAAGACCTCTGGACATCCCATGCTCTGAACAGTACAAATTATACTGAAATATGTGAAACAGTCATTTCAAGAATTTCTCTACTTCTTCTGAAGATTTTGAAATTCCTGCATCAGGCTGACCTTCAGAATAAATCAAAGTGGAGAGAATTGGTTGAATAAGGCAAAGAGCAGAATACAGTATTTGATACAAAAATCTGATATTTAATTAATACTGGACATTGTGAGTTTAACTTACATTTGACATTCCAAGTCCATCTGATACAGCAGTTACCAGATGCCAGATAAATAACTTGGGAAAGCAAGAATGCAAATATGAAAACATTTGTGTGTCACTGACTGAATTTTAATGTTGTCTGGACATGGAATGATATGTCAGTAGTAGAGGAGGAAAACACCTAGAGTCAGAAAGCTTATTTACTTCCCATAGCTATTAAACTTGTCGATAGTACAGCATTTTAGAACAGACATTTGAAGTTTTCAACCCAGTTCAGTCACAGGAAAGTATAGGCTAGAAGCCATTCAGCAATACCTGTGTGAGTGCACTCGTGCTAATTTGTAGGAGACAAATCCTAGATAGCTACTGAGCTCTACTGAGTTGCCTGCTCAGTAATTGTTCCCAGTGAAATAAATGAAACTTTAGTCATAAATAAAATGTTAAGCAAATGTTAGGATTTCATGACATTCTCTCACTTTATACAGATGCTAGTTTAAATCTGATTATTAGTAGATGAATATAAATTTAACCAGATTATTTGCTCTGTAAGCAAAGTCAAAATATAACCACCTCTCTCTCTTGATTTTTCAGTTCTGCTACTTTGCCTTGATTGATAAAATGAAAATCCATAAGACTTAGCATTATGCCATACTGTCGACAGGACTTGATTAAATCCTAACTGGTTCTAAAAGACTGAAAAATAAGAACTTTTGTTTTATTTAATTTACATTTGCCAACATGCATACACTGCACACTGTCTAGACCAGACTCTCCAGTGCATACAGTACCATAAAAGATTGAGCGGGCATCACTCTCTCATCATGCCCAGAATATGAACACATAGCACAGTAGATACGAAAAATTCATCCCAGAAGAAGACTTTGTTTAAATATTGTATCAAACTATTAGCATTATGGAGGCTTAACCCTTTATTTTATTCAAATGAGATCTACACATTTCTGGTAACCTGCAATTCTTCATGTTATTAGAAATATAATATCAGCTCTTAAGTTTCACTCTAGCTTGAAATAATAAAATGCAGTTTTTATCAATAGAAAATAATCAGTTTTTACCAGACTGTTTTGGACAGGACATAAAAGATGCTTAAAAAAAGATAGATGAAATGGGCCCTAAAACATCTGAGATTAATAACTGAAAACAAATCATAATCATAAATATGATTATTAGACTTTTTTCTTCCCAGGGTAAGATCTACAATAATCAGTAGCGTGTAGGGCTTAGCAGCCTTTTAATGAGGTAAAAAAGCAATGATTCCATTATTACTCAGTGAAAACAGTAAATATATTTCTTTGAAACATTTAAATCCTTTTTTTTTTTTTTTTTGGTCCTCTCAAACTGGACTTGTTAGATTAGTAGTATGACAGAAAAAAACCAATCCATAGCTATTCTTAAACAAAATTATATAAATATTTCTTCCTCTGTTGATTTCTACGTGTCTTTACTGCCAAACCTCTGCTTATTTTTTTTTCTGAATATACTCTTTCGAGAAGTTATTTTTTTTTCCCCATTGCCAAAATGGATTTACTTTATTTTTTTCTCTATGTTATCTTTTGTTTTATATTCCTTGACAGTAATTTAATATTTGGTGAGCTACACTGTCTACCACCTGTCAATTTGGTTTCTTTTAAATAGCATCTGCATAATTTGTGTCTTCATAATTGCTTCAAGCCTGTGATCTCTTACAGATGTCCTCATCCTTTACGTGCTTTAAAGTTTTTCTCTTTTTTTATCAAGTTACACTTATCCTTTCCTTTTTTCCTGCTTTTTAGTAGGCATTTCTTTACAGGCAAAACTAATTATGTCAAATCACATCAATTAGAAGTACTAAGGATGAAGAATAACTAATCTGTATCTCAAAGAAATGCCATGTTTAAAAGGAAAAGGAAAAAAAGAGATATAGGAGATGATAGAACACAGAAATGTGGCATATGGAATAAAGACATTAAACGTGGCTTTGCCATGTCTCTTAAAAATGTCTCCGAGAGACATTTCATTTAGATATATTAAGATTTATTTTTAATATCTTAACTCCTGAAACTATTCAAAAAAAGTGCCATCACACCTCATTTTAATGTAAATAAATAAATAAAATCACTTTTTTATTCTTAGTTTCCATTGGACATTTTTGGCAAAATGTTGCTGTATCAGCTACATTAGATGTCCAAATAGAAGCAAATGTGTCACATTAATTCAGACAGATTTGTCAGTGCATATGATTTCCTGAATTATGCAGATACTTTAAAATGATCTGTACAATGAACAATGAGTTCATTGTATAATGAACATGAGTTCACTATATAATCTTGTCTTAGCTAAATTTATGATATATACAGAGGAAGTAACTCTCTCTTCCTCTTTTCCTTCTTTTTCCTCCTCATTCTCCTCTTCCCCTTTCTCCTCCCCCTTCCTTTTCCCCTTCGACTGATATTCCAAAATTCTGAGAGGAAGAAATATTTAAATATGCAAAAATATGCTCACAAGCCTGAGTCTATTTTGAAAAGTTAATTTTAAAACATACAGAAGAAAATAATTTATTTTGGATTTTAGTGATACACTCTTAGTATGTATAGATGAGTCCTTTTTCTCCTATCTAGTCCTACAGGATTTAATAGGTTAGCTGACCTTAACTTGTGTTTTCTGTACTAGATGTTGCATGTGAATTTCTAAAATGCCGAACATAGCAAGTAATTCATAAAAGAGACAGAATTAAGAGGTGATTCTTGTTGCATTGTCTGTATAGTTCTCCCATAAATTGAAATCCTCTGCCAAAAAAGATTTTGGGATACAGGTGGATGGCAAGCTGGACATGAGCCAGAGATGTTTCCTGCTGCATCCAAAGAAGCATGGCCAGCTGATCAAGTGAGGTGATCTTGCAACTCTGCTCTGGTGAGTACTGTGTGGACCACACCTGGACTTCACATGTGGATTCCTTAGTACAGGAGAAATGTGGACCTTTTGGAGGACATTCAGAGGAGTGCAACAAAATGGATCCAATTGGTGGAACACTTCTCCTATTAGCGCAGTCTGAGACAGCTGGGACTATTCAGACTGAAGAAGAGAAAGCTCTAGAAAGACCTGATAGCAATGTTTCAGTATCCAAAGGGGGTCTATGAGAAAGAAGGGGAAAGACAGTATGTCAGGGTCTGTTTTGACAGGACAAAGGGAAACATTTTCAGACTAAAAGAGTGGAAATTTAGATTGGATATAAGGGGAAAGATTTTTACAATAAGGATAATGAGGCACTGGAACAGTTTGCCCAGAGATGTGATGGAAGACCTGTCCCTGGAGGCATTCAAAGCTAGGCTGGACCAGGTTCTGAGCAACATGATCTAGTTGTGCATGTCCCTTTACATTGCAGAAGGGTTGGACTAGAAGATCTTTCAGAGTCTCTTCCAACTCAAACAATTCTGTTTCCATGATTTTGTCTTCAGAAGTCAAGTCAGCTGCAGTCTAATGTGGGAAGAAAATTTAAAAACCTCTTGGTGCTGTTTAAAGTCACAAAATTACACTCACTTATTTTTACCTCCAAGGTTTTATCTAATTTGTTTTATTAATGCATGTCTTTCAAACCAGGCCTCAGAGAAAAATCACTTTGTACAATGAAAACCCTCATTTCTACTTCTCTAAACAATGAGCAGGCTTTTAAGCCAGAATGTCCTGTATCATCAAATATATTCAGAGTCATGAGTGTACATGATAATAACTATTTTTTGTATATTTGTTTTGTTTCTCTTTTGCCAGTCTACCCCTGAATTTCTTCGATTTTGAGAAAAGATTTTAACTGAAAGAGTAGAATATAGATCTTTTAAAAGAATATGCTAAGAATCAGGTTATAGAGTCTCTCACAGCAGATATTTCATTATTTTGAGTTAGCTAATCTAACACATCTGAAAACTGAAGTACAAGCATAGAATGTGTTTTTATGGTAAAAATGTGCATGTCCTGCTGTATTAAGTTTTGCTGCATATAACACTTCAGTGTCCTGTATTCCGTACAAATGATTAATCATTGTCAGTTGAATTGTGTTGATATATATAAATATATTTAACAATTGAAGCTTTGAAAATACAAAAATAAACATAAAAGACAAACATAAAACTTTCATCTTGCTGTTTAAGAAAATCTAGAAATTTGCTATTTAATATACACCATGTAAAACCAAGGAAGAGAAGGTACACAAGGAAGTTTTGTCAATCACTTCTATTCTTACTACTTTAGATGAATAAGAGGTAACAACAACAGCAATGAAAGTGCAGTCATTTTTTTTTCAAGATGCATTTAAAATTACTGCAAAGTGAAAGTGAAGAGTGATAAGAGTAAGCTGCCACGTCCTCCAGCTGTTTTGCTCCAGGCCAGAACCTTTCCAGCTCCTGGGGCCCAGCCTGGTGCCCTGTGGCCTGAGGTCTATGCAAAGCTACTTGCCCTTTGCAAGTTTAACCAAAGCAAAGCTGAACATAAATCCAAGAGATGCACAGACACAAACAGAAACAGCAAATCAGAAAAAAAGGCTGCCTCAGCTAGTATGGGCTGCCCTCAATGCACTTACACACAGGATTCACATAAATGTAGTCACCAACACCCAAGTCCCATCCAGTCTCTCTGGCTGGTAGAAAAAGAAGCCCACAAGTGAAGGCATGCACAACAATCTCAAAGTTTAAAAATACACAGGCTTTCATGGATCACTTGACAACTTGTCATGGCTCCTCCATCTGTCCAGCACTCTTGATTGGATTCCAGGCCTCATACCAACTTCACAGGTTGTCTTCTACCCAACTGACCCAGCTTGAAGTTTCCAGCAAACACAACAGTCAGATACACTTGTGCCTCATACACAACACACTTGCAAGTTCCTCTGGAAGTACTCACCACCTGTTTCACACCCCAGCCCAGACCTGATACCTGCTACTCATCAGTTAATCCAACTTAAAGCTCGTTAGTGAATACACATGTTCACAACATGCACAACTGACAGTGGAACATAGAATAAGCTTCCAGCAGCCAGCATTAGGCACAAGGGTTGTGCTCCAGCCCAGTTCAAGCTACAAGCGCAGTCTTACCTCACACTGATTCCAGTAGCTGACTGGGGAACATACAATACACCAGGAACTGGGAATAGAAGACCCCATTCACTCAGGTATATGATGCTCAAACCCCACTCACTCCAGTCTGATACCACAGGCTGGGGGTAATTCCCTCATCTGATTCCAGCATCTGGCACAGTCCACTCACCCTGATTCTGCCAGTAGCCAGCATTTTAGCCTCAGAGTCCTTAGAGCCCTTTCTAGTTCTAGAGTGGACTCAACCACTGAATCTCACCCATGCCAGTTCCTAACACCACAGTATGAGACGTCTGGGTTTAATGACAGAAATATATAAGAAGACAGACTGCAGTGATCAAATGTAGGGTGTGCCATCACTTCTATTTTATTCTCCTTGACTTTGCAGAATTTTGGCATCCTCCCAGTGGCTCCTTAGTTCACAATTTTGTCATTTGTAACGTTCATTCTTCCTAGAAATGGTGCCTGTAGCTTGCTGGTCCACCAATTAAGAGCGTCTGGGAGGACTGTTTCTTGTGACTGTTTCCCATCTTAGAAATCTCCACAAGCTAACTCTTTTGGAATAAATAAGCCCACATTCTCTCATGTTCTTACAAATTAGAGTGACTGAGCAGACTTACCATCACTGCCTCTTTCTTATTATCCATTGTGTTACTGGAAAGGAGACCTTGACCAAATACTCTTACAATAAAAATTAATTCAATTATTTTAATAATCATAATTATTAAAAAAAAAGTAATTGAGCAATTAGACAACTTTGTATGCAGTTACTGTTGTTTTCTATGCCTTTTCCCAATGACCACTGATGAAATATAGTATGTACTTGGCCATTAGTCAAATTAAACTCCTTAGGTTTGATGTAATTTTTATGTTATACATTATTATTTTTTGTCAAATACTGTTTCTGATGCCTACTTATGATTTAATACACCTAGCACCTTGCAGGATGCGAAGAAATAGCATCAGAACACAGGGGAGTTTCAAGAAGAAGAGAAACATTGCAAAAGAAAACTATCCATTTCTAGAACAGAACTTTGCAGAAATTATTCAAAATTGATTCATTCTCCAATAATGTAGTCTGTTCCTTATATCACCAAGGTCAGGGTTATATTAATTATCTGATGTGTGTTTTCTAATCGCATACGTAATTCCAACAGCTGCTGTGGCTTATAAGGTACCTTAGGAGAACAGTTCTAAAGTAAAGCAAGTACAAGTGATTAATGCATTCAGTGCCATAATGGGTGAGGAGACTGTACAAATACCCTACATTGGCATGAGGAATCATAGGTAACGTAGTATAACACAGGAAAGCTATGGTCTGATAATGAATCTATGGTTACTGTAGAAACTCATCTCCAACCAACAGTATGTTGGTTTCTACAGTAGAAAGCTCCTGTAGGCACTGTTAAGTCATTTGTTTTCGATACTGTGTTAACCTTTGACTTAGTCTGAAGGATTCTCAGTAGATTTACAACTTTGTCCTCTATAGCAAGTGACCTACAAGATAACAGAAGAACTGTTAATAACTTCTTTTTGGCAGTGTGAATATCATTCTGATCTTCTTACTACTATAGCTTGCAGGCACATGCAGAAATGCTCGACTGAAAAAAAAAAAGGAAAAAAAAAAGGAAAGAGAGAACGTGAAGAAAATAAGAGCAAGAAAAACTCTCAGTACGTTTGTTTGCAAACTTGAAAGATAAATTTATGTAATGCAGTATTATAATTCTGATTTCAGTTCTGAGGATGTGGGAGGTCTGAATTTTAATGGATTAGAAACATTAAAATACCTATACTAGGGATCATGCACTGTGTTCTGACTGCCAATCTTAATAAGAAACAAAGTTACCTGGAATTACAATAATTGATGTTTTTTCTAGGTATAATGTAGATATTTTTAATCGTACAAGGAAAATCGTGAGAAAAATTTACAGAATTATTCTCCAGTTTGGAAACTATGAGCTGATGAGTAAATGTAATATGATTACGTCTTTAAAATCTTGCAGGTAATTAGATGCTGAAAATTAAGCACATGTATTAGAACTTAAGAGACTGTTGCCTCAGCCTGTGGTTTTGTGGCAAAGTATTATAGTTTTAGTTTTCTTTACCAAAAAGAAATGAAATAAAATAAAATAAAATAATAAAATAAAATAAAATAAAATAAAATAAAATAAAATAAAATAATAAAATAAAATAAAATAAAATAAAATAAAATAAAATAAAATAAAATAAAATAATAAAATAAAATAAAATAAAATAAAATGTAACATAAAGCTGTCACGCTCCAAAATAAAGGAGGGAGACGAGGTTCTTTGATTATGTGAATACCCAGTGTGAGATTAAGAAGCAACGGTTCAAATGTCGGTCTGACCAGTTTATTACCAATATTGACCAGGGAAATGGGGAAGGGAAGGCGAGCTATAGAAAAGATAGGAAAGCAGCAAGGATTTGTACAATGCAGGGAAAGTCGCCAGCCAGGACCCTAGGGGTGGTCCGGTTGCAAGCGGCTCCGACTGTCCGAGGCAGAAGAGCAGGGGCGGCAGAAGCGGGGAGAACAGCAGCAGCGACGGGCAGCCCTGAGCAGCAAGCAGCTGTCCTGGAGAAGCGGCACCGGGTCAGCACAGGAGAAGCAGCAAACAGTGAGGGTTCAGATGGTAGAACACCTCGAAGGAGCGGTGAGGTCCAGGAGAAAGCAGCATGTCTCAGGCAGCAGGCCCAGGAGGGAGTTCAGCAGCAGGGATCAGCTCATGAGGTTTCCAATGGATGAACACCAACTCCCAAAAACAACAACCACCTCATGGTGGTCGATCCCTCTTTTATCCTCCATTTCTCTTGCCTACGTGACAAATCCCATGCTAGTGTGCCAGGCAAGCATCTCCTGAGATGTCTATCTCCCCACGGAGATGAGTACCACACAAAAGAGTGTTCAGCGGCCACTGAGCTGCAGCTTATCTCTCTTTCGTTGCCCCAGGACATGCCCATCTGCTTGTCCCTTAGACAAAGGATTTCGCAACCCTTGCCCAGGACTGGCTTGGACATGTTCGGACATGTTCATCAGCAAACTTTGAGGCAATGCTATAAAATATTAGTCTCTTACAAAAGCTAATAAAAATAAAAAACTTTCCTAGAGTGTCTAGAATAGCATTTTTTTTTTTTAAATCAGCGAAGAGAAAATCTGTTTACAGTGTTTCTAGGGCACCACTTTCCATGTTGCATACTGTGGTTATATTTTATGATCTCTTTAATATTGCAGCAGTGAAAATCAGTCTCTCTTATGATATTATTTAAAAGTAAAAAAGGAAGTGAATTTAATGTGATTGTCTGTCATTTCTTTTGCAGTTACAAACTTAATGTCACTTAATACAGGGTATGTAGACTTTCATGTTTAAACTATCAGTTTGATAATGAAGGGTTGAAAAAGTGCTCAGAGATTAAAAAGTCATTAGGATCAATCCCTCCTGAAAGAGTTACCGAAGTGACACAGTGTCCTAATAATGAGTCAGATTTATTAGGGTTGAAATCTCTATTCTATTTTATTTAATTAGCTTATTCTACAGAGATAATCTGGTGGCAGAGAAGCCTCCCTCTCCGTGGCACAAAACCTTGGATAACCACATTCTATAAAAGTGAAGTAAGAGAGAGATTTTAAACAATAATTTTCTTAAAACTGGCTTAGACGTAAAAAAAAAGAGCAAGCACATGAATCAGTATACCCAAGTACAGTGCATAAATATCTGGAATCTTTCTAGTAAGTAAAATTAGCAATGAATCACTCTTTGCCTTTATTTTTATTTGTTTGTTTGTTTGTTTTCATTTCTCAGTTTTACCTGCTACTCCCTTTATATTCAGTTGATTTCTTATTTTTTTTTGTAATTGACCAAACGTTGTTTTCAGAGATTGTAAACAATATGACTGCTAAATTAAACATTAAATGTAGAACAAAAGTGTTTTATCCTTCATTTTATTTTTCAGGCTTTCTCAAGGAGGTGTCAAAAGCTCTGTGAAAAAGAGACCAGATGGTACAGTCTCCAGCCATGACAGTGAAATTAGTACTACTTTAACATGATTTTCTGAATGAAATGCTTCAGTTCAATATTATGGTTCACTTTATTTTTTCCTTTAGTTTTTCTTACGAAAAAAAACTTTATTATAAAATATTTGAATACCAGCTTTGAGAATACCTCGTTAAAGACAGTAGTAATAATTAAGGCTAATAGGCTGAAAATTTTTATTCTTTTAGCATATGGGTAGTCTGAAATAATGATAGAAAATGGATGCTATGACAGGAATACAGGGCCAATAGAGGTCTTCACCTATGAATATTTCTGGGTTTTATTGTATTAATATGAAAGACTATGGTTATAAGGTAGTCATACTGTTTTCTTATTACATGTGTCCCAGTTTCAGCTGGAACAGAGACAATTTTCTTCACAGTATCTGGTATACAACTATATTTTGTCTTTCAGAGAAAAACAGTGTTGACAACACAGTGATGTGTCATTTGTTGAGTAGTGCTGTACAAAGCCAAGGATATTTCTGTTTTTCAGCATCTCATAGAATCCTGACAGTGAGGGTGGCTGCAGAGTCACTAGGAGCTGAAAGGGAACAGAACCATAACAGTTGACCTAAACTGGACAGAGATATTTCATACCATATGAAATCACTAAAAAATAAAAAATTAAGAAATTAAAACCTGTGGAGACACAGCCAGGGAAGCATTTGCTCTGCAGAGACTGGTTGGATATCTGCCAGTGGGTAGCAAGTGAGCAATTGCTTGTGTATCACTTATTTTATAGATATTATAATATAATATAACCTATATAATTATTATTTCTGTTATTTCCTTTTCCTTTTTTGTCTTAATAAATAGTTTTTATCTCAACCCACGAGTTCCACTTTGTTGTTTATTTTCCTTGATTCTCTCCCTAAACCCACTGGAGGAAGGGGGTAAGCAAGCAAGTGCTTCAATATCTTCAGGGTTAAATCACAGCAACATGGTAACTAGATTTTGAGCATGGCAAGATATCTGTTATTGTGCAGAGCTGACACATGAATCATCATCATTAAACTTTTTTACATTAAGCTTTTTTTTACATCATCAACTTTTTTACTGTGAGGGTGACGGAGCACTGGCACAGCTGCCCAGGGGAGCTGTGGAATCTCCTTCTCTGGAGATATTCAAGACCCGCCTGGACGCCTACCTGTGCGACCTGGTGTAGGGAACCTGCTTTGACTGGGGGTTGGACTCAATGATCTCGTGAGATCCCTCCCAACCCCTATGATTCTGTGAATCTGATCCTATGAAATTACCAGTGTAATCAACACCTCAAGCAGCTGAAGTGAATTGTCCTCCAAAAGATCCCATACCACACATCTTCACTGATATGTTCAATCACAAACTTAGTGCAAGATTTAAATAAATAAATAAATAAATGAAATGAAATGATGACATAGTATGTCTGAGTGTACCGTGATTATACCTCTGACAGCGTATGTTTTGACCTAAGAGAAAAGCTTATTATAAATAGATCACTCTGAATGTAAAGCCTCCTATTTGTTTCTGTGAAAACTACAATGGATGCAAAGAGTACAATAACATTATTTGATATAGCAAATTCTCAGTTACAAGACACTATTTTTAAGCATACCAGTAATAGCAATGCATTTCCATCAGCAATGAACAAGAGCCTGTATGACACACTTGTAAAAATCTGCACAAGCAGAGGTGATCCACTGTTAATGTCACTGCCACTGAAACACACCACCCACCATTTCAGTGTGCTGACATCCATTGTTTGGTCTCCATAAATGCACAACAGGTGTCAATGAATGTCAGTAGATGCACTTTTTCCACATGAAGAAGTTCAATTACACATGTTAGACTTCATTTTGTCAGACTTCCCTGCTGCTGTCATCTGTCACGCAGCAACAAAATTTAATGGATTATTGGTGAGGAAGGTTCAACCTCTACTGCATATCATCAAACATCCACTTCTTATACTATGGGCCAACATAACAAAAGAGGAAGCATTACTTTCAGAGTTATTTTTGTGTATAGTTCTTTTTTCTCCCAAGTAAAATTCTTGAATCTGATCATGCTCTCCATACTACAATTGCAGCAGTTGTCATGTTCAGCTTCTGTTTCAGCTTAAAATACTGATCTCAGTATTGACAATTCATTTGTGCCTCTAACTATACCTTTTCAAAACCATAATATACCAACTCTGGTAACAGTAGCCTTATTATTAACTGTATATATGTCATTTTGTTAGGAAGAGGAAAAAATGCTTTGACTTTCTTTGCCCATAATTTACAAACAAGTAAATTTCACTGAAATATTTTTTACCAAAAAATAACCTAGGAACTAAAGATTATATGTTCACTCAAGCTTCATATGAAACTGGATAGATTCTTAGTATCTGATACTTTCCAAATGTATTTTTTCTGATTTCTAATAGATCTTATAACTGCTCTAGATACATTTTCATTTGAATGCTTTTAGTATGGAGCCAAATATGGTATAAGTAAATGTAGTTATATTCCTTCTAGTGCTGAAACGTCATGAATTCTGCTTATCTGCAAAACTGAATTTGCAGTTTAGAATGATGTAAGTACATATCTTTCTGAATATAATGTAATTAATTCGTTATTTGGCTTTGTAAGTTAGATTCCATGTTACATGCTTAACTATTAGTTCATAAGTTCATAAGTTCATAAGATTGGAAAGGACCTATAAGATCATCTAGTCCAACCATCCTCATATCACTATCTCTACCCAACTACTAAATTAAATCCTTTAGCACCTCATCTAAACGCTTCTTGAACAGCGCTAGGGATGGTGCCTCAACCACCTCCCTAGGCAGGCCATTCCAGTGCCTGACCACTCTTTCAGAAAAGAAATGCTTCCTCAGGTCTAATCTAAATCTTCCCCGGCGCAACTTGTGGCCATTCCCTCTCGTCCTGTCGTTATTTATCAGGGAGAAGAGGCCCACCCCCTCCTCATCACAACCCCCCTTCAGGAAGTGGTAGAGTGCAATAAGGTCTCCTCTGAGCCTCCTCTTCTCCAGACTAAACAATCCCAGCTCCCTCAGCCGCTCCTCATAAGACTTGTGCTCCAGACCCCTCACCAGTTTTGTTGCCCTTCTCTGAACACGCTCCAGGGCCTCAATGTCCTTCTTGTAGTGAGGGGCCCAAAACTGAACACAGTACTCATGGTGCAGCCGCACCAGAGCTGAGTACAGGGGGATGATCACCTCCCTGCTCCTGCTGGCTACACTATTTCTAATACAGGCCGGGATGCCGTTGGCCTTATTGGCCACCTGAGCACACTGCCGGCTCATGTTAAGCCGAGCATCAACCAACACCCCCAAGTCCTTTTCCTCTCTACATTCTTCAAGCCATTCTGCCCCAAGCCTATAGCATTGCATGGGGTTATTGTGGCCAAAGTGCAGGACCCGACACTTGGTCTTATTGAACCTCATCCCATTGAGCTCAGCCCAGCTGTTCAGCCTATCCAAATCCCTCTGAAGGGCCTCCCTACCCTCAGGCAGATTGACACATCCTCCCAACTTTGTGTCATCTGCAAACTTACTGAGGGTACTCTCAATTCCCTCGTCTAGGTCATCAATAAAGATATTAAACAAGATGGGCCCCAAAACTGACCCTTGGGGGACGCCACTCGTAACAGGACGCCAGCTGGACTTAACTCCATCAACCACTACCCTCTGGGCACGGCCCTCCAGCCAGTTCTCCACCCAGAGAAGAGTGAACCTGTCCACACCACGGGCTGCCAGTTTCCTTAGGAGATTTCTTAAAATCTTTCCATACCTTTATTATATACATTTATTTAAATAATGATCTATCTGGGTATTTTATTGATTTTTAAAAAATATTTTTGACAATTATTATTATATTTCTCTTTAATTTTTGAATTTTTAATTCATACTTTTTGAACAGTTAATATGCTGTTACTGATACAGCATATTGTAACTTTTCACTCTAATTCACTGAGTTCAGCATTCTCAGCTGGTTGTGCCAGATGGGTTTTGTGTGAGCTATTACCCAAGTATTATATGTCACAGAAAATCAATACAGATGTATGAATTTGAAATAAAATGATATTGCATAGTAACAGCATTTGATTTCCTTGAGGAATAATTCCATCAAAAGATTTGAAATTTGAAAGTAATAGCCTATATGTTATATTTTTTTGAAATATTATTGAAAAACTTAAACCAATAGATTTTCATCCCACACAACAGAATGTTTGAGGTAACCATCCAATATTTAATGTATTTGGTGCTTGACTTCACATACTCCTTTTTTCTTGTGACATGAAGTTCTCCTGAAGATGATGTGCACACAATACCAATTGAATTGTTTCTTGTTCAGGCATCTTATGTACCAGACTAATCCTACTGTAATTTTCTCAGGAAAAAATAAAAATAAAAAAATAAAAAAATAAAAATAAAAAAGTGACATAAGATCATAATAAGATTAAATCATTTGAATTGAACAGACAACAAAAATGACAACGTGTAAGAAGGAAAACTCATACAGTTCTTGTTCAGTGAAGCATTATAATAACTTTTAGTTGACTGGGAAAAAAATAAAAGAATGAACTTTGCCACAGAAGCATTTAAAGAATGAAGATACTAATAAAAATACTGTTTCTCATGTAATGTCCCAAATGTCAGTCTTCTTTGTTTTTCATTTTGAACATTGATAATTATCATGGATATATGTCTACGGTGTTCTTTGTTTTCTTTTTCTTGAGTTAAAGTATCACAGGAAGGAGTTAATTGAGCCAGAACTACAATACGATAGTAAAACCATGACCTCACTGTTGCATTCATACCATGCCATGAAAGTATTTTTAATACAAAATAAGTAAATAAATAAATAAAATAAAATAAATCATTCTTCCTCTGTCATAGAAATAGTCTTAGTCAAGAGCTAGAGAATATTACAGTAAACTGATGTTGACAAAACAATGAACAGAAGAACAAAGACTGAACAGCCTGGATATGTATCAGGTATGGTCAACAAATGACAAGGGAATGTAGTTTTTGGCTAGCCTTGACTGTGCTAATTTTCCATAGCTATGGTGATTATCTGTTGATAGTGTGCATGTCTGCGCTTGTGCACATGCACACATGCATGTGGACACAAAGCTTTTCCTGACAGAAACTTTCCTTTGTTCGATCTTGTCAATATTTTGATCTTGAGAGTGTCACATTGTGTGGTGTTACTCTTCATTCTGTGACATCCTCTGAATGTCAGAATACTATTTTTTACTTTTTTAATGGATTGACACAAATGATTGGCTTTTAACTGTGAGTAAGAAGGGAGTCAGGACTGGATGTGCTTCAAGTTAACATCATTTGAAAATTTTTAAGGACTGCTTGCATCCTTCCACTTCCACGTGAGTTTACACATAATTTTTTTTTACTTATATACTTTATACTTATCATAAGAAGTTCAATTTAAAGTCTATTTTGTTTATTTTATAAACTTCATTTCAAAAACTTTGTGTGTATACAGTTTTTATTTCTACATATCAGGTCATATTTTGGTGGCCAGAAGTTATAGTGTTTCTTTTACTGTCTCATTTTGCATTCTTAGCCTTTACAGACTTTCACTTTGAATTTCTCTTCATTGTGAATGACATTGATTCTACTGTCCTTTAAATTACTTGACTTGAATTCTGCTTGATCCTAGAGATTTGCTGCTTTTGAATCTTCCCAATTAACTTAATCCTATTACCAAACAGATCCTGCAGTCATTCAGGATGAAGTATTCTTACAGTCAGTGCCAAATAGAAAGCTGTTAGTGTCCTCAAGTGTATATATACTTGGGTGCACTGATTAAATATGCTGATTATTACTTTATGTTCTTTTTTGGCATCATCCTTCAGTTTTATGTTGCTTAAAACTTTCCCCACTCAGTTTTTATTTTTGGCTTGGTTTGATTTGTGGCAGTGGTGATGCTAGCACAGATCTTATTAAAAAGATTAGTACTTACATACAATGTATTTTAGTGAACATCTGTTTATTTGTTGCTTTTTTTTTTTCCTTATATTTTCTGCCTTTCTCCTTTGGGCTTTTGTCGCAGTTCATAGCTTTTCTGCTTCACTTTGTCTTTCTTGCATGACGCAACTGCATGAGTAAGTAAACAGCACAATTCATTGCTGTATACTTCCATACAGTTGGGTTATAGGAGAAAACTGCATGGAAGAGAGACCTTGATTATTATTTTGTTGGGAGTGAAGAGACAAACTGAAATCAGGATTTTACTTGTTCAAAATAGTCTGTGAAGTTGATTAAAATGAATGAGTAGAAATACGTGGTAGTAAAAGCAAAGGGAGAAAGTCATATGAAGTCCAATAAAATCAATTTTGTTGTAATCTAGAAACCACTGAAGTTCTGATAGAATAGTATGTTTTGTTGTTATTGTTAAGGGACCTTGTAATTGTATGTTCAACAAAATGCAGCTGATAAATAGATTTCTGCTGGCAGTGCAGGACAGTGCAGGGGAGATGAATTACATCAGTGAGGGAACAGTAAAACAAATGAACAAATTAAGAATACTGCAGTGTCAAGAAGAAATTGTGAGTAAAAATATATTTAGAAATAATAAAATAAAAGGAGGTTATAACTGTGTAAGTTATTCTAAGAAACAGAAAAAACAATGGTTCCCTGAGAATTTAGTAAAATGAAATGCCTGACAAAACACTGAGAATAATTGACTACTAAATATATAAATGCCTACATATAAATACAGTAATGCATGAAAAGAAAATATCTTCTGTAGAAGAAATTACTGATTAAATAAGAATATTACTTGCTGTTGGAAGTGTTTGGCTTGGGGAACTATTACCAACTAGCACAAACCAACCAACTAACCATACAAACAAAAAAAAAAACATAAAACCAAGAAACAAAACAAAATAACAGTCCAAGTCAAATGTCTAGAGGTACCAAAAATCATGCTCAATGGCAATAGTGTTTTAATATCTTTTGCTGGTTTTGGACTGCAGTCTGGATTGTATCATAGTTCTTTGCTTTTGTCTGCTAAAGCAGTTCTGCTGATAGTTTTATCAGCTTGGAAAGTTCACTCTTGTTGTACATTAATAAACAGAGTCGTTTACAATAGAAAATGGCTATACACTAGGAAAATGCATAAGTAATAAAAGGCAGATAAAATTATACTGCAGTTTGAATCATTATGTTGGAGGGCATTATGTGTAGATTATTAGCTATGAAGCACTGAACAATAAATATGGTTATTATTATAACAAAAGACTAAAAGCTTTCTGACAGAGTATAGATTGTTACCCAGAAGAATGACAAATTGCTGAGATTTATAGCTTTTAGGTATTTAATAAAAACACAGTCAGGAGAATATGTCATTCTGCTATCAGGAAATAATTTAATTGCACTGATTGCCAGGAATTTGACAGTGGTGGTAATTTTGATTTAAAACATAGTGAAAGGCACTTTTCACACTGAGAAACCAAATTGTGAATGGCACATAGGCAACATGTAACATTTCGTGGGAATGCAGTCTCAAAATCTCATAAAATAGGAATCAAAATGTCAGTAAACTAAACTGGAAATGTTTATCAGGTAAAGAACTTGCAATATTTTGGAATAAGGTAATGTCATAAGTAGGTTCATGAAAAGAAAGCATAAGCAGTCGGAGAAAAACAGCATAAATAGAATTGTTACTTGCACTTTTAAGTGCTGTTGTTGATTTTACTTTGATGTTAATACAGTGACAAAACGAATAAAGTATCATCGAAAAGTCTATGACAGACCAATTATTTGTTTATGTAAAGATTATGGAGAACACAATTTAACCTAATATATCATGGGAGTTACAGATTGATGATTTGCTCTAATGCGAGAACTGTATTTTTCAATCTTGAATCATATACATTAATATTTTACTGTAGGTAAACAAATGTTTTATTCTTTTAAATTGCATCTTTTAAGCAGGAATAATAAAAGCCAGAGAAATCTGTTAAATATAGACACAATACTGGATATAGTTTAGAGGGGTGAATTCTAAAAAATAAATAGTAGCTTTAGTTTCTATGTTTTAAGTCAATCTTGATTCTACAGTAATGAGTAAAAAAATCTACTGCTATGCAGTTCAAAGAAATAATAAATGCTCCATTATAATGTATTTCTTTTTAACTGGTCTGCTCTACCAAGGGCTGTTGATTGGTTTCTATTTTATGCTATATTCCCCCAGGACATTAGGACAGGGAGAGAACGAAGTCAGTGACTTACTTATTTCACGGAAATCTATGATAAGTGCATTATTCATTCAAGAATGGAATAATTCTTACTTTCTTTGCCTGTCATCTTCATCATTTACCATTTTTCTTAGAAGTCCTCATTCTATTAGATAAGTGAAAATATCATAAGTAACACAACTAAGCCACTAGGAAAATGTTTTAAAAAATTAAAAATTATCATCACTTCCTCTTTTCTTCCTCTATTCATGCATGAAATGTATTTTTTACACAGAAAATTATCTTTATTCTCAATGTGCAATTTTACCATCCCTTTACATATCTCTTTCTGAGGCTCTTCTTCCCTGGAATGAACCTCCCCATCTCTCTCATCCTTATATGAGTGGTGCACCTGTCCCCTAATAATCTTGGTGGCCTTTTCTGGATGCTGCTTTCATGGGTTTCTCTTACACTCGTGAGCCCAGAACTGGACTCCAGATATGGGTTCATCAGTACTAAATACAATGGAAAGATGACATTCCTTGACTTTCTGGTAACACACCTTTTAATGTAGTTCAGGATAGCATTAACTTTTGTGGAAAAGTCATATTGCTGGCTTACGTTCAACTGAACATCTACCCTGTAAGGTTTTCTGCAAAACTGCTTTATAGCTGGTTGCTTGACCAAAAGCTGGATATATACAGGTTTATTAGCAGTGAGAGTATACTAATTAGCAAGGATCAAATATATTTCCTCAGAAATATGTTTTTTTTGTATAATCAATGAGATCATAAATAATGCAGTAGCTACAATTCAGATATCATATATTCATTCTAAAGAATAAAATCTCATTTAGAAGCTGTACAGCAAGCTGAGTACAGAATGGAATGGAGCTAAGCACAGGTTCTAAAATCTTTTCTTGATATTTTCACACCAGGAAAATAGTGAAGAGTCTGAATCACTCTTAACTTCTGTTCACAAAAATGTAGGACACTCCAAAAGTAATGCCTCCTCTTTATTTCAATAGAAACTACAGTAGATATATGAGTATAATAATAGTTTCATAGAGCAAATTCTTGGGTATGAAACACTGCTTGTGAATGTAATTATTAACACTAGGTATGCATTTTCAACAACAACGTACAAGAACCTGCATGTTGTGCTCATATAAATCTGCATGGTCATTCAGAATGTGGCTTGTCTTTCAAGACACTGTCACCACTGCTGAAGTGCACCACTCAGCAGACATGAGAGACCTTAATCATGCAGTTTGTAGAGTACTTATTAATTCAGGGTCAATCTGTTCAGAATGGAGGCACTTATTTTCAGTACCATTGATTTTAATTTTCTTTCTTTTTTTTTAATCCCAATTAGGAATTTGAATAATATAAAGCTAAAATTACAACAAAGATCCACAGAAAATCCAGAGCAAATGGAGTCTTCAGATCAATAATTGTGTAGCTAAGAAAACTTTTAGATTGTTGCAAATTGTAATTTGGTCAGGTTAGAGTGCTAGTTCACTTAGGAACAAAAAGCAAGTGTGCTATAGTGTTGGAGAAGTCTCACAACTCATATTCAGTTTACACTGTATGTGGGCAATAGATAATCACTATTTCTGTCGAATAAAGGATTATGAAAGTTCAATTTTAGCTCGTAGACTGCACAAATTCAGAACCATATTATCACTGTACATACATGATATTAATGGATGTTACTCCATTCTAATAAGTAGCTCCCAGAACAGTGACCATAATACAAAATATCTGTACTGACTGCTAGACTTTCGTATTTCAGATATGTTTCCACTGACCCTGGGAATCTGAAATGATATATTAAACATCAAGAAAATTAATAAAAAACAAGCATAATTACTTGTATTAAATAAATAAATAAATGACTCAATTAGCATTTGTATGAGACCTGTTTTCTCTGAATATTTAGCAAGCTATTTTAAACAGAACACCAGGCACATGTGAGTTCCATAACTAATTTTCACAATCTCATGGGTTTATGGTTTCTGTTGTCGGTATTCCACATCATAACGCCACGTAGTATACTGTGAGTTAAAGAGTTAATGCTCCAGTTCTGTGGATCATTGATAGTTCTGGGTATACCTGTTTCAGAAGAGAAGAACACCATAGACCAGAGGACTTAGTGTTTGTGTATTTCTGTTTTCCATTCAGAAGAAAAGATAAAACTGCTTGCACATTATGAGATTGCTCTCTTCTCCCTTTCGAGAGATCGAGAGATTAAATGATCCTCACTAAACAGGACAATTAGTGATTCAAGTAACCAGTTCCTCCCTCCAAATGATATTAAAACCCCTACTACAAAAAAAAAAAAAAAAAAAAAAAATTACAAAGATTATAGTCATTGAAAAAAAATTCTTTATCAGACTCAAAGCTTTCATCTTAATTTTCAACAGGCAGATGTCTGTAACTGCCAAATGTCATTGCTGCATTTGATGTTGAGATCAGTACTGTTATTTAATGACTAGACTTATCACAGAACCTTCTACAGACTTTGGGTTTTAAATGTTAGTATCAGCTAATCTGTAATTAAGCATATGACTTCTCTGTTGCTCTGTGGCACTATATTGCTGTCCTTTTTATATTGTTCAATACAAATTGCATCCCAGGGCCCTAAGGGAACTGGTTGAGCTGAGTTTCTGGTTGCTGAGCTGCTCTCCATCATATTTGAAAAGTCATGGCTGTCGGCAAAGTCCCTGGGGACTGAAAGGAAAGGAGACATCGCTCCCATTTACAAGAATGGGAGGAAAGAGGACCAGGGAACTACAGGTTGGTGAGTCTCACTTCTGTGCCTGGAAATATCATGGAAGAGATACTTGTAGAAGACATTTTAAGGCAAATGAGGGATGAGCAGGTGATCAGAGACAGACAGAGTGGCTTTTACCAAGGGAAGATCTTGCCTGACCAATCTGGTGGCCTTCTATGATGGAGTAATAACAACAGTGGACAAAGGCAAGGCAGTCAGTGTCATCTACCTGGGCTTTTGCAAGGCTTTTGACATTGTCCCCGCCACATCTTTATCTCTAAATTGGAGAGAGATGGATTTGAGTGGTGCACTATTCGCTGGGCAACAAATGGGTTGGAAGGCTGTACACAGAGGGTTTTGCTGAATGTCCAGGTGGAGGCCGGTGACAAAAGGTGCTCTCCAGGGGTCTGTGTTAAGACTGGTGCTCTTCAACATCTTCATCAATTACGTCTCTAATGGGCTCCAGTGTGCCCTCAGCAAGTATGCCAATGAAACCAAGATGAGTAGTGTGGATGACACATTAAAAGGGACACCATACAAAGGGATCTTGAAAAACTCAAAAGGTGGACCCATGTGAACATAATGAGTTTGCCATGTCAACATAGCAAAGTGCAAGGTTTTTCACTTGGGTCAGAGTAATTCTAGGTACATACACACACTGTGAGAACTCCATGAGAGTAGCCCTGTAGAGAAGGACCTGGGGATCCTGGCTGATGAAAAACTGAATGTGAGCCAGCAGGGTGCTCTTGCAGTTTGGGAAGCCAATGACTCCACAGAAAAGGGGTGGGCAGCAGGGACAGGGAGATGATTGTTCCTCTCTACTCTGCCCTTGTAAGGCCCCATCTGGAGTACTGCATCCAGGGTAGGGCTGGATAATACAAGAAAGATACGGAGCCGTTGGAGAGAGTCCAGAGGAAGGCCACAAAGATGATGGAGCACTTTCCCTACAAAGACGGGCTGAGGGAGCTTGGCTTGTTCAGTCTGAAGAAGAGACCTCATTGCAGCCTACCAGTATTTTAAAGGGGATTATAAAAAAAAAAAAAAAAAAAAAAAAAAAGGAGGGAAATGAAGTTTCTACAAGGGTAGACAGTGATAGAATAGGTTCAGAGGTTCATAGGTTCATTAGGTTGGAAAGGACCTACAAGATCATCTAGTCCAACCATCCTCCTATCACCATCCCTACCCACTGAACTACTAAATCAAATCCCTAAATATCATAACTACTAAATATCATAATTACTTTAAATACTTATCATAATTACTTTGAATATCATAATTACTTTAAAATACATGTTGGCAACAAAGTTTTGCTGAAATTTTTTTAGTCAAATCCTGTGCGCAAAACAGACATAAAAAAATTCACAAATGCTGTTCACTGAGATAGACCACCTATCTAGCAATGTTGATACTGGAAGTAACTACAGTAACTACAATATTCATAACATGAACAAACAAAAAAAAGTAAATAAGAACTTTGTTGAAGTTTTCAAATATATTACATCATTCCTGGAATAAAAGCAAGACTGAAAGTCACTATGACAAAAAGATATGAGAGAAAAGCAGACATTAGGGTAGTTTATGCCTCTAATACTAACCTAAAAAGTGTAAAACTCAAGTCTGTATGTGTTGAAGCTCTGACTTTATCATCAATATGCTTCCTTTCAGACAATTATGTAACTGTGTCCACAATTTATGTGCTAGTTTGACCCAGTTCCATGATGACTGGCGTGGGGGACCCATGGACATACACCCTGGGACAGGGGAAGGGGGAAGGGGAAAAGGAAAAAGGAAATGGGCACAAAAACAAAACAGCAGCAACAATCTGAGAAGGAAAGGTAATTTACTAAATAAGATATTGGAATGCAAAATAACACAATATAATACAATATAATTGGAATTCAGGCTAATAAATCAAATAAAATGAGAGTGTTCAAAAAACCGAAGGCCTTACACTAAACACTGAAAGCGAGACAGATAGGGAACACCCAGTGCTGTGTCAGTCCGAAAGAGAAAGAACCTGTGCCTCATGACACGTGAACAATTTTTAGTTTTCCCTCTGAGCAGAACACAGAAAAATCTCAAAGCAACGCAAAGTCCTCTTGGGTACATAATTCTTATCTTCTGAGACAGGTATACCCGGAACTATCGATGATTCATGGAATGAGAGCATTAACTCTTTAACTCCCAGTGCACTACATGTTGTTTAGATGTAGAATGCCAATAACAAAAATCGTAAAACCATGACCAATTGCTTGACTGCTATGGGGAAGGAAGAAGAACAAAATAAATAGTGCCGACAGGACAGAGAAAATATTTCCTAACAAAAGGCACTGAAAAAATCAGCATGTTACTGTCAGCATTCTGATTTCAAGGTTTGTCAGAACAAAAAATGCTAGTGCAAGAAGGACATATGGAGATCCTCTCCTACTTGAAAGAGACCTATTGCCTGCAATCAGGTGAGCTACAGCTTTATATATATAAGTAATGAAAAAGTCCAGCCTTTCTGGACAATAGTTTCTATTTTGTTACTGTCCTGATGATTTTTTTTTTCCTAATGTCCACTCTGAATCTTGAAATTAATAATTTATCACCACTTTCCTGCTGACATTGATGAGAAAAGTTTTATTTCATCATCACTGTAACAAGACTTCAGGTAATTGTAATCAGTGATTAGTTCACTCTGTGGCCTCATCATCTCTGTCAGAATAAACAAGTCCATCTCTCCTGCTTTATTTCAATAAGACTTATATTCTAGGTTCTTGAACATCTTGGTATCACTCCACTGAATCCTTTTAAGTATGCATTTCTCTTGAACTGGGATCCTACAGCTGGGCACTTTATTTCTGGTGCAGACTACCACAGAAAAAGGAGGATTATAACTTCTTTGGATCTGCTGGACACAACCTCGATAGCGAGCTCCACTCTGCAGTTTGTGTTATTTGCAAAGAAAGAAGGCTGTTATCACATATTCAACTTGACATACGCCAAAATGATTTCCAGCAGGACTACTACTTGCTTCAGAACCTGTACTGAAGCATAGTGCAACAAGACTTCTGGTTGCCTCCCAAACCACATTGACAGCTTTATTATTCCAGAACTCGAGTTCATCAAAATCACATTGTGCTTTTCCTGAGAGCATATTGTATTGTCTAAAATTTTCTCACATATTAACCATAAACTCTGTTCCTTTGAATGTGTCCATTTGAATGTGTCTGCACCTGCACCATTTGAATAAGTGGATATTAACCTTTTTACGCAGCAAATTGAAAAAAAATGTCATTTTCAGCCTCCGTAACAGAAATGTGTGTATTTGGATAGATTTCTTTTGAAATTAAGATAAGAACGTGCTGAGAGATCATGGAATTTTCAGCCTGGAAAAGAGAAGGCTCTGAGAGAATCTTATAGCATCGTTCCAGTACACAAAGGAGGCCTACAGAAAAGATGGGGAGGGACTATTTAGGAGAGTAGGTAGCAACAGGACAGGGGGGAAATGGTTTTAAACTGAAAGAGGGTAGATGTAGACTAGATATTAGGGAGAAATTCTTTACTGTGAGGGTTTTGAGATACTGAAACAGACTGCCCAATGAGGTTGTTAACGCCCGCTCCCTGGAGGAGTTCAAGGCCGGGATAGATGGGGTTTTGAGCAACCTGGTCTAGTGGGAAGTGTACTTGTATATAGCAGGGGTGCTGGAACTAGACGAACTTAGAGGTCCCTTCCAACCCAAACCAATCTATGTTTCTATGATTCTATGATATAAGATAAGTAGGGTCCATTAGTATTTTATTTTTCAATGAGAAACACATATATTTTGTAGGATCTTCCTAAGGAAGATGAAAAAAAATGTGGAAGTATGGATCTACATTCAGATCTTATATTTTACAATGTTATTTACTCTACTATTAGAACTACATTAAAATTATATCCAGTTTAACGACAACAAACTAACCAGAAGAATATAAGAGATTTTTGCTGTTTAATACTGCATGCCTGAAAGGTCTTTAGGGATTGTACCAAAGACTCATTTTCAAAAGGCAAATATTACTTATATTCTGCTGTTGAAATTTCCCCAGGTTGTCAGCTTTCTTTACCAACTACTTAAAGCCTTTGAACAGTGCTCAGCATGAGGCCTTTGGAAAGTTATATTAATACCCTCTGGAATATTGAACTTCATTTTTTCCTTTTAAGATTGACTGCAAAAGTGCTTACTCTAAAAGTCCAGTTGGGACGTGTAGATTTGAGTAACTCAGACAGTTGCAGAAAGCATATGAGACAAAGCAGTTGCAAAATCAGTGAAAATAAAGGACAGTACATTTGTAAAGAATATAAATGGAATAAATGACAATACAAAAATGTACGTGAGAGTGTTCTATTACAAAATAAGAAATGAAAGTCATTGGGTGTAGGCTTTGCAATTCAGACTATTAAATGTTCAAAGGAAACAGGGTGTTTAAATGTAAATGAGGTGACTCAGAGTCTTTGACTTGATTTAAACTTGGACTACTAAAGCTTGTAGCAAAATAAGACCACATTTCAGTGAAAAGGAATATGCCAATTTGAAGCCAAGGACATTTAATAGAACTTCCTGAAAGAAAAATCTATCAGACTGCGGGAAAAAAAAAAAAGAAAAAAGAAAAAAGAAAAAAACTCCCAAGGTAATAAATGACAGAAACTCTAGTGTATGGAAAATTTAACCAATTCTGAGCTAATCAAAACATTTGTGAATGAACAATAATGATCAATCCCAAATGGACTGGAAGGCAGACTATATAACCTAATAGGTCTTCTCTTTCTTTAATGTCTGTGAATTTACAGCAAATTAAATCAGTCGGGATATGGTGCCAGCACTCACAAAATAGCAGAAAAGGGAATAAACTACTAACCTTGAGAAGACACAACAATAGAGAAAAGAATGTATTAGAAAGTTTGTAAATATAAAATTTGAACAGCTAATATGTCTCAGGCTCATTATAAGAAAAAATAACATTGAATATTCATATCAGTCATTGGTTTAAATCTTTTCACAAACATTTATGCTCTTTCACTGACAAGCAGAGGGAATCACTAGGGAATCTGTATGTTGTGAAGGAGTGTTTTAGACTAGATAACAAACTGTTTAATGGGAAAATGGGAAGTAGATCTTAATGTATGTTTTACAAACAACTTTTTTTTTTCATGTGAAAATGTAACTTTTGGTGTACTGCTATTTAAATTCATATATAATTCTTTTGATGTATTCTGACATAACCATGGATGACATCATTTGTGGCTGAAAGGCTGGTGCAGCCACAGTAAATTTGGGTTCTTTGATCATGGGGTGGTTTACTCCGCTTCTGGCCTGATGTCTGCGGATGGATCTTGCCTGTCTCAGAGAGGAAAGTGGATCCTAGGCCAGGATATGGCAGGGCTGTTGAGAGAGTGCTAAACTATGTATGAAGTGGGAAGGGGAGAAAATGTCGCACACTAGGGTGGAGCAAATAGTTCAGTGATGTCAACTAAATATGATGGGGGAAGAGGGTGGAGGTCAATGGGACAGTGAAGGGCTCTGGGATGTTGTTGTTGTAGGAGATTGCAGGGAAAAACCTCTGGATTGTCCTGTAAGATCTTTTGAGGACTCCCCAGAGGAATTACCATTGTGCCTGAAATCTTCTTGCATCCCTTTAGGACCACCTGCACCTGCTGCTTTCCTAAAGTGTCTGTATACTAATATGCACAGCATAGGAAAGAAACAGGAAGAGTTAGAGATCTGTGTGTGGCCACAAGGCCACAATCTCAAAGCGATCAGGGAGACATGGTGAGACTTGTATGACTGTAATACTGTCATGGATGGCTATGTGTTTTATAGGAAAGACAGGATGGCAAGGAGGGGTGATGGATTTGCTCTTTAAGTGAGAGAGCAGCTAGCTAAAATTTGCCTGGAGGAGGATGATGTACCAGTGGAGAGTTTGTGGGTGAGAATTAAGGGGCAGGCTAGTGTGGGTGACACTGATGAGGAAAAGGAAGTTGATGAGGCCTTCTACAAGCAGCTAGAAGTAACCTCACTATCTCAGATGCTGATTCTTATGGGGGCCTCAGTTATCCAGATATTTGTTAGGAAAGCAACATGGCCATGTATGCACACTCCAGACAGTTTCTGCATTGCGTTGAAGATAACTTTCTAATGCAGGTGATGGAGGAGATGATGAGGAGTAGGGTGTTACTGAACCTTGTTCTTACTGATAAGGATGGGCTTGTTATGGAAGTTAAAGTTTGGGACAGATTGGGACACAGTGATCACGAGATGGTGGAGTTCAAGATCTTGAGTGGAAGAAGCAAACCAAAAAGTAGGATTGCTACCCTAGACTTCAGGAGAGCCAACTTTGATCTCTTCTGGGACCTTCTTGGAGCTATCCCATGGACTAGGCTGTTAGAAGGCAAGGGGGCCTGTGAGAGCTGGTCAGCTTTTTCCAAGCTCAGAAACAGTGCGTTTCTGTAAGAAATCAGGCAAAGGTGGAGGTAGACCTGTGTGAATGAGCAAGATTTTCATGCATAAACTCAAAGGGAAGAGAAAGGTCCATGAAATGTGGAAAAACAGTCTGACCACTTGGGAAGAATATAGGAATATTGTCAGGGCCTGCAGGGATGTGACGAGGAACACCAAAGACAACCTGGATATGGATCTGGCAAAGGAGATAAAGGTTAATAGGGAAGGGTTTTTTAAGTATGCCAACAGCAAAAGAAAGACTAGGGAAAATGTGGGTCCCCTACTAAATGAGGAGGGTGTTCTGGTAACGGGGATGCAGAGAAGATGCCTTCTTTGCTTGTATCTTCACTGTGGGAACTTCCCATAGGGGTATGTGAGAGGGTCTGGAGAATGGAAGAGTCCCCTTTGCTGAGGGAAGAGGTGGTCCGAAAGCGTCTAGGCAATATCAATGTACGCAAATCCATGGGCCCTATGGGATGCATCCATATGTGCTGAGGGAATTGGCAGAAGTGATTGTTGAACCACTCTCTATCATCTCCAAGAGGTCTTGGAGAATGGGAGAGGTGCCTGAAGATAGGAGGATAGCCAATGTCATTCTGATCTTCAAAAAGGGCAAGGAGGATCCGGGGAACTACAGGCCAGTCAGCCTCATCTCCGTCCCTGGAAAGGTGATGGAACAGTTTGTTCTGGATGCCATCTCCAGGCAGTTGGAAGAGAAGAGAGTTATCAGGAGTAGTCAGCATGGGTTTGCCAGGGGTAGGTCATGCTCAACCAAGCTGGTGGTCTTCTATGATGTCATTACTGGCTGGGTGGATGGGGGGAGAGAAGTGGATGTAATCTACCTTGATTTCAGCAAGGCATTCTACACTGTCTCCCACAGCATCCTTATAACAAAGTTGAGGAAATGTGGAATAGATGAGTGAATGTTAATGTGGGTTGAGAACTGACTGACTGGCAGAGCTCAGAAGGTTGTGATTGGTGGTGCAGAGTCCAGTTGGAGGCCTGTACTTGGCAGTGTTCCTCAGGGGTCAGAGCTGGGCTCGGTCCTGTTCAACATCGTCAGTGACCTTGATGAGGGTCCCTTCCAACCCGTACAATTCTATGATTCTGTGATTAAACAAACAAACTTACTAACTAAAACAAACATAGAAATACTATATTTCACAAAATCACTGCCATGGTTTTATGATTTTTGATATTGGTATTCCACATCATAAAATCACGTAGAGCACTGGAAGTTAAAGAGTAAATGCTCCACTTCCATGGGCTGCAGAATTTCTGGGTACCTGGTTCTTTGAAAGGAAGAACTGCATACACCAGAGGATTTCGTGTTTCCACTTTCTGTTCAGAGGGAAAGAAAATACTCCATTTTTGGACACTTAATCTCTCTCATTTTATTGTATTTATTAACCTCAATTCAAATTACATAGTATTATGCTGTGTTCTCTTACATTCCAATATCATATTTAGTAAATTAAACTTCCTCCTCAGATTATTGCTGCTGTTTTACTTTTAAGCCAGTCTCTCATCCCCTTCCCCTTATTTCCCTTTCTCTGTTTTTCCCTTTCCCAAGGTGTGGATCTGTGGGTTCCCCTGCCCCATGAATCACAGAACAGGACTAAACAGGCCTGTAAACTACTGACACCCCATCCTAATCCTAGGCCTGTGGGCCTGCTGTCCCCCTGACACAGATAGATCTAGAGATTAGTCTGTGACGATCATTGATCTCTTTCAGGCAGAGGGATGGAAATTTCAGGATACCTAAGTTCATAATCTCTTTTCACTTCAGAGTTTTCCAGTCATGAAAGCTTATATCTGTAGCATATATGTGATCCTTGAAAAAAGAAATAGAGTTTTAGAATATGTAGAAGATTCCCTATGATGATAAGAGGATGTAACCAATTCATTATTTTATTTTAATTAATTATTGATTTGATTATTAAAATTAGCTAAAGTATTTCTCAAATGTATGTTTGTTTAGTTATTTTGTTGTTGGTTTTGTTTATTTGTTTCTTTTTAAATTATCCTGATTTATTTTTTTAATCTGAGTAATTAGCATTTTGTAACAGTCACTGACATACAGCTATCACTGTCTTCCATATACACTGTTCAACAGATCATCTTAACTTCAAAGTTTACAATCTGTTTCAACAATTCCTTGTAATCTAGGCTATTAAAGAAAATAATAATAATGAAACAAAATCTAAGTAAGCTGTTGTCTGCTACTTTTAGAAACAAAGATGCCAGTTCTTCAGGATGCAGTTAATTTTTAAAATAATTTAAACAAATTATTCGCAAAAGGAGTGCAGTAACTACAAAGGAATGTTGCTGTCAGCTCTGTTCAGGATTCAATACTTGTGCCAAACACACAACCAACAAAGAACATATTTAAAATTTCAGCTACATGTTTTGATGTTATGCTATGGTTTGTTGCACATTTGATAGGATGAGCCACAGTCAGGTTATTAAATGTCACATATCACAAATTTGAAGGCTTCAGAAAAACAAGTTCTGTACCTGCTCTTTTTCCAAATACATAATCCATTCAAGAAAGTATTTCAAATCAGTCATAAACAGTTTATATCCCTAAGAAACAGTAGTCTTTTGAAACCGTGTGGGCTGATGCTACAGAAAGCCTTAGACACTTGGAAAGATTTATGCAGAAATGTATATCAATGAAAATGACACCAAGTAAGCTTTCTTACATATAATTCTGAATCTGGATTTCTATATTTTCACTGCCAGTTCTATTTTATTCTGTTCTGTTCCTTATTTGCAAGACAATTTATTACTTGCAGTCTTTTAGGACAAAGCAAAGTTCTATTGAAACAAAAAAGATAACTGCATTAAGAACAGTGGAAAATTCCTTTTTGGATTTGTCTCTTAAATGATTTATAGTGGATGTTTGTCATGCTCAAATAGAAAGGAGAGAGTTGAGGTTCTTTGATTATGTGCATACCTGATGGCGAGATTAAGACACAATGGGTCAAATGTTAGCCCAACCAGTTTATTATAAATACTAGTTGCTTAGTGATATGAGGAAGGGAAGGTGAGCGATAGAAAAGAGATAAAAGGCAAGGAGTCTTGATAGAAAGCAAGAGAGATATAATCACCACCATGAATCCAGTGAGGTTCGTAGTAGGTCCGTTGATCTCAGGAACTCACTGGTCACCGTGGGGGATGGGAGAAAGCCCGGAAGCTTCGCAGCAGGCAGGCCATGGGGTTCATCTGAAGAGTTTTCATCCATTTGCTCTTTGGGAGTTCTTCTCCAAAGTCGTCAGTTTAGTGAAGGCCTTTTATCCCCCATTTCTCATTTTTTTTTCTGTTCTCTCTGTTAGTGTGACATACCTGGCCCAACAGATAAGCCAGCAGGGAGTGGTACCTTTGTTGCCATGCACAAGCATTGTCGTCTTTTGCAGTGATCAGCTTCTCCAAGCCGAACCCCGAAAAAGACAGGCTTGTCCTTGCTGCTTATCTTTACAATAATAAGCAGAGGCACTGTGGCACAGGGACATCCACCTAGATAACCTGCAGTCTCAATTAGAGTCTTATAACCAGAAAGGCCTCGTGAAGCAAGCTTTGAGACAACAAAAGTAAAAAACAGTTTCTGTCCTTCACAATGTTAGTACATCTTAGCAGTATAGGGTGACACCAAGCTATGCAATTATTAAATTATACCAAAGATGGTTATTTGAAAAGCATTACATATGGTCATATTACTTAATTACAAAAAGAGCAGATCAGAAACTTAAATCTACACTAAAGAAACATTAAGAAAATGTTCTCATTTATGGACTTTCGTTTAGAGCAGCATTGTAAGAATATGTTCCGTTGAATTCCTCACAGAATATTTGTTCTGTTGAAGTCGCAGCCTCTGTACTATTTAGTTTCCTGCTTGCTTCCCTTGGTAAAGACATCATATGTTCTCAAATTACAGATTTTTCTTCTCACAGTTCAGCAGTACAGCACTTAGTTTTCAGCATGATCCAATTCAAAGCAGATGTGCTGTTGTTTTAAATGACAAAAAAAAAAAAAAAAAAAGATAAAATGGTCTAAAACGCTTTAATTTCTTCACTCTCACCCTTTTGGCACTTCATCACTTTGTCAGAATTTACTAAGTACTGCACTGCATTTTTAATGTGCATTTCAAATTTCATAAGGCTGCACAACTAAAGCCCTTCCAGATTCTTTAAAGAATGTCTGTGTTGTCTTGAGGTATATGAGAAAGTCTAACCTTTTCACCCAATACTATTCATACAATTCTAGAAACTGTACAAGAATTACTAGACCAATACTTCACTTTACATCCTGCAATTAAAACACATACTTGAAATTTTATCCATTGAGAAGACAAGTGTGTTGATCTAAGTGGTCAAGACTTCTCAAAACATACCTGAAACATTATTCACTGGATTAGCCAGCTTTATTTTAGTGCTCTGCATTTATTCTGCTACAACCATGTATGAAACAGAGAAACAAAATCAGCTGAAAGACAAATTGTATGTAAGCACTCTTCCACTAGCAGAATCCTACATAGACCAACAGGTGGATATTTTTCTTTGGCAACTAGCTGAGTCTGGAAAATATGATGGATGTTTTCACTATACTGTGATAGAAATTTCTACCAACAAGGCTCCATGGGACCCCTCAACAACAAAGATCCACATACAGATGACATTTGCAGCAGAGTAGGTCTATCTCTCTTCTCACAGAACTCTTGCTGAGGAGGGAAAATATTTGCTGAAATGGGAGGAAAATGAATGTAATTATCTATCAGCCTTTTGAAAATTCATGTCTCTTGAATGTAGTCCAATTATATGTTCAGGAATGGAGTTGAGTAGAGAGTTTCAACACTATTCATCTGTGTCTTCAGCTTCTGTGTATCTATTAAAATGATGAAATCATCAGATAAGTTATCTGTAACTGATAAGTTAATTGAGGCAAATCTTCTTCTTTGTAAACTTGCCATTTTCTGCTTTTTAATTAGGAAGTAAAACCTAGCTACTTCTGCAGAATATGACAAAAGCTCTAAGAGTGATGGGATTTTCAGAGAGTTACGACTGATACCACTTTAAAGTACACTACTTCAAAATTATCACTTCAAAAGCAATTATTATCATATTAAAATTTACTATTTATAAATTATGTTAATGGAGGAGACATTTTATTTGTTATTGTTTTCATTCATCTGATTAGTGGCATTGTACAGAGATCTTCACTGTGTATGATGAACCTCTTACTCAATACCAGTATTGGATATAATAAAATGTTTTGAAATGTGACAAAAATGTTTCTGATCTTTTACACTGTCTGTCAGTGATAGAACAAAGGGGAATGGTTTTAAACTAAAAGAGGGAAAAGTTAGGTTAGGTGTTAGGAAGAAATTTTTTACTCAGAGGTACTGGCACAGACTGCCCAGAGAGACTATGGATACCCCACCTCTGGTGGCATTCAAGATCAGTTTGGATGGAGCCTTGAATGGCCAGGTCTGGTGGATGGCAACCCTATCTATGGCAGGGGGGTTGGAATTAAATGATCTGTGATGTTCCCTCTAGTCTAACCCACTCTATGATTCCACAAAATTATCTTTGTCTTCTAGAAAACAGTGGAAGTTTCTATAGAATAAAATATGGAAAATGAAGAAACACTGAGAAGTAATATATCAGTAATTTTCAGAGTAAATCCACAACAAGAATGTGCTAGTTTTATATCAGTGAAATATTTAACTAAGTTTCTAGCAATTTCTACATGAAAAAATACATGAAAACAGTTAATTTTGAGGCTTTTGTAATGAAGAATAATTTGCTTGATTTCTTAATTAAATAATTTAGAAAAATCTAAAGCAGTTTCCTTGAAGAAATGCTTTGCAGTATATCTTTTCTCCTGATGCAAAGTCATTTACAAGCATACAGCAAACAAATGTTCATATGTAAGCAGTTTTTAGACACCTTGTACAGATGTGTTTTATGAGGGCTGCTCTGGAGATAATGTCTCCTATTTTGTTATGCTAGTTCACACTATCAGAGGCAGATGTTAGTGATATGACAGTAGAGGTTGAATCTTCACACCAGTATTCCATTACATTTTGTTGTCATGTGACAATTGGTAGCAGAGGCTAAGACTGACAAAAAAAAAAAATTAAAAAAAAAGCAACCAAAGTCTAACATGGTAGCGTGTATGAAGAAAAGGTGTGTCATTTAATTCTTTCATGCAGAAAAAATTGCACCCACTGACATTCACTGGCATTTATGGAGACCAAACCGTCCATGTCAGCACAGTGAGGCAGTAAGTGGTATATTTCAGCAGTGGCACCAGCAGTGTGAAAGACAAGCCATGTTCTAGATACTCATGGGAGCATATAGACCTTATGGAGGTATAGCATGTAGGATCTTGTTCACTGATGATGAAAATATCTAGCTAATGGCGATAACTATTCACAAACAGAAGCTGGGAATTTGATCTATCAAACAGCACTGTGCTCTTGTGCCTGTCATAGTTTCCGTTGAAATAAATAAGAGGAATTGCTCTTACCTGAGCTTTTTACTAAGCTGTAAACCAATGACCAGTTGAATTAAATCAGGACTTCTGTATATTACATAAAGCACGTTATTGTTAAAAGTGAAATACAACTTCACTTTAAACATTTTTTTTTTAATTTAACATATGTTAAAACAGTTTTTAAAAATTTTCATGGGATCCAATATCTCCATCAGCATAAACATAGACGAGTTCAGTGATCAAGTATAGAGCAAACTATGTGCTTGCTGCTGTATCTAGGAGACAGGCACACAGTACTATAAAAGCCCTATATGCCTTTAAATCTATTCATTTACTGGATTTATCCATTCTTCTGTTCGCAGTGTCACCCTGTCCTTCATTACCTTGTGTCATCAATAGATTAAGTACGATTATTTGGCTATGAATAAATTGTGTGCTAAACTCCTCCCACAGTGAAATACTCTGGAAAAGTTGTTGCAGAAAGTAATCCCTAATGTGACCTTAAGCTCTTCCTCCTTGTTAATTTTAATTAACTAACATGCCAATCAGATTTTCAGTGTATGTTCTTTTTCCAGCCATTATCACTTTTTGTAGATCTTTATTTTAATCTACGTATAATACCTTTGCTCAGCTGCCTCTGTATGTAAGTGTGTGGATGTGTGTGTTCATATCAGGTTAGTCAGGCAAAACTGTGAAAGATCAACAATGCCATCTGCAGGTAGAAGATAACTCCTCGTCTGGAGAAGAAATTGCTGCAAGCTTTTTTCTTTTCCCTTTCTTTGACTAAAAGGATGTTTTTTTCTGCAGCAAACTTAAATGATGCTCGTACTTAAAAAATTCAGACCAAAATTGTTTCTGTGAATCTTGACAGAACAGATATAAACATAGATGCATGTATTAACTTGAACAAAAGACTGAATATTTGAGACTTATTCAAGTCCAAACTGAAATAGCATTCTGAGTAATGTGTAAAATAATCTCTTTGAAAATTCCCAGTATTTTTGCTCTTGAACAAGTCTGTGAAAAGAGCCAGGACAACATTTCTTATGATCTGTATGCTTCTCTTTTTTTAAAGTGGAGCAAGTAGAAAATTCAAGAATGATACACATAGTACAGTTTCTTCCTGGCTTTTGTATTAACCCTTTTCCCTTACAGTTGTAATCATTTGTTATGTGCAGAATTTCAGATATTTGGAGCAATTGTCCAGAAAGGTTATGGACGTCCTATCCCTGAAGGCATTCAAACCAAAGCTGGTTGTGGCTCTGGGTAGTTTGATTGGGGTTCCCACCCATGGTAGTGGAGTTGGATCTTGATGATCTTTGAGGTCCTTTCAAACCCAGGCTATTCTATGATTCTATGAAAAGTATTCCAAGGCAGCCAGAAAAGCCAAAAATATCCCAGAGTGCATCAAGCACAGTGTTGCTGGCCAATCAAAGGAAGAGTTCGATCCACCTTATACTACACTAGTGCAGCCTCACCTTGAGTACTGTGTGCACAATACAATAGGAGAGAAAACTATCAGAGTGCCCAAAGGAGGGTTGCAAAGGTGGTGAAAGGTCTGGAAGTGAAGACACACATAGGAGCAGCTGAAGCCCCTTTGTTTGTTCTGCCCAGAGAAGAGAAGACACAGGATATCTCGTGGTGGCCTTCAGCTTTCTCGTGAGGGAAGCAGAGGAGATGCACTGATCTCTGGTGACAGTGGTAGAACCTGAGAGAATGGCATGAAGCTGTGGCATGGAAAGTTGAAACTGGCTATTATGAAAATATCCTTCACTAGACGGTGTTTGGTCTCTGGAACAGGCTCCCCAGGGGAGTGGTCATGCCACTGAGCTTGCTAGAGTTCAAGAAGTTATTATTAGAAAGGAGATAAACATATGATTGAAACTCAGGAATTTATAAGCAGTCTCTGATTTTTTGACTGCTTCAAAGTGGCTCTGGTCAAAAGCAAAGCTCTGTGTGATCACTATCTGCATTTGCAAAATTAGAATACCAACGTTTACCACTTACAAGGGAATTGCAAGCTTTTAACAGTATGACATTCTAAGTCTCTAAGCAAAAATGAAGTATTCTTAAAACAGTACCTATAGGAAACTGCAACAGATTTTAAAATGATTGCAACGTATGTCTTGTAAAGTATTCATGTAACTGCACTTTTATTCTTAATTTAGCCTCTACAGTTTTAGAGGCCATCACCCACAGCTGCTAGCCAGAAGCAGTTTTAAGAACTTTGCACACAGAATGGCAAAACATTGTTTTTGTCAATATTGTCTTTGCCATCTCTTCATGACCCACTCTCCCTAATCTTTCATATTTAGTGAAATTAACTCGAATTATACTGTGAAGTAGGTTCTAGAAGTAGTTGTGTTCAAGTGGTTGCATCATAGCAATTCTGTTGATATTATGTGCAAAAGAGCAAGTCTCATTACTGCAATTTTAGAAGTCATCATAACTTATCTTTTCTCTTCCTAGTTCTGACTAAAAGTAAATTGAAAACAAACAAACAAACAAACAAACAACAACAACAAACAACTGCAGTGTAAGTTTCTCCTATGCCCCTGTGACTAAATATAATGAAGAACTAACTGGAGAGAGAATCCTCTTGATGTTTCTACACTTCAGTAATACTTCTGCTTAATAAAGCTGTTGGTTCTGTTACCTTCACAAAAGTCACATTGCTGTGGAAAGATAAAAAAGTGCTAATATTTTCAACTATTTTGTTAAATTTGTTCATATAAAATACAGGTGAGACAGATGGAATATTTAGAATTTCATCATAATTTCTTTGATTTCATTTTTAAATGTTAATACTAGGCATCTTATGTCTGTGTTTAAATCAAGTCACCAAGTCACTGAAGAGAATTTAAAAGACTATTTCCCTTTATGTCTTGTATACTAATTCCCACCTCCATAACCAATGCAGTTTCTTGTCTACATTATGCTATATTGACTTCTTAGACAGTGTTGTTAGTAAGTGCCTCAAGTAATTTCAGAAGTTACCAGTACAATAATATGATGCTTTCTATATTGAAAATAAAACTTTAAGTCCAGTATTTGGAAAAAGATTTTAGAGGATCATACCAGCTATGGCATACTCTGAAGATTAACTTTGAAAGAGTATCTCATGTAAGGCAAAGCTAGCATCATTAAGTCATCCTATTTATTTTCTTTTTCTTTGAACTCAGCATATTCAGTTGATCAATAGTTTTGTTACATTTTTAAAAACTATTAACTCACTTTCCTACTGTTCAATAATATTTTTCATACTAATAGGAAATTCTCATATCAACTATTGTAACAGGAAAGACTATTCCACAGATATATTTCAGAAATAAAGACATTATTCATTCATAATCTGACATCAAAATTATCCTTAAATCGTTACTTCAGTTCTTATATTTTTCTACTGGATGTATAATTCTCTGTTTGAATGGAAATTACAGAAGATCAAATAAGGTTTGGCCTCTTAACCTACTTATCTGACAAAGAAAAGCTTCATGCCTCACACAGCTGCTTTGCTTTTTTTATTTTCCATTTTAAGAAATGTATGAGTTATTATTAGTGTCATTATTATTAACTGTAGCAGTTAGATATTATCATTATTTTACAATCTTGTCATCTTTTTGGATTTATACCTATTAAACTTCATTGACTCTTCCTCTTCCCTCCCTCAGCTGCAGCACTGAGAAGGCAAAAATGAGCCCACCTATGATTCTGGGTTAATAAGCTAGGGCTTTTTCACTCAAAAAATTGCACTGCAGAAAGCCTCATTATCTTCAACATAGTAATCCATCACACTGCCAATCTTACTGAGTTCATCTGAAGAAGCATAATTTCTAGAGAAGTTTTTTCAAAGCAGAATTCAGTTTTTCAAAAATAAATAAATAAATAATAAAAAAAGAATATCATTTTCTCTAGTTTTTTGTCTACAGTGGATGCATATCCAATAAAGCAAGTTTGCATAAATTGTTACTTATGAGAGTTTCACTTGCTACCAAAAATATTTTACTTGTTTGCACGCAGAAGAAAATAGAAGGTTAGAACTCTTCTAATCTTGTTTTATATTTGTAAATAATGTCATCATTATTAAGAAAGGATCTTAACCTTTCCTTATTCTTAATAGTTTGCATAGACCTGGTAAATTTGTACCATTTCCAAACTCAGCTTTTATGCTGAAATAAGTCTCTGCATAAACAGATATACCTAATTTCATTTGATATCACTATAATCTTTGAACAAGCTGACATGTGGAAAAAAAATAGAAGAAATTAAAAAAAGAGATTGAATCTTCTGTACTTGCTTTAACTCAGATATGAAACAGAAGACTTTGTTTCCTGCTAAATCACTTGAACAGATTTTCAGTTAGCACATTCAGTGCTAGGGTGGCATAGAATTTTTATGATATAAAGGAAAGAAGGAAAGTTTATATGTTTCTTTTAATCTTTTCATCCTTTTTTCTTTTGTTTCTCTGGTGTCATGAAATAGCTGGGGAAAAGGTGGGATGCTTTTTAACAGTGCTTCCTCACATGTTTTTTAGTAACTAAAAAACAGTCATTTTCTTTTTCAGGGAAACTGCTCTACACTTCAGTAACAAAACGTGTGAATCACAGCAGATGAAGGAGATGCTGATAGAGGCATAAATTCTGCTTGCTGCAACAATTTTTTTTCTTGTAGACTTGTTTAATATCCTTGTCATCATCAAATTCTGACTCATACTGGGAAAAGCTTGGAAGGAAAATGTATATGTGTGTGGGTGTCAACAGCTGGAGTAATGCACAGTATAAAAACCAATTTCAAAAGGTAAAGAAAAGTCATTGACTTTTGTCCATGAAGAACCAAATTCCAGTGAATTCTTTCATGAAATTCAAACCAACCATATTAGAGCTGTGGAAGCCCAAAATTTCAGAAAGATCTAATATGTTTGGACAATGATAAAAACAAAAATTTCTAGCATGTCAGAGATGCATTCATTTCATTGGAAATATGCAGAATGATTGCCATGTCATTATGGTCTGACCATTTGTCAGATTTTATTCACACACTATACTTAATTGTCCACGATTTCCATGCATTAGTCTTTCAGATATCTCCAAATTAACTATGTACTGACGTTTTTTAGCTTTCAAAGCCTTAGTGCTTAGCAGAGCACTGTCTGTTGTCTACAACTATAAATGTTTTAATTTAGATTCCTTATAATTAAATCATCAAACTAAGGCAAGACAGGTACCAATATTAGGTACATATTTACTTTTATTTTTTTCTTAAATAAAAGGGGTAACATTAAATATTAGAGTAATTTTTAAGAAGCTATTTAAATGCTTAATTATTCTGGAATCTATCATGCCCTATATTTTTCAAATATCTTCATTATATTCATCATAAAATGGTGAATTTTCAGTTCTAGTGGTGAAGATACTTTATAGATTAATAGAAAGCTTCTTAAATATGCATTTCTCAGATGCTTATATATGAATTAATTTTACTCTCTGCTTACAAAATATCTGGTATTTTCCTATTTGAGTATATAGACAAAGAGCTATTTTGATTCTTATGAGGCATTCAATTTACCTGTTGTTAAAACTAACAAGATAATCAAACTGGCAGTCTCATAGGAGTATTTTTGAACTGAGCATGAGTTTTATTATTCTAAAATTAGAGGTCAAGTTCTATCCTGTACTGCAGGCAAACACAATTTCGTCAGAAAGATCTTACACTCAGCAGCAGGGCTTGTAAGAATATTTGATTTTCTAAAGATCATAGCCTAAATTCATCAATGCATTTCAGAATTTGTGACACTTGGTAGTATAAGTTCATCACCCTGGCTTTGTAATTCCTTCATCTGAGAGTGGAAGTAGAGGTTCAAACTGGGAGTGATGCAGATAATTAATGTAAATGTAGTTTTATGTAAATGGTCCCTGCTTCTGACATACCCACTCACCTTTATTCTGACTCAAATAGCATACCTAGTAAAAGAGAAACAGAGCATAAGCAAGGATCATATTGCTTTGCAAAAACAGCTCTGCTGAGCAGACACCTTATTTAGTGGAATTGATGTGCCAGAGATAGTATACATGAGATAGGCAGTGGGGATTGCACAGTGCACAGCTTGGAATGAATACTACATAGCATGTATCTATCATTCTCATACGTATGAGCCGCTTCACCAGTGACAAAAGACACATTTTGATCCTAATAATTCAATTGTAACATACAGAATTTAATAATATATATTAACAATAACTGTGAAAAGAATAACTGGGAAATAATTGTGCTCCCTATGTTGCATCTTCCTTCAATCTGGAGCTAACAGGAAAGAAAAACTTGAGAAATATTTATTTTTAAAGAGTCGTTGGTTTTAGAGAGAAATTCAGTGAAAGTGCTGCATTATACAATTGTTTTTATATATTTTTAGTTTGACTATAACATTGTATGTTGAAAGGCAATGGAGAGGATTCAAAAAAAGCTTAAAAGACTTTGTGAAAGTTAATCATTACAATCAATCCCCTTTGATTCCATAGAGATAAATTCCATTTCACAGGCATGATTCCAAGAAGAGCCGAAAACTTCAGTGTGTGAACTGTAAATGTTATCACAAACAGTATTTGAAAAATGGTCTAATCACTACAGTATATATCAACACATTTTTCTTTGCTGTAATGAAGTGTCTTTTCTTAGAAAGCATATGGATTTATACCCTTCTGAATTTCTATAAAATCTTCAACACATGCTAGTCTTGATTAAGTTTAAAAAAGCCTGAAATGATTCACAAGACAGTTGTCCAGGCCTTTTTAACAACGCATCTTCAGAGGCTATATTATTTTTGTTATGTTATAAAGCAAATCTTTCATCTGTGAGAATACATTTTTATTTTTAATTTTTTGAGAGTAATAGGAGTTAAAACTAAACACATTTCTGAACAACCTGATGAAACTAAGAACAGAATTATTGGTTTAATTTGGTAACAAAATGTTAATTATTAGATAAAAAAAGGACTAATTTTATTCTTCATCTCTGGTAAATTAATGCTATTTATTTATGATTTACTGTTATAGCCATACTTAAAAGCATATTTCAAATGCTTTAGCTTTTGTCAAATAATTTCAGCTGCTCTCTATCTGTCTTCATTTTTGTACTAAACTTTCTTTGTATTTTGTTGTTCCATATGGTTGTACAGTATTAGTTTCTACTTTTTGCTTCATCCGAAAATTTGTCATCTGAGAAAGTGTAAATGCACTCCAACCGTTTTTACTACAAAGGGAAAAACTAACATTTCTGACTGTGGTCCTAAATCGTATTTTGTAAATCCACTACCAGTGATTTCTAGCAATGCTGTGTCGAGCAATGATTTTATGATTAATTTTTAACCAATATTCTTCATACTGGCAATGAGGTTGCACTATCAAAGTAATTTTTATTTGTGCTAACAGCAGTCGGAAACCCAGGGTTGCAGCTCCAGCTGACTGTAGAGCAACTTCTGCAAATCATGTACATTCTTCGTGTCACATCTCATCTGTAAAGAGGAATAATAATAATTCCCTTCCTATAAGAACTGCTACATAGAGATTACACTGAGTTCTTTTTTGTGTGTTTTCTTCACTACAGAAAAATTCAGATATAAGGTTTTGTGAATGAAATTCTAGTAACTAAAAATATATTTTTTTAAGTATTTACTTTCACTTATTGATCTAATCACCTTACGGAGCAATTTGAATATAGACTAAAAATTTGTTTTCATCAAATATATTTGTATAAAATTTCCCACATAAAATACAGAAATAGATCAGTTTCTATGAGAGAATTATTCATTCTTGCTTTATTCTTTAATCAAATATGTAAATATGGTTAAAAACTATTTTTAAGAATATGGCAATTCCTAGGAGGATCAGAATAACAAAGAAAACAAAACAAACAAACAAAAAAAGCAACCGAAATGAAGAATAAATATATTTATTTAGACAAGCATATTATGAAACAACTCTCACCCCTCGCTGAATATTATATTCCTTCATTTTATTGCATTTATTTATTTCCAATTTTACATCTTAATGTGAAGTTTTTTGTTAGAGATCTGTAGTAGATCCAGCATGCACAAATTTAAAGTATATAAATGTAAGAGGTGTTGGGGACTGTGGACAGGCATCAGGTATGATGTGACATTGTACCTTTTTAAAGGTTCAGAGTTGTGGTGATAACTGCAGGATATGAAAGGCCCTACTGACTACAGGAAAACACAGCAGGACATGAGAGAGATGAGAAGCTCTTATGTCTTGATAAAACTAAATAAGAAGGAATCTTCTGAGCTGACACATCAAATGTCTTGTCAGGGCAAGCAATTGCATAACTTAATAAATCTTAATAAAATATATATATTATTTTTTCTCCTAATATAATGTTTGTAATTTACTAGAGTTCACTTTGATAGTTAGAAATCTGATAATTTTCATCTAAATTCAGTTATATCTGTTATTGTACTCATGTTCTATTATTATTTTTTACTTACGTTCATCCCTTAGCTGATATTTCTTTTCTCATTTTTACCTGACATTAACTTCTGTCATACTTTCTGAGGACAATCATACATTCTTTCAGTTTTTGACTTCCAAGGCTCTCTGTTTTTCCTTAATGATTTACATTCTCCCATGTAATTCACTATAATAGCCCTTTTTTAAATATAATGAGAATTGATATTATATTATATACTGATTATAATTTTTTTATAAAATTTATACAACTTATTATAGAAAAAAAATCTTAGACTTTGCAAAATAGTACCTTTTTTTTTTTTTTTTTCCAGATACACTTTGGAGTTGTAGTTGCCTAGTTTGTTTCCACAAAGGCTAAAAATGGAACTGGTAAATATACACATCTTCTTTTATGATCATCACCTTCAATGCAAAAAAAAAAAAAAAAAAAAAAAAAAAAAAAAAAAAGTATAGTTAGTCCTTGCAAATTTTTATATTCCTTTACTTCTTAATATTATTCCTGTGATAATATTTCCGTCTGTGATATAATACAAAACAAGGTTTGGATTCTCAGACAGGAAAATAATAACATATTATTTATGTCTAGTTCTCTGCTCCCCAGTTTGAAAAAGACAGGGATCTCCTAGCAGGAGTCTAGTGGAGGGTCATGAAGATGATAAAGAGACTGGAATATCTCCCATATGAGGAAAGACAGTAACCTAGGTCTCTTCAGCCAAAGGAAAAGCCAAGTGAGTAGGGATCTGGTTAGCATTTAGAAATATCTAAAGGGAGATGGGATACAAATGGACAAGGCCAGGCTCTTCTCAGTGCAGAGTGATTGGACAAGGAGTAATGACCTAAAATGCACTATCTTTTGGGTAGGTATCACAGAATCACAGAATTGTAGGGGGTAGAAGGGACCTCTAGAGATCATCTAGTCCAACCCCCTGCCAAAGCAGCTTCCCTAGAACAGATTGCACAGGTAGGTGTCCAGGCAGATCTTGAACATCTCCAGAGAAGGAGACTCCACAACCTCTCTGGACAACCTGCTCCAGTACTCCGTCACCTGCACTGTGAAGAAGTTCCCATGCAAATTTTGCAGAATTTTCTATGCTTCAGTTTGTGGCCATTTCTGCTTGTCCTGCCACCACACACTGCTGAGAAGAGTCCAGCCTTGTCCCTTTGCCTCCCTCTCCTTAGATATTTATATACGTTGATCAGATCCCCTCTGAATCTTCTTTTCTCAATGCTGAACAGACCCAGGTCTCTAAGCCTTTACTCATAAGATAGATGTTCCATGCCCTTTATCATTTTTGTAGCCCTCCACTGGACTCTTTCCAGGAGATCCTGGACTTTTTTGCACCAGAGAGCCCAGAATTGGACACAGTACTCCAGGTACGGCCTGACTAGGGCAGAGTAGAGGGGGAGGATCACCTCCCTTGACCACCCAACGCCACACTTTTTAATGCACCCAGGATGTCATTGGTCTTTCTGGTCAGCAGAGCACTCATGGCCAACCTGTCATCCACCAGGACACCCAGGTCACTTTCCTCAGAGCTCCTCTCCAGCAGGTTATCCCCCAGCCTGTACTGGTGCATGCAGTTATTCCTCCTTAGTTTCAAGACTCTATGCTCTTGTTAAACTTCATCTGGTTCCTTTTGGCCTGTCCATGTCTGACTGAATGGCAGCAGAGCCTTTCGGTGTGTCTGCCAAAGGAAGGGAGTGATCCTTCCTGATTTCCTAAAATCTAGAACTATCAACTATGATCACTACATCATGACATTAACTCACTTGCAACATGATAACATCAGGTCCCATACCAGTTTGAAGACCTTGGAGCACAATGGAGCCACTCTTGGGTGGACTCTGTTTCCACATTCACTGTATAGCCTGAATTTGATTTCTCACTTTCTGACTTCCTTGTGTTCAGGACGACGAAAGATGATCTGTGTGGACATTTTCCTAGTAAAAGACAGTGTCATAGTAGCTGTGAAACAGTGGGTCACCTCTTCTGGTGCAGAATACTGCAGAGCGCAGCATTCAAACTTTTGTTTATTTCTGACAAAAATGCATAGCTGATGACTCTGTTGAAAAATTGTGTTCTGTTGTTGAGAATTTGCTCTCTTAAGTAGTGTTACTGTGTTCTTTTTATCTTTTATAGTTTCCCTGGAAGTAAATAGAAGGAATTACTTTTGGACTAAACTATGTAGATTTTAAGATCTTAAATATATAATTCCTAAAATAATGTACACATTTTTCCACTATTTATAGAAAAAGGGTATCTTATTTTGAACTCAAAACAGTTCAAAATTTTCAAGCCTCTGCGGTTTCAAAGGAGATCTCTAATATTTATGACTTCTCTATATTCTTAATAAGCAGGGCACTTTCTTTTCCAAACTCTCTATTACCAGGGACACATAAAACAATGTGCAGAGTTTTACACAGAGCAAAAAAAGTCTCTGTTGGAGTTTTCTGTTTTAAACTCTGTATGGAAGACTTCTTGATTGACAAGGGCAATGTGCTAATGACGAGGAAATGAAAATGAAGAAACTGAGGATGTGAAATGCTTATGTTTTCCTTTCCTAATAGGATTGGCTACTAATAAGAGACAATTAGTAAATGAATGCTTACTGTCTCCTTCCACAATCAGCAGCAAATATAACAAGGGGAGAGACGCTGAAGCTAATAATAGCAATAGAATGCATAAATAGTTGTATCATTCAAGATTAATCCACAGAAGCAAGCATTTATCTTTTACTCAAGAAATAAAAAAATTGTTCCAAGGCAGCTCTAAATAATGAGATTATTTAATAAAGACAAAGAGAGGCCAGAAGTTTCCTTTTGTTGTTTCCTACAGTGGATTTTACAGAAATTTTAGCACTAGACTTTCCTAGAAACCACTATAGATGGCACAAAATAATAAGAATTAAAAATTTTGCATAAGAAATGATGGGTTTCAAATTGCCTGTGCAACTTTGTTTTGGATATTTTGTGTACACATTAATTGTCTATTATTATTACTATTATTATTAATTGTCTATTATTGTCTATAGACCTTCTGTTGCATATAGACTGCAGGACAGATTGCTCAGAGTGTAAAAGTTGCTTACTGCAGAGGAAAATACAGAAATTTAGCCTCAAACCCAATGTTATCCATCTTTTTTACCAAATGTTTTACAACAAAATATGAAAAAATAGTGATTTTTGGAAATGCTTAAGATATATTTTTCCTTATATAAAAATTCAGATTGATGCAGTGAAATCCCTTGCTATTTTTTATTCTTAATATTTTTAAATTTCATAAAATTGTAACCTATTAATCATTGGCTTCAAAATTGGAGTAAAAGACTGAGTACAACAAAACCACTTTCTTGAATGGCACTCAAACAGCAGAGAATAGAACACTATGGGACAAGCAGTAGCAGTCAATTGCTATCCAAAAACTGCAGTTCTCAATACAGCTCCTACATCTCTCCAAATAATTCTCTTAATAAACACCATCTTCCTTGGAACAACATACAGCATAACTAAAAGACACTCCTGTCATTTGTTTTCCATAGAGCAGATCTTATGAAGCATTACTTTAATATCAAGTACAAGGGTTTCTCACAGAGAATTGTTCAGTGATAAACAACCAAATACACCCTGCGAGAATCTCTATGCTCACTTCTAAGATTTGCCTAATTAGCTTCAATTGTTGAAAGGATTGATGCTAGGTGTTTTTTCAGCTTCTGTTCTGTATTTTGATGGTGCTCATTTGACCAGAAGTAAATAACCTATGATGATGGCATATTTTTCCTCCAGTCTTCAAAGAAAGATTTCAAACAGGTGGCACAGTAAAATTCCAATCACTGCCATGGCTGTGAACAGCAATTTAACTCTGTGCACCTGCAAATAGCAGAGGTGTACTGTGAAACAGTATGCTGTTGTAGGTATAAAAACATTTTGAAAGGGAAATTATCCACAAGAACAAGACAGAAACAGAAGAAAATTACTTCTAAATATGTAGCTTCAGAATGTATATAAATCTAACTAGCAGTCTGTCTGAACTCTTGGTAAGACAGTAAATGATGGAATACTTGAGAGGAACAGGAAAACAAACAAACAAAAAGCAACACTGTATTACCATCTACAAACAGAAACGGAGGAGTTAAAACCCATCAGCCTTTTTCACTAAAATAATCTGAAATTGTCTTCTGTGAGAAATAGGTTATTATATTTCGCTATAAATAAATAAATAAGGAAGTAAAACAGATCTTAAAATAAATTATGTATCTAGAGGGTCATGGCCCCAGGTGTGATTTCTCTGTTTTGTTCCCACAGAGTTATAAGTTAATATTAATTCTTTATGACTTATTACAATCATCTTTTTCTCTAAAACAATATTGATTGACTTGTTTGTACTTCACACTGAATTTTTCTGTGCATTGTTTTTACAGATTTATAAATGTGCCTTCATGACAGCCTTAGGCTGGGATAACTCATGAGGATCAAACTAGAGACTTCCTATGTTAAAACCTTAAAAGAAAAATCCATGACTTCCAGCTGAGGTCTCTTATAACCCATTTTCTCTGGATCAGTAGAGAGGGAAACATGTAATATATATTATATTCTGTTGTTGGTGCTTTCTTTTTTTTTTTTTTTAATTTAACTCAAATATCTTTTCTGTGAAGTTTCTAGAAGTCATTTTTTTTTACAACTTAGAAATGACTTTAGATATTGTCAAAACCATGTCAGTCTAAAAAAAACCCTCTCCTATTGGGATATTCACTCCTTCCCTGAAAGAAATCTTTGTATCTCAAAATAAATCTAAGTTGTTTAGTTAAAATGCATTATCATAATATTAAAGGTGTTACATAATCAAAAACCAGTGGTGTATTTTTCAGATTAAAGATACTTGTCTAGCTTGTGAAACATATTTTGCAGTAATTGATTTTAAACTAATTTTACATATATTTCAGAATTTGTGCTTCACTGCCACCCCCCTCTTTTTTTTTTAATTTCATAATTATGCTTGATTATGACATTTAAAAAAATTAAGTCAGAAAACATTATGGAGAAGCCAAGCCACAGAAACTGATCATGGTGACACAAAATTATTAGGACCTAGATTTGCTGAAGCTTTGCATTACAGTTCCCATATTTCATGTCTTGCACTTCCATTCAAAGTGTTTGATGTAATATTTGGTCTGTGTTTGTATGTCAAACTGCAGCTATGGGTGCTGACCTGACATGACTATGTCTATACTACCTGTAGAGGCACTAAGGGACATGATTTGATCATGGAACTCAGTAGTTCAGGTTGATGGTTGGACTTAATGATCTCGAAGGTCTTTTCCAACATAATGATTCTATTATTATTGTGCAGCAAGCGTGGACCATAACAAGATAGTGATACCCAGGTGCAATATCACCCAGATTGACATCAGTTAAGCAATGTGAATACTAATCATGATCGTGCCTGAGAGGTCTTTTGTTGTTGTTGGTTTATTTGTTTTGGTGGTGGTGTTTTTTTTTGTTTTATTTGGTTTGTTTGTTTTTTGCTTTTAACCACTCAATGGTGGGCTGTGAATACTGAGACAGAGTACATGCAGGGAAATTTCAGGGATATTCATTTGAACTCTGAATGCCCTGGGTTCATTCAGGCTATCAGGTTTGCCTGTCAGTCCATCTAATTAGCCCAGGAAAAAAGCAAAGATTGCTTCAGAGCTCTCTCTGAAAACAGTTCTGGGATAATTCTCATCACACTCTCAAATGTTATATTGCCATGCTCTCAATTTTTTGCTCTGGAAAAAGACCATCTTTACACATTGAAGCATACTTGTCTGGAATGGTTTTAATTCCTATGTTTTCTATCTGATTTTTCTCATCTGATAAGAAGTGGTTTCATAGAAGTTGTTTTGTAATGAGATGAAACAGAACAATTCCTCTCTATCTTATTTCAATTTTTTACAAGAGCATGACGTTATGTATGATTATCTTGCAATATAGTATGCATACATTATATCGTTCATATGAGGTATACGAAAAGAATGGATTTTCAAAATATCATATATATTCTCAGATTATGTGAGTAATGGATCATTTATGCCTCTTATGTCCTGTAGTGCCATTTTAGCAATATTTTCCAGAAAACTTCCCCATGCTGATATATCATGCTTCAGTACACAGTGATACATAATACACAATCTTAATTCAATTGTAACAGAAAATTTCCAGTGTTGCTTCTATAGCTGGAGAATTTAAGGAAGAAAATTTACAATATGAAGAATCAAAAGTAACTGCTTTCGTAGAATCATAAAATATCCTGTGCTGGTAGGGATCCAAAAGGATCACTGTGTCAAACAGCTGGCTCCACACAGGGCCACTAAAAATTTAAACTCTATGCCTGAGAACATTGCCAAAATGCTCCTTGAACTCTGGCAGGCTTGGTGTTATGACCGCAGCACTTGGAAACTTGTTTCAGTGTCTGATCACCCTCTTGTGGAGGTATCTTTTCCTAATATCTGATCTACAGCTCTCCTGACACAGTTGAAAAAAATAATAATAAAAAAAGAGTACCTTACAACACTTAAAAATCCTCCAGTAACAACACCATAAAGTGCATGCGTGTCAAAAGATATTACACACTATCTTCACAGACAGAAGATCAGACAGATAGATGGATGGATAAATAGCCAGTGTGCAAACATGAAGTACGGGAATTAAGCCTGTCTTTCTAAGCCACTGTCTGTTTCTAGATGATAGACTTTAACATCACATACACATATGCATTTATATTTATGCACACATTTAGAATCCTTTCATCAAGTCTAACAAGAAGCAATAAAATTCAAACTAAATGCCAGTTACTACTGCTATGATAATAATCTAATTATGATAATCATTTGACCACTTGAGAGAAAAGAATAGCTAACACCTGTGGAATAGAGAGAGGTGATAGCAGGAGGCTATAAGCAGTTAACCACTGTGCAACAGAGAGATTAGTGTGCCCTCAACACTACTGTAATAGGAAAGGTCAAGCAAGTCTTGTCAGAAATGCACAATATAAAATCTTCTCTTTCTTCCCTGATTCATCAATAGTCTCACAAAGAACTTTACTACACCTTACAGTCTTGCTGCTCTCATATCCTTAGGCTATAATACCTGTAACTACTTTTATCTATATTTATATCAGCACATCAAATAACTAAAGTCCTTGTTCTTGTTTCTAAACATTAGCAGTGTTTAGGAACTGCACTCTCAGCACCATAAGAAATGTAGCAGAAAAAGACATTCACCATAGAAGCCTAACTAAAGTAAAAAAAGGCAAAAGAAGACCCTTGTCCCCACAAGTTTTAATTTCTACCACTCCTGTCAAAGGGAAAGCTGAAGAGGCATGGAGCACACTCATACATAAAAATAAAATGTATAAAGCTGGTTCCTGTATTTGCATATTCACCACTCTGTCTTTTTCTCTTCCTTGATTATCTCTCAGGCACACTATTTCAACAGCCTACTTGAGGATCCAAACAGGAGTAAAAATGAGCCTATTTGTAGTGCTTTGGACACCTGAAGTACATTCAGATCCACATCTTTTCTGATTGATGGAGAAGAGGCAAACAAAGTAAAAGCACAGCTGCTTTGTGTGACTGCTTATTTTGAGTAGCTGAATAACTGATGTTGTTTTGCAGACATATAAGCTTAAATAGAAAGAGGGAAAGACAAAAACAAGGTGCATTTCTGGAAGGACATTATATACAGACATTAATAGAAACCTCTAGAAGATAACATGAATTCATAATTTTCAAAGCACTTGTTAACTTTTTGCTTCTCTTCTGCCATAGTAAGATAGACCCTTGGTCGTTCATTCTTTATTAAAGATTCTTAACAGACAGGCATTCAAAAAGAACGTCTTAGACATTCAGAAACATGACTTACTTAAAGCTGTGTTTTAGATTATGCTTTAAGAAAATAATTTATGTATTCCTTGGAAAAAATTAATGCATGTTAAACCAACAAAGATTTCTAAGAAATTATAGCTGAATAGAGACAATCAAAAAATTGTCCTCTGTCCTCACTGACTTGGAAAACAGATTGGAGCAATGTGATCTGTGACTAATGCAGATATGCAGTTTTGCAGTAAAACACTGTTTATGAAGTTAAGCACAGTGATATTAACAAGAAGAAATGAAACCAAATTGAAACAAAACATTTTTTTCTATGAAATATTTATGTGAACTGTTAATTTAATTTACAAGTACTATACATAGTTAAATTGAAGATATTATGAAGTATAAGAAAAATGGAAAAATCTAGCCTATTGATTTCTTCTCAGTGCATTGCAATTGAGCTCTGAATAGTTAGGATTTTACCTGGCTGAGGAATATATAACAGGATAAAAAATACCTCTACAGGATAGAAGGGTTTTCACTATAGGGCATGATGGCAGCTTCTTCACAAAACCTAGTCAAGCAATTGTACTACAACATGCTTATTATTTCTTGGAAAATATCTAGCTTCATAAATTCACTGAGTATTTACAGACTAAGTGGTACAAAATGATCCTGGTGTATTTTGAACTGACTTAGCATTTCAGAACTTTCTTAGGCAAATAGTCAAGATTTTTTAAATTTGTTCTAAAAATTAGGATTCTAGATCTCTATTAAGACATTTAATTAAGATTGCTAATTGATTTACTAGGAAGCCACAGAGCTACACCCCCACTGAGTGAAAAATTCTATGTTGCCAATTCTTTCAAAACTTGTTTGCGAACATAATATGTATGTTTATAGAAATGTATATGCCAATATGTATAACATAAACTTGGAGTACTTCATCTGTGTTTGATGCCTCCATCAGAAGAGAGACATAGGTCAGTTAGAGTAGGCCCAGAGGAAGGTTGAAAAACTGATCTTGTGAAGAGGGCCTGAGGGATCGTTCAGCCTAGAGAGAGAAAAGCTCTGGGGAGACCCTATTTTGACTTTCCAGTATTTAAAGGACCTACAAGAAAAATGGAGAGAGCATGCACTGATAGAACAATGGTTTTAAAGGAAAAGAAAGAAGATTAAATTTTAGGAAGAAATTCTTTATTATAAGACATGAGACACTGGAACAGTTTGACCAGCAATCCTGAAAATAAAACTTATCATCGCAAGTGTTCAAGGTGAAATTGGATGGGACTTCATTTCACTGTCTAGGGGAAAATGTGTCTCTTTTCATGATATTGTGGTTGGAAGTAGATGATCTTTAAGGTCCCTTCCAATTCAAGTCATTCTATGAGCCTTTGACTCCATGAAATGAAGAATAAACGGAATAACTTACAAGTAGCCTTATTAGAGTGTAAAAGAGAATTCAAAACAATTAACTGAAGAAACGAGTGAAAGTGTGCATGTTAATCTATGCACACATTAATTTAGCCTATGAAAATGTCATTAAAATGACTGAATTATACCACATCACCCCCTATAATGTTTTAAAAATGTTGAGGTTCTAGTTTCTTGTGACATTTCACTTGGGAACTGAATGTATTTGTCAGCAGCTTTATTTTTTTAGGTGATGGGGAAGAGGAGGAGAACAGTTACAACATACAGTAGTAGTCCTGAGGTTATCAGGACTTAAAACTTTTTATCTCAGAATATTTCAAGAATGAAAATGAGTGTGTCTTGCACAATTATGAACTGTTGTGCTTCATGAGACTATAGTAGTAGTTATAGTCATTGTATTATGGACCATACAATCATATTTATTTTTGTGAGAGTTATGAAAAATAAGTAGTTACAATGAAAAATATTATTAGTTTGCTTCATGTAACATAAGCAGAATTTAGCATAACAATCATAATTACATGATTTTTCTTTACTGTCATCAGAGAGGACCCTTCAAAGTACACACTAGTTCACATGTTTTAAACATATATTTTATGATTGAATTAATCTTATCAGGTAAAATAAAAACTGAAACATGGTAGAAACGCAGCAAAGGTACAGGGATAGACAGGAATCTGACTCCTATTGAACAATTATGGAGAAAAATTAATGCATCTTAAACATGTTTTCTGAATTTCATTCCTTAGAAACTGCAGCTAAAACAGAAAACTAAACTTTTGCCCCCAAAGTGTAAAACACAGAACATTAAATAAAGTAGTTAAGGAAATTCTGATCTACATACATACTGTTTTACTGCAGCACTTAAGAATCTTCATTATTAACACAACTTTAAGAAGTTAGACTATCTATTTAATTTTCTTTAAATACTTGTTCAGCACAGGTCCAACTGGAATAGTTCAGTCTGTCCTCCAAATGAGAGAAGAAAAACTGTGGATACTAACAGTTTGCTGTGATGTGAATCAATTTTTTTTTAAATATTAATAATAATTTTATGATAGATTTTTATTAAATTTTGGCTTTTGCTTAGTCTGCTCAATTAAAAAAAAAAAAAAAAAGAAGAAGAAGAAGAAAAAGAAGCCAAGGAATTCTGTATATATGATCATGAAATAGTCAATGATTTGACATGCCTCATAAGTTGTTCTGAAAATAAGATTCTCCAAAAATACCTGCTTGGCCCAAATTAAATGGAGGAAACCCTAAGAAACTGGAATCACAGAATCACAGAACAGTATGGGCTGGAAAGGATCTCTAGAGATCATCTAGTCCAACCCCCTACCAAAGCAGCACCCTAGACCAGGTTGCACAGGCAGGCATCCAGGTGGGTCTTGAACATCTCCAAAGATGGAGACTCCAGCACATCTGTTGCAGCCTGTGCCAGTGCTCCATCACTCTCACAGTGAAAAAGTTCCCATTAACATTTGTGCTGAACTTCCTATGCCTCGGTTTGTGACCATTTTCCCTTGTCCTATCACCACACACTACTGAGAAGAGTCCAGCCTCATCCCTTTGACTCCCACTCTTAAAGTATTTATAGAGCTGCATCAGATCCCCTCTGAGTTCTTTTATTCAAGGCTGAACAGACCCAAGTCTCCCTGCCTTTCCTCGTAAGGGAGGTGTTCCATGCCTTTAATTATCTTTGTGGCCCTCCTCTGGACTCTTTCCAGGAGATCCTTTTCTTCTTTGTACCAGAGAGCCCAGAATTGGACACAAAAATCCAAATGAGGCCTAACCAGAGCAGAGTAGAGGGGGAAATCACCTCCCTGAGCCTGCTGGCCACACTCTTTTTAATGCATCCAGGATGTAATTGGTCTTTCTGGCCACCAGGGCACACTACTGGCTCGTGGCCAGCCTGTCGTCCACCAGGACACCCAGGTCCTTCTCCTCAGAGCTCCTCTCCAGCAGATGAGCCCACAATGTGTACTGGTGCATGTGGTTATTCCTCCCTAGGTGCAAGACTTTTTAATTGGTCTTGTTAAACTTCATCTGGTTCCTCTCTGACCAACCTGTTCATGTCTTGCTGAATGGCAGCACAGCCTTCCAGCATGTCCACTTCTCTCCCCACATCCACCCAGCCAGTAATGACATCATAGAAGGCCACCAGCTTGGTTGAGCATGACCTCCCCCTGGTAAACCCATGCTGACTACTCCTGATAACTCTCTTCTCTTCCAACTGCCTGGAGATGGCATCCAGAACAAACTGTTCCATCACCTTCCCAGGGACGGAGGTGAGGCTGACGGGCCTGTAGTTCCCCGGATCCTCCTCCTTGCCCTTTCTGAAGATCAGAGCAACACCGGCTATCCTCCTATCTTCAGGCATCTCTCCCATTCTCCAAGACCTCTCAAAAATGATAGTGGCTCAACAGTCACCTCTGCCAACTCCCTCAGCACATATGGATGCATCCCATAGGGCCCATGGATATACATACATTGATGTTGCTTAGATGCTCTCAGACCACCTCTTCCCTCACCAAAGGGGACTTTTCTGTTCTCCAGACCTTCTCACTTACCCCCCTGATCCAGGAGTCCTGAGGGTAAGTTTGCACAGTGAAGACAAAAGCAAAGGAGGTATTCAGTATCTGCCTTCTCTGCATCCTCTGTTACCAGAACACCCCTCTCATCTAGTGGGGACCCAGATTTTCCCTAGTCTTTCTTCTTCTGCTGACATATTTATAAAAATCTTTCTTATTATCCTTATTATGGTGGAATTAAATTACACGTCTTTGCTTCATGATCACTTCCATGTCTGATACTATTTTGTCAGACTGCTCCTCTACTACCATATACCACCACCAAAATGTAATGGAATATTGGTTAGCAGGTTAAGCCTTAACTGCTGTACCACTAACATCCACCTCTGACATCATGGGCCAACATAATAAAATAGGAGGCATTTTTTCAGAGCAGCCCTCATCCATAATATTATCAGAGATTAGGAAAAGACCATTGGGAAAACTTAAATAAATACTTACAGATGCCTAATTTTTCTAGAAAGTTTTCAATGTGATGTGTCCAAGACATTTTTTAAAACAAAACAAAATCAAACAAGATAAAACAATAATTGAACTGAATGACTTTATGAAATCCTGCACATCAGAGTAAACTAATCATAGGGTGAAAGATCCACATCTGCCAACAGTTGATTGTAATTATTTATCTGATAGGTATTTCTGGACAAACATTCAGTCACTACCAGATGTACCATGTCTGTGTTAATAATCTGAGATAATTGACTCTCCCTTTTGCCTTTTGCCAATTACCACACATCTGAACTAAATTACTTTCTTTCTCTCTCTTTTTTTTTTTTAATTCACTAGAAGGTTAGAGAAGCATAAACCAAAAGATTAGGAAGGATAAGGGATGTCATTAAAATGTGATTGCAATCAGGATTAGGTGCCAGTGATTACTTTCTGAGAAAACAAATAAAAACAAACAAACAAACAGAAAAGGCAGAAACAAGCAATCTAAACTTTCATATCTGTATTGTTGAACGTTCTGAATTTTTTCTCCTTTTATTATTTTGAAAACATTCCAAATTTACAACAAAATCAAACATATAAATAAAGAAAGTAGATCAAACCAAGAAAACCCATAAGTTAATTGAGTGCATTAATATCAATTTATCTGTTTTACATATATCTACACATGTTTTCTCAAAAGTTGAGTCAGGGAGTAGAACAGAGCAATGAATATGCATGAGTAATATTCAATTTTTGGGGGGGACAGTATTTTAAGTATTATTTTCTGATACTGGTAATTAGGATGTAATTGTGATATATATCTCTGTCTGCAGTTACACCATTTCAGCCAAGGAAGTTGAATTTACAAAGGCTAACTAGCACAAAGCCTCAAGTATCATTTTATTATAATCATTCTGCTGTGTAACAAGTGAGTTTTCATCAGCCACACAGTTGTGAAGAAAATAAATGAAGTAAAAAATATGAAGTATAAATAGTTTCAGTCAGTACATGAAAAAAAAATCCTTATCTGGGGAGTTCAAAGTAAATCCAATCACTTTAAGGTGGACAGAACTTATAAACTAAAATATTTTTTATAATAAAGTGTATACTTTTCAAGGTTTCTGACTTACCCTTTTCTCTAACTTAGAATGGCCAATTTCATTTCTCAAATGCATACTACAGTGTTTCACTTTTATCAAAACATATGTTCACTTGTTATATCTTACTATCGATTGTACTACTATATAAGTAATGTGATATGGGCAGACATTTCCCATTTTAGAAAGGTATTGTGATTACAGAAGTGAACTGGAACTCAGATTCTTCTTTTCACTCTGAGTTCTATTCAGGCATTACTTCTGTTTTCAACAATATAGTTTCAGGAATTTAATTAAAATCCCTTGGTTAGGAACACAATCTCTTTAGACTCCTTTAATGGTCAGTGTAGGATGATTTCATATCTGTACAAGGTGATTTGGGAATATATTAAGGCAAATTGCCCACTAGAGATGTCGATCTCCATCCTTCATTGATTAGGGAGATTCTCCTTTTAAGACAGTTCACATAATTACCTAACTCAAACATTTCTATGTGCATATGGTCAAGAAACTTGAGTCTTCTTTTACAAACACCTAGACAGTCTGGGTATTTGTGTGTTATCTTTGGAGGAGGATAGGTGAGGAGTGCTAATATTACGTGTGCAGCTAGTGAGATTATATTCAGCAGTAAATAAAGCTCCAGACTTAAAGTGAAAAGATTAAGAGAGAAATATCAAGCAATGCTGCGGAAGCTCCACTTCATTCCTTATATATGCATCCATGCTCTTCATGTTAAACTATTGATATTAAACTATAATAGTTATAATAATTATAATCTGACTATAATAATTATAATAAAAATAAGAAAAATAAGAATTAACTATAATAAAATAACTTACTCTAAACCTGTAAATATCTCAAACCTGAGACTTTTAAGTGGATACTTCTCTAAGAAAGAAGCAATGGCACTGCAGATCAACCATAGTTAATTGAAGAAAGTTTAAGAATTTCCTTCAATCTAAATTGAATTTGGGCCTCTAGGCCTTCTTGCATCTTCCAGTTTGCAGTTGAAAAGGACATGCTTCATTCATGCTTACTCAGATGTGCAGAGAGAAAGAATCTGGATCTTCCTGTGATATTGAACACTGCAGTTACATTCTTTAATATTTAACTGTCAATCTATATATCATTTAAAACTGAGAGTATGCATGTATTTTGGTAAGAAGTTGAAATGTAAATCTATTTTCTGCTGTTTTATTGTCGTTGTTATTTGTTTGTTTGTTTGGTTGGTGTGTCTGTGTGTGTGAGACTATTTTCCAATCAAATTACATGTAGGAGTTGTAGGGATTGGTAGGGATCTCTGGGGACCACCTATTCCAACTCCCCTGCAAGTTTCGTATGGTAGTTTGCAGTAAGTTACATATATTCCCGTTATAAAAGGTTTTGTTTTAATGAATACAAATATCTGTTAAACAGCTCTTTATGTACAATTGGATGTGGTCTGATATCTTGGTTTTATGATTTTGTTATTGGTATTCCATGTAGTGCATAGAGAGTTAAAGATTTAATGTTCCAGCTCCATGGATCATAGATAGGTCTGGGTATATCTGTCTCAGAAGAGAACTACGTACCCAGAGGACTTTGTGTTGCTTTGCGTTTTTCTGTTTTCCTCTCTCATTTAGTTGGAGACCCACATTTTCCATAGATTTTTATAAGTAAAAGGAAGGCATACTTATTTTCCTTTATCAACTTTACCAGATCTAGTTCCAGGTTGGCTTTGGCCTTCCTTGTCACATTCCTGCAGGCCCTGACAACATTCCTATATTCTCCCCAAGAGGTCAGACCTTTTTTCCACATTTCATGGACCTTTCTCTTCCCTTTGAGTTTATGCATGAAAACCTTGCTCATCCATGCAGGTCTCCTGCCACCCTTGCCTGATATCTTACTCACAGGGACACACCCTGAGCTTGGAAGAAGCACTGTTTAAATGCTGACCAGCTCTCACAGGCCCCTGTAAGAGACTATTATTTTATACCATTGCCTCAAAGTTTGCTGATGAACATGTCCGAACATGTCCAAGCTAGTCCTGGGCAAGGGTTGTGAAATCCTTTGTCTAAGGGACAAGCAGATGGACATGTCCTGGGGCAATGAAAGAGAGATAAGCTGCAGCTCAATGGCTGCTGAACACTCTTTTGTGTGGTACTCATCTCCGTGGGGAGATAGCCATCTCAGGAGAAGCTTGCCTGGCACGCTAGCACAGGATTTGTCACATAGGCAAGAGAAATGGAGGATAAAAGAGGGATCGACCACCATGAGATTATTGGTGTTCTTCCATTGGAAACCTCATGAGCTGATCCCTGCTGCTGAACTCCCTCCTGGGCCTGCTGCCTGAGACATGCTGCTTTCTCCTGGACCTCGCCACTCCTTCGAGGTGTTCTACCATCTGAACCCTCACGAGCTGATCACTGTTCGCTGCTTCTACGGTGCTGACTGTTCCTGGACTATCCCCGTGCTACTTCTCCTGTGCTGACCCCCATCTCCCTGGTCAATATTGGTAATAAACTGGTCAGATCAACATTTGAACCGTTACTTCTTAATCTCATGCTAGGTATTCACATAATCAAAGAACCTCGTCTCCCTCCTTTATATTGGAGTGCAACAGCCCCCTTGCCTTCTAACATCCGAGCCCATGGGATAGCTCCAAGAAGTTCCCAGAAGAGGACAAAGTGGACAGGGTAGAAATCCTACTTTTTGGTTTGCTTCTACTCAAGATCTTGAAATCCACCATCTCATGATCACTGCATCACTATTCAGTAATCACTATATCTTGTTTAGTAAATCAGCTTTCCTCCTCAGATTGTTGCTGCTGTTTTATTTTTAGGCCCATCTCCCTTTTCCTTTTTCCCTTTTCCTTTTCCCCTTTTCCAGGGTGTGGTTCCATGGGTCCTCTGCCTCTGTCGTCACGAGACCAAGCTGAACAAGCCTTTAAACCATTGACATCTGACAATATATACTTGGTGAACTCTGTTTCAGACAACTAGGCTTTTTTGCCAAGCAACTAATCATTTTCAGGATTTATGTATACATACCTAGATGCAGAAAGAAGGAATAATAACAATGAAATAATCTTAGAACCATGCATACATTCCAACTAGCTCTTCCATAATGCTGTTGATACTAGTAGCTGTTAGATATCCAAACTAGTAAGCAGCCACACTTAACAAACACTTTTTTAAAGTATATTTTTAGTGATCAACAGTCTTTACATGTAAGCTCATCTATATGCTTGTCTGGTCTTTAATTGAAACCTTATTGGCACAATGCTAACACTAAAGAATAAGTTCTATACAGTGAACTTTAATTCCCCTGTTATAACTTGCACAGTTTTTATAATGCGACAGTTACATGAGATGTCAGAGTAAATGAGAGTATTTTTATTAAGTACTAAAACCCATTATTTATTCTATTTATATAACATTATTTTAATAATACCTCTAGTTGAGGAAGTGAGAACATGGTGCAAAGTCACAAAAAATACTAGGACCATGTAGAGGCTGGAGCGCACCAGCCCCAGGCCCTTTTAGCCTACGAGTGTTTCAGAAAACAGAAAACAGGTGGACAGGCTGTGGAGCAACATATTTGATGATGGGATATCTCTGGGTTTAGAAGTGCCACTGATCTGGCAGCTGCCACAGAACCAAAATCTTGACCAGCATTTCTTTGCAAGAAAATGACAGTAAAAACAATTTTTCATGTCATGTCTAATTTGGTAAATGTCCTCACCACATCTTGTGAGGAGTAATGGTTGAAAGAAATTAAGTTTTACTGGCACAGAATATATATTCCCAAATGAATAATGAGCAAGATATTTTCCAGAAACTCTTACAATTCCCTCACCAAAATATAATGATTTTTCATGGACTCCTGTAGTTTGTTGATCAAATTCATTTTTACCAGTGAGTAGTATCCCCAACACAAAAAACTACTTACAAATTCTTTACTTGCCTGACAAAAAGATTGACCCACCTTGGAGAAATACAGTAATGTTAATACCATAAAAGCCATCCCTTGTTCATTAGAAGAATGTCAAATCTTTACAGCAAAATGAAATTTTAAGTAGTCACCTGCTCACTCAAAATGAGCTTCAGCAGACGTTTTCATTTTCAGTTGTGGGAATTACTAGCTGGCCAGAACCTCCAAGTTAGTAAATTTTTGCTTAAAAATTAAAATGCTATTTCCTTTTTATTTGAAAGGAAAAAAAAAAAAAGTTTGTTTATATTTTAAGAAGATACTTTAAAGAAGATCCTTGAAAAGAAAAAAGCTTAGAAGGAATCAAAACACTTCAGAGGTATTTTGGCCCACCACAGGGGTTTAGATATCTCTAATATTAAGTTAGATTGTTCTAAGCTACAAAGCAAACGCATAAATACATTTTATTCTAAATGTATTTCAACATGAGGCCATAGGGTTTGGGGAGAATATCACCTCACAACTGAAATATTTGTCATGATAACATAATATCCTCTCAGAATGATTTAAGTTCTACAGTAAGCACTTCAAAGAGTAGCATTTAACTCTTAGTAACATAGAGGCATAAAGTAGTTAATTATTTTGTTATTATTATTAGATAATTAATACTTTAACATCTATTTACTTGATTATTGAACAGGAGAGCATTTTGATTTCATTGTAAATCTCTGTGCAGCATTTGTGAGAAAAGTTATTTTCCTCCATGCTAATTTAAAAGATCGTTTTTGGTCTTTAGAGCAGAAAAATACATGTAAAAGCTGCTATGAGTCAATATGAAGAGCAATAAATTATCCTACTAAAATCCCATTAAACTATGACATAACTTTTTGGACAAAAAAGTACTTCACAGAAGAAATACTTGACTGTTGACTACTGTCTATTGACTACTGTCTGTTGACTACTGAATTTATGTAAATTCTTAGAGGTTTTTTTCTAGTACAGGTATTAGTTGTTCTTTTTCTTTTTTGATGCTTTTTATTGTTTTGTGGTATTGTGTTTCTTTGAATTGTTTTGTATATTTGCTTTTTCTCCTCAAAATATCATAACTCAGAATTGAATGAGTCATACTTTTTTCTTAAAAACATCAAGGATACTCTGGTGTCAGCTAGTATGCAATGGAGAGAAAGATCAGAAAAAGACTAATTTTGTAAGATTGGACAGAGAGATCCAATAATATTTAGAAGATGTTTAATATTATCACATTCTGTTAAAAATCAGAAATAAGTTGTGGAACATTTTTTAAGTATAAGTTGTCTAGCAACTATTCATCTGATTACTCATCTTCTTCACACAAGTACTTTATTTGACCATTCCTCATCCAGAAGAAAAGCATTCCTTCTTTAATCCTTCTTCTTCTTCTTTTTTTAACAGAACAGTACTGGAAAAGTACGTCAGCCTTAAACCAAACACTTCTTAATTTCCTTGTTTAGAAATTATTCACACAAGTACTTTATTTGACCATTCCTCATCCAGAAGAAAAGCATTCCTTCTTTAATCCTCCTTCTTCTTCTTTTTTTAATAGAACAGTACTGGAAAAGTACGTCAGCCTTAAACCAAACACTTCTTAATTTCCTTGTTTAGAAATTATTTCTGTCTGCTATATGTAGCAACAAGCTTTCATTCACTCCTGTACAACAAAAATGGAATGACCAGTTGATATCATTGGTATTACACTGACAGTAGAACTCATTTTCTGTGAAATGGAGCAGATATTTTAATACCAAACAAGGAATGAGTAACATCCATCACACTTCAGAACACACTGTACCTTTGGCTAATCTGATTTTCTCTCTACCAGCAATGTACAGACTTTGATGAACATTTCCTCTTTCTTGATGAAGGAAACAGATAAACCCAAGGTATTCTAATTAGAAATCAGCAGACTTAGTAGACCTTAATTTCTAGATACTGAGATTTGTCTTATTTCATTATTTTGTTTATTTGTTTGCTTGTTTGTCTTTTGTGTAGTTTAGCCCAACACCTTCCAGTTTATAAGGCAGTTTCTTTACAAATTGATACAGACTGTATTTGATTTAATGCTTATCTTTAATTTTCAATGAAGATAGAATAAATCTATGACATTGATGAAAAGAAAATCTTTCAGGTCAAATTCAGCTTAGGTGTAAATTTGCTGAATGTAGTAGTCATACCCAGAATCCAAATGATCCCACTACTTCAGGCACGCTAATATATAACACATTGCCAACTAAAAATCTTGAGGCTGCATAGCACCCACTGTAGTTATGAATAGAAGTTTTATGGAGTAAAAATATATAATAGATGGGAAACTTGTCCTTTCTGGTAGAAAACAAAGACACTGCAGAAAGGCTTAAATGTTGCCTAGCACTTTACTGCAAAAACCAATAATATATATGTAAAACATTATGATAACAAAAATATTTGTCTCATGTCCTAGCATTGTAGAAGATTACAAATAATACTGTAAAAGAAGGAACATGATATAATCTGAGATGTGAAATGCAGTGTTACGAACTGCATATTTTAGACTGAGTACCACATAAAGTACTGGATTTCCTTCACATTCAAGTATTCTAAAACTACACTGTTCTCCTTTATCTTTACACTGAACAAGAAGAAAGTTGACCTGATCCAAAATTTTGTTTCTTTAGAAAAACTGCATTTTAGAAAGAAATTTGCAATTCATACCACTTTCATTGTTTACAATAAATAACATGTATGAAATGTTGGTGGATCAGAAGTACAGAATATAGAATTGTGGTTTAATGTGATACACAGATAAGTTCTGCACAATTGTTCCTTCACTTCCCCCTTCCCTTTGAGATCGGGGAGAGAATGGGTGAAAGAAGCCAAAACATAACATCAGAACAGACATTATGAAGAATCAGCTCTATCCCAGCTGAAACAATGACAAGAACACCTGTAATGAAGAGTAAATTGAGAATAATAAATATATTTTGAGATAGATTGATAGGTTTACCCAAACATCACAATTCAGTGGTTAATTACAGAGATCTTGCTTCTTTCTTCTTTGAGTAGTCAAAATAATTCCTCCTGTTTACTGTTTTAAATTAACTTTTGTTGTTGTTGTTTATGCCATATGAAGTAAAAAATTGTTAAGATTCATAAATACTACTAAATTCACAATACAACAGCCTTTAATTTCTCTGTTTTGCTTTTTTTTGTTTGTTTGTTTGTTTCAAATTAAAAACATATTAACGCCAATTTGTTGTGTTAAAATAATGGAAATACACAGTACTTCAAATACCAAAGAATATTGAAATTTCTTACTACCTTCCATGGGACATAAGTCAGAAAGGATGGAGTTTTCATGTCTAGAGTTCACAGAAAATTTGAACTAAATAGTGCTATGCAAACCTTGACAAAATGTAGCACCAGATATCCTTTGAATCTAGACATCTATTTTTGGAAGTTTGATTACTGTGTGTTGCAAGCCTTGACAACACAAATGACAATGAGAAACAAATAAGGATCAAACCTAATGCTGGTATAATTTGATTAAGGAGAGGAAGGAAATCTGTAGAGAATTCTGTAATGGAATCTTTAGTCCACAGACAGTGATTTTCTAATTAAGATGCACTTTCTGCTGAAGATAAGAAACTGGAACAAAAGGTGACGTGGGGCTAGCAATAGAAGACAATTATTTAATAAATATTTTATCAAGTTATTTATATTGACCAGTATAAATTTCCATGGCAACTTCATGAACAAGTAGAGATAAGATATGTGGTCTTCAAGCAGAAGGCTGAATAACAGACTCTAAATATCAGGAGTGCTTTTGTTTTGCTAAGACAAATTAGTTTTCATTCTCCTGTTACTAACCTCTTTATACCTTGGTAGTGAAATGTAATTCAGATGTGATACATCAGCGAAGAACAGAATGTGGACATGCTGGTTCAGTGTAGAACAGTTCATCAGAACACCAATCAGAAACAATTTAATGTAAAAAAGAAAAAGAAGGTATAAAATATTTCTCTAAACCAGAAAGACATAAAGCAATAATTCAGTCAAAATACAGTGAAATATTTGTTTATGACTCTTCAGCTCAGCCCTATATAATATTTTTATTCAAAAAGATTTTCAAAGGCAGAAGGAAAAAATTGTTAATAAAAATAAATTAGGACATGACACATACTCAGTAATCACTGGAAATGTTTGAGGATTGGTTACTGTTTGCATTTGCCACAGAGTGAGCTTATCCTATCATGCTGTTAAGATGCATGCAACATATCAACCATGGTATAACCACTTATGAAAAGAAATGTGAAGGTCTTTTATGGTTGGAGTAAGATGAGAAAATATATTCCTGCAATTACGCTTTCCTGCTATTGCTGTCAGAACCTTTTTGAAGTAATTTGTATTGTTGTTTTTGGTTGGTTTGTCGATTTGTTGCTGTGTGGAGATATTGTTTTGGTTTTTTTTCCCCTTTTTGGTGCAAATACTTTTTATTATTATTATTATTATTTGTCACTGTTTCACAAATGAAAAACAAATGTTTCACAGTAATTTAGATTAAATTTGCTTGATGTTTAGGTCTTTTATATTCCTCATTGCATGATTTCTTGCAGATAAAGTTTCAGAATCACTCATAAAGAAAAAGTTTCCCATTACTCATAAGTATGATCTTCCTCTCATATACACTCATATAGCCTAGTGAAGCATGACAGTTTTCTCTCAGTTGAAGAGGCACTTATTATCTCCTAGCTATTCCAGTGGCATTTTAGGAATAATTATTTTTGTTATTGTCATTGTGGAAGTGAAATTAGTTTCCATAAATACATAGAATACAGAAAAATAGAAAAGTTTAAATCAGATTTACAGAAACTCCATATTTTTGACAATTACCATCTCATGATATGGAAAATAAAATGAAGATCTCCACATACTTCATTTGCTTCTCACCTTCCTAATACTTTATTTTTTTTTTCTGTGAGCATATGTATTTATATATGTAAAAAATGCATATAACTAATATATGAATTATACATGACTGCCATCTTCAGGTTAAAAAGAAAAAAATAAAAAGCTAGAAATAGGATGTTTTGTAATTAAAAAAAAAATAATAGTCATAAAGCAAAGAAAATAACTATTTTTCTTAATGTGATTTTATCTATCCTGAGATTTCCAAGAAAATTATTTTTCATTTGAAATTTCTACTGGAATTTCTGTTTTTGGTGTTTCATAAGTCATAAACAAGTCCAGCAAGCCCTTCATTTCCTTCTCACAAGTTCATTTTGTGAATTCCTGTCTAGAATAAAGCACAAGATACATTGAAATCTTTTTTCCATCTAATAGGAGAAATTCACAGGTTATTGCATTACCTTAAAGAAAACTGTTTAATTTAGCTATGATATGTATAGTTTAAAAATAATACAGATGAACCATACAGATTTATGTACATAATTTGTACTTGCTAAATGTATTTAATGAAATAAATTCTATTTCTTTTTGGCTAACATAAATAAAAAAAATCATTGCTATTTTTCAGTTAAAACAAAATAAAAAATGAGAAACACTACCAACATAAACACACATAGAAACACACAAGAAGTTTTATTTCATTATATGAGGTTTGAGTTTCACCAAGAAAGAAAGAAAGAAAGAAAGAAAGAAAGAAAGAAAGAAAGAAAGAAAGAAAGAAAGAAAGAAAGAAAGAAAGAAAGAAAGAAAGAAAGAAAGAAAGAAAGAAAGAAAGAGTAAAGCATTATCTGAAAAAAAAACCTTATTAAATTGATCTTTGAGTAGATTCACTTAGCAGAACATCTGCCAGAATTAATGAAGGTTTAGCATAAGAAATGATAACAAGATAACACAGGGAAATATCCTACAAACTTTTGACAGTAATAATTATGCTGTTCTAAAAACACTTGATTTTCTGTTAGTCATTTTTGCTTAATAGAGCAAGAAAAAAGCTATAAAATATATACATATATACAAAACCATATATGTGTATTATTTTCAATGGCAATGCTATTATATGTTGTGCAATATAGGTTACTCTGAAAGTAATGTTTCCTATTTATTTCCATGGATATGACAGTATCATCCAGGCTATAACAGTATTTGAGAGCAAAAATTCCAAGCTAAAAAGCACCAATTTTTACCATAGTCACCATTAGCCATGCATTTTGATTCTGTGATTCTGTGATTCTGTGATTTTCATTCGCAATGAACAAGAGTTTGCATGCCGCATTTGTAAAGATCTGCATAATTGTTACTATTGCTACTGCTGAAACTTACCACCTTCCAACTCACTGTGCTCACATCCACTGTTTGGTCTCCATAAACATTCAACAAGGTTTAATGAATGTCAGTGGGTGCAGTTTTTTCCAAATGTAGGAATTAAATGACATGCTTTTGTTTCATATGTATTTCCATATCAGGCGTCATTGGGTCAGACTGCCTCTCTGCTGCCACCCAGCAACAAAACTTAATAGTATATTTGCAGAAAGGTTCCTTCTCTACTGCTCTACCATCAAAAACCACCTTTCATGTCATGGGCTAATGTAGTAAGATAGGAGAGGTTTCTTTTGGACCAGATCATATATGTGTTTTTATACTGTCTAATGTAACCAAAGTTGAAATATTGGAAATAACTTACAGCAAGAGGTAATAACAATAAGAAGGAAATAGAGGTAATAACAATAAGAAGGAAACCAATGAGAGTAGCAAAGTACTGGTAGAAATCAAGCAAAGAGACTGCAAGTATATTCAGATCTGAGTTTACTCAAGGCATCCTGATCTAAGATCAAAGGTGGCCTTAGTTTGAGGGTGGAGTCGCATCATATTTCTGGAAATCCTTACTATCTTTAACATCTCTGAGGTTTGAGAACTGTTGCGAAGACTTCCTCATCACAATTTCCTGATAAATGTATGTTGATTTCAGTGGGGTTCAGATCTAGATGGTACAGAACAGATGCTAACAGTGTAGTTTGAACCTCACACCTGTGTGTGTCAAGAAAATGTAAAAGTGCAAACTCGGTGCTAAACTGAAATCTATTTCTGCCTTGTGGAATTAATTAGCAATTGATTTAAACTAGCTGTAAACACATATTTGCTGCTAATGACTCTGAACAGTGTTCTTTAGGGATAAAGAATGAAAATTCAAATTAAAAAAAAAAATCAACAAGCTCAAAACAACAAGAAAAGCCAACTCCATTGTTTTAAACTCTTTGCAACTCATATTTCAAAACTTTTAATGATAATACATTAACCACACTGGAAAACAAGTAAACAAAAGTAGGATCTAATGTTATCTAAGATCACTAAATGGCTTGTGACATCGATTTATTGTGCAATTTATCATAAGACAGAGATAAGAAACAGAAGTGGGTAAACTGACATTTAACAGATTACACCAAGTAAAAATACAAGAAATGTATTTGCCGCTGAAGCATGCAAGAGTAAGAATGTGTATGACTTCAAAATGAAATTACCAGAAGAAAATAGTTATACCAGTGCTAGTGCTACCAAAATTCCACGTTTTATTATATTTAAAATACTGGGTAAAATAAAATGAGATAGAGAGAAGACAAAAAAAAAAAATCCAAACAAAAAAAAATATGTTCAGATTTGTTTTTAGAACAACCTTCTGAAAAGATCAGAAAAAAGAAAGTAGCAAAAATATTTGAAGAATCTTTTATGTTCTGCTTAATACTACTTTACAGAAGAGCATGTGAATCTCTTACTGCACAATAAGTATAATAACAAAAATAGTGCTTTATCATGTTTTAATCAATATATTTTGTGAAGTAATATGAGTATGGAGGTGGAAGGCCGAGTGGAAGGTAACTGTGTGTTTGTAGCTACTACAAAGGCCACAAAACATCTTAGAACTGACAGGAAAAAGGAAAGGTTGCCTTACTCTGAAGCATTGCTTATCGACCATAAATCCACAACTGTTTTTTAGAACATTTTTTTCCTTAGGATTCTAGCCAACCTTTTTCACTAAGGGTACGTAAAAATTTACAACCCATAGATTGGATGTTAGGAATAATTTCTTCTCAAAAAGTGTTTAGGAATTGGAACATGTTGCCCAGGGAAGTGGTCGAGTCAGACTGTAGATGTTTAAGGAAAGGGTAGATGTAGTACTTATGGTTTAGTGGAGAATATCGGTGGTAGGTGGATGGTTGGACAAGATCATCTTAGAGGTCTTTTCCAACCTTAATGATTCTATGTTCTATGACTAATTTAACAGTAGAATCAGAAATCAGTGTGTCTAAAGTTGTTTTTTGTTTAGAATAATTATTACATGAGAGTTTTGCAGAATAGACCACTCACTGACTTTATTTCTCTCACAAGTGAGTTTCAGTTACAGAAGTATTCTCACACACAAAAAAACAACAAAACAAACAAACAAAAAGTTAAGAATAACTTTTCCCTCTTGTTATCAGGTATGTAGTTCAGGCTGTGTGTAAACAAATGCTAAAAAATGCTAACAACTATGAAAGAAGTAGTGGCACAGCGGCACATACTGGATATCCAATCTCCAGATACAATATCCTAAAATTAGGTAAATGCTGAACAAACTCACTAAAAGTTACTTATAACATTAACTTTCATTATCTTGAGCAGTATTGAGCATGTGCCTTGATAATTTAAAATACATATATATATATATATATATCTGTATAACAAAATAATTTGTCACTTGAAAAATCTTTCAAAATGTAGCTTTCTACCACTGCACATGCAGCATTGTAGGAACAAATACATACAAATGATTATTTCATTATTTTCTTTATATATAATTATTATTTTTAATTTTAGAAAGAATAGTGGAAGACATTTACTTATTCTCATTCTTATGTGCTGTATGGCAACTGACTGTCAGAAGTGTAAGGTACTTAATTTCTATTTCTATGTAAGATGATCTCACTGACAGACTGTGAGTGAGTAATCGAGTTTTAAATGTAGAAGTGAATTATTATTTTAGTATCATTATTATAGTTCAAATACTCTGAAAAATAACACAAAGGTTTACAAATGTCTAAAATATTGTTTTTTATTCATTCTATTCCTATTCTATTCTATGAATGTTTGCTTTCAGTGCAGTTCACTGTGTTGGAAGGCACGATGTTTGTCATGTTTGCCTATCGTTAATCTCTTTCTGCTACTTTAATAAAATGCAGTGAAAATAATCTGTAGTATGCTTATTGCAGTAAGGGGAAAAAAGCCCACAAAACATCTGTTATAGAAATATCCATCAATAGCACCATATTCCTAAAGCCTTCTGCAAGCTGGTAATAAGGAGATACAAATGACTGGCTCTGTTAGTTTCTGGTTGTTCAGTCACTTGAAATACAAAGATTATAAAATGTTCTTCTGCCATAGATTTTGGACAGGGGTATAAGTATCTCATGAAATATGGAATTTTATTCTTAGTAATTAAAATAATAATAGTAACTGTAAAGCTGATATTGTTCTTGTCTATAATTGCCTCTATTCATCAAATGAAATGGGAAAATCTGGAACAAATATGCATCCCTTTTTTTCAAAGTAGGTTTTTGGATAAAAATATTGTACTACTTCTGACTGTTTCTTTCTTGAAGCATAATTTGAGCAAATGATATAATGATACTCTATAGTTAGTAGATTGATACTTTAATAGATAACTTATATTCCACAACAGCTTTTGAAAGAATTAATACAAGGGATGCCAAAATTTCAAAATTGAGGGGGTTTTAGTAAGTGATGTCTTATAATGGTTTGGAAAGTAATACTTCATTGTAGCTGTAGATTTTTGATATTGTTTTTGTTGCTGTTTGTTTGATTTGTGGTTTTTGGTTTGCTTTTTTTCTTTGTTGTTATTTTTGTATTATTTTTTTTTTTCCTGCTTTGTCCACTTTGGTGAAATTTAAGGCTTTTTCTTTGATTCAACTTAAAACTATTTATAATTCCCCTTTTTCTTTCTTCTTCTTTTTTTTTTTTTGAATTGAAGAATTATTTTTTACTTTATTATAGTAAAATAAAATCTTACATAATACAAGTGTGAGAATTTTCTGTATTTACATAGGATCATTAGAAGTTATTGTCTTTTTGCCTTTTTTGGGGAAAAAGTTGAAATTATATTTTAAAGAAAATCCAAGGAAACTTATTTCTTTTCTGTAAATAGATGGAATAGTACATCACACTGTATTCATAAATTTAAAACAAACACTAGGGTCATTTATGTTCATATATGTCTATGCTTTAAGAGGCTTTTTAACATTTAGGACAATAACTGAAGAATTTAATGAAACATTCAAATTAGGGTGTCACTTAAAGAGTTTAAACTATCACAGCTGGAAATCATCAAATCAAATGTATACCTCCACAGCTTAGCTAGCCACTGTCAGCTTCCAGTACATAACATGGGAAAAATAACACTTTGCAGAACAGAATCTGTCCCAAGAATGATATCAAATATAATTCAGATAAGTTGTAACATAAAAATACTAATTGTTTTTAAGTTATTATAAAGGGAAGTTGAATAGTTTCAAATTACATAAGGTGAAGGCACATAGCTGAATTGCTTAAACTATGGAAATTCTCAGGGTTATCTAAGGTTGACAGATTATATTTTTCCACAACAGGACAGCAACATTATACAGCACATTCTGGATTGTGTGGAGCACAATACAGATCTGTGTGTCAAAGCATTTGTGGTGTACTTCCAAGCTAGAGCACATCACAGTCTTTTTAGGGAGGCAGTATGACTCTGTAAGGGTATAAACAAACAAAGATAGTGTTCATCTATTCACATACAGAATGTCAGAATTTGTTGACTATAGAAATAGAAGTAATAAATTGTATGGCTTACTTCCATAACATATTGCACACACTACTTTCTGTCATGCTTAAATTTTTCTCTCTATAATGCCTACAACAATCAGTTTCTTGGAGAAATAATGTATGCTTATTGCTAACTTTTTCACTCGTGCAAATTGCAGGGGAAATAGCATCACAAACTATGGACTAAACATGAGCAGTTTTTGTATTATGAATGCTGAATACATTTCTGCAGTAGAAGAAGGCTCAAAGAAGATAGATACAGGTGCTCATGAAGCTGAGAGAGGGACGCCAAAAGTGACAGATTGTTGCAAAGAAACCTGAACTTAGATCAACACGAATTTTTAGATAAATAGCTTAATCAGTGGCAAGGATGAACTCATTGAATCACATGAGTGCATAAGATATGTGAATCTGTATTTTAAACTAGCCAGACCACCAAGTCTATGTATGGATCAGTCCAAGATAGTGGGTGAAATGTGATCAACTAACAGAATTATCTTTAAAGAGAATGACAGGCTTGAGGTGGCTTCAACTTCTATATTCATTTCTGACAAGTGGAGACAACTGTTGTTGTGATAATAAACATAAAGGTTGGTAACAAGGATATATTTTCCAAAAATAATTAAATAAATGACATAGTTTTTGGAAAGCTGAAATACACATATATGTTCTATATAAAAATACTATAAATATGCTATAATTCATTTAAGATTATAGAAATTAAAGCTTGTTGGCATATATCTAGAAATATATGTTCTAGGATAAAAAATACTCCAGTGGTATCATACTGTAATCCAATTACTTTGTTTCTGATTGTAGTGAGTTTGCAGTGCCAAGTCATAACATTTCTATTTTAGCATTATTACCTTTACTACACTCTGGGGAGAGAAAACAGAAAACAAATAACTCAAGAAGATAAGTTTCCTCCAGTCTGGTCCTGAGGGCTTCTTTGCTATAAGTCTGAACTTGAAGAGAAACATGTATTCTATGCAAAGAAAAGAACATTTACTTATATTCTCGACTGAGCTCTTAAGAATGTATTAAAAGATGCCCCAGGCAATACTAAATTTTTAATGCATTTTTCTTTTTTTCTTTTTTCTTTTTAATTGTAATATGAAAAAGATTTTGGTTAAAATGTGCTTATTTTGCTCCTAACTAAATTTTAGTCTCATCACTACTTTCCTGTTTTTAGATTCCCAGTTTTTCTAGTAGATTGGGAAAAGAGAGAAACAAAAATATAAACATATTTTTCTTTTAAAGTGGACTGAATAATGAACGATTGTTAAGGTTTTTCTTTATTCTGCAAGAATCACTGGAAATGCCTACTTTTAAAAAGAAAGAAAAAAGAAATAAAACAAAAATGAAAAATGTCTTCATTGTTATCTAATTAACAGCTTCAGTTCAAATATTAATGACTATACTGTTTTTCAAATCCTACCCTACAACAACGGAGGATATTTTCCACTGCAATATTTCCTTAGCATGAGATTCCATGCTATATTTTCACAGTGACAATTGTTGCTGCATCAACTTTTGGAAATACAATTGAAGGGCATCTGAAGAATACAGAAGAGGAAAATCAAACTGAAGTACAAAATTGAAATGGCTGTAAGAAATATGACAATACATTTTTTTCACTTATGGAATGTGCAAAAAGAGAAAAAATACGCGAAGAAAAAAAATGTCTGAAGCCTTATTCTGAGTGAAAATGTTTTTTTAACATATTATGTGATAAAAAATATCACAGAAATGATGGTTTTTTTTAATTCTAAACTTCTACTGATTGAAATAGGAAGAAGCAACATTCATTGCATCTCAGCATACATAACTAGAAATATATTTGCTTCTGGATTTTCCTAGTTGTTCTATTGTTGCGGCTTCTACTAAACATCAATGTATTTTTGTTTCTTGCTGTCTTGGTTTTATGATTTTTGTTATTGGTATTCCACATCATAACATCATGTAAAGCACTGAGATTAAAGAGTTCCACAGACTGCCAAATTTCTGGGTACCTGGTTCTCAGAAGAGGTGAAGAGATACAGAACCCAGAGGAACTTGCATTCCCGTTTTCCACTCAGAAGGAAAGATAAAACTGCACATAAATCCCAAGACTTCTTTCTCTCTTTTTGCTGTTTGCCTCAGTGGTAGGAGCTCCCTAGCAGTCATACGTTCAGCTTTAAAATAAGACCTTCAGTTTTGGACACTCTCTCTCTCATTTGATTTATTAGCTTCAATTCTAACTATATTGTATTATTTTGCATTTTGATATCTTATTTAGTAAATTAGTTTTCCTCCTCAGATAATTGTCACTGTTTTGTTTTTAGGCCCATCTCCTTACCCTCTACCATTTCCACCTTCCCTTTTCCCAAGACATGGGTCCATGAGTCCCCCATCCTATTAGTCATGGAACCAGACCAAATCGGCCTGTAAACTGTTGACATATGCATAATGTAGAAAATCAGGATAGTAGGAGTATTAAATCTGAGTCTCCACCTTCTTTCCTTTCAACTAAGAATCTTTTTTAGAATCTTCTTAAAGGCACACTTGATCTCACTAATAAAATCAAATATTTCCATTCAATTTCAAGAGTATTTCATATCTGTTTTCCTCCAGTAGATATAACTGAATGTAGACCTTACATGCCATTACAGGTCAGTTGCCACACCTCATATTGGAAAAAAATATTCTGCTAAAACTGTAGTGTTTCCTAGGGAACTGTCTCACAAAATGCAAGAAATCTTGTGGCATCTGATTTTTAAACAAACAAACAAACAAACAAATAAATAAGTAAACAAATAAGTAAGTAGATAAGTGTGTCATATTCTTTTTCATTTTCTACTTTCTGAGTTAAAAGAGAGTGAATGAATTTGCTGGAGCTTCTTGGCTGCACTGAGAAATTATTTGGAAAATATAGGGAAAGTCTCTATGTCCTTTGGTAGTGGTGTATTTATGTTGATAAGTAGAAGTCAGGACAATATGGTGATACTTCCCTTATATCTAATTTCATTCATTAAAAAGTGAGAAGTGCTTGAGAAGGCTATTTCCTCTTTATACTTGCCAAAGCTGTTCAAACTCAGCAATTGTATAAAAAATTGCAGTCACCTTATTATCCTGAGAGATTTCCTCTCTTTTGTCTAAGAGCACAAAAATAGTAATAAACAAATAAACAACAAAAAACAAACAAACAAGAATATTAATTAACAAATAAACATCAAAAAACAAACAAGCAAAAACTTGTTAAAATCTTCTATTAAAACACCTCAGTTGGATTCAGGAAGTACTGAAAAATATGGAACAGATAACTATTACATAAATTAATCATCTTTATCTTACTAGCTCTCATACAGAAGTGATTTCATCTCAAAATGTTCAGTATGTACACAAAAGCAAGCAAATAAAGTAGCCTGGCACTAAACTCTAAGGCTTCTGAAGAAAGAAACATGAAATGCATTGGACCAAATTGTTTTTTTTTACCGGTCTTTGTGAAACACTAAACAAAAAATGCTTAAGAGGAGCCAATCACATTTTGTCTTTACAAGACTACATTTTTTTGACTTCTTCCTTGTGTGTAGGAGGGAAGGAAACCCTTGCTCTTCAGAACTAGCTGAAAACCAAAAGAGTACACCAATGCGTTGACAGAAAAAAAAAAATGTATCCAAACAACTTTTAAGGAACTTGATTAAAAAAAAAAAGATAAGGTATAGCATATAATGGATATCGGATAGAAAATATAGTAAAATTTTAAAACTGAAGAGAATAACTTTAGAAAAGAAATTCTGAGGGTTTATATTAGCACTTAAACAGTTAACCAAATGTCAAATAGGTGGCTAGTATTAGAAGTAAAATTCATCCTAGCTTCAGATGGTGTGGAGAAGTGATAACCTCTTTATACTTGCAAATAAGAATCTCAGCATGAACACAAGTTTAGTGCCAGAAGAACACCACTCCAGGGAAAAGGGCTTCTTTTTTATCTCTAAAATGAAGTGGCATTACAACAAATAAGGTAAGTGGATTTATATAATTTGTTACCTGCTTCCGAGCAGATTAGAGCTATAATCTAATATTCTATTCTAATATTGACTAAACCTGTTTGATCTTATTCTGTAGACAGTTCTGGATTTGGAATTGAGAAGTTCATTATTTCTACATCCTCTCACACACACCATATATTTTTATTCTTTCCTCATCATTTTTTATATATCCCAGTTACCATTATGTTCTCTCTGGCACTGTACACACACACTTTCTATGCATCCTGTAAAAGTTTACTTGGGGCTGGATTTATAAATATGTATATATCTGCTAAAATATTGTCCTCTGTTGAATACCCCTATCTTACCTATCTCATGTGTTTGTCAAAATTATTCACTGAAATAAGTTCACAAATGGTTGTTTCACTTAGCAGATCTCCCCTCTAGTTTTACTGACTAAGGAATTCAGTCTAGAGGTAAGTCAAAGAAAAAAAATGCATGTGAATTTTAAGTGACCGATGGATTGACGTATGAAAGACTACCCCAATATAGATACATATGAAAAAATGGTTAGAATAGTTAACAGTGTACTAATTAGTATCTTCAGCACTGACAGATGTGAATGTAGTGAAGAAAGGTAATGCATATATATTTCAGGATTTATCAAAGAAAAATCAAACCTCACTACAGTGTCCGCTGCTTCTGTGTAGTGACTTCTGGTACATTCCTAAAGATTTTTATTGTTATTATTATGTATGTGATAATTGTAAAAATGTTTCACAGCATTTCACATTCTAGATTCTATCTTTTTTGCCTTGTATTGTGTCTGTACTATCTGTCATGTGAAGCTATTTAGTATCAGTCAAACTGGAAAATGTCTAAAAGAGAGTGTATCTCTTTTAGATAAATCTCTTTTTGGTTGCTCTCATTAATAATGGATTTGTTACCAATATTTATGAGTTCATTCCAGGCCTCTGGCTTTACATTCCTTTCAAATGTCCTGGCTCACATATATGAATTTTAAATGATGGCATTGGCATTTTTCTGCCCAAATATTCATCTTGGAATATTCAACTTGGAAGATATCACAAGATTAACTTTATATTTAGAATATTGAAAAGTTTATAGTGAGTTTTACAGAATGTCTCTATGGATGTTAAAGAAAGCAACAAATTTAGTAGAGCATCCTATCTAAACAATTCCTCATTGGCTAAGACCCAAATGTGCTGTGTCTATGCAGTATATCCAACTAAGCTAAATTTCTGATCATTCTGACTTGCAAAGTTGTGATCTTAGCTTTTCCTTCAGACAATTTTTCTACTTGGTGTTTGATTTTTGACAATGAATTGCAAAGAAAACCAGCATGTCTACATCTGAATATTATTGTGATATCATCAGACCAATAAAAAAGAAAATTCAAATACCTTTTTATTTATATTAGTCCACATGGAAATAGACTAGAATATGGGAAGATATGAATAAGTCAGTTTCCTTCAACTCCACTTTGCTAAGAAGAGCTAAGACTATGTGACAGAAACGTAACCAATATTTTAGATACTGAGAACTGAATTAGACCTAACTCATTACAACACAAAAGACATTGGAGGATGGAAATTGTGACAGTGTAGATTTGTTGTGGGGTTTTTTTTCTTTCTTCAGTATAGTACAGATGGGTATTTATAGAAGTATAAGCATATACACAACTCAGAAATTTTGTATGGAACTAAACTTTAACTCAGGAGAGTGAATTTCATTAATATTTAACAGGGTACTTTTGAAAGTATACTAGCAGAATGCAAATTCTTAAGCCTATTTGATTTAGCTTCCTACTTTTCCATGCCATTTAAATAAGAAATTACCATTAGTCAGTAGCTTATGAGACATTTGCTCTAGATGTCAATATCATAGAAACGTGGAATGGCTTGGGTTGGAAATGATCTTGAAGATCCCTAACATGGTGAGGGTTTCCACCCTCTAGATCAGATTGCTCAGGGCTTCACCCAACATGGTCTTGAAAATTTTTTTGACTTTTGATGTGTCTCAGTGTCCTCATTCAAACCTACTAGAAAGAATAAAGATGGATAATAGTCCTTTGGCTTTAGCAAGCTCAGTAGATTCTTCCTGCAATCAGCAGACAGAAAACTCCATAGAGAGATTTTCTGGGCAGTAAATGGGATCTTCATTGCTTCATTAAATTTTTCATGACTTCTTTTGATATAATGTTTCAAAAAACCTTTGACTATGAAGTACATCGCTTTTAGAAATGTAAAACTATGCAGTATAAAACTTCACACTGTGGTGAACTTAGGGTGAGTACTTTTATTAGTTAGGATGTCTATAAGTGTAATGCTGTAATTTGTACACATCTTATCTTTGTGATAACATTCATTAAGAGAATTAAGCATTTCCAGACTAATTATTTCTGCAACTGTAAGTTAAGTACCTGACTTTAAAGTTTTAATGAGTGATAAAGGTAGAATGCATTATGAAATCCAAATAAGAATGTATACTTCAAAATCTTTGTTCTCTGGACAGAGAAAATTAACCATGCACCATCAAACAGTTCTAGTTTGTGCTTCGTTCATATAATCTGGATGGAACTGCCAAAAAATAATGTAAATGAACAGATTTAGAAGACTCTTCAAATATACTGTGTGAACAATCCAAGTGAAAGGTACCAAAAATGATCCTCTTATGAGATTTGACTGCCCATATTTTTCTTTCAAATTATAGTGTCTAGAGGAAGTGATTCTGCTGCCAAATTTTCATATAATGACTTAATGACTGGAATAGCTGCACAAGAAATGTGAAACAGACTACTATTACTACTATTTTATCTGCCCTAGAATCTCCTCAAGACATTATCCAGAATCACCAGGGAACTTGACAAAAGGCCCCCCTTTAGTGTCAGCACAATTTATAGAAGAGTGTAGAATGGCAATAGAGAGGTGACTTTTCTCTGCACAGGGGAACACCAGGGGAATGAAGACACCCATTAGGGGCATGCAGATCTAAGTAAATTGACTGACAAGGCATGGGCATAGTCATGAGTAATAGAGCTCATTCCCCACATATAAAAAAAGCAGCCTAAGAAAGCGCCAGCAAATAGGTCATAGTGTGTATGCCAAGGCATAGTAGAGTACTTGGTGAGTCAGGTTTTTTGGGAGTTCACAGGTAGGGTGCTGACAGTCTGACACTTCTAACAGTGGTTGTAACCCACTCACAAGGAGCTCTGGTCACATATCCACCTATCAGAAAGCTGTTTCTCTGCCCAGGGACAAACCTTCAGGAAGAAGTGGGCAGGATGAGGAGCATTAGGGGATCAGAGGAGATCGGGTGGTGGAATCATGTTCTGCCATCCATGAGACAGATGAACTAGCCAACTATATCACAAGGAAAGAATGAACCTCTACTCTTTTGCCAGCAGGTAGAATTGTAGAACCATAGAATGCCCTGGGTTGAAAGGGACCTTGAAGATCACCATGTTCCAATCTCTCTGATGCGGGTAGGGTTGCTACCCACTAGATCAGGCAGCCCAGACCCCCATCCAAACTGACCTTGTCTACCTCCAGAGATGAAACATCCACAACTTCTCTGGGCAACCTGTTCTATTGCCTCAATATCCTACAAGTAAAAAATTTCTTCTTAACAACTTACATGAATTTCTCTCTTTTAGGTGAAAACCTTTCCCTCTTACCCTATCACTATCAAACCATGTGAAAAAAAAAGGTTATCCTACTGTTTATAAGGTCTATTTAAGTTCTGGTAGTCCACAATATGGTCTCCTCAGAGACTTCTCCAGATTGACCAAGCCAGTTCTCTGTCTTCATTGGAGAAGCACTCCAGCCCTTTGAACATTTTGTTAACTTCCTCTAGATCCATTACAACAGTTCCACTTCTTTCTTGTGATGGGGGCACTAGACCTGGATGCAGTGGTCCAGAAGGCGCTTCATGATGTCTGGCTAGAAAGGGACAATCATCTCCCTCACCCAGCTGGCCACCTCTCTTTTGTTATAGCCCAGGATACAATTGGCTTTCTGGGCTGATAGCAATTAGGTCATAGTTAATCGCACCATGGTTTCCACCTCTTCCTTCTTGATTCCAGTGCTGGATGCATTGGTACAAAGGCACTTCAACTGGTCTACTGATCCCATTTACATTCTTAGAGGAGCCCTCCCTAATTCCTCTGGGACAATTCATAGGTTTATCCCTGATGCTTCCTGAACTGTCAGTGTTCCTTGGTTCTTCTCTGTCAAATTTAGTTTAAAGCTCCGCTAATAGGTCCAGACAGCTTGCAACTCAGAATACTGTCAGTTGCATCTCATACAACATCAAAATGCCTGGTTCCTTGAAGGTGTATCCAAGAATATAGAGTCCAAAATCCTCAGCATGACAACATCCATGCAGACAGTGACTTGATTCACTCATCTCCTCGTTCCTGCATTCCAGACTTCAGCTGAGAGCAAAGGGAACACTACCTTTCCTCCTGATCCCTTCAGCTCTTGATGAAGGACATGAAGTCTCCTCTGATATTTCTGTGTGTCCTACTTGCAGCCTCATGCAACTCTACTTGATAGAGAAGAAATGGATAGTACTTATCTGGCTTTACCAGGAATAGTAGCCTCTTGATATTACAACTGTGTGCCTACAGCAGGCGCAAAATCTTATTAGAGATTTTCCAGAAGTGAAATGGGTGCTTCAGTGCCTTTCAGCAAGGAATCTCCAATTACTAACACCCTTTGCACTCTGCTAGTGGTGCTGGTTTTAATTCAGGGGACTGATTGGATCAAATTCATGAAGTTGCTTTTTTCCTGTGTCTTGATCATTTCCACTCTCCATTTTCCAGTCTCAGAGCCTTGTATCTGTTGCATAGGAGCACTTCAGGGGCAAGAGAGAGAATACTCTTCCTACTCCAAGCAGAGATGAGAGTTCAGTCTTCCTCATCTTATATGTCAGCACAGTCCATCACCTCTAGTTTGGAATCTAGCTTAGCATTCCCTTGCAGGGACTTAAGTCAGGGCTGTCACTCAGCATAAGTTAATTCACCATTCATAAATTTCTTGCTTGAATTCCTGAATGATTGCCTGGTGATTTCCTCCAACTGGACACTTGCTCAAAAAGTTAATTGAGCTGAGCAAACTTGTGCCCATGACACCACCTTCTGCCTTCATGCCCTGGAGTGACTTCCAGATTCTGGATTTCCCTGAAACCAAAGATCTAGGCAAATTTTTCGGTTCTCAAGAGATCTCTGCGTGTCTTCATCTGTCTGGAAATGTGGTGACACCTATGTCTGTTTCAGCCTTAGCACAGCCATTATGGAGGTTGGGTACCATGTTTAATTCAGTAGGAAGATGTTTCTTGTTACACTCACAGCAGAAGATGGCTCACCTTATGCCAAACCTATTAACCTTATCCCAACTGCCATGTTATGCACTGGCTGATGATCCACGCCCCCTTGGCCTGTTCTGTTTCTTATACTCCTTGTCAATTGCACTCCCTGGGGCTGCCTTTTTATGGGAGTGTTATGTCCCTATTCCTGCCCCTGCCCATGCTTCCTCAGATGCTCTCATGAATTCTGCTGCCTCTTGGTGGGTCTTTAATTACAGGGTCACTTCAATTACAGGATCACTGCTGCAGACTGCAATCTCCTGCTCTGATGAAGAACACTTTGAAAAAAGCAAGGGGAGCTAAAAGACATCAGGAATCAAAGCAGTTTTTGCTCAAGACAGAAGGCAGATTCTCTTCTTGCCTTTCACCCTGCATCTCTCCCTTTTTCTAGCACCTTATACAAGAGCTTTGAGGCTCTGGAACCTGATGGACAGGCTAATGATGATGTGAATGACAGTCCTGCCAGCAGAAGTCTGAATGGTTTCATTAAGGGTTAGTCATTCCCAACCAAACTGTAAAGTTTCTATGTGTCATCACTGCCCTGGTAGCTGAGGAAGAGCTGTGGATGTTTTTACCTTTACTTCAGTAAAGCTTTTGACACTGCCCTCCATACAATCATTATGGATGAACTCTTGATACATGGGCTGGATGGGCAGACATTGAGGAAAATGAAAAACTGGCTGACTGATAAGGCCTAGAAGGTAGTAATCAATGGCACTAATTCTATTTGGAGACCAGTAGCTTGCAGTGTACTTCAGGAGTCAATAATGAGTTCTGTGTTCATTAACAATCACAATTAGATGAAGTAAGGTATATTCACATCAAGATTGCAGATGATATGGAACAGGGAAGAATGGCTGTTTTCACCAGAAACCAATGCTATCATCTACAGGATCCTCAACAGACAGGAGAAATGGGCTGACAGGAACCTTATGAAACTGAAAAAAGAAGTGCAAGTTTTTATATATATCTTGGAAGAAATAAAATCAAAGCTCCAGTACATACTATGGGCTGACCACTTGGGAAGCAGTTTGGCAGAAAAGGTTTTTTGAGATGGTTTCCTAGTGGAAACAAAGTTGAGATTGAGATAATAGTGTGCCATTGCTGAAAAGATAGCTAATGATAGGATGCAGAGCTCTTGGAACAGGTCCAGAGGAAGACCACTAAAATGATTAGAGGGCTGGAGTACCTCTACTATGAGGAAAGGTTGAGGGAACGGGGCTTGTTTAGCTTGAAGAAGAGAAGGCTTCACGGAGACCTCATTGTGACCTTCCAGTACTTGAAGGGAAAGTAACAGGAGAGGGAATGACTGTTTACATAGGTTGACAATGCTATGACAAGGGGGAATGGTTTTAAACTAAAGCAGGGGAGATTTAGGTTTGATGTGAGGAGGAAGTTTTTCACTCAGAGTGTGATGGTGCACGGAAACAGTTTGCCCCAAGAGGTTGTGGATGCCTCATCTGTGGAGGCATCCAAGGCAAGGCTGGATGTGACTCTGGGCAGTCTGGTCTAATGGTTGGCAACCCTGGCCATGGCACTGGGGTTGAAACTAGATAATTTTTCAGATCCTTTTCAACCCCGGCCATTCTGTGATTCTACAATTCAGGGCTCCATAAGGAGTATTGCAAGCTTGGATTCCTCTCCTTTTACTTGCCACTGACAAGACCACACAAGAAGTGCTTTGCAGTGTTCTGAGCTGCTAAGCACAAAAGAGATACGGAGCTACTGGAGAGTGATCAAGGGCCACAGGGAAGATTAAAGGGATAGGAGCATTCCTCTTAGGAGTAAAGGCTGAGAAATGTGAGACTTCAGCATGGAGAAGAGGCTCATGGATAGTTTAATAACTGTATATAAATATCTTAAAGGAAGTTGCAAGGTGGATGAAGCTTAGGTATACTCAGTGATATACAGTGGCAGGTCACAGGGCAACGGCTACAGAGGTTCCCACTGAACATCAGTTCAATACTGTGTGATTGAGAGCACTGGAAGAAGTTGCAGTGCAACCTGCTCTAGATGACATTTCCAGAACAGGAGAGTTGAAAAGGCTGACCTCCAGAAGTCCCTTCCGTCCTCAAGCATTCTATGTTTCTGTGATCATTAGTTTGAAATGCTTTAACCCAAGACTTTCTTGTTCATTCAAATAGCAAATGACATTTCAGTTTCTTTCCTACTTCATGCCACTCACTGTATTGAAGCTTATCTACTCTATGAAAAAAAAGGGAAATTATTCCCTAACTGTGTCAGGCATTGATGACTGTATTTTTTCCCCATCAAATGTGCATTATGGAGGAGGAGACTCAGGCCATACTCAGTGACTTCTTGAATAATTTTTCTTCAAAAATCTGTTCTTTTTAGTAGAATCAAGCTGTCATTAGTGTTATCAGATAATTATCTGCACACTCCCTTTACTTATTTCTTTGCACAACTCACTTTTATAATGACTCACAGTTATGGAGTAGGAGTAACAGGATACCAACTCCAAATGTTACTCATGCACAGGAAAGGTCTCCAGTAGTTCTTATTTATTGTTTGAAAAATCTCCTAATGTCTTATATTTAAACTAGTATATAGACATTATCCTGCATTATGTGCCTGCATTTATTAGCCACACACAATTTGAATATAATTTAAGTAACAAAATATGTCGTTGATATCCTCATTTGTTCATAGCCTTGGTCAGATAACGATGACTCTTGTTGTTCTGGCTTTATCAGTTCTTGAAGATTTGGAAGGACAAGACTGGGAAATTATCACTATCTATCTTCTTGGCATTCCTTCTTCTTCTCTTCATCTGGGTGCTGTTCTCTGTTTTGTTTTGTTGTTGTTGTTGTTTTATTTTTTGTTTGGTTTGGTTTGGTTTTAGTTTTGTTTGTTTCTTTCTTAAATTAGAAGTATCAAATGATCTAAAAGGAGAAAATGAAAGAATAATGTATTTAAAGGTATTTTGTCTTTCAAATGCCAAGTACTCGGAATGATCTGCCAGTGCTTTTGTTTTGTTTCCTTTTTTAATTATGATTAATAGGAAAGATTTGAGAGTACTAATGCTGAACTGAACAATAGCTTCCAACATACGTGTACTAAATCTTCCTTTAGTTAGAAGTGTTTTATTGCTCTGTTATGTCTGCATACTATATTTTTCAGGGTTTCCATAATAATATGCATTTTTTTCTCTTTTACTACTTTCTAATTCATCAAGACATCATCATGCATTTTAATAGAATGATTCTCACCCCACATCCTCCATAAAAAATGTCCATTCTCATTTTCCCTACATCATATGAGTAAGAAATTAAGTTACAAATCTAATAGTATCCCAAAGTCACATGAGAAGCCTTATGACAAGGCATTTTGCTTTTCTACTTCTTCCATAATAAAACATACCTTTCTTTGAGTTCTGAAAAAAAAATTCACATGGCAATAAAAAGGGAAAATGCTTGAACACAGAAGAAAAATGGTAGACCTATTAATTCAGTGACATGTCAGAATCAGGTCAGCATAAGCAGTCAAAGCATTCTGTAGCTTAACATTTTTAATTTGCTCTTTTATAATGTAATGATGACTGCTTTAAATATATTTGAATTTGGACAGATCATCAAATTTCATCCTAATTCTTTATTTTCCTAATTAGACCTAAGGTAAATCAGGTTTAACATTTTGTGTCATTTTCTTGTATCTTGCTCTTTATTCAGCTGAAATGAATATGAATATGAAATGAATATTATGTGAATATATACATATACATATACTGAAATTTTATGCCAGTATATATATATATATATATCTGCTACATATATGTAGTTGCATTTTATCTTATAATCTTAAACGTGGACATTACTCACTTAGAGAAATGCTACTTTCCCCACCACCCCTTCCCCACTTTGTACAATAGGGATATTATACTATTTTATGTCCATTACATATGGAATGGGAGACCAGAATCAATACCACTCTTCTTCCTCAGGGAATGCTGTTTTGTTTTGTTTTGAGAAAGTGAATATTGAATTGTCCTATGCAAAGGATAATTCAAAGAAAAAAAACCCACAAACCCAAGGCAGCCTGTATCACATCACATTGAGGAAATAAACTGCAAGGCTGGAAGCAAGAATGCAAAGGATAATAGTGGATGGAGGCAAGTTTCCACCTGAAGCTGTAAACAAAGATCCTTCTTCCCTGCTCCCTTTCCCCAGGGGCCACTGTACAACAGATGGGCCCTGGTTGTGGAATGCCCATCTGTGGGTGGTAGCAGCCCTTTCAGTCTTGACATGCTAACAAAACCAAATCAGGAGAAGCCTTTTCCCAGCACCAAGGCTAATTCTTCAAAGAGGAAGAGGTGGGTATGGGTTGTAGGTGATTCCTCCCTACAGGGAACTGAACATTCGATATGTTGAGTAGAACTACTTCTTAGAGAAGTCTGCTGTCTTCCTGGTGCATGAGTGAGGGACATCACTGGGAAACTACCTAGCATGGTGTGGCTGTCAGACCACCATCCCTTACTGCCTTTCCATATAGGGAGAGATGAATCAGCTACATGAGGGTCAAGGGCAACCAAAAGAGATTTCAGGGCCTTGGGACAATGACTACAGTAACTGAATGTGTAGATCATCTTTTCTTCTCTGACTCCTGTATTGGTTAAGTACACAGGAACCAATCAGAAGACCTTATCTTTAAATACCTGGCTTTGTGTCTAGTGCCATTACCAGAATTTTGGTGATTTTTTTTGTTTACAATTAGCTGTCAAAGGGTTTATGGAATGGTTTGTCCCCATTCCATGATGATTGGGGCAGGGGAACCCACAAACCCTCACCCTGGGAAAAGGGGAAGTGGGAAAGGGAAGTGGGGAAGTGGGAGGCAGACCTAAAAAACAAAACAGTGGCAATGTCTGAGGAGGAGAGCTAATTTACTAAATAAGATATGAGAATGCAATATAACACTATATAATGCAATATAATTGTAATTAAAGATAATAAATCAAATAAAATGAGAGAATGTCCAAAGAAACCGAAGGCCTTATGCTAAATGCTGAAAGCAAGACAGCAGCGAACACCTGCTGCTGTGTTGATCCAAAGGGGAAAAAACCTGTGTCTCGTGACACATGAATAGTTTTTATCTGGTCTGTGGGGAGCAGATGGGGTTTGCCTTCTCAAAGGGGGAGAAGAATCCTTGGAGAATAGCAGGGCTCACTGGGAGGGCTTTAAACTAGATGTGAAGGGGGGGCAGGGGGAACAGTGAGCTTTCCCATGATAAGGCATGGAAAGACCTAACTAAGTTAGAGTGACAGGATGCTGGTGGGCCTTGAGAGTAGCTGGCAACACTGCATCACATACAAAACTCTACAGTGATGCGGCAGTGACTGCTGGGGCAACAGAAGGCTGTGGGGAAATTCAAGGGAAATACCAAAAACTAAGGAGTTATCCTTTAAGGAAGTGAAAAGACCAGCTGCCCAACAGGAGTGTCTCTATGCCATTGCACACAGTTTGGGAAACAAGCCGGAAGAGCTGGAAGCTACTATGCTTGAAAACCACAGTATAGTTTTTGTCACCAAAACCTGGTGGGATGATTCCCATGACTAGAATATGGCTGTTCAGAAGAGAAAGGATAGGAAAGAGGGGTGAGGGTGTTGCTATCTACACCAGGAAAGTAATAGAATGTGAAGAGCTGTCCCTAAAGAACAGTCATGAGAAAATCAAAATCCTATGACAGTTAGAGACCATGGCAGCAAAGAGAGCCCCGTGATTGGTGTCTACTACAGGCTACCAGATCAGTCAGAGCCTGTCAATGAGGCTTTCTACCCCAAACAAGAGACATTGTGATCACAAGTGCTTACCCTGCTGGGGGACTTCAGTCATCCAGACATCAGCAATCCAGGAGGCTCCTGGGACACATGGAGGATAACTTGTGGCTGATGCCCCAACCCTTTCAAGGTGAGGCTGGGTATGACCCAGGGCAGTCTGAGCTAGCTGTGGTGTCCCTTTTCATTGCAGGGGTGTTGGAAGAGATGGCCTTCAGAGAATCTTTCCAACCCTAAGGATTCTATGACTATAATTCTACAAAATACCAATCCTCAGATTGCTCTCCAAATATTTGCAGAACTCACATAGAGTTACTGAGCTCCTGAGCTACTAGATAAAGTGTGCCAGCTACATTTTTGTTCATAGATTAATATGATAACCTAATATAATTATTTTGCCTGTAGGATAGGGTCTTGCAAACAAGACAGGTAAATATGTGAAAGATATGTGTGACAATATTGTCAAAGAAGTGGGCTTCTTACCATGCACAGAAACATAGCATTTGCTTTTAGTGAAGTCATAAAGGAAAACCTGGCTACTAAACAAGGTTAAATGGAAGCTGTGTAAGGGCTTCTCATTTCTGCATGACAACTATTTAAATCTTTTCTTGCATCCCTGTAAATCTATATAAAGGTTATGAAGACAAACAGAAGATAATTCCATATTCATGTAGAGGCAGAAATATGTGGCATCTATTACACATTCATAGAGAGGGGAAAACGTAGTTAATTAGCTTCCCTTAGGGCCTGTAAAAGTCTCATAGGATAGGTGGCTATCAGGAAAATGCAGTTTGGAAAGCAACATAAGGTTTTTCCTTCTTGTTTATCACGTGAATCTGCAATGAAAGCAATGTAATGAATTTTCTTATTGGATCATAGCTGTTAGGAGAATCAGTGTGGCTATAGAGGACAGAACACTTGCAAACTGATATAATTCATATGAAGGATTTTCAACTCACCTTGGAAACAGCTCTTGCAATACTCAAGGCTCTGTCAATGTAAAACGTCCCACAAATTTACCTGTTTTTCTGTACTTGTTAAAGTCAGTAGAGTTTTGGAAATTTTCCATGAATTATATTCCTTACTGGCAGACTTTCTTACAAAAATAATCTGAAAATGTGACAGGAAGAACACAGAGAAAGAGAATAAAGTTTTCCCATGGTTAATTTGCAAGTTTATGCCTTAAGAGATAGCCAAGGAAGAAAATATTCCTCCTTTTTAAAATTCAATTCTTTAAATTTATTCTACTATTCTCAATAACACATATAAATCTGGGGAAGTAAATACACAGGTAGAGGTACAAACTTAACAAGCTGATTTGAGCATAAGAATCTGAGTGCAGCACTGTCTGAAAATAAACATAAAATAGCCTGAACAAGTCTGCTTGATTGTTAGCAATTCAGATTATAACCGTTCTGTACATTCTGGAGGTGTTTTTTAGTAACACTCAGTGAGAAGAAATATAATTTCACCACTCTCAAATGGAATAATTTGTAATCCTTTTTTGTTTGTTTGTTTCAGGTATAAATTTAAACATGAAAAGGAAAGATAGAAACTAGAAGTACCATCACCACATTTTCCCATTGAGCTTTTTACTTGATTTGTAAAATATCCTTTTAAAATACAGTTTTAAAAAGTGTTCTATGTTTTTTACAAAAATGACTTTGCATTTTGGTCAGTTTTCTCTTTTTAAAAGAGTAGACATAGTGATGTTCCACAGCAACTTCGTAACTTCATTTATTGGAAATAGAATATTATATTATACATGGGTTTATGATCTGGATGTAAAAGAATCAAGAATAAATCATGAAAATGTAACTGTCAATGTTTGACATGAGGAAAAGAGTCTCATAAAGGTGGACATAATGTAAACACTCAGGCTTAGAGTAATGAAGGCCTCATAATGTTCACTACTTAAATAAACCTCATAACCTATTACATTCAGTAGGTGATATATACCCAGATATCCTTAGTTTTCATCTTTTCACAGTTACATTAAGAGATTTTGTAGTGTAATCATAAAATTTGATATTCTATATGAACATTGTGTAATCACTTCTCTCATAAGAGCTGGAGACTTCATGGCATTCACTCACAGCTAAAAATCTGAACTAAAACTCTACTGTGGTAAGGGACCTTGTAACACATCCTAACTCTCTGAAACAGTTTTTCGATCTGGAAAAAGGAGCAAGTGACTATTCTTCCTATCCTTCCTAATGTGAATGAGACAAGCTTTGTATGAAACAAATACTATTTAGAGGGCTTTCCATACATGCATTCAAGACAAGAACTCCAGATATCTCTAGGTAGAAGAGATGCAAAAGGAGTTAAAGGAGTAAAGACTATTAATTGTAGTTATACAGTAGCTAGGCCTTTGAAAGAATGGCTTTAAATGAAAGATTTTGTGTTATTTAACCACAATGGGAATTCAGGACAGTCTTTTCCTGCATTCAGCTGTATAGTCCTTGGATATATTAATGGTTAGGACATGTGAAGAGGTTTTTAATTTAAGCACTATTTGGAATCAATATTTCAAAGTACATTGTCAGAGAGAGTATTTTTTGAGAGAGGTGCTGGAGATAGTCTCAGGAGCAGAGATCTTTTAAATGAAGATTAATGTATTGAAAAGCAAACATTTGTTCTTTTGTATGATATTTAAAATTATTGAAAAACTTTGAAAAATTAAGTGAAAAACTTCCACAACAATAAGTTTAATAAATAAATAAATACAATTATAAGAATACAAATTTAGGTTTTCTATCTCTTCCACTGAGGTACAGGATGTTGATAATGGTTACAAATTCTCAAAAGAAATTAGCAATAAAAGAGTAGGTATAAGGTAAATAATTTATTTTTCATTTAAACCTAGTACAGGAATGAGCATTTTACACGAATGTCATTTTACAGTCAAATAATTTTATGATGTCACAATTCAGTTTTCTGAATATCTTTTGAAAATAGATCTCCTCTTATTTTTACTACCCAGTCTTACATCTGACATCTCCAGGTTGCTTTATTTGGTGCAGTTAAATGAAAATATAACACTAGAATAACATTTCCATTCTGTTCTCTATGTTCAACAGCCCAACATAGTTCTTGCATTTATGACTAAGATTCCCATTTTTGTTTCACCCTTTGTTCCTATAGGCCCTGTACAGACAATCCAAGCTATATCTGAAATACTATCATCTCATCACAGAAGTATTGTATATCACCTCTGCACTGGAGTATATGGGTATAATATGCAGCAAATGGTGATCACAACTGTTCGTATCACAGCTTGTGTCACAGATGATAAGGACAAATAAACAGTCTGAGTTTTTATGATCATATTTCCAACCATTGAAAATTCCTTTATTTTTAATTTAGAAACATTGTTATAGGGAAATAGAGGATAATGAATACTATTTCTTACTAGTGATATAATTAATAAGGAAACAATTTTTTGAGCATAACTGTATCTAAAATGACTGGCCTGTCTTGGCTCATGAAGTAGGTGTTAATTTAGGCCACGTTTCATTTTGCTTAGATAGGAGCTTAGCATTCAGTTCCATGCTTTTCAGTTTTGCAAATGGCAGTATTTCAATTTTTATACAAATATCTGCAATAGTATATAAATAGCCCATTAAAATGACAGAAAATTAGCGAGGTTTGTTCATCTTCATGAATGACTCACTATTCCAATGCTACATCACTGAACAATATAAATATGACAAAGGTGTTTGAAATAAAGACATTAAATAAAATGTTTAAAGTAAATATGTTTATTAATAATAATAATAACAATATAGCTACAATGAGCTTATTTTACCATAATTTTACTAATATAATTCATTTATTCTATGTAGTCATTAATACTGCTTCAGTTTGCATTACTGCTTCAGCTCGTATAATGTTAAAATTTTTATGAAATCCTGGATCTTTCTAATCTGCAGTATTAAATGCATTTTCTAAGCTCTCAAAATAATAGAAGTTTTCCTAGTTTTATTTAGAAATGTATATATATATTTAAAAGAAAGTCAAGAAATTAGTTATTTCCTGCTGTTCACTTGAGCCTGCTGCAAGCTGCCTGTCTCTTTTCCATAAATTAAGCACAACAAAAATTGTAGACTATAGAAGTAACTGCTGTCAAGTGAAGACATAAAGCTGCATACATACATCTACAAGTACGTAAATATTTTCTCTAATCCTGAAAATGCCATATGCCTTTAGCAGCTGTTAACACATGCATTCTCATTCTTCTACACTGAAGTAGCATGCAGAGCACTGAAAAATCCATGACTGTATGTGAAGAGAAGAAGCTAGCAGATAATCAATGACTGTTCTTTAAGGAAAATGTGTTGGAAAAGGATCCATTCCTTTCATGTTTTAAGAGTTAGAGCTGCAAGTTTTAAAGCACCAGTTCTGCGTCAGCTGATAGGCTGATAATTGATTAAAATGCTCTGAATTAACTTCAAGGTTACTGGCTTAATTTTTTACTTCAGATCACTCAGTCTTTATTGATGCTTCTGTATTTCCAAAGCCTAAGAATTCCCCAGCAAAAAAAAAATAAATTATTTCCCTCTAGTCTACAACCAGAAGAGAACATCAATGCCTCAGTCCCTTTTCTCATACTCTTGGATATTTGCCATAACTTCCCTGGCTGAATCAATATTCTTTAAACAGCAGAATTGATTCTCTGATTTCAATGGCACTGTTTTATCTTTTCAACACACAATGGCAGTCAGATCTTTATTCTTTGTTTTGATTTTTTTCTTTCCTCTCCTTTTATTTATTTTTTTAAGCTCATAAAATATCCATGGTTCTCTCCATGTACTTTGATCACATAAGTATATCAAATCTCATAGAAGAAGATTCTTTCACTTAGCATTATAAACACAAACTGTTTTTCTTTTTTTTACTCATATGTGGAGTATGGAGGCAATGCTCTCATATGAGAGACGTGGGTCTGTTCATCCTTGAAAAAAGAAGACTCAGAGGGGATCTGATTTACATCTATAAATATCTAATGTGCAGGAGGCAAAGGGATGAGGCTGGACTCTTCTCAGCAGTGTTTGGTCATAGGACAAGGGGTAATGGCCACAAACTGAGGCACAGGAAGTTCTGCACAAATGTGTGTGGGAACTGGTGAGGTGTCCAGAGCACAGGCCTTATGAGGAATGGCTGAGGTAGCTGGGATTGTTCAGCCTGCAGAAGAGAAGGCTCAAGGGAGACCATATTGGTCTCAAAATACCTGTAGGATGGTTGTATTGAGTTGGGGGTTGGCCTCTTCTCTCTTGTAACTAGTGATAGAACTAGAGGAAGGTACATTTGGACATTGTGTTGAGGAACATGGCTTAGTGAGAGCTATTGGTGAAGGGTGAATGGTTGGACTGGATGATCTTACAGGTCTTTTCTAACCTTGGTGATTATGTGTGTATTCTGTGTTCTCTGTGAATGGCTCCAAGTTGTGCCAGGGAAGATTCAGTCTGTACGTTAGGAAGTAATTCTTCTCTGAGAGAGTGGTCAGGCACTGGAATGGGCTTCCCAGAGAGGTGGTGGAATCATTGATTCTGGAGTTATACAAGGAAAGTTTAGACATTGAATTGAGGAACATGGTTTATTAAGAACTATTGGTGATAGGTGGACGGTTGGACTGGATTATTTTATAGGTCTTTTTCAGCTTTGGTGATTACAATCATCAGGTATTCAGGGCTTGAAGGGACCTGAAAAGATCACAGAGTCAAACTCCTGACTCCACACAAAAATACCTAGAAATAAAAATATACAATAATTTCTTGAACTCTGGTAGCCTTAGCACTGAAATCACTGCCTTGGGGAGCATAGAATCACAGAATAAATATATAATAAGGATAATAATACAGAAAAAAAATGCAAGATTGCTGCAGAACTGGTAAAAAGATACAGATTGGTATTGATTACAGATTAGATACTAAGAGCTTTTTGATGATAATATAATAGAAATAGTAATTTTTAATCAAATGTTATTCTAAGAAAAAATTAAACCCTTCTCTTCTAAAGTGCATAAGTATTAGAAGACAGTATATAAGAAGTCTCTACCATTTCATAAACTATGAAATATATTTTATCCCACAGTAGTAATATAGAGGTTTTGCATAATGTCTTGTTTTTTTATCCAAAACAAAATGGAAACTCTTGTTAAAGAGTTATGTCAAATGTCGGAGTTATACCGCTAACAGAGGACTTCAGTGAAATTAATAAGAAAAGTAAATCTCTTCAGAATTTAAGCTGTCATGCTTTGAAAACTTGCAGTTTGTGTTTGTTTGTTTTTAATCATATATACTGGTCTTGGATCACATTAAAATTGTTCCAATTCAATGTCTTGGAATGTCTAGTGTTCTGGCATCTAAATCACATTTTTAAATTAATCATTCTAGAACTTCTCCAGAAAAAATAGAAATCATATACCAGAATACATGGGAAAAAAAGAAGAAAAAAAAAAGAAGAAAAAAAAAACCCTCTTATTCCATGGCTACAGATTTTGTACTTTAAGCTTGAAATACTGTGAAATATTCATAGTAAGGTCTAATCAAGCACATTTTTATGTTTCAGAAAACTTACCAGATGATTTCAAATGCATATGACCAAACAATAATGAATGAGGTTGAAATAAACCAGATAATACAGAAGAAATGTGAAAGGAACTCAGTAACATCTGTGAGAGATATTAAAATGTGGCTCAAAAAAATGTGGGAAAAGATGTAATACCTAATAAATAAATAATCTGAAATCTTTTCTTTAAAATGGTAGATTTTCCTTCTTCTACACTGACGTTAGTATGAAATAGTCAGTTTCAATTTTGGCTCCAAAGGTGAAGTCTCTTGGTAGTCCTTGTAACCTCTGCCAATTGATAAATATTTCATTTCCTGACAGATACATTTCTGTATATTTTATGCACACTGCAATTAATATTGATATGAATAAAAAAAGCAATTGAAATCAATTTCATTCCATTCCTAAAATTCAGTAGTATTACCTATGATTTACCACTTCATTAAAATAAATCAAATCCCAAACTTTCATTAATATCCAACATTTATGTCAGTGTCTTTTATATATAAAGATCAACATATATGTGTAAAGCTTATGAAAGTGACTAATAAATCACCTTATTCTCACCTTTATCACAGAAAACAGAACTAAAATCTAAATCTCAATGTTAGATGCCCTTGGAAAGGTTACAATCCTATTTGTTGTAGGTTGAAAGTATGCACATAGGTTATTAAATCACAGTTGAAACTGTAAAGTCTCTATGATTTCATCATTCTCAGCACAAGCAAAACTTTAGTTTTAGTAACGCTTTTAGAAATATATTTCTTCCTCCAACATATCTGACAATGGCTATTGAGATATTGTGCATAGCAAATGCTTGTTCCCATTTTTCAAGATGAAAGTCATTCACTGATTAGAACTGTTTGGTAAATATCTGTTACATATGTAGGAAAAAATAGTGGAAGGTTAATTGCAAACTATATTATTTTAAATCTGATGCTTCTGTGTTGCGATATTCAAATTTTAACTCTTTTGACTGCCTTGTAGGAATGAAAAATTACAGCATCAAGTACATTAATTCAATAAAGACTAGTAGAGACATCAAATGTTATGGAAATGGACAAAAAAAAAAAAGAAGGCTTACTGCTGCCAAAAAAATTCTGTACTGTCCTGTTTTGATACATATTTTTTTATATTTCTGAACTATATGCATCTGATTGATGGTCACATCCAAGTTCAACTCCCTGAGTGATGTCTATTGTCATTAGAGAGAAATGTTTTCAAGGAAGAGTCCAATTAATACCCCCAGGATAAATATAAGGGCTGCTGCAAAAATAACGCCTCCTATTTTATTATGTTGGCCCATGACATCAGAGGCATATACTGATAGGATGGCAGTAGAAGAAGAACCTTCTCACCAGTAATACACTACATTTTGTTGCTGTGCAACAGATGGCAGAAGAGAAGCAGTCTGAAAAAACGGTGTCTGACATGGAAGTGCGTATGAAGCAAAAGTATTTAACTAAATATCTTCATATCAAAAGAATTGCACTCACTGACATTCATCAACACATGCAGGACCCTGATGAAACAGTGGATGCAAGCACAGTGAGATGGTGGGCAATGTATTTCAGCAGTGGCAACAGTGATGTGAAAGACAAGCAATGTTCTAGATAGCCATGTACGTCTGTCACACTGCAAAATGATCAGCTCATTCATTCAAATCAGCAGATGACAAACAAGAAACAGAACATAGCTGAATATCAGTTTCAGTGCATTGGAAATAGTGATGGCAACATTGGAATATCACAGTTTGAACAAGATGGGTCCATGAGTACTCAGAATCAAAAAGAATGCTAGTTGCTAGTCAGGACCTATTGAAGAAATACAAAGATAAAGGTACCACTTTCCTGGATATTTTCACATCATTACCAGTGATGAGACATAGTGTCACAACTATGAGCCAGAGTCGAGACAGCAGATCATGGAGTAGTGACATGAATTTCCCATCAAAGAAAAAATTCAAGATGCAGCCCTCAGTAGACAAAGTGATGTACACTGTTATTTGGGATAGGAAAAGTGTGATATTTTTGGATTTCCTGGTATCCAGACAAACCATCAATTCTGACCAACATGATGCTAACTAAGTTGAAAACTCAAACTTCCAGAATCAGGGCAGAGAAGAAGACAACCTTTCTGTTGCAGCACAATAACACCAGGCCTCATATAGATTGGAAGGTTGTAGATCACACTGTTGATCTTGGCTGGACTGCTGTACCAAACCCACCATATAGTCCGTATTTGGCTCCTTCTGACTTCCATCTATTTGGGCTGATGAAAGATGAACTGTGTTGGCAACATTTTTCTGGCAATAACGCCATCAGAGCAGCTGTGAAACTCAGTCATTTCCATTGGTACATATTTTATGAACATGGCATGCAGACTCTTGTTCATATCCAGTTCATATCCTTTTCTTCCAATTGTCTGGAGATGGCATCCAGCATAAGCTGTTCCATCACCTTTCCAGGGACAGAGGTGAGACTGACTGGCCTATAATTACCAGGATCTTTCTTCGTGCTCTTTCTGAAGACCGGAGTGACATTGGCTATCCTCCAGTCATCAGGCACATCCCCATTCTCCTTTTTAGATTATTATTTTTTTAATTATTTCTGATGAGTAACCTTTCTTCACTGCTTCATTTGTTAAATTTCTCTGATAAGATCTCCACATGAAAACATCTGCTCCTGTTTGCAATGCCCCATAGTCCATAAAGAAAAGAGCAGATCGTATTACATAAAATATCAAATAAAAGTCATTCTCTCAGGTAATCTTGCGTTTTTTCCTTTAAAATAAGAGATATGTTATGAGTCAAATCTTAATATAGGAGATCAGTTTCCAAGGGTTACTGAGACATATAAGCCAAAAACTTTCAGTAGCAATTTTTTCTTCATTATGCTGCTCTACTCTTGAGATATATGCAAGTGCCTTTCTAACTATTAATGATTATCCAGAATTATATAGGACATTAGCTCTCCTTTTGTTATGATTGAGAACTCCTTTCTTTTTAAAGGTCAGCCATTCTGAGTGCTCTGAAGTTTGCATGTTTACTCAGATTCCTCTAAAGCTTTCTTAACTTTATGATTTAACTGCAGGAAAGACTTGGCAATTTATATTTAGAGTCACTAAGGTAAAGGTCCTTACAATATAGTGCTCTGCATTAATTGTGTACAGACCCTGGATATTACTAGTGATCTTCTAATGTGCAGACACAGGATTGAAACAAGATTTTATGGTAACTGCTCTGTTACTTGAAATTCAACTCTCATAAACATGTTACTTACCCTTCCTCAAGGAAAAGAAGTATTGCAGTCATTTTTATAATGATACATAATCTTTCTGGATTGGTATGTGTCAAATACTAACACCCAAGATAGGTGGCTGCATATTTAAGACTTCTTTTAAGAATATATGTCCTTCTTATTATCTTTGTTTTAGGCAGTGTAATGTTTGTTTTGTTGTTGCCATAAAACATAAAATGTTCATAAATACATGGGACCCGATGGGGTGCATCCATGGGTGCTAAAGGAGCTGGCAGAGGTGATTGCTGAACCACTCTCTATAATCTTTGAGAGGTCTTGGAGAATGGGGGATGTGCCTGATGACTGGAGGATAGCCAATGTCACTCTAGTCTTCAGAGAAGACCAGAGAAGGGCAAGAAGGAAGATCCTGGTAACTATAGGCCAGTCAGTCTCACCTCTGTCCCTGGACATATGATGGAGCAGCTTGTGCTGGATGCCATCTCCAGACAATTGGAACAAAAGGAGGTTATCAGGAGTAGCCAGCATGAGTTCACCAAGGGGAGGTCATGCTTGACCAACCTGGTGGCCTTCTATAATGTTGTCACTGGCTGGGTGGATGGGGGGAGGGGGGTGGATGTAGTCTACCTTGATTTCAGCAAGGCATTTGATACTGTCCCCCATGACATGCTTATAACAAAGCTAAGGAAGTGTGGGATAGATGAGTGGACAGTGAAGTGGGTTGAGAACTGACTGACTGGCAGAGCGAAGACTGTTGTCATTGGTGGTGTAGAGTCCGGTTGGAGGTGTCCCCCAGGGGTCCGTGCTGGGTCCAGTCTTGTTCAACTTCTTCATCAATGACCTTGATGAGGGGATAGTGGCCACCCTCATCAAGTTTGCTGATGATATGAAGTTGGGAGGATTGGCTGACACGCCTGAAGGCTGTGCTGCCATTCAGCAAGACCTGGACAGGCTGGAGAGCTGAGCAGTCAGAAACGGGATGAAATTTAACAAAAGCAAGTGTAGAGTCTTGCACCTAGGGAGGAATAATTGAATGCACCAGTACACACTGGGGGATGACCTGCTGGAGAGGAGCTCTGTAGAGAGGGACCTGGGTGTCCTGGTGGATGACAGGTTGACCATGAGCCAGCAGTGTGCCATGGTGGCCAAGAAGGCCAATGACATTGTGGGATGCATTAAAAAGAGCATGGCCAGCAAGTCAAGGGAGGTGATCCTCCCCCTCTACTCTGCCCTGATGAGGCCTCACCTGGAGTATTGTGTCCAGTTCTGGGCTCTCCAGTATAAAAAAGACAGAGATCTCTTGGAAAGAGTCCAGCGCAGGGCCATAAAGATGGTGAAGGGCCTGAAGGATCTCTTCTATGAAGGAAGGCTAAGTGAACTGGGTCTGTTCAGCCTTGAGAAAAGAAGACTGAGAGGGGGACCTGATCCTGGTTTATAAATATCTGAGGTGTGGGGGACAAAGCGGCGAGGCCAGACTCTTTTCAGCAGTGTGTGGAGACAGGACAAGGGGGAACGGACAGAAACTGCAGCATAGGAGGTTCTGCATGAATGTGCGCAAGAACTTCTTTACGGTGAGGGTGACGGAGCACTGGCACAGGCTGCACAGGGGGGTTGTGGAGTCTCCTTCTCTGGAGATATTCAAGACCTGCCTGAACGCCTACCTGTGCGACCTGGTGTAGGGAACCTGCTTTGGCAGGGGGGTTGGACTCGATGATCTCTTGAGGTCCCTTCCAACCCTTACGATTCTATGATTCTAGTAATAGGAAAGGTCTCATTAGTTGGTAAAGAGAATAATGAAAGGCATTAAAGAATCATCATGCTGAGACAACAGCACGTGCTTAGAATATTTGTGTTTAGGAAAAAAAAGACTAATGACATGTTAAACAATGCTTCTAATGTAGAATATAAACCTCTAAGATATTTCTAAATATCCTTTTTGTGCATAGATCTGTTTTCATGTATATGAGGTCTTTCAACTAGTTATCTTCTTTTTTATCTTCTCACATTTCTGAATAAAAGCAAAGTATGTATGAGTAGAAATCATGGGTAGAATATGTCATATTGTATTACAGTACCTGGGCAAAGCACATGACATGGATAAGGAACATGACTACTTTCAGAAATTTAGAGAAGTCAAATTTACTGCAGCAATGATGAACGCAGACCCAGAAAAATTAATACTAATTAAATATAATCTTAGTTAAATGTCTTGAATTCTTGTTCACTTAAAAGGCCATTGTCACAGGAAAGGATCCAAGAAATCTGGAGATATTTAAATGTACTCAGTGCAGGGCTGCCTGGACTTAAACAACAAAGAAAAGTTAGAGGAAAGACTAAAGCTATTTAGTCATTAAATTAAAAATCATAATTAAAAGCACCTTGATGTCATTTTTTAATATTGTCATATTCAAAACAATATAGAATGGGATCTGTTGCCAAAACATTTCTGTAAAGATAGTAACTGTCATCATAAAGCAATGATATTAACTGATGAACATACTGGAAAACGAACAGAAAATGAGCATGTATCCTTGGAAAATGCAACAGATAGAAACAAAAGTAGGCTATTCTGTACTGTTAGGAAGAACATAGACAATTAGTGTTTAAAGTGGAATATTTCATAGCTTCAAGTGGTCTCAAATATACTACAGACACTACAGATTATATTTGAAAGTGCCAAATTGCCAAATGACTTAATTTCTATATTTGTTCTACTGGTCTGTACATAATTAAGATTTTTTTTTTCTGATCATTTTATTATGACTAGTTGACATTCAGTTAGAAATGGTCAATCCTAGAACTCAATTCCTAATTCCTTTTTAAAATGTACTTTATGGGATTATTTACTAACAGAGAAAAAGGTCCTTCAGATCCCATAGAGGATGTTAGCCTTTACTACTTCAGATATCTATCTATCTACTGATATACAGATATACTGATATCTACTGATATCAGTAGTCTAATTTGTGTTTCATTCTTGTTATTTTTTCAGTCCTATTAGCCTGAATATGAAGACTTCTTTACATATAAACACTACACTCTGGGATATTTACTTCTTTGCATGTAGTCAGTTTATTTTTTGTGCTCTGTAGACAGGAAATAGTTTCCAACACCACATTATGGTACTTGCATTTTGAAGGTCTTTTGAGAGATCTGATGCTTTAAAACCTTGAGAGACTTAAGTCCCTCTCTTGATAAATGAAGATCTTAATTGATGTTACAAGTTTAACTAATTAGGGAATTTGAGACTAAGCCCTTAAATCTATCAGGGCTTAATTTGTACCCCTCTCCTGGGTATTTTATGTTGCCTATTTTAATCACTATCAAATGTGGTGACTATCATCACCTTTAAGTTCCTGTTTTACCACTTACAAACCTACAAATTTGCCTTAGGACACTAGCAGTTGATAAAATACGTAGAAGTTTTGCTTTTCTATATATCTTTAACTACTTTCTTGGAAAGAAAGAAACTGCCCATGAATGGAATTACCAGACACTAGTCTCAAATGAGAAATTATTTTCATTAACAACTTTGAAAATACAAGTAACACCTAGTGTTGTAAGTCCTAGTGTTGTTTCCTAAGAAAGTCTGTGGAAAAGACCCATAAGTAAATGAAAGTATACAGACTTGGTATTTTTAAAACATGGATAAACATTTAGATATCTGAAATCAAAGTTCTTATTTTGAAATTCAGAGTAAACGTTTTAGGAGGTAATCAACCCCAAATTCTTAACAAAAGAAAAATCTCAGTCACAAAGGAGAATTAAGGAAAATACTTTTCCAAATTACTATTATTTCCAAGAGCTTTATTACAAGTTGATAAGCAGATGAAATTGAAACTGTTTTAAAATTGCTGTCAAAGCACATAATGCTATCATGTAGCATTATTCTAGTTTTCTTTAAATTGAGGAAGTTTAATTAATTTAATTCTTAAAATTCCAAAGTACTATTCTTATAGTTGAGAATGCCTGAACTAGGTTAAATAAGAAACACTGAAATTAATTAATAAAATTATCTTTACTTTGCATGGTGTTGTACAATTGATCTTGCTGCATTCCTTTTTCCCAATTAAGTTGTTCTTTCTCCTCATTCGGATAGTGAGACTCATAGCCATTTCCTTTTAAAGACTTATTTGAACTAAATTTTCACTATACCTGCAAAACTCCCAGAATAAATTGAATGTAATATCTGCACTTTTAGACAGATATCTCAATTAAATACATCTGTGCTGGATCAATTATATTACCTAATTTCTAGAAACAATAAATGGTCCACCAGTTTTCTTCATTAATTAAAACACTATCAGGTTTTCCAAATGCTCTGCTAATGTATTCTGCCTACAGCATATTTAAAAGTAGCTGTTGCTGATGGACCTTTGTGTATTAATTTGCTTACTAAGTTCACTGTCCCTTCCTGCAGATTTATTTATCATTTGAAGGACCACGTTTATTTAATTAGCTACTGGGAGGGCTATATAAATACAACCAAATCTTATAACTGTAATATTTCTTAATTTAAATGAAAGGTTGATGCTTCTTCTGTTTAATTTTTCTTGTGAAGCCAAATTGGACCTCACTTTAATAACTTCTTTAACATCACGCTATCTAGAAAATATTTTCCTTGTATAAATGTAGTGCAGATGTACTGCAGAACAGTAATTCTTGTAGATGTTAGCAAAGCACATTTAAATCATAGTTATGTTCTCATGACCTTTTGTATACAGTGGTGTAAGAGAGTTTTGCAGATTAACTATGCCGCACTCCTTGAAAACTGTCTTCTTTACAGAGCACCCTAAAACCCCTCAGTGATTTTGTTTAGTGATGTAATTCAATTTTTTTAGAAGGATCATTTTTATAAAAGCCATACTGCTAAGTATGGCATTTTAAATTATTTATAGAGAATTGCTGAGACAATATCTTGCTTGGTGAGCCACTGATTACACAGAATTATCCGCAGAAATTAAGTCTTCTGAGCTTGTTTTTTCACTTTTTCAACTCTATCTTCAGTACAATTTCATGGCAGAAGTAGCATTGCAAAAATATTTTTCATTGCCACACTCTTTCAAGTAGACAGGATTTTTTTCATTAATACCCCACATCTACAACTAATTAATAATTCAAATGTAGTCAATTGTGCAATATGTAAAATATCTGTTAGATGTTTCTGTAATATGTCACCACACATTTTTATGAAAAACTGCATAGAATTACAGAAATAATTACATACTAATTATTACATCAATATTGTAAATCTAAGAGTAAGCATTCACAGGAAAAAAAATGCAATCATTCTTACTCATTTTTAAAATATGCTTTAGTTCTCATTTTAATGTCTTGTTTCATGATAATCCTACAGATTTCAAACCAATGATGATCAACGAGCTATTCAATGGGAGCATCTTGCACATAGTTCTTCTGAAATCCCTCCCTATCTGTTGTCATGCCAACAGAATTTTTCTTTCTTGACAGGATGTTTTCCCTATTTTTTCATTTCCAGAAAAATAATTTCACAGCTTTATTGTTATAAGTACTGGAGGAAAAAAATGTCAGCAGTGAACAGTATAATTTTAACGAGTCATTAATGAATGAAGGAAGAAAAACATTGGATTTGAAGACCATAGTCACTTTCTACAATGAATTGTTTCTACATATATTTATATTTGCATGGGATGTTTGATCTACATGTATGAAAAAATGCAAAGTATTACATTCTCCATTTTGTAAATTTTGAAGGAAGTAATTATCATGCATTTATTTAATGAAATATAACTCTTGGAATGTACTTGTATGTAAAAGACATGATCTGATAATGTTATGTGAGTCAAGCTCAGGCGTTTTAGCCACAAATGGAAACTCGCTGAACTGAGTTACTAGCCACCTGACTTCAATTTAAATTCCCCTACAAACACAAATGATGTGGAATAGCATAATATTGCCTGGTCCAAGAGACATAGATGACACTAACAAATACAATTATTTTTATCTTAAAGAGCAACTGGATTAAAAAGTAGCTATGATTTAAAAAAAATAATAGCAATAACATAAATAAAAATCTCCATTTTTTTAGCATAACATGTCATAAGAAAATGCATAGCAAGGAGCAAAGACTACTTTTCAGGAATGGGAGAACAGAATTTTTTTTGCTCTACTGAGAAACTGAAGGGTAACTTGAGCTTTAACTGAAAAGAGAAATGAACCCCAAATAAAAGGAATGAGAGATAAAAATTTGTACTATCAAACAGCACAAATGCAATATAACGTGTAGGTGATCTAATTTATAAAGATAGCTTTAAATTCCTTTCAAGCATATGAAGTGTGAATTGGTGACCTGAATCTTAACATTTACTTTTTCTTCACCAACATTTTTACTTAAATTTTGTAGCTGTATCAGAAAATAAGGAAAAATTGTATCATGCCTTTTGTTGTTTTCCCCATAGTTCAATCTCTAAAATCAGCAGTTTCCTTATAAATGTCTAAATGTCATAACAAGATTACTAATAAGAAAAATTTTCAGGAAAAATGAATTATAGTGAAAAGTTTTTACATGGTAAACCAGATAATCATCATTTGTCTATAGTTAAATACAGAAAAGGTAAACAGTAATAAAGATTGAGACAGTAGAGATGAGCCTATTGAATTATACGAACTGGTAATTCCACATATATGCATTGCAGCAAATTCTATCTTCTTGCATCAAAATCTGCTCCAGTTTTTATTCTGCCAATGCATATGCACCACAGTAAATATGATTTCATTTTAAAAGATGCATCCTGAAAACATAATTTTTGTCTTAAATAATTAAGCTATGAAACCCCTTGCCTATTGCATTTCATTAGAGTAAATCTTTAAAATATATTCCCAATTCACAGGAGTGAGATGTGCTTGCAGATGGCCAAGTGAACATATTTGACACTGCCAACATTTACACAAGAAATAATGCCAAAACATAAGTTCCATAAAAGCTCAGCAAACTGTGGAATTGTTTGTATTCAGGTGATCATATAAAAAGCTTGAGGATTTCAGGTATTCAGAAATCTTAAATGAACTTTGAATATAAAACTTGTACAGAGAATTTAATTGTAAATAGTAATATTTTTCTGTATCAATCTCAGCCGTAGAATCATAGAGTGGCTTGGGTTGGAAGGGACCTCAAAGATAATTTAGTTCCAACTCTTCTGCTGCATGAGCAGAGTTGCCAACTACTACATTGGGCACTAGATCAGGTTATTCAAGACCCCATCCAACCTGACCTTGAATACCTCCAGGGATGGGACATCTACAGTGGGCAACCTGTTCCAGCACCTTACCCTCCTCTCAGTGAGGTACCTCTCCCCCTTATATCTAATCTAAATTGTCCTTCTTTTAGTATAAAAATATCCACATTTGTCCTACCACTATCTATCCATGTAAAAAGTTGATTTCCCTCCTGTTTATAATGAGCTCCCTTCAAATATTAGAAATTTATAGTCCAGTCTCCCTGGAGTGTTCTCTTCTCCAGGCTGAATAAATCCAGCTCTATTACCCTGTGTCTTTTCCCATTCAGTGGGTTTTAAAGTCAGGTGAATCTTTTTCTATCTTCCAAGTTGCACTTTTTCTAATCAGCAAGAGGTCACTACCTCAATGGAGTCATCCAAGACTCGGAGGAATAATATACATTAATTTACTGAGAGCTTTCCTAATAACTAATAATAACTACTTGGAAGTAAAATTGTCAAATTGGCTAATTACAATTGATTAACATTACAGGTAGGGCAAATTTCGGCAACATCCTTTTCGAGGAGTAAAAGAATAAAAGAAGATAAAAAGATAGAAAATGGGGAAAAAGTGACTGACAGATATATATATACAGCAAAACAGAGTGATTCATCACTTCTAGATCCACTGATGTCTTGGTGTTAGGTGTTGATCTTCAGTAGTGATGGGTCATTGAAAGCTGTATTGTTGAGCTGATGATGACTAACAATGACAGTACAAACTCTTAAATAGTTCTTTTAGAGCTATTTACAACAACCTTCTGTCTATGACCTTCTAATCAATTCCTTAACTGACAAATAGTGCATTCTTCAAACTAGTATCTCTCTAATATATACATAAGGATGTGATGTTGGACAATGTTAAATTCCTTGCAGAAGTTGGTAGAAGACATCAGTTGCCCTTACTCTGTTCATCAGTGCTGTCACTCCATCATAGAAGGCCACAAGATTGGTGTGGAATGAAATAAATGAAGACAAGAAAAATTGTATTTGTTTGTTAAAAGACACTGTTTCTAACAGAAGAACAAATTCAGACAAGTCTTGGACAAGTCCAAGACAGTCTTCATCTTTGTCTACAACTTCAACAGATGGATAAGTCCAAGAAATCTTTTGTCTGAAGACTTGCAAGCCAGGGGAAATGAGAGATAAGCAGCCCCCAGAGATAAGCAGCTGCTAGAAGGTCTATAAGCAGCCTTTTATGGGAATATCTCAAGGGAGATAACCACCCAGAGAACCTGCATGCCCACTGGTGTTGCACATGACTCTAACCTAAAGTGCCAAGTAATGCTGCCCTGCAGAAGAAGAGAGTAAGAAAAAGGCACCTACAGCAAGGGGAGGTATGCCCAATATTGGACTTCTGGTCGAGTGATACTTCACTGATGCCTGATTCTCCTGGGCTTGATACCTGAGACCTGCCTAATTCTCCTGGACCTGCTGTTGATTGCCTACTGCTTACCTGCTTACTGCCTAAGACCAGCCATGCTGTCATCTCCCTCTGTGCCCTTACTTCTGCATCAGCCTTGGACCATTGTAATGGTGCACTATGGGACAATGCTGGATCTTTAGTAGTGGCTATCCCCACTTTACTCACTTCTTGCTCTTTTCTTATCTTTCCTATCGCCCACCCTCCTGTACTCATCACCCTAGATTGTAACAATCACCATCCTTTCCCTTCCCCATCACTTAAATAGTTAATAAACTCGCAGAACAAGACATCTGTCTCTTATTTCATTGATATTCTGCTTCCTCTTTTATCGCTTAGGAAGTATTCAATAGGCTCTTAGGAAGTATCCAGTACTGGGTGGTTTCATAGAGTCACATAATCATCATAGAATGACTTAGATTAGAAGGGACCATCAAGATTATTTGGTGTCAAGCCCCTGCCTTGGGCAGAGTTGCCACCCACTAGATTAGACTACCAGGGACCTGTCTAACCTGCCCTTTAGAAACACAGAAATATAGAAACACTAGGTTGGAAAGGACCTACAAGATCATCTAGCCCAACCATATTACTATCACCATCCCTACCCACTAAGCTATTAAATCATATCTCTTAGCACCTCATCTAGATGCTTCTTCAACATCTCTACAGATGGTGACTCCACCACTTCCCTAGGCAGGCTGTTCCAGTGTCTGACCACTCTTTCAGAGAAAAAGTTTTTCCTCATATCCAATCTAAATTGTTGTTATTATTATTATTATGTATATTATTATCTATATAATAATTTTCCAGTTTATCACCATGATGAGGGATGTGCTTATGAACCTGGGATCCTGAAAGCACTCATGTCACACTAGCTCAGATGTAGCCATAGTAAACTCTCTTTCAAGCTCTGCTCTTATTATTTACTATTTTCCTGGTAGGGAAATTTAGATGCTTGTTTACATTCATTCCTGTGCTTCAAATAACAAGGAAATTCTCTTTCTTTTCCAAGGTTTCAGCTTATAAAAACCTCCATTCAAAATAATTTTGTAATTAATGAGTTTCAGACTACAAGATCCTGTCATTTCATTTTAAATAAATAAATAATTCTGAATCTAAACTTGCATTCTGCATCAGAATGTTGTGAAATCTTTGAGTAACTAACAATCTGCTATGATTATGTTGACTTTATACATTTTAATTTCCATTCTATAAGGTAATGCACTTGTTAAGGTCTACAAGTAGAGTTATTCTTTTTCTGTTTTTCAAGAAACATGTGGAACATTTGTATAAGTAAACTGAGTTGTGAGTAGTTCTAACATGAGTGCAATCATTAACAAAAGCACAAAAAAGGGAGCAGCCTTCCAAGGACTCAGTGGAGAAGAAATATAATTAAACGGTGTCCCAGACTGCAATATATTTAAAGTACATGTCACGTAATCTGTTCTGGGGACTTTTGTTAGGAAGCTAACATCATAAAGCTGAGAAAGGTTTGCTGATAAAAATGAAAATTCAAATTTGGAATAGTTACACAGAAAAATGCCTGAGCTAGGCTGTTCATTCTAATGATATAGTTGCTAGTCGTGTAGAGGTACAGAAAGGCAAAATAAAAAGATCTCTAATGCAAAAAGTCCTTAAAAATATCCTTAACATCACAGTATTTGGATGTTTATGGTCTTCAGTAGTATGGCACCTTAGCAGAGAGTAGAAACTAGGAATGTGTCCAATAGAAAAAGAATCAAGAGAAGTATTTGGTGAATAGGTGCACTTTACAATGTTGTTACAAGACAGAAATAGCTGTTTGATATTATTTGTAGCTCCATTTAAGCAGTCTTGACTAGTGTAGGTCATAGAAAATAGAAATGAGAAAAGCAGAAGTGGATAACATACTGCATTTTATTAAGAAATGTGTGGAGAGAACTTAAATATATTATTGTCATGCTTTGAAGAACACATAATTAGTTTATGTGTTTATTTCCTTTCTGTTTCTCCTTCTCTCCCTTCAGTCAAGCATTTTCTTGTTAAGTCTTTTTGTTCAAGTTCTTCAAATGGCCAAATGTGGATCACACACTTAAAATGGTATTTATTAATGAATAGAAGTGAAATCCTCAGTTTGTCTTCAAGCAAAGACTGCCATTAATGCTGTTCAAGTAAAAATAATTTTCATGAAGGCAACAGACTTGACAGTCACTATAGGCTATAGGATCTACTAAGTAGATATCTTAATAGGCACTGGAATTTTTGTATTCCAATGAATGTAACAATTCACACACTTTAGATTCAACTCTTAAAAGAGAGGTGGCATTCACCTATTTACTATCTAAAAATATACAGTCATGAAGAGAAGATCCAAAAAAGAAAAATGGTCAAATCAACAACAACAAAAAATGAGAGTTGGTAGTACAGCCAAATACCATTTCAATTTTTTTGTCAGGTCAAAATGTAACCTTCTCCTTCTGAGACTTTGGCATTAGAGTAGCCAAATTTGAGTAGCTTCTTTTAGCAAAAATAAATAAATGAAAATCTTAATCTAATATGTGACAGTTCAGAACTGTGACAGAAAAAATAATAACATATGTGTAACTCAGTATATTAGAAAATCCAAGTACATTGAGACAGACTATAAGTAGACTTTATCAGTAAGACTGGTAAAGTTGTGGAGAAAATGAAGATATAGGAAAAAAAAAAAAAAAAGAAACCCTGAAAATAACAGGAAGATAGTAATCAGACACGAGTAGATCAAGATTGAATATTGTTTTATATGGCAGCATTGATTTTTTTTTTATTATTTCTTCTTCCATAGTTGAATTTTCAATAGAAATTTACAGGTAAAAAAATCTGGCTAAAGCTGGTACATATGTAAAATTGTAACTACATTTTTTTACTTTTCTTTCCCTGTCTGGTACCCTAGAATCTGGATTGTTGTTGTATTTGATGGACAAAATAAAATGAATGAACAGCACTATTTTGAGAAAGCTTTAATCTTTTCAATTTCTTTTTTCCAGGCAAGCAGATGCTCCAACAGCATAATTTGTTATGATTTGTTGTAGTATAAAAAAGAGCATTAACTGATGAGATATTAAAACAAAGAATATCAATTTTTTTTTTTTTTTTTTTTTTTAGAAAAAGAAATAAGATCCTGTTAACAATGAAGCTGATAATCTCCACAGTCATTAAGGATATTGATAGCTACATTTTTACCACACTGTATAGTTAGTAGCTGCTATATATTACTATTACCTTATGTCAAACAGTCAAATTACCCTTCAGCTTTCTAAAAAATAGTAGCTTTTTTATAGTTTGCATGTACACATGATACAATTTCACATGTCTACATACTGTAGGAATCTTCACAACAGAGACCATTAAAAATTCATGCTTTCTATATTGTACTGGGTGCAGGTGCTCAATTGTTGGCCATGGGGAGAGTACAGGGCTTTGTGAAGAAGACCAGCGCTGCTCCATGTCTGACACGATTCCAGTCATCTCCAATGGCTGCACTACAGAGCACAGAAAATGTCTTTAAGAAAGGTCAGAACACTTCCATAGCAGTGAAAGGAGTGAGAGAAAAAAACTGAGGACCAAGTTCATAGAAGAGGTAGGCAGCAGTGGGGCAGAAATTCCCCTGCAGCCCATGGAAAGACTGCAGTGGAGCAGGGGGAAAGTGTGAGGCAGAAGAAGTGGTTATTGTGCATTGACCACAAACCTTTTTGTTACTATGCCATTCTGCATGGAGGAGGAAGTAGAGGAGTTGGGAATGGCATAGGTTCATAGGTTCATAGGTACACTAGGTTGGAAAGGACCTATAAGATCATCTAGTCCAACCATCCTCCTAACATCATCCCTACCTACTGAACTACTAAATCAAATCCCTTAGCACCTCATCTAAATGCTTCTTGAACAGCACTAGGGATGGTGCCTCAACCACCTCCCTAGGCAGGCCATTCCAGTGCCTGACCACTCTTTCAGAAAAAAAATGTTTCCTCAGGTCTAATCTAAATCTTTCCTGGCGCAACTTGTGGCCATAACTTGTGGCATAGTGAAGTCGAGCCTGGAAAGGGAGGAGTAACTATAGGAAGTGTTTTAATTTTTTTCTTTAGTTTTCATCATTCTACTCTCTTTATAACTGACAATTAACTAAATTAATTTTCCCCAGTCTGAGCTTGTTTTGCTATGATGGAAGCTGTTAAATGATCTCCTTTTTCTTATCTTGATCTGTGATCAACTTTCTTGCTACTGTTCATCATCCTGGGTGAGTAAGGGACTGGATGTTGAAAAAATCAACCCTCCATGATATTATAGGAGCCTGTTGCTTGACTTTGTTTGAGGCATCTTACATTAGAGAAGACTGGACATAAGTACACTTTGCTCTTCCTTCACGGACAGTACTATGTTAAGAAATTAGATCATGTTCCTAAGGAGCACTTTGGTCACTACAAGCAAGTGTACTGCTACTGTTTTGGGGCAAAGCAGATGGAAAGATGCACAGAGATGTCATGGTTTTATGATTTTTGTTATATTATTGATATTCCACATCATAATATCATATACTCTATTGGGAATTAAAGAGTTAATGCTCCAGATGTGTGGATCATCAATAATTACAGATTTGCCTGTCTCAGTAGAGAAGAAGATCTACATTCCCCAGAGGACTCTGTGATGCTTTGCATTTTTACATGTTTCCACTCAAAGGGAATGATCTTTATTGATGATATGGGCAAGGGGACTGAACGCACCCTCAGTAAGTTTTCTACATATTTTAGAATTTTATTTTTACATATTTATTTTACTAAGTATTTTAGAAAAGCAATCACATAAACCAGCAGAAGAGCTCAAAATTAGAGTTGTAGAGAGTTTAGATCCTATTTTACAGCTCACAGCATACAAGAACTCTATATCCTTGTATACCTCTAGCCACAGATACTGATCCAAATGAACCCTGACACTATATAAACAAAGTCTCATATTAATATGGTCTCTGAGGCCAAGAAAACCAATGAGAAATTTATGTCTATGCATTTGAACAACTTAAATAGCTCACTGATCTCCATCAAAAATAATTAATATGTATCTATTGATTTCTGAGGGAGTTCAGGCACTGCTCGATGTCTGGACAGCACCATCTGAATTCACAATATAATCTACTTAGAAGGATCAATCTCTTCATTCAATATAGGTTTCTGGAGCAGCTTGAGATGCCCTAGTAGAGGTCTGAGACAATCATTTGGAGATACACTAAAGGAGACTTGTGCTCTTGTACTCTTGCGCAATGTTGAGACAGAGTACTGCAGAAAACCTCAACTAGCTCTCAAATTTCATGTTTAGGCAACTTAATCCCTATCCAAGAATACAATTACTGGACAAAGTGTACAGACTACTAGATTGTTTCACATGTGAAACATTTTAATTGAATTCAGCACTTCAGGAAAAGGAAACCAAAGAAAAAAGTTGTTCTTCTAAGACAAAGGAAAAATAAGAGAATGAGTCAATATTTTCTGCAGATCCTAGACACATTGAACAAGGATTTACGTTTATGTAGAAAAATTAGAAGAAGGCACTGGAGAAATATGAAGAACCCTCTGTATAGAATGGATATGTTGAGCAAGGTTGAATGGACAAGGTCGCAATAACAGGAGCCAAGAGGTGACAGAAACAAACGCAAAAATGACAAAGAAGCAGGGAAAGTAGAAAAATAAAACCTAAGAACAAAGTAAGTAAAACAAGACAGAAAACAGAGAAAGGTAAAAAGAAACAACAGGACTGTGGAATAAACTCTAATAATAATAATAATAATAGCAATAACAACAATTATAATAAACAATAACATTCACCAACAAAATAGTGTAATTGTGACAAATTTTGTTATTTTTGCTCCTTTTCATTGTTACTGTAGATAACAAGTATTAAAAAGATGTAAAGTACTTCTTTCCAGTTGTGATGTAACTAAAACTGAAATCAAGACAACTGTTATATGTATATAGTATATGTAATTTCTTTCTCTAATATTGTCATTCTTATTCTAAAGTTATATAGGAGCCCTTTATTTTGCAAAATAAATATTATGGATCACATTCCTGTGATGACTACTTTGTAAGAACGAAAGCTCATCAGATTTAGCAACTCAAGAATAATAATAAAGTGCAAGTAAAAATAAAAATAAATAAAAATAAAAGTAAATACAGGATAGGAGAAACATTATAATAAGTATAATACAAAACATAATAAGTAAAATACAAAGGACATTATATTAGCATGTATAGTATAGCACGAGTGTGTAACAGGCTACCAGTCAATTGTCAAAAACTACTGATATGAAGAGAAATGTGATAGGACTATTTGCTCTGCTATCTCCAAGTCTCTACACAGTTTGATTTGGAGAAATGGAACAGCAGTATCTAAAGGATGACAAAAGCACTTGCTATCTTCTTCTTTATATTCTTTTTCTTCTTTTTCATCACTGCTTTGATAATGATTATATAAGAGACTATATTAGAGACTATATAAGAGAATAACATTTTATGTTGACAAATACAGGAAATAAGAGATGTGATTTTCAAGTGTGCGTGTTCATACAGAAAATGGAAAAAAAATCAAAGGATTTGCATGTTGCATTTACTAGTATAAAATTAGATAGCCTGTTTGTTTTCAGGGTATAGAAACACAGATTATAACAATTTAGAATTTTTTTACATTCTAGATTATGTGTGCTGTTAATCCATAAATGCTGATTAGCTAACAGAATATCATGAAAAATTCTACATCACTACCAGAATACCATGAACTAGTTGACAGCTTAATGGAAAACAAAAAACAAACAAACAAACAAAAGAAAACACTATTTCAAACAATTAAAACCAAATATAGTTGCCTGTTTTATGTATGTGTGTGTGTGCTTCTGTGTGCACGTAGCTGAAAGCAGGAGGGTGAGGAAGATCAGAACGACCAGATTGGCTTTATAAGTTGTGTTCCTGCTGGGACTGAGGACATTTTTCTTGGCATGTTTCAACATTCTCACAGATATTGTTTGTACACTATAAATCTATGTCAGAAGAAAAGCAGGATTTCCTAGAGGAAAACAACAAACCTGCTTTACATATGGCTTTATTTCCCTGACAAAATAAATATATACATAAATATTCTGTTGGAAACTATCTTGTAGATCTCTATGTTTTAAATACTGTAATGTGCAACAAACTTTTTATCATAAATAGTTGATATCGGTGGAGATGAAAACGCTAGTTTCTAATCTGTATGCTTATTTAAAACAGAATTGCAAATACAGGGAAGACAACTTTTCAGTCACAAAAGCATCACTACCTTAAAGAATATGTAACTAGATTTAGTTATCTGAATGGTCAGTGAATTGATTTCTGCTAAATAACTAAGTATCTTAAATGAATACTTTCTTGTCTTGATATTCTTTTTTATATTGTAATACAGTTTAGTACTTGTATGTTTATTCCAAAAACAAACTTTGAAAAATAGGAAGCAGTGGGGGAAAACTTCAGATTTCTTCTGTCAGTTTGAAGGAGGGCCCCTCTAGAAAGGTAGTGTGCCAGAAAGCCCAGCTAAAGTGGCTTTACACCAATGCATGCAGCATGGGAATTAAGCAGAAGGAGTTGAAAACCATGATGTGCTTGGAAAATTATGAACTTATTGCTGTCATGGAAACACCATGGGACAAATCTCATGACTGGCATACTGTGTGATTGAGGGCTACAGGCTCTTCAGAAGGCATAGGCAGGGTAAGAGGGGAGGGGGAGTTGCCCTCTGTGTTAGGAAATAAATTGTGAAGAGCTGCGTCAGATTAAGAACCACGACCAGATTGAGAGCTTATAGGTTAAAATCAGAGATCAGTCCAGTAAAGGATATCCAGAGGTTGGGGTCTACTAGAGGCCATCTGATCAGGAGGAGCCTGCTGATGCAGCCTTCTTGCTTCAACTCCAGGAGGTGATGCACTCGTGGGCTCTTGTCCTAATGGGGGATTTTGATCACCCAGATATCTGCTGGAATAGTTCTTTAATGACACCCTTCTGTGAGTGCAAGAGATCCTCATCCCCCAGCAGAAGAAATCAAGCAGAGGAGGTGGGCTACTGACTTGGATAGGCAAGGACCTGCACCTTAAACTGAGCGAAAAGGGAGAGATGTACAGGAAGTAAAAGCAGGGTTGTGTAGCCTGGAAAGAATACAGGGATGTTGTCCGCATGTGCAGAGATGAGATCAGAAAAGCCAAGGCACAGATGGAGCTGAATTTGGCAAGGGTTGTAAAAATAACAAGAAGGGGTACTACAAGTACACAGGCAGGAAGAGACAGACCAAGAAGAGATCTCTTCATGCCCAGAACAAGACAAACATGCTCTGTAAGTACAAGTTGTCTATGTATCTTCTTCTTGGATTAATTCAATAAAAATTAATTCTAAAAAAAATCTAGTCATTTATCTTTAAATTTTCAAAAAGAGAAAATAGATATAAGTTTTTTTATGTAAAAAGTGAATCAAGACCAACAATGCTAACATGGAAAAATGAAATTTTAGAAAATTTTAGAGAAAAGCAGGTTATGTTAAATTCAGTAATCTTTTCCTTTCTTCCTTTCCTTTCCTCCTTTCCTTTCCTCCTTTCCTTTCCTCCTTTCCTTTCCTCCTTTCCTTTCCTCCTTTCCTTTCCTCCTTTCCCTTCCTCCCTTCCTCCCTTCCTCCCTTCCTCCCTTCCTTCCTTCAGAAATGCCAGAGTATTATTACTTTCCAAATTGTAATGTCTTTTACCTTTCAATATATTGCTTAAATAATCATTTCCTTTCCTCCCTTCCTCCCTTCCTCCCTTCCTCCCTTCCTCCCTTCCTCCCTTCCTCCCTTCCTTCCTTCAGAAATGCCAGAGTATTATTACTTTCCAAATTGTAATGTCTTTTACCTTTCAATATATTGCTTAAATAATCATATGGAACCAGATTCTATTTGTATTTAATTTAATCACAAAGCACCCATGGATTTCAAAGTAAACTGAATTAAACCTGCTATACATTATTTACATTTAAAAACAGAGCAAAATGTTTGGAGAAGCATTTTTTAGTGCATTCTTTGCATATTTTCAAGTAAGTATATTAATTATCTTGATTATTTCCACAGGGAATAATTATGCACATCTCTGAAGATCTTAACAGGGTAAATATTAGAAAGAAGAAATATAGAAACAGATTACAATAACAAAATATGTTTGGGCAATCTGGGCAATTAGTGTACATGCTACTATTGGAATTCTGCCTATTGCTGGAGTTCTATATCTGCTACTTTAAAATCACTTTTGACTTTGAGTTTCCTAGAAAACACTACTTTATAACATACAAGGAGGATAATAAATTAAATTCTGCACTGTAAGATTTACGGTATTTTCCCAGGAAAATCATAGACTTCAAAACATATATTACATAAATATTAGTTATTAGCATTTATCTGTAAATCAACAGTTTGATATCCAGCAAGAATCAATTTTCCAAGTTAAAGACAAAAACCTGTCCCATAGTCCTGAATGAAACTGTTATATAATATATAAAATGCACAGAAAACATGCAATTCAGATTTGGTTCACAGAAATATCGATGGCCAAACTCAGAAGGCACAGGGTATATATATCAGTTGCAGAATGGAGCTATAGAATTTCATGAACTGAACTATTTTTTCAGTGTAAACTGAATCCTTCTGTGACTGTACTGAAACATGTATATGCTTAGGTGTGTTGATCTGATATTGGATCTGAGGGTTTTTCCAAGAATGGGGAACTCTTAGAGACATTGCATCGTAATTAAAATTTGAATCTAAAATTAATAATCTGCTACAGAGCTACTCAGCTGAGATGCTTAGGAAAAGAAACAGTCACTTCAAAAGGATGATTTGTGTTAATTTTTGAGTGTGTTGATTTTTGAGTCAGAATCTAAAATAGATCAGAAGTATCATCTTGTGTAACTTTTTCTTAGTTACTGTTATAAGTGGAATCTAAGGAGATCAGTTGAGAAGTAGATCATATAAATTTTGGATTTGTTTCAGTTCTTCTCTGTATTGCAGAGCTATCATCATGTGGATCCAGTACAGATCATATGGAAAATCTGATATGGTGGTAAACTTTGCACCGCTGTATTCATCAAATACCTAATCATATAAAGTGTTAATCCATCTATTTTAGAGAAAATATTAGAAAAACACGTAATTCATAAATAATAAATAAACTAGAATGTATGTATATATCTGTATGTATATCATTGAATCATAGGAACTTTTCAGTTGCAAAAGATCTCTAAGGTTATAAAGTCCAGCTGTTGATGTATATGTACTGTACATGCATAAAATAATTTGGATATATAACAGACATAAGTATGTGCATACTTACATATATATATGCATATTTACATATTAGGAAAACATATTAGGAAAATATTTTTTCTAAAACTATTTCACATACATGGTAAATAAGGAGTATTAGTGCTGGATGAGAAATTGCAATGTTCATGTGGGATTGTTCACGTTAATAGCCTCAGGCACACATGAAAATATCTAGCAAAAATGGATATTAAAGATGAGGTAAAATTTGTTTAAACCTCTGCCACTGAAATACAAGTTAGTCTGCTTTAGTGTTTGCTGCAGCCCAAGTTCTCTTTCATAAGCAGTTTCTGTATCTTGGTGGATATACAGTAACTTGTTAACCTAGTAATTTATGCAAATTCCTGAATTAAATGTTCAGAACACTTAAATGGTACTCAGGTCTTAAATGCTAAGAAATATTATTTATCATCTTTACCTCATCTTTTTTATAATCATAATATTCAGCATTGTATATGGCTACACTGACTGATATCCATCCTTCTCATAGACAGTGTTAGTTTCCGTGTTTAATTAGTTCTAGAGGAAACAATCATCTTAAATTGTATTACAGTTAATCAGAGAACATTTAAATCCAAAATGATGTTTGAATGCTTTACAAAGCATTATATAATACTGTCACATCACACCAAATACCTAGCTAATTCTTAAGAACCAGAAGGCTTTACTATGAAATATATAAGTCTAAAGAATTTTCCTGTTGGCTACACAATGATATAGTGTCCAATGGCTTCAGCAGACCACTCTGCAGTTGTAAATGGTTTCTCTAGAGAAAGCTGGTTGCAGGATTAGTATACTATTTTGAGAAATGTTTGATTTAGGACATGAAAAGAAAAGAAGATTTAAGAAGTGGAAAAAAACAAACAAAAAGAACAACAACACTGGATAAAAGCAAGGGCATGAAAGTATTGCTCTGTTACATGGAATGTGTTTTGAGGAAAGCTTATCAAAGAATGTTTTGGTTGTTTTTTTAGCTGAAGTATTTTTGTATCAGTGAGAAGTGTTTCACAGGGATTATTTGATGGTATTTCTACTGCATTTCTCAGACTAGTGGCTTGTCTTTAGGAATAGACAAAAAGTCAAGGAACCTGTGTGAGAAGAAAGAAAGAGAGAGTGAGAGATAATAAAAAAATGGTGGACGTCCCACCTGCAGGGGCATTCAACACAGCCTGATCTAGTGGTTGGGAACCCTTTTAATGGGTAAGAGCTTTGGGATTAGATATTATTTAAGGCATGTTCCAAACTAAGATATTCTATGATTCTGTGATTCTGTATTACATCATTTCCATTAGCCTCAACTTGTTTTATTCGTCAGTATGGAGACACTGTATTACATAATGAAGCAGTCTATTCTTGAAATGAATTAAAATTTGCAAAAAAGGATTATATACAGGACAGATTAAATTACATGTTTTGGGAAACTACAGAGTATTATGTTGAATGAGCAAATCTTGTGGTTTGAGAAAGATTTTATTTACTCTTTTGTTCCTACCAAATTTTTATATGCATGAAAATTATGGAGTAAATTATTTTTTTCATCTGTAGCACTAACAGTATATTATGTTTTCCTAAGTGCCAGCATTATATATTAAAACTAGGTAATTTTTAGCCAATTTCACATATTTCATTAATCATATTCTTTTCTTTCCCTCATGAGCAGTGCCAGTGAATGCCAGAGGAATGAAGCTGGGCCTTTTTTGGGACTAAATTACCACATTAATAGTCTCTATTAGAAAATATAAGTTTCTATGGTTTTAGGCTGATCTCAGGTAACTTCTAAGTGAAAAGTTCATATCCTCTTATTGATTATCTAAAATTAGTTTTTATTTGATACTTACTTTAAAGCTAAAAACATCTGTAATAGACTAATGAAGGGCCATCTACCTGGTACATGGGAAAGCAATCAATACTTCAGTGTTCAGTGACATATAATTAATAGCTATTTCTATACCATTTAGTTCGCTGTTTTCCAGTAAACCATTTGGTTTATCTAGCATCTCCTCAAAGAGAAATCACTTCCCATTCCTGACTGACTATGAAAGCTATACAAAATGGAAGCAGCACTCATTCACAAGCCACATACACCAAATATCACGGATCTAGTACATTATCAACTGTTGTGAACCACAACATCACTGAATTCTGTGAAAAATATTTTTTATTGCTTCTTTTTTCTTTCTCTCCCATCCACTCTGTCTTAACAGTGTATTTAAACTACTAGGGCATAAACTATATTTATTTTTATGCTGTATATTTTTGGTGAAGGACTTTAATGTCTGTATAGTAGATGATTTGGGATAATTTTTGTGAAGGCTTTCAAGAAAGCTGTGAAACAAATGAAAGTTAGTAAAATAGTCCTCATGAACGTCTAAGAGGAATAACGGTGTAGTAGCTAGCTTAAATTACTATATCATTTACAAATTATTTTGTTGACTTTAGCCCTGATTCTTCTGTCCTTTAACTATTCTACACATATATCTGAAGTTTGTATTATTTATTATGTGCTTCATTACTAATAGTCTGTAATGTTATTCCCAAAAGCACAAACCATTGTTCCCACCACAGTAAGTCACATAAACTTTTCTTCACTTTTTTTTTCTTCGTTATAATGGTATTTACTTCTAAATAATTCATATTTCAAGACCCAAGTTAAAATAAATAAATAAATAACAAAATTCCTCTAAGGTTATACTGAAAGGGATACACAAGATTATGTTAAGACAGAAAATATAAAGAGCAGTTTCAACATAGACTGAAGGAATAAAATTTTATGTCCTTCTTTTCCCCAGTTGGAATCTTTAATATTAATTCTCTCTACATGGAATTTAAAAAGAGATATCAGAATATGCAGATACCAAATCAGTTTAAAGAAGGAAATGTGTGATTCTGTAGATATAAAACCAATTGCACATGATTAAAAACAAAAACAAGTGGTTCCAGTTCATCTCACACTATTAAGTAAGCAAGTAATTTCTGCCCAGAGTCAGAGTTAACTTATTTCTTCCAAGACAGGGTAAGATGCGTTATGTGTAAACTGAATGTTAAATGATTTAACATTCACTCAGAATTCTCTGACCAGAATTTCACCTGTCATAGATTGCTGAAACTTGAAATAAAATTACTGAAATTAACTGAGCCACAGAAGAACCCAATAATAAACTTTGTAGCATCTAACCATATAATAGATGTATTACAGTATCAGCATATGCATAACATGAATATTTAATTTTTAAAAATATATACATGTTTATGTCTTAGAGATCACCTTAATACATATTCAAACTCTTCACTAACACAAGCTGTGGTGTAAAGTAAGACTGCCATTAAAGTATTAGGCGACCACATTGCTGATATGTAGAAGTAATTGGTATATGGTTATGCGCTCTTCCTTTCTCATTTCTCTTTTATTTATTTATTTTTTTTTCTTTTTTCTTTTTTTCTAGACAGCTAATAGACAATAATAAAACTTATTAATCCAGGTCTCCTGCATTTCATTAGTTGTCAATAGTCAACTAACTGGAGGAAGAGAGGAGCACTGTGAGATATAAGTTATTTATGTACTAGGAACATTATATACATTTTAAGAACAAATAATCCCTGAATATAACATAAAACTCAAAGTTAATGACAGGCCTGTGTTGACTGACTATCTCTCTGTTCTCCATATTTAAGAATTTTTCCAGCTTGGACAGTGCAGTAATGAGCTTTATACTTGTAAATGAGGTTTTCAGATAGTCAAAGAGAAGATGCTGATCTTGGTCACTTCCAACTATCCCTCAGTTGTTGAGAGATTTTAGTTTTGTCCCATATTATAGCTTCTAGGACCTGCAATGCAAGTCCTTGTGATACCCAGGAGCACAAGAATAATTATAAAAAGTTAAAAAAAAATACTTTTATCACAGTGAATCAGAATGAATGTGATCAAGGTACATTCTGGGATACAGTCTCAAAAGTAAGTGGTCCAAGCTAACTACAGTAATCATAGAGAAATGGGCAAGTTGAGAGAAGAGCAACCTGAAAATTTCATTCTTTAGTCATACTCTCTATCATAACTTTGACTTGATTTTCATACTGTCCTTCACTCAGTGAAGTAAAGGTGACTTTCTGCAGGAACCCCAATGTAATTTCCCTGTAAGAGACACATGCAGAATTTTAGAATTGTCTTGTTTATTAACAATTTTGGCTTTTAAAGATTGACAACTGCAAAAATGCAGTTCAACACTTAACACATTTTTGTGCAGACTATTAATGCTATTAATCAGAGCCTGAACAATATATATATATACATATATATATATGTAATAAATTTTACGTGTCTGAAAATACTTATATGTTGAATTCCCTCTTTTCTTCTGAGTTCATGAATTGCAGTGATTGTTGCAGTGATTCTTTGTGTGACACAGAGAATTCATTTTAAATTCACAGTACAGTTGCCATTGCATATAGCTATACTAACTCAACAATTAAGACAAAAATCAAATACGATTCTGAATTGCTTTGATGTAAGTTCAAAGATGAGACAATCTTGTTATCTGAGGTGTCCAGAAGTCACAGAAGTTGCAGAGATCAATGATATAACAGCATTAATTTGTCATTTTCATCATGAGTTTGTATTCCTCACCTGTGCAATCTAAATATTTAAACAATAAATACTGCTGTTGTTGAAAAGTTATTTTAGCAGTACCAACATTTCATGTCTCAGGTTACCACACACAAGACTCAGTAACACCTGTATTCTCTTGTCTTGTTTACTTCATAATAAAGAAAACGTATCTCAAGGAATTATTGTCTTAGTTCAACTTTTGTTTATGACCTTGATTTATATCAGTATTGTTTTCTGAAGTTAGAGATGATCACATTAATTCAGGTGTTGTAGTTGTCAACGGTTTATAAGCTGGTTTGGTGCATTTCCATGACTAATAGGGCGAGGGACCCACAGACCCACACCCTGGGAAAGGGGAAGGGGGAAAAAGGAGAGGTCAGGGAGATGGGCCTAAAAACAAAACACTGGCAATGATGAGGAGAAATAATTTACAAAATAAATAACAATACAAAATAACATAATATAATACAATATATGAAATTGAAGCTAATAAATCAAATAAAGTGAGAGAGAATGTCCGAAACCAAAGGTCTCATGCTAAAGCTGAAAGTGAGATGACTAGGAACCTCCAACTGCTGAGATGAACAGCAAAAAGAGGAAGTTTTGGGACTCATGTGCAGTTTTATTTTTCCCTCTGGGTTGAGAATGGGAGCGCAAAGTTCTCTGGGGTATGTAGTTCTCTTCTGAGAGCCAGGTACACAGAAATTCATCAGTCTATGGATTTGGAGCATTAACTCTTTAACTCCCAGTGCCTTACATGATGTTATGATATGGAATACCAATAACAAAAATCATAAAACCTTACAGTAGTGCTTTTACTGTCTATTCACATTCACAGACTTCCTCACTGAATGTATGCACAGTTCATCTCTTTGTTTTCAAATTTTCAAAATACTCATTCTCTTTAGATGGAATGTAACGTATTTGTAGATGGTCAAATAAAAGCATCTAGCAAGAAATGAATCAAGTGCCTTTACTAATAACAAGATATAGAATAACACAATCAAACAGGTTTCTGTGAATTTAATCTCTCTATTTTTTCTACTTGACATGGTGGAAACTCTTTCAGCACCAACAAAGAACAAAATCCTAAACATAACATCTTAAAGCAGCAATCATATGAATAAAACCATGACATATCCTTATTCAGAACAGGTCCATATGTAGATGTTATTACATGCACCTACTATTGTAGGTGGTGCTAAATAAGGTCTCTTTCCTGATTATAAACTCTAATAAATTTGGTTTTGTTAAAAACATCTGTGTTTCATTTCTTCCATTTATATAAATATTGAAGAATATGATATCTAGCTTGCTGTCTCAAGACAACATGAAAATATGTAGTGGTTATACTTGTAACCTTCTGCTTGTTTTCACTAATGATATAAAGCATGTTTTAAACATCAAATCAGAAGATTGTCTAATTAATCCTGATCTATATATATATATATATATATATATATATACCTTTAATAAAGTTGTAAAATCAATAAATGAAATCATATTAATTTCATATAATAAAAAACAGGGTAAATTTAAATTCCATGTTACTATGTGCTGGTAAGAATGTGAAGACAGATGGACATTTGATTTGACAAAGTCATTTATTAAACTGCTGTCATATCTTGTGAGGATGTCCATGGGGATAAGTTGTTCTCCACTTACATTTTTGTGTCACCATAAATTAAGCATGCTAATTGCTGCTGAATTATTAAAGATTAAATTGAAAGCTTCAGTCCTGACCTAATATAACATTCTTATTTGCATGAATTTAATATTTAGCTCCTTACTCTGCAAAAACTCATGAACATGTTTACCTTTCTGCATTGCAATAGTCCTTTATACTACACATACCTACCAGATATTCCCATTTAGGAATGGAACCTGAGAAAATATTAAATATAGATGTCCTGTATGAAGTCATACATTTTGAGAATCAAGTACTTGAGTATTTACAAAGTAGTAAACATACTGAATTATCTGGAAAAGTTTCATGTTAAAGTATTCACATATTCATAACTCTATTATGCCACTATCCAATAACATATTGTACAGTGTGAAGTAGCATAAAATGCTAGAGGTAAATATGAGATTTTAGTAGTCAATTTGTGGGCTGATTAGTAGCTTCTAGAATATGAGAATATTATAAATGATATTCCAAGAGAAAGCTAAATAATATTCCTAAGTATTCTGTTGTCAAAATCTCTAATTTTTATTCATGTTGACTTTTTCATAGAAATAAAAATGTTCTCTCCACCCTCAAATATCAAAGTGGGGAAAAAAATTCTTTCAAATTCCAGTTTTCATTTAATATATATTGATTTTCTATGGAAACATTACATACTTGTACATTTTAATAGCTTAATTAGCTACCTAATTAGCTCCAACACAAAACACTAACAATCTTCCTTTCTGGTCAAAATTTTTGAACAGGAAAGGTTTCACCTAAAAGTTAATCTATGTGATTTTTTTTTCCCATTTATTTCAGTAGGAGAAGGAATAGCTCCTCAGATTTCAGGTCTTCCAAAGTCAGATGAGAAAGTTCCTAAATTAAGGATGGGTGCATCACTCATGGCTCTTAGGTGCTATTTTAAACCTTCAGCATGAATGTAAATGAGAAAAAGTGTACCATTTTAGTATTTTGGAAATGACAAAATTTCAAGTAATTGCAATTTCTTCTGACTCTCTCCAGTGGGCAGTAGTCAGTGCTTTGTCTAGAGAGTCTTGATCATGACAGTACTAGGTGCCAGATTTACTTGTTAAACTCGTTCTCCAAGATAAAGATGACATTTGTTCCAGTGGTTTAGTATCACTGACTTAGCCTTCTGTAGAATGTCTTAGACTATGATTTACCTCAGTGTTTATTTTCGATTGTTTACTTCAGCCCAAATTGTATATTAGGTTTCAGCAGGAATCCCATTATAGAACTGCTGGATTTTGTACTGTGTTTTCTGAAATTCATGTTTACACATCACTTGGTATAGGGATTTGACCAAGATTTTAAAATCTTGTTGCATTTTATCAAAACTGTGAATCTTATTTCTCAATTTGACAATCAAAATTGCTGAGAGTTTCCTTAGTTGAAAGCCAGACCTTTGTTTCACTTCTGTGTTAAATCTGCTGTAACACATGGCTTACTTGATTTTCTTTGTATATTTGGATCTGCCCAGAGCTCCTGCTGAGATTCTGATATGAGTGCAAAGCAAAGACGACTCCTAAAAGAAATTAACAGCCCTCTTATTGCTAATTAAAAGCTCTTTGCTTTCTCTCCACATGGCCAGTGCAGCTGCTGCACATCCTCTTGGTGCTACAAAAACACATAAATTCAAAGACAATATTGTGAACAGCACCTGGCACTTGCTGCACCTGCCGTGATGAGACTATATTTCATTCTGTCAGTAAATTAAAATTCTCCAGGGCTGAAAAAGATGCTTTTTTCTCATTCAACCTCATCCATTGTCCCCAGTGGTAAAGAGACAGTAGTTCTGCTTCCATTTTCGATACTAAATATATCATATTGTTGTTTGCTTCAGTGGCGCAGACACCTGCCTCCTGCTGTAAATGTTGTGTTCCACTTTTGAAAGATTTCCCCAGGGCTCAACATTCAAGTATTGGCTTGTAACTATGGCTTAATATCATGTCAAAATCTCTTAAGGAAGATACAGCTTGTCAAGTCATCTCAGGATTGAACCTTCATCTAGTGAAATTCTGAAAATGTCCTTTGAGTGTTTGAAGCATGAGAAGACAAATAAAAGGCTAGCAAGTCATTTGTAAAGATAATAGCTAACAGCATGCATTTCCCCATTCCCTCTTTCCTTTCCATTAAATGTTGATAAAGAGAGAAGAGCAGACTGCAGGTCAGTGATCTTTGTTATTTATATCCAGGTCTAAGAAAGTCCCAAACTTCTGAGTTTTGGTCATGGCAGAGAAAGGAAGCAAAGTGAAAGAAATCCTCAATTAAAATGTGATAGTTTCAAGCACTGACAGATCGAACTCAGAGCATATTTCAAAAAAAAGAAGAACAAATCACAGGAAGAGTTTTGATATAATGATTTAACAAACAGAATTTGTTTGGATCCCTGTGTTATTTTATGTTACTGTATTTGTTCCAATACAAGAGGATTTTTTGGGAATAAATCCACATGTATTGATTTAAAATTGAAAAAACAATATAAATTATAATTCTGGCTTTCAGTATGTGATAAGTGAGAGTTTCACAGCATCTTTTCATAGAGTAACAGATGTGAAACATGAAAGTGTTCACAAAGAGTATATGTTCTTTTCTTGTTTTTATTTTTTTTCCCTTCCTATTTTCAGAAATATATCTTGAATGAAATATTAAGACTATTCATATATCTGTAAATCTTTCACAAATTTATATTAATATTTTCCACTGAAGGGCAAAAACAAAACAAAAAAAACCCAAGCAAATTGACAAACAAAATAAATCTCACAATTCCTTGCAATGAAACCTAGCAGAGACGAATGTAACAAGGCAAAGTTCTATATTTTAAGTATTTTCCTTGGATCTCCTGAACAAATAAGACATAAATCAATAGTAACAAAAGTACTTCAAATTGTTACTGCTCCTTTCATTTTACCAGCTGCTCATTTTCACTGAAGAGAGGTCACAGAAACCTTAGCTATGATCACACCTTTGGGCTTCCTTAGATAAGGATATATAAATATTAGAATCTACTCAGAGAATGGCCACAGAGATGGTGAAAGGATTAGAGTGTAAAACTTAAGAGGAGCAACTAGGAATACTTGGTTTGCTCAGGTTAGAGAAGATTCAGAAACAAACTTCTTACTGCCTACAACTTCCTGACAAGAACAAGAATAGACGGAGGTGCTAATCCCCTTTCTCTCATTGCCAGTGATAGGATATGAAAGAATGGTTAAAAGCTGAGTCAGGAGAAGTTCAAATTCGATATTCAAAAATAATTACTCACTGAATGTGTGGTCAAACTCTCGACAGTGTCCCTGGAGTGTGAAAAACAACTGTTTTTTGTCATGGCTCAAAGCTTGCTTTCTGAGGTACATTTTGCAATAGGACTCTAACTTAGCTAGGAGGAGTGGTGGGTGTCACGTGGCATCACTTTGTGGACAGTTTTACAGTCGAAAGCATTTCTTTGGAGCTGTTTGCCTTTCAAAGAGAGTGCTCGGGAGTGTTTACTGGTGAAAGATCTAGCCTTGGGAAGGGAGATTGGGGATTACACCATTGTATCCTGTGAAGACAAGATACAATTTGACATCTCCCTGCTCCCTCTTATCTGCTGGCAAGGCCTGGAAGATGGGAAGAAAGAAATTCTTGCTGAGATCCAAAAGCAGGGAGCTGTCACTCCAAAAAGAGCTGACTTGACCACTTTGGACTTACAAATAAGTTTGTACTATTGTTAAGAAGATTAGAAAGAAGAAGTTGTCACCAACCAAATAACGCAATCTACAATGGCCCAACGACCCATTGCTACTGGAGAGCAGTGTCTTAACTACGAGCTACATTGGAATCCTTGTGGTGACTTTCTCTCTTCTTTCTACCAAGACTTCTTGCTTTTATTTCCTATCTCTTTTTTATCACCAGTTTTCCCTTCCCCATCTCCCCTAAACACTAGAATTTGTAATAAACTGGTCAGGCTAACACTTGACCTGTTGTGTCTTAATGTCTGTGTCAGGTACACATGTACCAAAAGAACCTCCTTCCCCTCCTATTAGTTAGATTGAGACACAAAGGAACTAGTCATATTCATATTCATCTTGGTTATCATCATAACTCCTCCATTGATTTTCTGCCATACTGCTTTCCAGATGAGTGTCTCCCATGTACTGGTGTTCCTCCCCAAGTTAAGGACATTGCACTTTTCAGAGCTCTTGAGGTTCATGTCAATCCACTTATTCAGCTTGTCCTGATGCCTCTGAATTACCAACTCTCTAGCATAACAGCCATTCCTTGCAGTTTTCTGTCAAGTGTAAACCTACTAAGAATGCCCTCTGCCCCATTATCAAGAACATTAATAAAGACGTTAAATGGGACTTTGCACTATAGATCACCACACTATCAGCCTGGTTGTTTAGCCAGTTTTCAGTTCAACTCAGTGTCTCTCATCCAGACACATAACTAATAATAGAATAATAGAATCATAGAATAGAATATATAGAATCATAGCATCATAGCATCATGGAATCATAGAATGGCTTCAGTTGAAAAGGACCTGAAAAATCATTTAGTTTCAACACTCCTGCCATGGGTCTGGTCGCCAGCCACTAGATCAGGCTGCCCAGAGCCATATCCAGCCTTGACTTGGAAGCCTCCAAGGATGGGGCATCCACAACCTCTCTGGGCAACCTGTTCCAGTGCATCACGACCCTCTGAGTGAAAAACTTCCTCCTAACAGATAAACTAAATCTCCCCTGTCTTAGTTTAAAACCATTTCCCTTTGTCCTGTTGCTATCAACCAGTATAAACAGTCATTCCTCCTCCTGTTGATACATTCCCTTCAAGTACTGGAAGACCACAATACGGTCTCCCCAGAGCCTTCTCCTAGCTAAACAAGCCCAGTTCCTTCAACCTTTCTTCAAAGGAGAGATGTTCCAGCTCTCTGATCATCTCAGTCACCCTCCTCTGGGCCTGTTCCAAAAGCACTGTGTCTTGTGCTGGAGGCCCCAGGCCTGGACGCAGTACACCAGATGGGGCCTCACATGAGCCAAGTGTTGGTGGGACAATCACCTCCATCTCCCTGCTGGCCACCCCTTTTTTAAGTGCAGACCAGAATATAGTTGGCCTTCCAGGCTGCAAGTGCACACTGCTGGCTCATATTCAGCTTCTCGTCCACCAGGACCCCCCCCAAAATCCTTCTCCGCATGGCTGTGCTCCAGGACTTCTTCCCCTGTTCTGTATAAATACCTGGGATTGCCCTGGCCCAAGTACAGCACCTTACACTTGGGCTTGTTGAACCTCACCAAGGTTCACACAAAACCACTTCTCCAGACTGTTCAGGTCCCTCTGAATGGCTTCCTTTCCCTCCAGTGTATTGATTGCACCACTCAACTTGTCATCCAAAAACTTGTTGAGGGTGCACTCAATTCCACCATCTATATCATTGATTAAGATGTTGAAGAGCATCCTCTCCTATTTGGATGTGGTGAGGGACCATGTTAAAGGCTTTGAAGAATTCCAGGTAGATAACATTTGTTGCCCTTCCCCTGTCCACAGATAACATCATTCCATCATAGAAGGTCACTAGATTGGTCAAGCCAGATCTGCTCTGGGTGAAACCATCCTTACTGTCTTAATGTCACCTCTCCATCTTCTATGTGCCTTAACATGGCAAAGTATCTTCTCCATGATCTTCCCAGGCACAGAGGTGAGGCTAACTGGCCTGTATTTCCCCTTAATTTCAAGCTGACTATAGTTAGGAAATACCAACAGCATTTTTCAGCAGGATGGAGGTTGACCAGTTCTGTGTGGATCACTATTCAGAAGAAATTTAAATGCATCCTGAAGATTTGATTAGGTTACTTTTACAAAGTCCCTAAGAAACACTTTACATCTGCAAAATAAAATCTCTGTGATTTAATAGCTGTGGATAAAATATTAAGAACCCTCAGTTTAAGAAGTCTAATTTTTGTTAAAACTCGGTGAACACCAAAGACTTTCCATCCTGGCTCTATCACTGAAAATGCCCCAGTAATCAGGACATAATTGTTATTGCATGTAATGTTGTTAAACAAGTGCTTCTGAAAAATTAATTTCCTTCAATTTCTAGAGAAATGTAAATAAACTTAATTACATGTAGTAGCTGAGGAGATGATGGGATTTTTCCAATTAATGTTTTCCAGGAACTTACTCAGCTCCTACCTAAGACAACAGAAGATTTAAAAATGAATTTAATGAGTACTTGAAGGGAATTTTAAAAGAAAATCAGGACTTTCAGTCATAAATTTTACAGGAATTATTCATAAAATAGAATTATAGAATGGATTGTGTTGGAAGGAACCTAGAAGACCATTTAGTTCCAACCCTGCAGTAAGCAGGGTTGCCAACCACTAAATCAGACACTAGATCAGTTTGCCCAGGACCACATCCAACATGGCATTAAATGCTTTCAGGAACAGGGCATCTACAACTTTCCTGGGTAGCCTTTTCAAGCACCTTACCACTCTCTCAGTGAAAACTTCCCTCATACATCTAACCTAAATCTTCACTCCTGTAGTTTAAAAACATTTCCCCTATTACTATCCACCCTTGTAAAAAGTTGATTTACCCTATATTTAGAATCTCTCTTTAAATATTGGAAGGCTGCAATGAGGTCTTCCCCAGAACCTTCTCTTCTCCAGGCTGAACAAGTCCATCTCCCTCAACCTGTCTTCATAATAGAGGTGCTCCAGCTTGGAGCATCTGATCATCTTTGTGGCCATCCTCTGGACCTGTTTTTTCTGGGCCCTTTGCATCTTTCTTGTGCTGGGGGCCCCAGATATGGAAGCAATACTCCAGGTGAGACCTCACAAAGTAGAGAAGGACAATCATCTCTCTCATACTGCTGGCCATCCTTTTCTTGCTGCAGCCTAGGTTACAGTTGTCCTTCCAGGCTGCAAATGCACACCGCTGATTCCTTATTCATCTTTAACCTTCCAAGACACCCAAAGCCTTCTCCACAGGACTGCTTTCAGGCATTTTTTTCCCAGTCTGTATGCATGTCTGGGATTTCCTCAACCAATGGGCAACACCTTGCACTTGGCCTTTTTCTTCATAGCGTTTTGTCATTTATCACATTCAAGCATCTGTCCATTTCTTCAATGTGCATCTCTAGGGAGCCTAACTCCATCATCTCTGTATACTCTAATCAAATAGATGTAGACAAAAGGATATTTGTTCCTAAAACTTCTCTTCCCAAAATCAAATAAAGTTAGTTTTTCACCCTCTACTCACACCTTCTGTGCTATAGATACCTCAAAATGTCTTTCATAAGACAGAGGTTCTGAATGCCTTCATTATGTCTGCCTTTAAAAGTCTGGCCAGTTATCCTCAGGATACTCCACTCCCTGAGCTGGGTTCTGCACTTTGGCCACTACAACCCCAGGCAACACTACGGACCTGGGGCAGAGTGGCTGGAAGGATGTATAGAAGAAATGGACCTACTGGTATTGGTAGATGCATGGCTGAACATGAGCCAGCAATGTGCCCAGACGGTCAAAAAGGCCAACAGCATTCTGGCTTGTATCAGAAGTAGTGTTGCCAGCAGGAGCAGGGAAGTAATTGTCTCCCTGTACTCATCACAGGTGAGTCTGCACCTTGAGTCCTATGTCCAGTTATGGGCCCCTCACTGCAAGAAAGACATTGAGGCCCTGGAGCATGTCTGGGAGAAGGGCAACAAAGCTGATGAGGGGTCTGGAGCACAGGCTGTACAAGGAGTGGCTGAAGGAGCTGGGATTGTTCAGTCTGGAGAAGAGGAGTCTCAGGGGAGACTTCATTGCTCTGTTTAACTACCTGAAAGGCGGTTGTAGTGAGCTCTTCTCTCTTGTAACTAGTGATAGGACTAGAGGGAATGGCTTCAAACTGTGCCAGGGGAGGTTCAGGCTGGACACTAGGAAATACTACTTTTCTGAAAGAGTGGTCAGGTGCTGGAACAGGCTCCCTGGGGAGGTGGAGGAATCATTGATTCTGGAGGTATACAAGGAACATTTAGACATTGTGTTGAGGGATATGGTTTACTGAGAACTATTGGTGATGGGTGGATGGCTGGACTGGGTGATCCTGTGGATCTTTTCCAATCTTGTTGATTCTATGAGAGAGAGAGAAAATGGATGCAACACTCAGGACGTGGTCTCACAAGTGTCTAGTAGAGGTAATAAGTCATTTCCTTTAACCTTCTGGCTTCGCTCTTTGTAATAGACCTGTTATGTGGTTGACATTCTTTGCTGCAAGGCTACTCTACTGATACATTCAACTGTTGTTCACTAAGACATTTAGATTTTTTTCTGAGAGGCTGATTTGTATCCAGTGAGCCTGTAACATGGTTAAATGGCATTTGTCCTCATTTTCTAGAAAAGTAAAAAGGATTTCTTTCCTTTGCTTCAGCTTGAAAGATGCCTAATGCAATGGAATTTTTGAGTATTTGTTAGCCAAAGAGATTTATCTTGATTTTGTCCATGCTAAAACTTTCCAGTGATGTATCTCCATGTTTGTACATAGACCTCTATGTTTAAACAAATGTACAGGGAAGTATTACCAAGTTTTTGCTTGAAGCAAAATCTGAAATGCTTGCAATTTTTTGTGTTGTGTAAAAAAATACCAGCCGTTCAACTTATCCCACAGGCAGGCCTGAGTTGCTCAAACCAAACCCCAGAAATATATTTATGTCTAGGCAACCAACCTTTGTTGACACTGTTGATCAGTTCTACTTTGACTATGAGTGCTGAAATACTTGGCTTACACACAAGCCCAAATGAGCAGATATTTTTAAGCAGATATTTTTACAACCTCGAAAGATATTTCAAGGCTCTGATGAGCACAAATAGTTTTTTTCACTCAATGAATGAAAGGTTTCTTGGTCTATAATCTGGTGATTGATTATGAGGGCTTTAAACTAGGACCAAAGAGGGAAAGAGATACAATTAAGAACACTGAAGTTTAGCCAAGGGATGGTACAGAACTCTCTGAGGATAGCAAAGCTAATGGGAGTATCTATACAGCTACAAGGGACACTACAATTTTAGAAGCATATCTGAATTGCTTGTACACCAGTGCACGAAGTATGAAGAAAAAAGAGGACAAACTGGAAGTTTTGATCCCTTTCCAGATATATGATGTCACTGATATTTGTGAGACTTGGTGGGACAAGTCCTGTCACTGGGGTGCTGGGATGTATGAATATCAGCTATTCAGGAAAGATATGCAAGACAGGTGAAGTTGAGGCGTTGCACTGTATGTAATAAATTACAGATCTTGGACTGCCTGTCTGTCAGTGTTGTAGAATCATGACGGGGCAGCAATGAAGTTCCACGTGAGGACATCAAAATTACAAGGGAACAGTTGTAACAGGTCAACAATCATAAATCCTTGAGGCCAGAGAAGATTAATCTCAGAGTACTGAGGGAATTAATGCATGTTATAGTTGGAGTGCTCTCAAGAATTTATGAAAACTCATACGAGTCTGGGAAGGTTCCTGCTGACTGGAAGCTAGTCAACATTATTCCCAACTACAAAAAGAGCGTAGGAGAAAACCCAGGAAATGACAGACCTGTTAGTGTTGCTTCAGACCCGTGGAAAAGTTCTGGAAATTATCTTGGGGGATATTAAAAGGCATTTAAAGAATAAAGGTATTATCAACCATAGTGAACACCTGCACATAAAGGGAAGATCCTGCCCTAATAATTAGACTATCTTCCACGACGAAGTCATGTGCATGTTGAATGAAGAGAAGGCAGTTGATATAATCATTCTGCATTTTAATTAGTTCTTTGATAAAAATTCTTCTAAACACACTTCTGCACAGATTGTCCAACTAAAAGATACAAATTCTGAGTTTTTTAAAATAAAAGGATTATTAAAGTTTTTCTTTTTTAAGCTATTATAAAAGTGTTGAACACAAAATATGAGTACTATATCTGTGACCAGTCAGCACTAAAGATCAAGTAATGAATTTCAGCTTGAAGAATTTAGGACGGGACCCAAAAGAATGTGACAACTACGCTGGAATTAAAATGTAAGCATTCTTTTTTTCACTGTGGATCATCATGTGTATGGACCCCAAACTAATGTTAGAAGAAGGGTCACTGACATTTGAAATGAGTTACGTCAAAAAATATTAGTGAGACATTCTAGAAAAAATATCCATATATGATTGTCATTACCGTTTTCAGTGTTTAATTGAGGCACAGAAAGATAAAAATTCTAAACAATTTCATGACCTACATTTTTTTATCTATTTGACAAATGGGTTACATTTTTTCATCTTAAAAAAGTGTATTGAATTGCACCACAAGGATTGCTTCCCAAAATACAACTGACAGCATGAATGGTGATATTAAATGCATGCATTTTGAGAGAACTTCTTAAGTAACAGATGACCTGAAGAAATATGACCTACATCAAACTCTGCAGCTATTTGCTTTCTGAGGCATGCAGGGAGATCAAGTAGAATTGCTATTGTACTCGCCAACTTAAAGAAAAAAAAAATCATTATGCAGGCTGTTACTGTAAAAATCTTACAACACCTTCAAAAGAACATAAAGACAGATTTCTCAAACAGAACAAAGACCTTAATAGCAGCTCAACTCTTATTGATAGTACACTGTCTGAAACACAGTTTCCAGTTGTGTTTCCAGCCCTCTGGGGAGATCACTGAAGTCAAAGAAGCATGGAAGATGTTTTTGCTGTTCTACAACTATTCAGGCATACTGACCCCTATGGTTTTTATCTTCAAAGAAGGACAGGTCAATTTTGCCAGCCTAAATGCATTTTTAAATGTATTTCACAGTTGTTATTTTTTTTTTTATTATTTTTTTTAGGAGAGATACGTGATGTTGCTGGTTATGGAGATTGCCATGTCAAGTTAATGTTGATGTGTCTTCACTTATACCCATATAAAGTGACCTACTGGCTTTCTCTGACAATCATGTACAACCTATTAATTCTACCTGCATCAAGACCACAGTCTGCAATTTTACTTTTTGGGAGTTTTCACATTTTTAAGACATGATTCAGCAGATCTTATGGAAGGGCATGAAGGACAAGAATATAACAGGGAATGGAAAACAGGACTTAGAAAGGAGATATCATGCTTGATAGTCCTGACTTATTATTAAACAGGGAGTTAAGAGAAGTAGTGGAGAGCTTTTTAACCCTGACGTTAGCAAGGTTATTGACACAGCTGAGTGACATCAAAACTGAAGAAGAATAATTTGGATGGGTGGACTCCAAGATAAATGAAATACTGATGGGATTACTCTTTAGCTACTGAATGCAAAGATCAAATATTTGAAGTTCTATACATTGAACTATTAATTCAATTCTTGGGTCAGATCTGGAACCGACAATATTTAATGTCTACATCAACAACTTAAAATATGGGGCAAAACATGTCATCATCACATCTATAAACAGATACAAAGAAATGTGCTGGAGAGCAGGGTTGCCAGTCAGAAGGACCTGAAAAAGCAGGAGAAATGTGTCGGAGGAACCTTTTGAAGTTCAGCAAAAATGCCAAGCTCTGTTCTGCGTCTAGTAAGCATCTGCTGGCACCAGCACAAACTGTGAGAACTGGCTGGCTGAAGCCAACTTTACAGAAAAAGAACTGATGGCGCTTTTGGAATTTAGACAGCAGAATAACCTTACAACAATAAAGTCTAACTGCACATTAGGCTGAATTAGCAAATATGCCAATGGATTGAAGGAACTGATGATACTTCTACTCAGATCTGATGAAGTTGTGTACGTAATGATGTCTTCAGATTTGAGCTGCTCCATGTAATAAAAAGATCGATACACATGAGAATATCTAACACAGAATCGTTAAAGAAATTACTGCTGTAGATGAAACGATGTACCAAAAAAAAAAAAAAATAAATAAATTAAATAAGCCTAAGAAATGTATTTGTTTAACTTGGAGAGGGAAAAGTACAGAAAAAATAAAATATAATTGCTGTTTTCTACAGCCTAACAGAGAAATTGTACAGAGCATGGTGACAGACTCTTGACAGGCCTTTGTTTGAATTTGCAAATCTTTCTATCTTTCTCAACTGTTATATATAATTTATTGTTTTAAAATATCTGTAAAATTCAAGAAAATTGTACTACTTAAATTATTGCATTTCAGATTTTTCCTGCCATACCATTTCTTTTTCTACTGTGTTTGACTAGGATGAAGTTAACTTTCCGAACAACAGTCGACTTAGTTCTTGTAGCTATAACAGAGTTGGCACAACACATAGATTCTTTGTCTATTGGTGAGCATACAGACACTCTCCAGTGTCCACAAAATCCTGTAGGCTGGGAAGTGGAAAGAGGTGGGGAGAGCACATTACCAGGGTGGCTGAACTAAACAGACCAAAAGGACATTCCCTGCCAGCATATTCAACAATGAAAACTGTGGAAGGGGTACAAGAAGGGGTGAGGCACTCTCATTACAAATGCACATATCTTCCTGAGTAACTGCTATGTATATTTAGGCCCGAATTCCCAAAATATGTCTGAACATTGCTTGCTGATGGGAAGTAGAGAATAACTGTTTTCAGTTGTTTTTTGTTTGTTTGTTTTGCTTCCACACTTTTTTCCCCTTTAATAAAACTTCCTTATCTCAACTCAGTAGCTTTTCATCATGTTTTCTTCCTGTGTACTGTTGAGGAGAGAGAGTAAGAGAGTGACATGATTAAACTTATTTGTCTGTCAGTGAGAAAACAATGTCCTTTCTGATACCCAACATGAGGCTCAAGGTATTTGAGATAAGGATAGTAAATGTCATGGTTTTATGATTTTTTGTTATCAGTATTCTGTATCAGAAAATCATGTGAGGCACCGGGAGTTAACGGGTTAATGCTCATAGTCCATGGACTGCTGAATTTCTAAGTACCTGACTCTCTGAAGAGAACTACATACCCCAGAGTACTTTGCATTCCCATTTTCCACAAGAGGGAAAAATAAAACTGCACGCAAGTCCCAAGAATTCCTCCTTTGCTGTTCATCACAGCAGTGGAGGTTCCCTAGCTGTCTTGCCTTCAGCTTTAGCATAAGGCTTTGGTTTTGGACACTCCCAATTTACTAGCTTCAATTCCAGTTATATTGTATTATTTTGCATTCCAGTACCTTATTTAGTAAATTAGCTTTCCACCTCAAATCGTTGTCTCTGTTTTATTTTAAGACCCATCTCCATACCCTCACCCCTTTTTCCCCTTTCCCATTTCCTGGGGCATGGGTCCATGGGTCCCCCACTACATTAGTCACTGGGTCAGGCAGGTCCATGAACCTCTGACGGTAAGACAAGTAAGACAGTTGAGTAATAAATGAAAAGAGTTGCTGGCAAAAAAAAAAAAAAAACACAACAGGACGTTGTTAAAGAATGCAATACTTGTGAGGAATTTGTGTTATAATTTGGTGAGGGGACAAAGAATGGAAATCATCTAAAAATTATTCTCAATAAAATATTACATGACAGTCTTTGTACATCTTTGTTTGCTTGTTTGTTTGTATGCTTTCATTTTTACTTCACTTTACTTGAGTTATTTTCAGTAGGAATAATAAGAGAGGGATTTTTTTCCCCTGTATCTTCAGAGCTGACACAAAGCACTTGCTCATAAAACACCTCAGCAAATAGAAACACTCTGAAACCACTCAAATAGAAAATGACTTCCTTGTTATAGAAATTTCTTTAGAGGAAAAGGAATGTAAATTATTCAGAAAGCTTCTAATGTTTGGAACAATTTTTTATGAGCTATTCATGACAATGAGATGACAAATGCAAATCTAACAGTACTCAAACAATACTTATGCTACGGTAAGTTAAAGATCTAACTTGAATTATGGCTGGCTTAATAGAAAAACAGTTAAGACCGACTGTCAAGGCAAAAATTGTGAAAATCCATGACTTTGCTAAGTAGTCATGACTTTAGTTCAAAGAGAAAATATGTCGGTATACATTATTTTAAGTTATACTAAATTTATTTTCCATTATAAATCTTTAATGTTGTTTGCAATTTCATCTTCTATAATAATTAATTGTAAAGTCTGAGAAAGTATAATAAAACATATAATTCACTACTTAGAACACATTAAACTTTCCTTATCAGTGTTAACCTTGTACTATCAAAGTAGCAAATATAATTGACACATTACATCCTTGACATGTTTGCAGATAGTTATTCTATTTTCCTTCATATTATATCCTAAATGCTCATTTTATCTCACTTTACATAGATGTCTTCTGGCTACAGATCCAAAGAAGGAACATTATGAGTTTGCTTGTGCCTATGGGCTGTTTTGATATTATGAATAACATTGCTTTTTATATGTATTTTAAGAATTCTCTAATTTTTATTCTTCATTACTATACTTGTGGTCATATTTGTTTGAGGAAGGAAAATATGTAAAGAAAAATAAACGCCTCTGTATTTTCCCTGAGTGGAGACTATGTATTTAGTAATTTCTATATACTGCATGTTGTCTATTAATTCCATCTACTACAGTAAAATTAATGGGCTAGGGATATCTAGTGAAAAATTACTGGAATTGCTATGACATATGTTTGTTGAAATATAGCAATTAATGTTATAAAACAACTATTTATTGAAAAAAAAAATGTTTGCATTGAACAATATTAGGTTTCAGAAACCAAAAAACAGTAAGTTGTCATTTCCAGGGAAGGCTGTAAAATGATAAATTATCAGGAAAAGAAACTACCTTGACCATCACCATTTCCTACCAAGGACATAGTTTATCAATGCCACTGCTATAATCACAGAGTGATGAAGAAAATTATATTCACCCTTGTTCCTAGAAAACTTATATATGAAGGTACCTAATTGAGGGGCTCGTTTTGAGTCTTCTAACAGATTATTTCAAAAATATTATCAAATATTTTAAATTAATGGTCTCAGAACCATTCCTCCAATTTGTCCTTGTTTACCATTCTGACTCTGATAGCAGTCAAAAAAAACAAACAAAAAAGACCCCATCGATTGAAAATAAAGTACATATGTATATATATATATATCACTTACTTTGTCTCCCGCGGGCTGATATCTGTTTTTTGATATGTGGCCTAAAGGAAAGTTTAGGATACTAAGAAAGAATAACTATAGATAAATTTAAATTTAAGGATGCATCCAAAAATCCAGCAAAACAAGTGGTTTTCCAGCTTGTAACTATATAAAAAATTAAAAGTAAGATAATTTTGTGATTTGTTCAGAAATAGCTTTAATGTTAGATGGCATTTTGGTTGGTTGGTTGGTTGGTTGTTGATGTTATTTTTAATTTTGATTTTTGTTCCAACCATATTAAAATAAAACAATATAAGATTTTCTCTTATGTAATATATTACTATTCAAATGAAAGTTTAAAAGCAAATAATATGCTCATATAGTGATCATTCCATCTAGTAAATATTGCATACATAATTAAATGCTAGGAATCTATTGCACAATGCAGTGTTTATAAGGGACTAGATTTAAGGAAAAAAAACCCACAACTTTCTTCTGATAAAAACATAAGGTTTTGTATGGATTGTATACTAAAGAACAAGCCACACTAGAAGCATCAGTGTAATACATTTCACAGCATTTTAAAATCTATACTAAAGTAAATCTTTAAAATTATTCAGGTAGTAGATGTGGAAGGGACAAGGGGAAATGGCCACAAATTGGTGCATTGGAAGTTCTGCACAAATGTGTGTGGGAACTTCTTCACAGTGAAGGTGATGGAGCACTGGAACAGATTGTCCAGAGAGGTTGTGGAGTCTCCTTCTCTGGAGATGTTCAAGACCCATGCCTACCTTTGCAACATGAACTATGGGGGCCTGCTTTGGCAGGGGGCCGCACTCGGGGTTCTCTAGAGGTCTCTTCCAACCCCTACAATTCTGTGATTCTATGATTCTGTATTCCAGGCATATTCTTTAGTTCTTTTGGCAAGTAGTGCAATTTGATAAAATATTCCTATTTGATAAAGATTCCTGTAAAGGGCTGGATGCTGTGATGCAAGATATAAGGGAAGGTGACGAAACTACTTATTCTGGATGTCATACCCATTTAGGTGGCAGAAAAGAAAGCTGTAAGGAGTAGTCAACATAGATCCACCAAGGGGAAATCATGTTCAGCCAGTCTGGTAGCCTTCTTTGATGTCATATCTGGTGGAGTAGAAGCAGTAATTCTAAAAGGTCCCAAGAAATAGCATCTAGAAAAATTTCACAAAAGTCAAATATGAACAGAAACATCACAGCTCTGATTTTCAGCAAGTGATCTAATAATCATGGATGTCAGTCTAGCTAAATTACAAACATAGTTGCAGCACATTTAATTAGATTATTGATACAGTCTTCAAAAGAAGCTTCAGAATTTGCAGTGAATCCAGGGTCACAAGCATTGCACAGGAGAAATAGAGAACAAAATAAAAGCTCTGTAGGTTACACCTGAGACCTTTTGTATTAGTAAACTAATCAATAACAGCTTACAAAATCAGGAAAGGAAGAAAAGCAGAGAAAAATTTAACTAGATCTAGTGAGAATGAGATCATGTCAAGGTCTGAGTTTGGAAAATAAGATGGTAGTAATGTAACTGGAAAATAAATATCAAAGTATTGTTTTCTAAAATCTGATTTCAATTCATTCTGTCCATTACTCTTGATATTGCTTTCCAATTCTACCTTGCCCCAGCACTAAGGAGGAAATTTCCCCTCTGAACAGGTTTTATCTGCTATGAGCAGCACCAGAATTCTTTTTTCTATTTTTCCTCTGAGGGTAAGAAGTATATAAAATAAGGATTGTTTTGTTTTCTGCTCTGACTGTATTACTGCTCTTGAGGGGAAATTTGTCTTTATAACAGGTTTTATGACATTTCAGTGCAATGCAATGTGGTAACACTTGATACCTTTCATTTGGTTTTATTACTCTTCCTTTTGCATTGGACTTACGTGTTCCTTACGGTTTAAAGTAGGGACAGATACACATATAAGAAGACAGAAAAATAATAAATGTCACTGTATTTTCTTTTTTCCTTAAGGATAATTGTAAGATGCAATTAAAAAAATAAATAATTCTACCTGAATTTCCTTTCAGTCCAAGATTCTATTAAGCATCATTATTTTCTGAGATATATAATTGCATTAAGAGCTTTTTTTTTTTTTAATTAAAAGCTTAGGTGAATGCAAAAATTAAAGAAAATACTGCAGGCACTAAAAATATAGTGAAGATATAGATAACAGTGAAAGATAATAGTGAAATGTCATTTTATATTAGAAGAAAGAGGAAGTTATGTTCTGCTCAAAATAGATACTAGCTGTTGCTTACGTCAAGTGAAATTATTTGAAAGACCTTCAAAGTAAATAAAACAATAATATTACTTAAAATATTTAATTTTTACAGAAACTATTATATTTTTTCTATTGCAGTTATGTAAATAATACCTATCACTGTTATATGTCAGTAAACTGCAGCAAGCAAGCAACTTATTTCTTGCAATGCAGTTATTTATTGGAACACTATATATATAATTGTACTCAAGAGGCCTACTGCAGTAGTTACAAAAATCTCAAACATGCAGATGCATATTCTTATCATGATGCTCTGAATCATAGGAACTATTCAGATATGAATCACTGTCATTTTAGTTCAAAATGAAATCATCACAGATTTGAATGAGCGGCTGTGCCAAACTTCGCCATTATCTAACTGCAGTGAATTTAGACTTTCTCTAATGAATGCAGAAATCTTTTTGCTGTTGTACCATTACCTTTATATGTAGATATTTTTAAGATTTTTATGTTAAGAGGCAGGTGTCTCTCCATCTTTTAGTTTTATTATACTGTACTGCTGCCATCTATTCTCCCCTGACAAAAGTGACAGATGCATTCTTTATTTTTATTTTTGTTTATTTATTTATTTTCCCCAGGAAATTACACGAGGATTGCAAGATGAAAACCACAACCGTCTATATGACTATAACATCCTGCACTACATAATAAAAATCCTCTCAAGGCGCAATTCACCAACCTGGAAGCACTATTGATTGAGTTACACTCATAACTGAGTATGAAGAACCTACAGGTAATTTTGGCTACTGTCTCTGGATAGAAATTGAGTTATGACAGTGATCGTCCTGTTAGAACTTCAAATGAAAGCTTTTATTACTCTAGTTTCCTATTGTCACTTCAATTAAATACATTTTAATGGATAAAGATTTATTTTTTTTATTTTTAATTCAAGTTTCTTTAATTGTGAAGCACATCACAAGAAAAATATGCTAGTGGAAAGAAGTAATAATCTTAGACAGGAATGGAGATTCTTTTCAGGTACTCTCTGTCAGAAGGTGGCTTCAAGGGTTCTGTAGTACCTGAAAACTGTCTCAAACAAGGGCAGATGCTGATCACAGCCTGCTGTGATCCAGGAGAGCTCAAAGGGTCTTAGGACTGCTAATGCAGGATCTAACTTTTGTCATGTACTTTTCTGTACTTGCCCCCTTGAAATCTGATGGTCTCACATATTACTGCTCAGAGTTCGTCAGTCCCACAGATTCCAAGCAACCCTCCATGGGGTTATCAGCTCCAGGCAGATGTACAGAGTTGCTCCCAAACAACAGTGTGAGATGGAGTCTGATCTCTTAATGGCATGCTTTTCATTTCTGATTCATCACCCCTGTAAGAGAGAGGACAGGAAAGTTGCACTACTATCTGTCTGTATAGAAATTTTTATAACTATTTTATCTTTACTTAAAAACCTTTATTTTAAGCTCTATTAGCAAAATGAGTATAAGAGCCCCTATCTATATATTTTACTCATTTTTTGTTAATAGTGACTGAAATATAGGCATGCAGAACACTTTCAATCAGGAAAACATACTTCATTGTTTTTGGGAAATGCCGTAAAATTTTTCATAAACCAAGATTAAATGCGAGCCTCATCTTCTGCTCTTTGAAATTTGGATATGATCCTTTCTGAACAATCATTATTATGTTTATTTTAATTTATCCGAATAATCTCTAATTTAAACACTTTCAGCGTCATCTTTGTTATCATCATCATCATCATTGTACATAACATTTAGCAATCTAATTCAGGGAAAAATAAGACATAATTCAACTCAAATAGAATCACAATCTAGAATATTTAGAGTAAATTCTCATCATACTTTTATTCAGATAGATTAAAAAAAAGAACAATAGGCAGAGATTTATATCCACCACATGGACTGTAAATTCATAGTACATTTTATATAGCAAAAAGAATAACTGTAGTGTTTGAAGAAAAATGACACAGAATCAAACGTCATATCCTTAATCTTGCTAATGTACTTGTTAGTTTAACAATCTAAACTAAAATCATAAAAAAAATATATAAATATTTGTATGTAAAATAAAGGCAGTATAGTGTGTTATGTCTTCTCTTTGGGAGAAAAATAACATATGTCAAGCAGTGGAAAATGTTCTTCTAGCAGCAACATCTAGCTATTTAGCATCTTCCTGGGAGACTAGTGCTGGCAGACTCCAAATTGTCCCTAGGGCTGTCATATGTTAAACAATATAACAAATTGGATAATGTTTTTAGGTATTATAGGCATGATTCTGATCCTGGTTTTTTTCAGTAAATAGGTCTGCTATTTGTAATGGAATTTCCACTCATTTTCTACTGTGCCCAGGAAAAGAGATTCAGGCCTTTTGTGTTTGTTTGTTCTGCTTTATCTCAGTTAGTTGCCTTTTTTTATTTTGTTTTGTTATAAAAAGCTTCTTGTTTTAAGGAGCTTGATTTTTTTTTTGTCACAGCATATGATTGCATAATACCTGATTTTTAGCTGGAAATTTAGGTGGAAGTTTCAGCATACATAGTTCTGAATCTTACTGTAATCTGTATAAGCTTTACAATTTACTTAGATTCGGGGTTCTTTTAAATAGAGATGTGAGTTGTATCTTTTAGACAGACTCCTGAAGAACACTCATTCAATTATTACAGTATTATGAATTTGCATTTTTCTGTATCATCAGACTGATACTGTGTTTAAGAACAAATGCATACACTCATACAGTAAAATCATGTACTTATCTTACCAGTGAACTGTTAAGTAAATCCACTTAGTCAAAGCCAGCATGTAGGCACTTTCACTTAACAGTAGTTGCATACAAAAGCATGGTCTCTGTGATTAACCGCCAACCTATTTGATTTGGCATCATGTTTTTCCTTTGGTATTCAGATCAGTGATACACACCTGGGCAGATATTTTCCACTGAAGGCCCTGGATGGTAAAGAATATTTTTCCTTAATTTCAACTGTAATTCATTTATTTATTTATTCATTTGAACTCTCATCTGCAGTATGATTATTATTCTCCATACAATGACTACAGGAAAAAAATTATCCTGTTCCCTTCAGATCTTCCATTCCAAATTCAGAATGTGTTTGAACAGCCAAGAAATATTAGTGTATCCCACTTCTTTGTTTTATTTTTAGCCCTATGTATAGTGTCAGTGAATTATATTTTTAGCAGATTTGCCCGTTAAAAATTACATAATAAACTATTTTCTATCTGAAATATTGGGTTATGGACTACATTGTTTGATTAAGTCAAAGATGTTATTTTCATGTTCTGTGAAAAATGAAGAGCTGACCAATCAGATGCAATATCTTTCTTTATTCCAGTGGAAGAACAGCATGCATTCAAATGTCAATTTTCGAATCCTCCTAACCTTCATAAGACCCACATGGCCCACAGACTTGCACACTCATTTTTAAATGATAATAGCAACATGCACATTGTTTATCTTACTGGACTAATTCTATCTTCTAGGCAAACTCTGATAGTGACCAGGATATTCTTGCAGAGGTGAGTACCTGAAGCTCCAGAGACCTTACATTATGCTCTTTTGTTGTGGTTGTTACTGTTTTATACTGCCTTATGTTCTCCCATATGTTTCTCTCTAAAAGGAGGTTTACCACTTAGTGTTTTTATACTTCACTGATACTAATTCCTTTGTTCCTGTTTGCTCAATACTCTTACCACAGAGATTTTGTATGAATTTGAGCCCACTGAACCTGTAAGTTCTAAAACAGATTTATAGATGTAAAATAGTTTATACCTATAAATTAACCAGTTAGTTTGTTGTTTATTCTTGGAGAACAATCAGCTGTACATATAGGGGTTTTTTTCTTTTTGCTAGGGAACAAGTACTAATGATTAAATAGTAAAATAATCATGACTTCAGTTCTAACCAAAGGAATCTCTTCTGCTGTTCATCCTCCCCATGCAGGAGAATTCAATTAGGCTCAGGTAGTACAGATTCTGAAGCCCAAACTCCAACTTAAGATCTGCTGCCAAATAACCATAATAATCAAAGGCACTTAAAACAGCAATCTGCAAGCCAGCATGGTGGCTCTGAAGATTATTACTCCAGTCTGTTAGACAATCTGTTCATGAAGACTCTGGTTTAAGCCCTGGCATCATTCATTTGTCCACACTTTGCTCTTGATTCTGAGCCATGAGTTTCTGCCCCAGAGAGGAATGGTAAAGAGATGAAAAGGGAATTTTACAAATGTTTTAATGAAATGAAAGAAAAAAATCAGAGAATTTCATCAGTATTACATACTCTAAAAAATCTTCACCATCATCGACAACACAAAATTAAATATAAGTGTTATAAATATATATATAATAAGTGTTATAAATTATAAATGTTGAATAATATATATTTTGTTCGCTTGCTAGCTTGACTGATTTGTTTTTCCTAAGTGAGAAATATAGGTTGTCTAACTTACACTTTGGATACTCACATCAGACTCAGGAGAGTTGGGTTTCTTTGCTTTGTTTCATTTTTGTTGATGTTGTTGTTTTCAAATGATGTTCAGTTAAAATCTGTAGCTGAAAAAAATTCCATAGGAGGGAAAATTATATCATTTCAATTTGTACCAGTAAGTCACAATGCTCCTTTCAAATTGTTACTACTGAAAGACATTTCTCTAAGGTGACATTTTGATTATAACAAGTTTTGCAGACCTCAATAGAACAGAAGCAAGAAGGGTGGAAGGGTTTACTGAGAAAATTATTTACACTATATGTGACTAGTATATATATATACACACATTAGCATATGTATGGCATACACACCATATGTAGGCATACATACACACATTTCCATAAATGTACACATATATGTGTATATATGTATTTATACACACACACACACACACACACACAATGTTTCTCCATATATGTTTATCATGTAGAGAATCATAGAACCAGAGAATCACCAAGGTTGGAAAGGTCCTACAAAGTCACAAAGTCCAGTTTTCTACCTACCACCAATATTTCCCAACTAAATCATGTCTCTTAGTAAAACATCTGAACAATTCTTGAAGAGGGACACTGGAGGGACACCACCTCCTATCACTAGTTACAGGAGAGAAGAGGCTGACCCCCAACTTAATACAACCTCCCAACATGTAGTTACAGAGAGAAATAAGATCTCCCCTGGGCCTCCTGTTCTCCAGACTGAACAATTCCAGTTCCCTCAGCCATTCCTCATAAGGCCTGTGCTCTAGACCCCTCACCAACTTTGTTGCCCTTCTCCCAGACACACTTCAGGGCCTCAATGTCTTTCTTGCAGGGAGGGGCCCAAAACTGAACACAGTACTAGTGGTGCAGACTCACCACTGCTGAGTACAAGGGGACAATTACTTTTCTGTTCCTGCTGGCAACACTACTTCTGATACAAGCCAGGATGCTGCTGGCCTTTTTGGCCGTCTGGGCACACTGCTGGCTCATGTTCAGCTGAGCACTGACCAATATCCCTAGGTCCATTTACTCTACATAGTTTTCCTTCCACTCTGCCCCAGGTCCGTAGTGTTGCCTGGGGTTGTTGTGGTCAAAGGGCAGAACCCAGAATTTGGTCTTGCTGAGCCTCATCCCATTGCGTTCAACCCAGCGATCCAGCCTGTCCAGATCCCTCTGCAAGTCCTTGCTACAATCAGGTAGATGGACACTTCCATCCAACTTGGTGTGATCTTCAGACTTAGTTAACTCAATGTCCTCATCCAGGTAATCAATAAAGATATTGAATAGGACAGGCCATGGTGTGACTCCATTCACCACCACTCTGGGCTGGACCCTCCCGCCAGTTCCTTACCCAGCCAAGAGTGTCCCTGTCCACCACAGTCTGCCAGCTTCTCCAGGAGAATACTGTGGGAGACAGTGTGGAAGGTTCTGCTAAAGTCTAGGTAGACTACATCAAAAATCTTTCTCTCATCCACCAGGTGGGTCACTTGAACACAGAAGATTAGGTTGGACTTGCTTTTCATGAAGCCATGCCATCGGCATCTACTCCTTTGATTGTCCCACACATACCATGTGATCTCTCTCAAGATCATCTGTTCCATAACTTTTCCTGACACTAAACTCAGGGTGATATACCTGTAGTTCCCTGGGTCCTCCTTACAGCCCTTCTTGTAAATGGGAATCATATACCCTCCAGTTCTCTGGGACCTCTCTGGTTAACCAGGAGTACTGATAGAAATCTGACACCCTGGAGGCAAGAGAGAATCTGAGGAAGTGAAGACTTCCTGATGATCAAGAAGGATCTGGTCAGAGCATCTAGCCAAATCAACATGCAGACAACACCAAGCTAGGAGAGATTGTTGATCTGCCGGAGGGTAGAGGGATGCTACAGAGGGACCTGCATAGACTGGATTGATGGTCTAAGGTAAACTGCATGAGTTTCAATAGGGCCAAGTGCCGAGCACTTCATTTGGGTCACAACAACTCCAGGCAACCCTACAAGCTGGCAGTGTGCCGGGTGGCCAAGAAGGCCAATGGCATCCTGGCTTGTATCAGGAATGGTGTGGGGAGCAGGACTAGGGCAGTAATTCTCCCCCTATCCTCAGCATTGGTAAGGCCCCACTTCTAGTACTGTGTACAGATTTGTGCACCTCAATACAGAACTCATTACAATGCTGGAACAGGTCCAATGAAGGGCAACAAGGTTTGTGAAGGGCTTGAAGAATATGACCTATGTGGAGCAACTGAAGAAGCTGGGGCTGTTTAGTCCAGGGAAGAGGAGGCAAAGGGAAAACGTTTTTGCTCTCTTCAAATACCTGAGAGGTAATTGCTGTGAGAGTAGGGTTGGTCTCTTCTCACTGGTGAGAGATGACAGGATGAGGGGAAATGGCCTCAAGTTGCACCAGGGGAGGTTCAGGTTGGATGTAAGGAAAAACTTATTTACAAAAAGTGTTGTTAAGCACTGGAATAGGCTCCCAAGGGAGGTGTTCGAGTCACCACTCCTGAACGTGTTTAAAATATGTCTGGATGTGGTGCTCAGGGACATGATTTATCAGTGGGTTGTTAGAGTTAGGGTAGCATGGTTAGGTTGTGTTTGGACTTGGCAATCTTGTCTTTTACAACCTGAGCAATTATATGAGTCTATTATTCTATGATGATTAACAAATCTGGCTGACTGACAGAGTCCAGGGAGTCATGAGAGTTTAGTGGTGCAGAGTAATACCTCTGCACCACAATATTTGTCTGTAACAAGCTGTGTTCCCCAGGGAACTGTGTTCCCCAGCTCTGGGTCCAGACTTGTTCTACATCTTCATGAGTGACCTGGATGAAGGGATAGAATGCAACTTCAGCAAGTTTGCTGGTGATACAAAGCTCAGAGGAGCATCCAACACACACAAAAGCTGCACTACCATCCAGCAAGACCAGGACAGACTTGAGAGTAGGGGGAAGAGGAACTTGATGAGGTTCAGCATGAGCAAGCATAGAATTCTGCACCTGGGGAGGAAGAACTGCATGCATTAGTACAGGTTAGGGGATGACCTGCTGGAGATGAGATATTCTAGCAGACTGCATGTTGACCATGAGGATGCAGTGTGCCTTTGTAACCAAGAATGACAGTGGTATAATGGGGTGCATTAAAATAGCATAGCCAGCAGGTTGAGAGAGTTGATCCTTCCCTGTCTATTCTGCCCTGGTGAACTAATGCTTAGACTACTGCCTCCAGTTCCGGGATCCCCAGTTGAAAATAGAAAAGGGTCTCCTAGAAGGAGTCCAGTGGAGGGCCTTGATACACTCCAGTGTGTATCAGTAGGACAAGGAACAATGTTCAAGAAGTGTTTAGATGAGGTGCTAAGAGATTTGATTTAGTAGTTGGGTAGGGATAGTGATAGGAGGATGGTTGGACTAGGTGATCTTGTAGGTCCTTTCCAACCTTATGAACCTATGAACCTATGAACAACAGCCTAAAGTTTGAATATAGGAAATTCCACACAAACACTAAGGATGATAGAGCACTGGAACAGGTTGCCCAGAGAGATCACAGTGTCTCCTTCTATGGAGTTATTCCAGATCCGTCTGGATGCGTACCTGTGTGACCTATTGTAGGGTGCTTAATTTAGCAGGGGGTTTGAACTCAATGGGACTCAATGTCCCTTCCAACTCCTGTAATTCTGTGATTGTGAGATCTTATCTACTTGTTTGGATGAAAACCCTTATCATACTTCAGTCACTATCATGACAGCAACGTAAAGAGTTTAGCTTGTTTGTTCTCCAGAAAAAAAGTTCTTAATAGATTCATAGATACATTCATAGATACATTAGGTTGGAAAGGACCTACAAGATCATCTAAATTATCTAATTTTCCAAAAAAAGAATGACCAAATCCAAACTGTGCTTTGTGAGTGCTCCTTGGTCTGGTAATCACAAAGCTTACTGAAGAATTGCCTGTCGAGGTGACTATTATCCTGGACCACAAACATTTCAAAGGACCACTCTAAACGTTGAGTAGTATATTGAATTGATTTTCTATGCCCCAGAGCATCATCTGGCTTTATTCAACTTAAAAGTATTGCTTATACATATACCTAGCAATAAAGTCTTAAAAACTCCTTATTGTTATAGAGTAGACATGATGGAAGATAGCTAAGCTTTTCTGGACTCATTTGGAAGAGTTTTTGATAACTTAATAGCTAGATTTGGTAAAGTGCTATAGCAGTGTTAATTCAAAACTTCTTTTCTTTTAATCCCTGTAATGAGCTACCAAAAAGGCCTAACTTTTCAAAATTAGCGAAATTTTTCCAGATCCTTCAGTACCATAATGTGCCAATAGCTTGTTTCATATTGGTAGTATTCTTATTCTGAAACAGGTGACAAGAGAGCCAGATCCTTAGGTCCAAACCAGGCCAGTACTTCACCTACTTGGAATGTATGGCACATGTCATTTCTAAATACAGATTTTCATATTATCAATCAGCTATAAACTTTTGGCTCAAAAATGACTATAGTTAGCCTTAATTGATTAGAAGCAGGTTTCTAAGATAGTGGCCATTCCTTTAAGGAATTTGCAAAACCAAGCTTTCATTTTATGTTTCTCATGCTATCTAAAAGCCTTCAGAGGTTGATAAACTGCCTGCAGTTCCTTGATGTAGCATAGTTTGTCTTCAGTTACTGTCTCACCCCATTCCCTGATTGGCTCAGTGAGAAGACAATGACTATGATGTACTTCACTGACTCAGATCAGGTGCACCAAAACAATCTACTAAACATATTATATTCATTAAATGTATTCCAGAAAGCTGTTGTACATATGATCTGTAATCACATATATTCTAAGCCAACAATGAATTAGCCTATGACTAATCGGTATTCTGTAGAGGGAGGGGAAGAAAGGTAAACTAGGGTAGGTAAGGGAAAATTAGATTGGATGAGGTTATACACATTCTGGGAAAGGTAAATTAGAGTAGGAAATATTAAAGACTGGCTTGTCGATATATCTGTTGCAGGTTGTGGTCCTAGGAGAAGGGTGATTTAGGGTCTTGGAAGCTGAGGGGTCTCGGGCCTGTTAAGGGGAGATCCAAAAGCTGTCTTCCAGTGTCCTGTCTTTTCCTTGACAGCTTCTGGGCATTACACAGACCCTTGACATGAGTCCTAGGCCACAATCTGCTAGCATGGACAATTTTGATGTAGCTAGAGAAATAAAAAAATCAAAGCCATTCTCCTCTCTAGTCATTTGCAACCAAGCATCTTTCCTTTTTTATTTTTCTTAGTAGGTATCTTTGAGAAACAAGCTTAAAAAAGGCTAGTTTCCCTTAAAAAAGTCAAGTATTGATTAGATAAGAAGTATAGATATGATAAAATCTATTGATACTATAGATATTTAATAACTGAACACTGTTAAGAAAATGAAAGAAATGAAATACCGAGAATCTAAATGTACTGATTAAAACCAAAATAAAACAAAATAATAACGAAAACATAGATCATGACACTCTGAAAGACATTCCATGCTCTTTAAAATGGAACTAATTTGGAATTTGGACTGAACAATATAAAGCTGGAAAAGTCCAAGTTCAGTAACAGCTCTGAAAAGTCCCAAGATGTTAGGAAGCAGATGTAAGCTAAAAATAAAACAAGTTTGAATTAAGACAGATCCATGGTTTGTGGCACTGCAGAAAACAGGCAGTTGTTGTGTTTGCCCTACAGCAACCTTCTTTTAATGACACTGGATACCTGCCAGTCTCTAATTATCCTTACTCCAATAACCTTAAATTGCTTCTTCCTTCAACATAATGTCTTATTTTTAGCTTAAAGGCTACTTCAAGTGGACTGTCTTATCAGAATGACATAAATCTGATAATATCATATGTATCAACATTACAAATGCCTAGGGGGCTTCTGATGCGCTAGGGAGAACCTTTTCTTTGTAAAGTGTAAGTAATCCATTTCATTATGACTTTATGTGCTTCATTACACAGAGATAGGTGTTCTGACATAATTTTCTTTTTATGTTTCTGTTTTTGTCTTAGGCCAAAGGAAGTAAGACTGATCAGAAGTAAATTACACACACACACACACACACACACAAAAACAGATTAGTTGCAAATGTGTATGTTTATGTGATCTAAAAAAAAGATAAGTCATTATCTGTTTCTTATGTATCAGATGTATGTCTCTGTTTCAGATATTAAAGCAAGAAGATCATCTGAGTTTGTCATCTGTTCAGATAATAATATATAAACACATTATATGTACATAAAGTAAAAAATACTACTAGTGTTGAATAACTTAAATAAACATAGCAAGTGAAACACAGTTTATTCTAGAAATATTAGCTGTAATCCACAATAGTAATTTGTGAAGTCAAATTTGGGCAAATATTTTTCAAAAAGAAAGTCTGAGAAAACACTGTCACCCTGCTCTGCACAGTCAACCTAGTACTAGCGGGGAACAAATGGAAGACAAACAGACTGTCTTAGATAGAAAATTATTTCACTTTTTTCATTTATTAGAGAGTTATTAGTAACCTTACCTTCTTTTTAAATCTGTACATCTGAGTTGTGATCCAGTAATCTGATTTCGTTTATTGGATAACTCTCCCCAAATTTCTGGTTCACCAAACATACAAGAAATTCAAAAACTGATTTAACAGTGCATTTTTAATTTAATTTAAATTTTGATTTTAATTTGATTTAATCAATTCTCTGAATTGTATATTAATTATGAAGAATATGTGCTGAGATTAGCTTTTGTGAGAGTGATATTTTACTGAGATTGATAAAAATATGACATTCAGTTTCTTGAATACCTATTTTAAAGGTAAAAATATTATGAATGCTTTCTGTGATATATATTAGCTACCAGAGCAAATATATGTATTCCAAACAGTATTTTGTACATTTTGTTTGGTAGATATATTGCTTTAAGTGATTTAGATATAACAGAGTAAAATAATCTAGTAGCTGATACTTAGCAAACTCATGCAGGTATGTATACAGACAGGATTTATTTTTAATTGAAGACATTTTATAAGAAATATTATAGAATTTTCATGAGGTTAGCACAGGATGGTTTTGAAAAAACATTACTCCTAAAAATAGAAAAGCATTACACTTGAAAATATTTTTATGTGAGAATATTTGTTGTGTTATAAAATAATACCACTTGAAAAAAGGTCTGTAATTCAACACCATCTGGACAGAATTTGGGGCTGAAAACTCTTCATTTAACTATATCACTGGGTAGATAGTAATATATTTTCTGATTGGTAAATTCAAATTAACTCTTAAATTTCACAAGATAGTTATCAAGAAAAAAATAAAAATAATAGCATCACAGTGTAGCAGTTTCACTGCATTTGTTTTTCTTATGCATTTTGTCACAAGAATATATTCTCCCTGCTATTACTAATAAATCAGTTACAGAAAATCACCCCTTCATGCTAATACTCAATTTCCATTGTGAAAAGATACTACATATAGCAAGATCTTGTGTTGATGCACTTGGCAATTGAAAACAAACAGCTACAATATTCCTGACAGTTCACACAGTTCAGCCAGTTTTCACCAATAAGAACAGCCTTGCAATTGACAGAAATGGAAACAGGACTTTTTGTTTCGATCTGCCTGGAACTAGAGAAACCTCTTAATTACCCTAGGGTTTTTTGTTTCTTTGTTTGCTTGTTTAAATAGAGTTGGTATTAGCATTTCCAATCTATCATAGAAGATCATGCAGACTCTCGGTATTGTGTAGCAAAATGCATTTGCAGGAATGCTATGCAATACATAACATCTTGCCAAAAAACAGCTGTAAAAGGCACAATGGTTACACTGAAATAATTTATGTTTCTCCTTAGGATAATTTCATAGAAAAACAACAGTTTTTAAGCAGTGATAGCCGGGCTTTATGTTCTCTGCTCCAATCAGGTAATATGGTAGGGCTAAATCTCTTCGTTCATGACTTCCTATACATGAAGGAAGCTTGAGTTCACTACTTCCTTTTGAAAGACCAGTAAACGCAATGAAAAAAAAAAGCTTGAGGAGTGTGACCCAGTTTTGTGTCTTCACAGTTTTTTTCTTCATTCTTTCAATAGCTAATGTTTCCATAAATCAAATGTGTAACATCTGTAGCATAACAATGTTCTGTTTTAGGATGTACACATTTGTTATTTGCATTGTGTCACTCTTTCTTCAGTGTCAATCTTGATGTTACTTGATGTTCACTTCCTAAGCCAAAGAGAAGCATAAATAACAGTAGAAAAAGAATACTTTTCTTGTAAGGACAACTTACAATAGATTCACTTGTGTATGCTGTTTATATCTTCTGAACCACAGGAATCACTGAGCTTAGATGTCAAAGAGCAAATGCCATATGTATATTTGACTGGTGTGGTATGACATTGCTTACTACATTGTAAAATATGATGTGAATATGGAGTTCAAATATTCTGAGGAGATTTTCACTAGAACTTTTCCTTAGAACTAGAACTCTTTCTAAAGTGACTTTCTTGACCTTAATAGCTTTCATAAATAAAACAATTTATATTATTACTTAAAAAAATAGAAGGTAAAAAAAATACAGTTTTTCCAAGCTAAAAGTGAATTAACAGTGACACCCAGTGGCCAGGTAAACATTCTATAAATTGCATTATTACTCCTTGAGTGTGTTGTGACTTGCTAGTTAAAGAACAAGTTTCTAAGTGTAGTTAGTCATCATTATCTCAAGGCCAGCCTGCTCTTAATTTTGGAAACATGGTACTAATTAGACCTAAGCTCATTGTGTGGTATGTTTAGTACATATTTATTGCTATCATTTACTTTTGCTGACATCCCAGAAGATAGCTGTATTAACAGACTGCAAGTGTCTATATTAGAAATTACAAAACAGAGTCCAAAATACAAGAGTGCTCTTATATATCAGTTCTTAGAACATAAAACCAATTTGGTAGAATGAAAATGTCAGGGTTAACAAAAGAGTTTCTACCAACTTTTCTTCAAAACTAATTTCAATAGATCTGCCCAAATAAATGAAATTCAAATATGTGGAAAACTGATGTTTGGTAGTGAATAGGGTAGAAATAAAAACAAGATGAAAAATTCAATGCACTGAAATTCTTAAGGAGTCTTCAAAAATATTTTTTTTCTGAACTCATTTATGTTCTCATATATGCCTGAGACACACACTTATTTCTACAGTGACACAAGATTGTAGTATTTTTGAGCAGTTAGAACAAACTCTTCCAGATATTGCAGGTGCAGTGTCTACCCAGACCTGACATACTGCATAAGCTGGTACCCAGGATGATTAAAAATTATCTTTGGCAAATGCTGCAATATGAATCTCTTTTAATGTGCAGTTGTCAAATGTACTGAGTCTTTAGGCAATACAGCCAGAATCCAAAGATTTTATGATAGATATTCCTAAAAGTCACAAAAATTAATCAAATCTAACATGTTTTGGACAAAAATATTTGGAATTAAGTTATCAATTTTGTGAGTGAATATTTGTGAAGTAAAACATGTCTTTTCAAAAGGCTTTTGTGATAGGAAAGCAAGGGCTGCACATACCAATGGAGTAATTCTTCTGCCTTTTCATGGTTTAAAATATTAATGCAAATCTACATTCTTATCACATCTAAGTACTGAAAAGAAGGCTTATTAATACAGAACTCATCCTCCAGCAGGTCTGAAGAGCATTTAGCTTTCTTCAAAGACAGATTAAGAACAGAGCATAGTAGTATTAAGAGAGTTGGAAGTGTTCTTTGAGAGGCTGCCATTGCAATTTTTAGCCATTATGTAACAGAAGTGAGTCTCACTCTAAGAAATTAGTGGGACTTAGAGACAAAGCCATTATCCTAACTGTGTGTTTGGGAAAGAAATGATTAAAGGAGATTTTGTATTGTCTTATTAATATTAGAAGTAGGTGTTATTATACCATACAAAAAGAATTTTTCATAGCAACTATCCTCTCGTGCAATTTCACTGAATGAAACTGCCATTTTTCTGAAGATCTGCTTTTTATTATGCAGTAGTATTAGGCCGACAGAGTTTGCCATGAGGTCATTGATTTTTAAAGTAGAATAACCGAATAAATATGCCATAGGCAGCTAAAATGAAAAGAATGAAAGATAAACAAATTAAAGAAAACTATCAAATTAATTACAAAAGATCTTTGTCTAGGAGTCAAAGAACATAATACAAGACAGAAAATCTTTGAAAAAGAAGGTCTGAAAGATTTCTCAGCTAATTAATTTTCTTTCAGTTTTTCCTCACTTTCATATCCTTCCAACTTGATTGGAAAGCTTACAATTAACAAAAGAACTCCACTTGCAGTTTGAGGTTTGTCAAATGTGCAGGTCATACAGCAATCATTCTGAGACTATTTCATGGGTTAATGCATCCTGTTGGTCTCTAAAGTTTCATGAGAAATGAAACAATTGTGCATTACTTATTAAGAGACATATCTTTCAAACAAATATTTTTAATCGCTTATTGTAGAGAAACTCAGTTTTGAAAGAGAAAGTTTTTAATTCTTCCAATTATCAAACCACTTTGAATGGTGTTGTATTGGATATCCAAAGATGCTTGATATACCTCATCATTTGGGAAATCCCTGATTTCTCTTCATGATGGGACACTTTGAAGGCCACGTGTAGACAGTTCACTAAGAAAGAAAAGTAACATGAGAGTGGAACCACTTACAGAAGGCTGTAGATAGCAGTTGATTAAAGGAGCTCAGAAACACTTCCCCAGTTTTGTGCCAGCAAGGATCTACATAATTAATTTGCTTTGAGGAAAGGGCATAGTCCTACTTCTTTCCTTGCACATGAATCCATAAAATTCAAAGGTGAAGCAATCACAGAGTGTATTTATTGAAAAGAAGAGTGGTAATGCCTTTTTAGTGTGAGCTCTACCTGAAGCCACAAAAAGAGCTGTGTTTGCACTACCCACACTACTCCTACTATTGTTATGTTTTCAGTAGTATGAGTGATTTCCTGAGGGTACAATTAGACCTTTATGAAGCTCAAATCAGAACTTCCAGCACTGAACTTTTTTTTTTTTTTTTTTGTGGTGTATAATGTGCACCATGTGCCAATATATTAGCATAACTGAAAAGGGAGACAGTAACCTATGAAACAACCTGAATGTTTCTTGTTAAGGCTAGCAGTTCTTCAAGTAGAAGTCATCTATTGGTAAATACAGAGTAATAAATGTTTATATTAAAGCACTTTATTTCTCAGAGTAACATATAAGTAAGAAGAACTAGATTGATAAACTTGGTAAAGCTATAGCTGTAGCTATAATATTGCTTTGGTTTCAGTTTTGGTTTCCAACTTTTACAGAATCTTAATACTGTTCATACTGCTTGAATTTGATTTGCAGCATCTATGTAATATCCAAAATATATACTTAAATCAAGTGGTCAGTTCCTTGACCAAGACTTTGAAAAGTGAGCAATTCTAATACACAAGATATTGTTTAAGATAATGAAGCAAAATGGAAGAATAATTTTTGGTAATCAAAGTACATAGCAGTTAAATCCTGCATCTAGGTTAAAATATGTAGGTGTAGAATTCAATATAATTTGTTTGATAAATTATACTGTTGAATAATAACAAGTTACAGGGCTATTTATTCAATTAGTAACACAAGTGTATTGTCCACAGAGAAAAAAGGTGTTTAATGCATTCTGACTTCCTTAGAAATCTGCATTTCTAAAGTTAGAACTGAAAAATAGTCAGTACTTTAACACACACACACACACACACACACACACACAACATGTATATATATATATATATATATATATATATATATATATATATATATATATATATAACTTTTTTTTCCAAATAGCATATATATATTTTAATAATTTATATTAGGCTTTTCAGTAAAGCTAGAGCAGTGCTATAATCAGTAGATTCTCAGTTGGCAGCTAATGCAATTATCTGAATATTTGTGAAAAGATTTTTCACTACTATTCCCACTGTCCATAAGAGTTCAGCTCTGTAATTCATAGTCTTTCCTCATTTCTACTTTGTGAAAACGTGTCCTGGAAAACAAATCTGAAATGGAATAAAGAGACCAAAAAACATGCAATATAGATATTAAAATAGAATTTGTATGCTGTAAGACCTAAATTCTAGTACACACTATTAAAAGAAGTAGATTCTTTGAATGCAAATAGTAGATTTGAACAACTCTCATGAGTAAAAGTTGATTATTTGGACTCTATCAGACATTAGCATGACTTCATTCATGTTAAACGATCGAAACCTATACTATTAAAAAAAACACACTACTAATTTAATCTCCAGCAAAAGAATATACTGTACATACTTGTCACACTCAAGTATAAAGGAGGGAGACGAGGTTCTTTATATGTATGTGTATATCCAATGGTGAGATTAAGACACAGCAGGTCAAACGTTAGCCCAATCAGTTTATTACAATTTCTAGTTGCTTAGGGATATGGGGAAGGGAAGGTGGTGATAGAAAAGAGATGAAAAGCAAGGAGACTTGGCAGAAAGCAAGAGAGAGAGAGAGAGAGAGAGAGAGAGAGAGCATCACCACTGTGGATCCAGTGAGGTCCATAGACTGTTGATCTCAGGAACTTGTCTGGTCACCGTGGGGGATAGGAGAAAGCTGGGAAGTTTCACATCAAGTAGGCACCTTGTGGGGACGTCCTGCCAAAGAGGTTTTTCCCTCAGGGAAATTTCTTCTCCAAAGTCTTTGGTTTAATGGTGCTGAGAGAACCGACTGAGCAACTCAACACACTAATGAGTTATGTCAAGCAGCTATTCTCTGTTACAGCTCTGGGTACATGGGAGATCACTCTGCCAAACATGCACACCAAAGAGAGAAACGAATACATATTTATACATCTAACACATGCATATGCATCACATTCCAAACTCTGGTTATCGAGGGGATTAAACCTAAGGGTCAATTTTGCTGTAAGTTTTCAAACCCTGAAGGGAGAGAGCTCCCCATCATTCCTGAAGACATCTGTTTGGTTATCTTGTTGGGACAACAGGATGTCCATCCTGCTTTCTTATCAACAAGTTTATTTGATTTATGCCCACCCCCATTTCTAAGTTTTGTTCTCTGTGTAATACATCTGGCCCAACAGATAAATCAGCAGGGAGTAGCACCTTTGGTGCCATGTACAAGTATTATCGTCCTTTGCGGTGATCAGCTTCTCCAAGCCATACCCCAAAAAGGACTACTTGCCCCTATTTCTGCTTATCTTTACAACCGTAAACAGAGACATTGAGGTGCCTCGACAACCATCTAGATGATTTGCAGTTGTCAGTTAGAGTCTTATAACCAGAAAGGTCTCATGAAGCAAGCTTTGAGACAACAAAAGTAAAAACAGTTTCTGTCCTTCACAATACTGCAGTGATTTATTTGCAAGATCAGTAAAAGCGTAGTCATTTAGTTTTGTACTTTTGTACACTAAAGTGTCTAGAAAGCATAGTGACTTATATTTTAATAAAATATGAGAAGCATGAACTGTGAAACATATTTATCTGTCATATACCACCTTTGACTTTCAGACAGCCTGGCACTGACGTAGGGGATGTAAACACACCTTAAAATTGCTATATGGCCTGTAAAGCTTGTGTTCATTATTGATTCACTTTCTTCCTCATTTATTTTTTTTGTAACTTTGAACAGCTTCTCAACTTTATCTCATGTTTATGATCCAAATGATGAAAAATAAAAATATAAAATAAAACAACCAACAAATAGGAAGAAAAACAAACATGCTTATGATGAAGCTTGTGATTCACAAGCAAGCTTGGTGCAATGAGTCCATTCCTTAAGAAAAATTTCTTAAAATTAAATATTTCATAAGTAGTGAAAAAATAGGAGACAAGAATATGAAGAAGATACACTGAGAACTTAGACTAAGAACATCTGTTCAGTTCAATTACCTCCTTACTAGTTTCCGTATTGAATAACACAACCCAGTTGAATGGAAGGAGCTGTTTGGAAACCTATTCCCAGTGACTAAATATTGTCCTTAAGCTTCAGTTCAGGTCGTCTAACTAACATTATACAGCTGCTAGCTTAGTGTGAAGTTTTTTGCTTAAGTGCTTTCTTGGATCTTTTCCAATAACAAAAATATTATCTTTCCAAAGACAAAAGCCATTATGTATTTGATATAATAGAGAAAGACAGCCTCTCAAAGAGTGAAGGAGTAATAAGGATGTAACGGTAAGATGTCATTATATCAGCTGATGGAACACACAAATTATAGGTTGCAGATCTTTGTAAAATGGAAATAATAAGAGAAGATATTTATTTATTAGCATTATATGCTGAAGGACCATCTATTGGCTGTAAGGGAGCTATTGATCAAAGTTTTGGAGTTTCACATAATGGTCTAAAACTTTCTTAAATAAAGACATTGTATTGGAGCTTACAGCAAGGAATAATGGATATCGCTCAGAAGTCTTTACTTTGTCTAGCAGCAAAAGGCAATGGTGCCCCTTTTTGCCCTCCCTTTTTCTTTTTTTTGCCATAACTGGAACAAATCAGTCAAAGAATCCAACACAATAACAGAGTTGAAGGCATAGGAATATTGGACATCCTGGATAGAATTTCATTATACGCTGTCGATGTCATTCTTTTCTTACCCAATCCGTATGAATCCCTTGGGGGCAGCAGCCAATGAATTAAAAAGTTTTAGGAAGTCACTGCAGAACCATAATCAAAGGAAGTTCAAGATTCAGTGCATCGAACTTCCAACAACAATATGTGAAGCCATACTAAATATGGGTTCATTTGGGCTAAACATTCAATTGGATACTTTTGATTGCACTTACCGCATAGTACTGATAATCATATGATCTCTTTTTTGCTCTGCTATATAGGTCTACTGACCTTGAATAGAGTAACTATATAATGGATATAATAATAAAACTACTAAGCCTTTAGGGAAAACTTTTCACCCAAGGATCGCAAATCATTTTAAAAAAGAGGTCAGGATCATTAACTGCATTGGCTGGGAGAACATATGCCAGAGAAAACAGACCTGGCCAAAGTTGTCTAGCAGACCTGTGGCACAGCCAAAAAAAAAAAAAAATCATTTTATGTTAGTGTGCCAGCATAAGGAAACAAATTAAAGCAAAGCAAGATTAACATTGCTCCATTTATTTCATTGCTCCATCTATCATGAAATTTGAAAGTGTATATGCATATTTGGCAAGACAATGAAATCATCTTAATTTCTTAGCTTTCAAAGCTTTCCACATCAACAGCAGCTTCATTTCAATAAGTTAATATTACTACATTTGAAATGCTGTGTATCAGCAGAAAAGGTTCCCCATACTTGCAACTATCAGCAAAAGGAAGAGTTTGAGAGTATACACCGCAGATGAATGAGTTATGAGAAAGAGGGTGTGTTGTTTCCATGCTAAATTGTAGGTATGGGTTAATCTAAGCAGACCTATGACAAGGTCTTGGCAGTCTGATAAAAGGTTTTAACAGTGTTCTCGGGTACAGCAAAAAAAAAAAAAAAAGAAAACTAAGACAATTTGACTTTTTGAGATATCTACCTCCTATCATGGGAGTTTGATATGCTGACTCTAGAAGATACAGAACGAAGATACAGAACGGCAACCACCACCACCAGACTGTGAAAACATTGGATGAATGGGAACTTGGTCATACAATGAAACCAATACAATGGTCATCACCCCAAGTTAGCTTTTATTTCCTATCACACAAATCTCAACAAATATGGGTATGACTAAAGCCACTAAAGCTACACCTGAAACTAATAGTATTAAAATGGTTTAAAAGAGAAGTCATTCTGGGGAAAAAAATCATCACAGACTACTTGAGTGGACATCAATGACTTCCAGGGCCAATCAAAAGGAGAGCCTCTCTTCTCTGAACATAGTGATACCTATTGGGTAAAATCTACACACAGTATTATACCAAGTGCTTCCCTGGGAAACTTCGAAACTTAGAAATCTCTATGGAGTTATCCCATAATTTAATGTGTTTGTGGTCAGCTGTATCGTTCGCGTTCTTGGTACTTGCATGTACTCCTCAGACAGGGTATTTATCACCAACAATTCAAAAGAATCATTTGCTTCAATAAAGATTTCTCTAGTCTTCCAACATTTATAATAACTAATACAACAGTCAAATCTATAGCTATCAGTAATGGAAACACTGTCAGAATCTGTTGTATTACATATTTATGCATAATCTGTGGCCCTGAAAGTTTATGTATCTATTATATTTTAATGAAATGCCAAATCATTTGTCTCATCAGTTTCATTAAAAAATCCTGTTCTTTCATAGTGTTATCATTGTGAAGGAGTTGTATTATCTGACAGTCATTGACCCACGAGCATAAATAACATGATGAAGAATAAATATTGACTAAGAAATTGTTCTACTGATCCAACAGAAGAAATAAATGTCAAGGTACTAAAGTATTTTTCATTGAAAAATATGTATGTTTGTTCATTCCTGTCTCCTTGTCATACAGTATCTAGTGTGATATTTTCAAAGCAATTTAGATAGCTCAATACATTAAACTCAACTTTTGAAAATGTGTTACAGGCACAATTCCCAAAGGCAACACAGGAAAGTTAGATGTTTCATCTGCAGCTGCTTTAATAACAAAATGAAAAACTGCAATACACTTTTATTAAAAAGTCTTAAAATTCCTCAAGGGAAAGTGAGATCACAGTTTTAAATTTCTCTAGGTGACACAAGAGGCTGGTATCTTTTCCCAAGATTGCATCTTGCTAGGTCCTTTAAATGAAGACACATCTGCAAAGACTTGAAAAAACGATAGTATGCAAGAAGGGAGATGCAAATGGCTTTCTTTCACTCATAATATTTCAGAGTTGAAGTGATTAGAAATTTTGGGATGAAATCTTGAAAGGAATACCTATAAATCATTTAAAAAACACCATCACCACCAACAAAAACTAACTTTTCTAAATTATTAGTGAACATTCTGACAAACAGATGATGCTATATGATCACACTTTTATTTCACTCCAGATCTCATACAAGGGCTGTAATTTCTAAGTATGTATTTGACAGTGTGCATTTTGTTTGTGTCTCCTTTTCAGTGGGAAATGGTAATTGTGCTTTTCGTTGGTCTAATTTGAGGCTAAATTCAGAGGCAAACTGCATTACACAAAAAGTGAAATGAAAATGTCTGATTTTACTAGATATCTAAACAATACATATAGTTGCTTTAAATTGTAGGCATCTTTGAATTATATAAATAAATGTATTCTTTCCAAACATATGTTTATGGAGACTTTGCTAACAGACTTTACTTAATGGAAAATAGAAAGGTAATATTGAATGTACTTTAACTACTAATTTATATAAGCAAGAATAATGATCATAGCAACTGTGGTTTCACAGAATCACAGGATCACAGAATTGTAAGGGTTGGAAGGGACCTCTAGAGATCATCAAGTCCAACCCCCTGCCTAAGCAGGTTCCCTAGACCAGGTTGCACAGGTAGGCGTCCAGAAGGTTCCTGAACTTCTCCAGAGAAGGAGACTTCACCACCTCTCTGTGCAGCTGTGCCAGTGCTCCGTCACCCTCACTGTGAAGAAGTTCCCATGCACATTTGTGCAGAACTTCCTATGCATTTTAATTTGTGGCCATTTCCCCTCATCCCATCACCACACACTGCTGAGAAGAGTCCAGCCTCATCTCTTTGCTTCCCATACCTTAGATATTTATAGATGTGGATCATATCCCCCTAGTCTCCTTTTTACAAGGCTGAATGGACCCACGTCTCAGCCTTTTCTTATGAGAGGTGTTCCAGGTCCTTTATCATCTTTGTGGTCTCTTCCAAGGCTGGACTATTTCAAGGAGATCCCTGTCTTTTTTGTATCAGGGAGCCCAGAACTGGACACAGTACTGTAGGAGAGGCCCCACCAGGGCTGAGTAGAGGAGGAGGATCACCTCCCTCCACCTGCTGGCCATGCTCCTTTTAATGCACCCCAGGATACCCTTGGCCTTCTTGGCCACCAGGGCACACTGCCGGCCCATGGCCAGTTTGTTATCTGCCAGGAAACCCAGGTCCCTCTCCTCAGCAGATGAGCCCCAGCCTGTACTGGTGCATGCAGTTATTCCTCCCTAGGTGCAAGACTCTACACTTGCTCTTGTTAAACCTCATCTGGTCCCTCTCTGCCCAACTCTCCATCCTGTCCAGGTCTCGTTGAATGGCAGCACAGCCTTCCAGCATGTCAGCCATTGTTCCCAGCTTTGTATCATCAGCAAACTTGCTGAGGGTGGACTCTTATCTCCTCATCAAAGTCATTGCTGAAGGTGTTGAACAGGATGGACTCAGCACCGATCCCTGAGGAACACCACTATGTACAGGCCTCCAGCTGGACTCTGCACCACTGATCACAACCCTTTGAGCTCTCCCAGTCAGCCAGTTCTCAACCCAACTCATCATCCACTCATCTATCTCACATTTTCTAAGTTTCATAACCAGGATGTTGTGGGAGACAGTGTCAAATGCCTTCTGGAAATCAAGGTAGACTACATCCACTGCTGTTTCTGTTGCTTACCTGTTGGTTAACTGTTGTCCATCTAATGTCTTGACAATATGCGAATGATTTTGTCATTATGCAGTTCAACAGTAGGGGTACCTCCACAACAGTAATAATGAAATAAAGAATGTTTAACAAGTGTTGCTGTAGTACAAAGTGGTCAATTTTATAGTTGGTAAGATACATACTTAGCTGATATCTTCTATGGACAATAAAAATCAATGTAAATTAGCTTCCATTCTTGATTAAATTCATCATTTTATCATATAGTTTCATACTTGATGTTTCAAGTGTTTAATTGTCCAAAATCTTGAATTCAGATTAGGAACTCCTTTGGATTTTTTTTCTTTTTTTTATGGATTTATCATAGTTGACATATGGCACTTGAAAATATAATGGCATCAGTTTATATTATGCTAATACGTGCAACTAATACCAGTCATAGGTATCTAATGATAGATCTCAAAGGAAATAATATATCTGACTATAAACATGCACTTTCATTCATATAGAATGCTATGAATCTTTTATAAATTTAAAATGTGTTATTCAATCTACTGCATTACATTCTATGTCATTTTGGAGAATTTATTTCTACTGCAATTGCTCTTTTTGTTAAATGTTTAATAGACCTTTGAAATTATAGCTGTTGAAAAATTGGGAGATTGTAAAGACAGGAAGAACTTAATCATAATCAAACAATCACTGGTACCGTATCCTCAAAGGACAAGACCTTTTAAATAATATTCTGTTATGATATGGAGGTGATCTATAGCTCAGAATCTTAATTTTTCATAGCAAATTGCTTTCAGATACAAAGATCTGGAAAAAGTTTTTAAAAGTACATAAGGAACTCTTGTCTACAATGAGAAATATTGAAATGAACTGTCATACCTGTAAACTATGTCACAGTGCAAGTATCTGTTTGAATGTACTTAAAGTTCTATGTAAATTTGTTTTGGTTTCATTTGTTATTTAGTTATTTATTTATTGTTATTGTTGTTTCTTTGTTGTTTTTCTTGTTGATTTTTCATTTAGAAGATTATCATTTTAAGATCGTTTAGATAAAAATACTGACTACGAGGAATTGCTCTCTGAAATACATACCAATTTCATTGATGTTATTTTTTTATATTTCATTGCAGAAAGATAGAATATGGTTCTGCATTAAATACTTCTATGACAATAAACCACTTATGTTATGAATGAATTTGTATATGTGAAGTATAGAAGTTCATATATTAAACATGCATTCAGCATATTCTTTTTGAGATGTAAATGTGTGTAAGTTTTTATGAACTGAAAATACATTATTTGGCAAATACCAATATATTTCAATCAGAAGCAGAATGATTCCACGAATTATATTTTTATCTAACAAATTATAAATTCTTTTTCATTTTGTTCTATTACTTCTGTTTAATAAGTAATTATGATTAATGATTATTAGGAAAGTTGGAAGACTTATTTGAAATGTGAATTTCAATACATTTATTGTAAAAAAAAAGATTTGCAATTGTATCTTAATTGCATAAGGTATAATTCTGGAATTTGAAAGATATTATAAAGTTATGTTGAAATTTGCAGGATAAAGATTTATTTCTGAATAGAGAAAGATATTAACACATATAAAAAAATGAAAAAAATCAATGATTCAAAACTAAACATCTTGCTAAACTGACAGTAAATACTACCAAGTCATTAAATAATGAAGAAAGCTAATTTTGAAGCTGCTGAATGATGAAAAACATGAACATTACTTAAAAATTATGTTATAAAGTTCAAGTTAAACCTACACTTGACTACAAACAGAATTTTAAAAATAAAATGATACAAAACAAAACAAAGAATAACAGTAAAATAAAAAACAGCAACAATTAGACTGCATTAATTCCCACAAAGTAGGAGAATTGGTTTCTTAAACCCAGTGCTATTTTTTTCACCTTAATTTTCTGAGATATTCTCACGGTGCTTAAGAATATCACTTAATATTGTGTTAAACCTCCCCGTTTCTGGAATAAAATTTGGAGTTCAGGTTGTCTGTCCAAAGGTGTCTAAAATGAGACTACACGTGTATGTTTTAGAAATGGAGTTTTTAGAAACTGAGTCTTTCCATATGTAACCGGATTGAAAGTACTTGAACATCTGACTGATAGAAACAGCATCATCTCTTGTTAATTTCAAATTATTTTAAATTTCCAATTTGAACAGAAAATCATATTTAAAAAATAGCTAGAAGTAAAATTTGCTTTAAAGAATCATGATATTCATTAATTTTCCCATCTCAGTTAGATGTAGCTTTCTTGCAGGATACTTCCTGTGTTTTCATGGGAATTTTCCACATTTTTCCATTTACCAATAGCGTATGTTAACCCCAGTTAAACAAATATAATACATAAAACTTTCACTGATCTTTATATTCTGGGCTCCTCAGTTCAAAGAAGACAGAGATCTTCTAGAAGGAGTCCAGCTGAGGGGCACAAAGATGATAAAGAGCCTGGAGCATCTCCCCTATCAGGAAAGACTGAACAACCTGCATCCTTTCAGCCTAGGATAAAGAAGACTGGGGGATCTGATTACTGGCCATAAACATCTGAAGGGTAATGGAAGGAAAATGGATGCGACCAGGATCTTCTCAGTGGTGAATAGCGATAGGACAAGGAATAATGGCCTAAAACTTAAATACAGGAAGTTCCACACAAACAGCACAGAACAAGGTGTCACCTTCTATGAAAAAATTCAAGATCTAGATGAGTACCTGTGTAGCCTTTTGTAGGGTACCTGCTTGAGCAAGGGGTTGGACTCACTGATCTCTTGAGGCCCCTTCCAACTGCTACAATTCTGTGATTCCGTGATTCTATGCAATGCAGTGCAAAGTGTCACAGAAAAGTGTGTTTTTTGTTTGTTTGTTTGTTTATTACAAATGTAGATCAAAGCCTTAATAGAAGTAAAAAATTACATTCAAAGTATATAATATTAGCAGCCTTTATGAAATATAAAGATACAATCCACCAGAACAAATGTAATAATCTAACTTTTATATCAGTGTTTATTAGCCTCTACCTTTTATATAAACATACACAAATATTTTATTATTGCTGTTACTATTATTGTTAAAAAAATGCACATTTGATGTTCTGACTCAGCCCCATTTTTCTCACCAAGTATTAAGGGTACCTGGAATTATTAGTAAATCAGTAGAGATTTCTGAAGTTTGACAGTGAGATTTCTTTCTAGACTGATTAGAACTTAGTGCAAATTAAAAAAAAAACAGCATTACTGGAAGTCAGCTATCATACAAAGAGCACAACGTATTATATAGGGATTTAGAGATGAAAAATTCTATGTGGAATTTTTTTAGGAAAAAAATAATGTATAGAAGATGATGTTATAAATAGCTTGCAAAAGAGGGAAAAGAAGAAAAAGAGATTTTTTTGGTGAAAGATAGATTGTAGTAGATATATTAAAGTAATTGATAGAAGAGATATAATCCTAGAATGAAGGATATGTATCACAGTCTCAGAAAATTCTAGTTATTAGGATGTATCATACTAGCCCAAGATAAGTTTCCACTCATTACTCTGTATATTATATCACAACAAATCTGGCAGCCTTATTTAGAAGTTGCTGTACAAAAAAAAATACAGTCTACAAGGAAATATCATGACCAAAGACAAAGTTACGGAAAACATAAATATAAATATATTGTTGTTGTGTTTTTTCTAGTCATAATTCGTATCTTCAAAAGAGAAGGAAAAAAGATACTTCAGTCCAGACTTTTCCTGAAAATTAAAATTAAAGAAACCTCTATAGACATGATTAGTTATAAACAAAATTGTAGAAGTCATAGAGCACGAGATAGTTAAAACCATAGCAATAACAAGATGATTATTCCAATGAAAAGGATCTCACCGTGGAATGATATAAAGATATCTGTATGTGTTAGAGTCACATAAGACTAGGACAGTAAGACAAGTAGGACTCACTGGTGAAGTCCCTCAAAATAGTGAGGTAGAAAAATGCCGGAGTCACTGAAAACTCCATCCAGACTAGATTTGCACAAGTGATTGCATCCCTTATATCTCTTTCTCTGTTTCCTAAGCACTTAGATACTTTGAAGATCTGTAATAATATAAATTCTAGTAATTGTAGTAGTAGTGATACAATAATAGTTTTTACTACATGAAAACAAAGGGACACATCTTTAGGAGATGTTGAATAATGTTTAGTGTAACAAAGCTAAATACAAAAGGGAGGAGCACCAACCTGGAATGTCTCTTTTTTTCAAATTCTGTGTTTATATATGGCAATATTTTTGAAAATGATGAGGTAATTGATCAACTTATTAAATTTCTACAACACATGTTCATTCCAAATTTAGCTTTTATTATTTCTTTTTCTTGTAAAGAATGCCCACTAGTATTTGAATAAGTAAAGTGACAAATTTTAAGCTAAAATAAAAGCAGGAGTTATCAATTAGTCACAGATATTCTCATCATTTGCTTACTAGTCTTTTTGTAAGCAAAACTGACATGTAAAAATAGCACCAGCAGTAAAACCTTGGTGCTTAAATGCCTTCAATTCCCCTTGAGCGCCTCCATAACTACAGTTTTCTTGGTAGTGAAGTTGTAATGACAGCTGTCATCAATGGGCTTTTATGAGACGTACCCTGACCTTTAGAAGCTGTATGTTACAATTACCGTTGTAAAGCCTTTGGGGGCTTGAGTTGGGATTTCACACTTCAACTTAGCTGCAAATTGTTAACCCTTGTTGAAGGTGCCCAAGAAGATGTAAGAGATATATTTTCCTTTCCTTTTGCATATCCTTACTTTTTCTCTACCCTTGTATATTTCCTTTTCTTTCATTGTCTTACCTTGCCTTTTGCTTTGCCTTGCCTTGCCTCACCTTGCCTCTTTCTTTTCTTTCCCTCTCAAAAATTAACTGTGACAACGATAGTGTTTTTTTTTTTTAATTTTTTAGACAAGCATAGCTATTTTGGATTTTTTTTGTTGAACTGATGTGTTATTTAGATATGCTAAGATAAAATACACATGAAGAAAGAAAGGTACATGAATGCTTGTAAAAGAAAACAAACAAAATAAAGAAACATTAATAAATAAGCAACAATTGTATACACTGCTTTTCTTTATATCTAAATTACTATTAAACTGAAAAAAGATCTGTGCATTTAAAAGATCTGTGCATTTTGAGTCTTCTCTGAGGACTGAAACTGCATAAGTCCATAGTCATGTAGGAAATGCTGAGGTACAATGTGAAGATTCCTCCTAGATTTGTGATGACTAAAACACAATTTCTGGAGCCTGACTGTAAGTTTCATGCACATTCCTATTAGAAAACCAAATTGCTCTAGATATTATCAAGTAAAAATCATCATATCACTTCAAAGCCTTCCAAAGTTTATGAAAAATTGAGTCAGCAGAAGCATTATATTTTTTTAAATGAAAATTTATCTAATATACATAGTCAAAAAGCACATATTTTCTATGATGGCATACTTCTTCTTGTTAACCAAGTATAATTTTTCTATCTCAAAATCTGAATAGTCTATTAAAATAGGAAGCTATCAGATTTCTCTTCAAGATAATTAATGGTCATCTGAATTTCTTTATTCAAATGTGTGCGCATCGAGATACTCATTCCAGACAAGATGCAGCTTACTAAGCTAAAGATTTCTATAAACTGGAATCATTCACATGTGGCTGAATTCAAAATACTTTTGTAATATTCAAAATACTCCAGCAGAATTTTTCTTAACAAAATTACACTTGTTGTAATTTTGCATTCACTCCTCATGAACACATTTAATCTGTGGTAATTAATTATCTGCCTATGAAAAATTGCACCTGAATATTTAATTCAATTAATAACCATTAATTTATTTACAAAAGGAATCGATAAGTTTTTTCTCTGTTTACACTCCAGTTTGTTACATGCAATGTTCTCAAAAATGAAAATAAATTTCAAAGCAAATTCATGTTAGACATATTTGACAACTCCACAGCAATGGCAGTGATAAACATATTAGTGCAGCCTTGATATCCCACAGGGAAATCTTCAAGGACATGCAATTTATAATAAACATTTTAATAGTCTGTGTGAATACATGTAGTGTTTCAGATCTTTTCACAAAGTATAGGCAACTGACACTGATTCCAACAGAAGTATTAAGATACACATAAAATATTAAGAAAAAAAAAAAGGAAAAATTTATATTTATGTAGAACATTCATTTCCTCAAAATACTATGTATGTAATAATGAAGAATTCTTCAAAGAAATTCTGCTGAATTTACCTCACTAATTATAGAATTTCTGCGTATTTTATTTCTCTTGTGTTAAAGAGGGAGGTTGGAGAAAAAATCCTGGTCTCCTTGATGATGAATAAAAAAATATTAACCAAAATACTACATATACAGCAATTAGTGTATTGATTCAGATATGAAACATAGGATTTAGTTTTTCAAAAAATTTCACTGTAGCAATTTGTTTTTAATATGAGATTTCAAGACTTGATTAAAAAAAGACCTCTTTCTTGCTTTAATCATACCCCTTTTTTTTTCTGACATAATAGCAGACTGAGCTTAACTAGCTATGTTATATATTTTGTTTTTCTCCTAGACATTGTATACATTTGAATGTATAATTAAAAATCAGTTTTCTTTCAACAGCACCAGTGACTTTCTCTATTTGTCTTGTAGAATTTTTGTCAATACAATTAGATTTTTGTCAATATTAATACAATTATATTATGTACTTTAGAATTTTAAGTCTTATATAGCAATAATGATCTTACAAAGGCGACAGAAGAGTGATGGGACAGCATAAGGAAGTCCGTTCAGTAGCAATATCCCACACTGCATTTATAAATTGATTCCATTTAATGTAAAACAAAGAAACAAACAGCAACAAAATTTATCTTACTTCCTTTAGAAAGCAAGCTTTGGCTTCATAACCTGTTTAGATAGAATTGGTCATTTCACAAATCACTGAAGTATGCAAACAGTGTTGCCAGATCTTCAGCTAGAGGGGGCCTCCAAGCTGTTTGAACTCCACCTAGTTTGTGTGAATCTTGTTACTTCATTTCCACTGCTTTACTATGGCAAGGCATGAATAGCTCTATCTCCCTTGAGAACATGCACGTCTCACCTTCATTATATTATCAGAAGACACATAAGATAATAATTGTATCATTCTATTCTAATTTATGACAAAGTGTTTCAAATTTCAGCATATCAGATTTTGTCCTTATATTTTGAACTGAAAGATACATAATACCTCTGATTCAAATGTGCAGGGAAAGTAAAAAATAAACACTCCCCCATTAAGTCTACATTCATATGCACTTTCTCTACTCAAAGAAGATACTATATACTATTACACATTCAATAGAGACCACTAGCAAAAGATGACGTACACAAACTTGCAATCAAATTTTTCAAATTAACAGTATTTCTTGCATCCCAGGTTCATCCTTTATTAAATAATCAACAGAAATACATTATTGTTCTCTGTCTGAGAGTGGAAAATAAAATAAATAATCAAATGAAAAAATATTTTTCTACATTCTATCTAAAAATAAATATGAAAACTCTTCATTAAGAAGTATTTTGTTTACATACAGGCTTAATCAAACAACTGATGAAAAGCATATTTTAAAAATTGTTATGCTTCTTTATGACAATAAAAAATATTTTCTTGGTTTCTCAAGACAGTATTTTCCTCTTCAGAAATTTTATGTCCATCCCAGTGTAACTGAAAAGAATGTTTTCAGTAAACCATAAGATTATCCTTTTGACAGTGATGGACCTTCTGAAAATACCTTTATGTTTTCCAAGGCAGGAAGTGATGTTGTATGCTCTTAATTTGGAAATATTATAGAAAGACAGAAATTGCTATATTTTAGAAATTTCCTTCTTAAGTATTATGTTCTGGATAGTAATAATTTAATAGAGATTGTTTTTCTCTGGATGCAAAATGGAGAAAAATGACTTTATATATAATAACCGATTTCTGAAATTGATGTGATTGCAGACAACATGAAAAAAAAAAGTCTTTAGTATCAGTGTTTGAACATTTGTATTCTACAAAATATTTTTAGTGAATTAAAAATAATATTTTAATTATTTTTTAAAATAAATGTTTATGTAATGATATCCACTATCCATTCTCACTGAAAAATAGAATACACTATTGAAAGAAAGAGAGAATTAAAGATTTCAAATGCTGCTGTTTCTTCCTTTCAAGGTCAGCATTTCAGCTCAGACTGCTACTCTATCAAACTCAGAATTCTTTCTTTGTTCTTAAATAATTTTAATATTTGACATATTTTAATTAAATAATAGTCTATTTTTATTTCACTGCATTCTTTCATATCACACACAGCAAAAAATAACCCTCAATCTCCTCATCTACAAATGTTTCCTAAACTGTTGTTTGATAGTTAACTGTACAAATAAAACATGCACTAATACGACATACAACTCAATTCACTTAGGCAACTAAACACCATTCCTCCCATAGTATGTTGTGAATTTGTGCTGTAATAAAATACAAAAATTTAAATGCAGACGATTGATTTCATCATAGGTTTTTATCACAAGCTATGTAATGAGCCAAAGTTGCATGTTAAGTTTAGGCTAATACTAGAGGGTCCCTTCATTTGTCAGTGAATAAACAGGTCCATAAAATGACTTCAATACATGAAAATGATGAAATGTACTATTCCAGACAATTTAGGAGGGTATGACTTCCCACTTAGAACCATTTTTTTCCCTTTCTGCAGTAAGACTTCTAGTGGTTAAACATTAACTTTCTGCCATTCAAAATTACAGTACATTCCATGTTGGACTGTATTACACTTTACAGTCATTTCATCTTCAGAATAAGACATATGTTAGGCCTTTAGAGGTTACTTTCAAAGAGTGACATTTTTCATTTACTTCTAGTGTAGACACTCAAATGTGTTTCAGATGACAACAAGCAAATTTATCCTCCGTAGTCTATGTCATGTCTCTAGGGTTTGCCTTGGAACCAACTAGGAAGATCCCAAGTTGTCTTACTGAAGAATCACAGAATGGTTTGATTTGGAAGAGACTACCTAGCTCCAACTCCCCACTATAGGCAGGGACTGGGTTGCTCAAGCCCCATCCAGCCTGGACATGAATGCTTCCAGGGAGAGAACATCCACAGCCTCACTGAAAAATCTGTTCCAGTGTCTCTCCAACCTCACAGTAAATATTATCTTCTTAATATCTAGTTTTCGTGTTTAAAACCATTTCCCTTGTCCTTTTACTACCTGCCCTTATAAAAAGTCCCTCCCCAGTTTTCCTGAAGGCCCTCTTCAGGTACTGGAAGGCTGCTATAAGCATCTATAGAAATAGTCTCTATTAATATTTGAGGCAATATAGATTGCCAGCCAAGATGTAACTTTGATGTGTGCATATTTAACTTTTATTATTTTGTTTCTTAATGCATTTTTCATGTTTTTCCCTTCCCTTCCCTTCCCTTCCCTTCCCTTCCCTTCCCTTCCCTTCCCTTCCCTTCCCTTCCCTTCCCTTCCCTTCCCTTCCCTTCCCTTCCCTTCCCTTCCCTTCCCTTCCCTTCCCTTCCCTTCCCTTCCCTTCCCTTCCCTTCCCTTCCCTTCCCTTCCCTTCCCTTCCCTTCCCTTCCCTTCCCTTCCCTTCCCTTCCCTTCCCTTCCCTTCCCTTCCCTCCCCTCCCCCTCCCCTTCCCTTCCCTTCCCTTCCCTTCCCTTCCCTTCCCTTCCCTTCCCTTCCCTTCCCTTCCCTTCCCTTCCCTTCCCTTCCCTTCCCTTCCCTTCCCTTCCCTTCCCTTCCCTTCCCTTCCCTTCCCTTCCCTTCCCTTCCCTTCCCTTCCCTTCCCTTCCCTTCCCTTCCCTTCCCTTCCCTTCCCTTCCCTTCCCTTCCCTTCCCTTCCCTTCCCTTCCCTTCCCTTCCCTTCCCTTCCCTTCCCTTCCCCTTTCCTCTCCTTTTTTTTTCATTTTTTAAAATTCTGGATCAACTATCAGACTGCAAAAAAAAAAAAAATATTCTTACACCTTAAGCAGTTAGTATCAAATTTGTAGCAGAGTTTGAGCTAAAGTACACCTTTCATCTACCATTTTTCACTTTTCCCACAGAAGAGCAGTTTCCAAATAAAAATTTATTTACTATTATGCAGCATATAAAGGATGCATACTTGTTAAACAGTACCTACAATTCTGGCTGTTCAAAACTGCGCTAGAAAATATCATTCAACTTTATGAGTACTTTTTCTGGAAATAAATGTTTGAAAGGTACAACACTGAAAAACAGCAATGAAAAATCTTGCCTATGCCTAGAGAAATTGAAAGCCTATGAAAAAAAATCGTGTAAATGCAAATGATCATACAGATATTTCTGTGTGATTATATCTTAGATGATTAAATAACTGATTTTTATTATACTGTTTGAAACTACACAGATTTGTTTCTACCCTGTAACTGTAAAAGCAACAGCTAAAAAACAAGCAAACAAAAAAACACGTTAGGAAAGTGGAGCTATAACCTCTTATTTTAACGGTACTTGTGAGTGCCTGGCTTTAAACTGATCTGAAAGATGATGTCCTTGCAACATATTTGTTGTTAGTCACTTTGAAGGAGCAAAAGGCAGAATGGCCAAGTATGACTGAGGACTGTCAAAGAGTGGAACAACAGTATTTGCTTCAAGAAAACCTAAAGTAACCCAAGTAAACCTAAAATAACCCAAGTAAACATCAATTTATCTGTCAGAGGAATTGGAGCTTAGAGTAAGAATAAGAGGAGGAGAATAGACTTTATTATTATTTTTCTTTAACAGCTTATTTGGTGTAAGTACAGTTTGATCTCTATTGGCTTTCCAAATAGGTCAACAAATGAATTTTCAGTAATTGGTAGTGAGTTGCTAGAATTCAGTATCAGAAAACATGGTGGAATTCCTGTAGAGTGCTTTTTCCTAGGGAAAAACAACTTCAGCAAATGTATTAGAATTTTGCACTTCCCAGTTGGATAGGTTGGCCGTTTGTTTTTACGGATTTGTTTCCTACTGAATATTTCCACACATTCTACTGAGACGCAAGGAAGTTACATTTGCTTATTGTATTAAGGTGCTATAAGGGATGCATAATGAGCACATTTTGTACACTATATGTAGAAGCCAAAAACTGTCATTCTGTTGTGGTATGTATGCTACTGACTGATGGGAATTGCTAGTATCCTTTACAGAGGTATAGCAAGAGCAGTGTAAGAGCTGAACTAATCTTGAGCAAGCCCCCTCTTCATAGTTCTTTGAGAGAGGGGGAAATATTTCAAGTCCTGCAGAGTTCTAGAATGACTGTAGCCATAGAAGTTAGATTAAGATAAAAGTGCCTGGAAGAAAGCTAAGGAGGAGGAGAAGGGAATTTAGAGTAATGTACCACACTTAAGTGTTTCAAAAGGACTACAAATAGGCAGCCTAAAAATGCATGTTATTAAGAAATATGACTTTACCTGAGCCTTTGCATGCTAGCTGCATTTCAGTTAACTACCTTCACTGACATCACTGAATGTGATCTTTGCTCTTGTTTGAATTATAATTGCTGTGTCCATGCTACTGAGACAAACAAAACAAAACAAACAACAAAGCAGAGGAATCTGAGACACAGATTAAGTAACTGTGGCTCAAATTTTTTTTGTCTTTACTTGTTCTTGGGCCTTGGATTTTCTACTCTGAATAAGCACAGAAAGTAAAAATAGACCCCCAGAATGTTTTAACAATTTCTGGGGAAAATTTTCTCAAGGTATAACTCTCGAAGTACAGCAAAAGTGAGTCCTGTCGTTCTGTCCATTCATTCAGAGTCTTCCAAAGCCATCGTAGTAGATTTTGTGATTTTAAAGCTCCCATGTGTCCTTCTTGATATATTCCAGGACTCGTAACATTTGACAGCAGATTTCTCTTATGTGAAAAATAGTTTGGTGAGTTTCAGATCTGTAGCTCTCTCTTATTGTTAAACCATTCGTATCTGGTACTGTCCTTAGGTTTGCTGTGCATGTCATTTTCAGGGTTGTTCATTATGTACAACAACAAAACAAGGTTTGATTTGGAGCTATTCTTCTTGTTACCAGCCACCAAATGGAGTCCAGACAATTTTCTGCCTGTTTGACAGTACATCGATCCAGCTCATAATTCCTCTCTTTTCAAGAGAAAATGATAACAATAAAAATTGTAAAAGTATTGCTGAGTTACAAGGCCTGTTATTAAAAAGCAATCAGGCCAGTAAAGTGCGATCTTAACTCACTAATACATGTTGGCTGTTACTGACTGTCTTCTTGTGTTTAACATGCCTGGAGAGAAATCCAGTTGAGTGCATTCCCTTAGTTTTCCTGTCTGGACTCTCAGCAGTTTTATCACTTAGAAGCAACAACTGCAGGGCTGCAAACCTGTAATACAGAACTTGCAATGCTAAACTGTGGCTTCGGAGTAAACTTATACCCATTTTTATTGCAAATCCATACACTGAGATTTTGGCAAACCTTGTAACTTGATAAATATGAGGTACTGGTATTTATTATTTGGTATATTCGTATTTATATTGGTATTTATTATTATTATTATTATTATTATTAGTAGTAGTAGTAGTAGTATTTATTTACTGAGTGTGGCATTTTCCATGGCAGTAACACAGAATTGGTTTAATCGTTAAATTCTATGTATCACTGCATAAAGACAAATAGTGACCCTGTTCCAGGGAAAAACTGATTAGTTCCTATAGCTTTGATCAAAGTGGTTTATTGATTTAAATAATATCCACTAATGTACTTGCTGTTAAGCAATTGTTCCTAAGGGCTCACACACGCATCCAAGGTGGGTGTCCCCCCCTTTGTTGCCACCCACTATCCAGAAAACAGCTACTTACAGTGCTGGAGTGGGGTTACAGTGCTTCAGGAAGACTTCTGGCAGTTTCAGATCTGTGTCAGGTCTTCTTTTCTTAAAATCCATTCTCAGTCATATATCAGTGTATTTTGTATAATTATTATTATTTATAATAACATAATCCAAAGGCAAGCTTATTTGCTAATCGCAGCTTTCTGCAGACTCAGAAACTGGATGATGCTGCAGATAGTTTCTGCACAGAATCTTTACTGATGCTACAATAAATGCACCATGGTCCAACTGGCAGCTGACATTCTGACAACGTTAGACAGCAGTGCCAAGTAACATATAGGATAATTTATTCAAAATCTAGTGACTATTATAATCTCCATCTCTGAACGCTGGTAGATAAGTTTGGTATTTTCTTTAAGTAAATTATGGGAATTACAATTGTGTTCAGAATAAAATCAGAGAATATTAATAGGAAGTAATTAAGGTACTGATGATATTTCAAAATTTTGTCACTGTTACCTAATTAATTAATAATCTGTATAATGACAAAACATTCAAGTTGCTGTTGCTAGGAGCTGCATATTCCATTACACAACTTAGTTTTCTTCACTTCTGCCATCTGTTGTGATGTACATTTGTAGCCTTCTTTAAAATTGTTGATTATATAGTCAACCTAATAGGTAGCCTGTTCTACATCTTCAAGAAAAGAAAGTAATAATGATTTCAACTGATAGGAGAAAAAAATTGATAGAAAGGAGCAAAATGCATCCTTTTCCTCATGAAATTTTGCAGTCTAATGGAAGAATCAAAAAAATTACAAGGCTCAAAGTAGTCATGAATGCATATCATTAGCTTCAAGAATATACATTACAGTGCTAGTATTTGCGAGTCTGCATAAAACACATAAAGCATTATTTAATCATTTTTGTGATATGTATCTATAAGAAAGCAAGATATCTACTTCTCTAAGAAAGCAATATAGAAAAAAAAATACTCATGTATTCTCATGAGGTTATTTCCCTTCACTTTCTGTAAGCCAATAACGTGCTTATATTGATTTCAGCTGAACTAGAATTTATTCCTATATATCCCAAACAACAACAAAAACTAAGACAAAACAAAAAATTGCTTTATTCAAGGTAAGAGAGCGTTTTTTGAATGAATTATTTCATGAAGAGTATTACCTGTTATTTCCATAGATCTATACATGCTAGTAGTCAGATTGTACATTCAAATATGAAGAATGTAAGTACTGCTAAACCAGATTTAACTGTTAAATAATCAAATGATATCCAGAATAATCAAATAATTGCAGGTAAAATTTAATGCACCTATATCACTTCTATGTAGGAATATAAGTACCCAAAATAGATGTAGCAATATTACAAGACTGCCTTAGTAGCATATCTATGTAATTAATTTATTTCCCAGTAGTCTGAAAATCTTTCAGTAAGAAGTCCTACAGACTACTTAGACAGAGAGCCACCAGACTTTTAGATTTCCTTTCAGGATTTGCCATCCAACATCTGCCTGACTTCTGAGAGAACATGGTTATCTCTAGGTACTACATAATTTCTGTCAGTGACATGCACATGTCCCATGCACATTAGGGCATTTACAGAGCTGTAGTGATCTGTATGTGGATATTTTGTCTCTTCCATTTATCTTAATGTACTTCAGAGATTTCTGATGTCTCAGTTGACTCTCTAAGAATGGAAGCTTTGTCATTTTAACTAATCCTTCCTTGAAGGTCAGAATCTACATTTTGTGAAACTTTGCTTAAGACGATGATCCAGAATGTTGATTACATTCCAGGTTTTATTCCCTACAGAGATCTCCCCTCTTTTAAGATTTTTCTTACTTATAGAAACAAATAAAACAAGAGATTGGAATACTGTATCTGAAAAAAAAAAGTATATTTTATAGTATAAAGTATTTTATGTTTCTGTAGGACCTGCTCAGAGTGCTTCAGGAATCCAATTATGAATATGTACTTGGTTTTCTCTGAGTTAATAACAATGCAATAAAATGTATTTCATATCAATATTGGTAGTATTAGTATAAGGACTAATACTGAAAAAGAAAACACTACTTATGCTTAATTAGCATGAAATTAGTTTGAACTAGGTTTAAATAAAACTGATATATTTGTATGAGATTCTCAAATCAACTAAAAAATAATTATGCTGAGCTTCGTGAATCCTGGAAATACTTTGTTTTAATAGAAACTTGAGATTTAAAAGAAGAAAGAGAAGTCTAAAAGTACTCTCCATTGGTTTCCTATGAAAAAGTGGAGAAATGGAAGAGCAAGGATTATTAGATCCTGACATGATTGTTCATAGGAATTCGGAATAGAAAGACTGAATTTTGTGTCTCAGTCTGAAGGACAAAGAATCAGTGTCTGTTCTTACTGTTCATCAAGGGATGGAATGACAATTTGCACCAGCTGCTGAATTGCCCTATGAATCCAGCTGGGGCACAGGCAGAAAATGCGCTGTAAAAGCAGAGTGCTGCCACAGCACTGCAATGCAGAATGCTTTAGAGAAAATCAATCATAACCCCACTTGATAGATGGCTCAGAGAGAGCCACAGCTACAACACATGCCCCACTTTTGCTGACTTACTCAGTATATCTATCTATATATATATAGATAGATATATACACATAACATTCTTATGATTTTATTAATTTTTAAAAGCCAGGCAATATTGTTAAAGTAGCTATAAAAAAAAACATGCTTTGTAAGTTCCATCAGCCCCCGAGTTGGTGCAAGAATCATTATGACTCAGAGACCAAGGTTTTAAAACTGAAAATGTATTTCACATACAAATAAGCACTGTATTCATGTAGATTCAGTTTAGGTTTGAGATAAAACAATTTAATTATATAAAGAGGATCACATAACGGAAAAAAAAAAAGTAGTTTTAACACATATTATAATGCTAATTGCTAAGCTGTAACTTAAGATAAAAATAGTTGCTTATTTCTGGTTAATATATCAATTATATTGATTTTTTACATAGTCTTATTCTACGCATGGGATTTCTTCATTAAATAAAAAATCCATGAAGGTGTATTTCTATACATCTGACAAGTGTAAATAATAATAAAAATATGCCAATACTCTCAAAAAGCTTAGATAAAAAAATAAAAAAATAATAAAGGAGGAGTCAGAAGGTCTAGAAGGAAGGAGAAAGAAAGAAAGGAGAGAGGGAGAGAGGATTCCAAAGAAGTGATCAATAAAATTGCCACATTTAAACAGAAAATGTTTGTTTTAAATACTAATTGATATTAAAAAAGGGCGGTTTTTTTTTTTTTTTTTTTTTTTTTTTCAGGAATAGCTGACCAGCTGCAAGAGTAATTCAGTGTGTCAAATAAAAGTACTTATATATATATATATATATATATATATATATATATATGTATGTATGTATGTATGTATATATACTATGATTATACACATCAATTATGTCATACGAATGTGGATAAGCACAACTTAAATGGGATTCATCTTACCTGACTTCAGACTCTACACTGTGGATATCTACATCTGATTTTACAGGATACCATTTTGTAAGCTGCAGAGAAATCAAAATACATCTGATCTGTCATACAAGTACACTAGAAAATGACTGCCCCTTAACAGTATCTATTCTGTCCCTTAGCTGAGAAAGGAAACTGGAATTACTAGCTATATACATACGGATAAATCAATCCTCCTTGTCATAGTTCTGTCTCTTATTTATTTATTTATTTATTTATTTATTTATTTATTTTTCTATCGTAAAAGAATGAAACCAGAAACTTGTAAGAGCCTTCTGGTCAGCAAAACTTTCATTAGTCATTAATTAGCTTTTCACTTTTAAGTGGACCCTATAAACAGAGAAAAATAAGCACATATGTAGGTAGTGTAATAGTGATGCCAAAAGTGCTAAATAATTAACCTCAAGTTAGAGTGAAGCTTTTCTAAAAGTTAATGAGGTGGCTGTTAGATTAATTAGGGCTCAGGCAGGAACTTGTAGCTTAGATTATATAAACACACTGCATGACAAATGGCACACCACATGGTCTTTTAATGCACTATTAAATTGCAACTGTCCCTGGTAAAAGAAATATATACCAAGGCTCTCAATATAACTTCACGTAATACATCATCTTCTTACTTATAAGAGTTACCTGTCAGCACAGAAATATGTTCTGAGAAATAATATACATTATATGGTAGTTTTTCACTTGTTACTGATAATACACTTTCCTTATGCACTTTCTAGAAGAATTCATTTAATTAGATTGAATGAAATAAACATACATAGTCATTAAATTAAAGGTAAACTTAAAGGTAAGATATTTATCTTTTCTTTAATGTTCATGCTACAGCTGCTGGGGACAATTTCTTTTACATCTGTACATCCTTATTTGCACCAGTATCTACTGTGCAGGTGAGCTCTCACATATACTTTGTTTTGTATTTCCTCTTTTTTTTTTTTTTTCTCCTCACTTATTTTGTCTTTATTTTGCTGACTGGCAATAATTTTGAACCGTATGACCTTCTGACAGATATTTCTTCATCTAAACACTTCAGTCCTAGGTCACTGGTTCAGCCAACATGCACTCAAAATGTATATATGCTGTAGGCATCAATCCATCTAATAGCAGGTGTCCCAATCCTACCACTCTAAGTACATAGTGACATCTTCCATGCCAGTCTCAAAGAGACAGGCCAGAGATTGAACAGGAACAGCATAATTCCCTCTGTGATGATGATGGGCCTTCTGAGTCAGAACTGAGTCCCTGCTGGTATAGCAGCATGAGACAGATTGCACAGGTTGTCAGTGTTCGTGGCAATTGAGGACCTTACTATAACAGTGTCTAATCTGATTCTGTACTGGTGAGCTTGTGTTCTAACACAATACCTCCTATTGCATTTTCTTCTACACATATTGTCTTAATTTCTTTCAATTGTATTTTCCCCTTGATGGTAGGAACAAACAATACTTTAGCAACTGATTTTATTAAGAGCGAACAGATCCTTCTTTAACAACTTCTCATGCAGTTTTCTCAGAGTGAAAGAACTGTTTCAATAAGTGTCAGTTAAATTAAATTAAAATTCTGATAATCAAGTGTTTAAAGCCACTACATAGAAGAGAGGGCTTTAGGCTGATTAGATGTACCAGCAAAATAGGAAAGCACAGTGAAGGGTCATGAGATTTGCTCCTCTTAATTCATGTGTATATCTTTTCAAGAGAGATTATGAGAGGTGTCATTTGCTTACTCAGTGGAATGTTGTTGCTCATAAACAAAGTGTCACTTTTTATTAATTTTTTGATTGATCATTCAGTAAAGCATTTTTCTTTCGACAGGCATTATTCTCTCTTGGTCTGATCAAAGATGACAGTCTCTTTTTTGAATTTCTATAAATTATAAAGGAAGAAAACACTGTGTTTTGAAAACTATAATTTGCTTGTAATTCTGATTTGATAAGAAAGTAATAAAGAAAACTGAAATAGACAGCTTCATACGTAAACTATGCAGAAGTAAACAATCTCACTACTTACACTTAGTATTTGAGCAGTAATTAATCTTTGGAAATAAAATTCTACAAGTACCTGAAGTATCGCTCCACAGTGTGGACAGTTTGTTATAGATTTAGATTTTTTTTTGGACAAAGAACATTCCAGTAAGAGAAAACATTGTTTTTCCAAGTTAAATTTCAATCACATATTTTCATTTGTCATGCTGATGTGGTTACATAAAGTCTTGACCCTACAGAATTTATTGTATTTCACTGAACATGAATGCAGCACTGAATTGAATAAAATGCTGCCAATAGGAAAAACTGACTTTATCTTAAAGAGTATATTTATATTTGCAAACATTATGTTCAAAAAACACTTTCTGTGAAAGAAGAGCTTTAATAGAAGATAATATATTCCAGTGTATTGTAGCAAGTCAAGAAGCATGCAGTCAAAATCTTTGCTTATCGAAATAATGAAAACAGGATACAAGGTTTTCTTTGTATGTAAAAAAAAATCTACCAATTATGGAGAATCACTCCACAGGCCCCAAAATAGAATTTGCTATTCATTTATCTTCATTTCTTTTTTTCAAATTTTCCAGTTCTGGAACATTTCTTAAATATTATGTATATATTCATCGAGGAATCTGTATTATATACCTTATTTTGATTTATTTCTTTTATATGGCTTGAAAAGTTTTTGAAATTTTTTAGACTAATTCAAAGTGCAGTTCATAGTCTAGATGCACTAATGAAAAAGAGACTTTATCTGCTATTCAGTGCCTTACTGCTGTAAAATCTCCTAATAGTTCTATGATACCTTCAATCTTTATTTTAAAGTCATATAATTTCTACTAGTTCTCTTTCTGTTTTCTTGATTTTCTCATTCCTGGCTACAGAATGCCCATTTTGAACAGAAAATCAAGATAATTTTCCTGCTTATTCCATAAATAGTTAATAGCCACAGCCCATTTCCAGGTTATAATACTCCTGAGATAAGCACAGAATCCAAGACTTCAATTTCTCGAGTAAATATCACCACTGACAAGCAAATATTTTTCCAACTATTAGGGTTTTCAGATACTTAAACCACTCTCATGGAAGTGCAGACTCCTGCACTATGAATTTTCTCTGCTGACAATAATCTTACTTTTCTCAGTCATTCCTCCTTGGACTGTGTAGGAGCAATTACACTCCTTCAGCAGTTTCTGGGCCATAACTTATAATCACTGGACTAAATTATTGTGCACTGTCAGTCAAGAACTTCTTTACAGGAGTGATTTTCCTATATCAGTCTTCAGGGAGGAACTGCAAGCACTAGATTCAATGTGAATGAAAGCACCTTAAATCCAGGAGCTTCAATAAATATTCCCATTCTTCAAGTTTCCTACAGCCAATTGCTTAATACCATCATTGTCCTCTGCAGAAAATTATTTATGTTCCGAAGCTTTCTTGAGTCTTTCTCCGAGGTAACAAACTATTCCTTGGAAGCCAAATGGGAGACACAGGATTTTTTTTTCCAGTTTTATTTCTACACTGTTTAAGACATAACCATTCCTAGGGGGCATACATGTAACAGGCACTGTTGTTAAAAGTATGAGACAGACACACAGCAGAAGACTTGTATTAAATACTGACAGAACAGTCAGAATGAGACCAATATCACAGCTGCCAAATATGAAAGATGTGATGTTTTGTTGCTATCTCTGGTTTTTGCTTGTCTACGTTTGCGTTGTTTTTGTGAGTCCCTTCAAATTACTCTTTGTAGGTACAGAAACAAACTTCGTCTAGCTGCTCGGTCCTGAAAACCATTTCACACACTGCAAAAGACTTATACTGTATCAGTATTGGAGCTCCTAGGTCAGAATTTTGTATGGTCCAGAATTTTCCTTCAGGGAACTGCTATGCATAGGTCAGTGACTGATTATCCATGGTTGAAGAATTTGTCCTTTCTTACCAGACACTACTCTTTTTCCTGCTGCAAAGATTATCAAATATTTCATAGATACAATGTCTGTAAATGGACATCTGAAACTCTTTCTGTAGATGCAAACATGAACATGTTAAACAGTGTATATTTAGCAGAGGAGAGGTCTATTTATGTTAATCAACAGCAAAGGATCTTACAGAGCTTAGCGTGGTCATTGTACTGGTTCTGCTGGAATTAACTTTTCCCACAGCAGCCCATATTGTGCTCCTCTTTGCAGCTGTAGCTAGAACAGCAAATATATCACATCAATGTTTCGTCTGTCACTGAGTGATGCTGGCACCAAGCATCAAGACTCTCTCTTACCCTACCTCTCCTGAAAGGCCAGCTGGGTAAGGATCAACTCTTTTGATACGTGAACATCATAGTTTTGGCTGAGATACAGTGTTTTCTTTGTAGAGGTTTGCATGATGCTCTGTTTTGGATTTTTGATGGAAATAATGCAGAGCAACACTTATACAGAATAGAGGACTTCTCTGTTTCCCATGTTGCCCTACCAGTAAGGAGGCTGAGTGAACAAGAAGTTGGGAGTAGACACAGCCAGTTCACTTGTTCCAAACTGGCCAAAGGGCTATTACACACCCTATACGCCATCAGTAATAAAGTGGGTGAAAGAAGGAAAAAGGGGAGAATGTTTGGAATGACATTTTTCTTCCCAATAAATTGTTATATGTGATAAGCCCTACTTTCCTGGCAGTAGATTAATATCTGGGAAATAGCAAATTAATTCCTTGCTTTGCTTTGCTTTGATTGTATGTGCAGCTTTTCTTTAATCTAGTGAAATGTTTTTATCTCATCCCACAAGTTCTCTCACTTTTACCTTTCCAATTCTCTCCTTCATCCCATCTGTGAAGAGTGAATGAATGGCTGTGTTGTACTGAGCTGCCTGCTGGTGTTAAACCACAACAGAGTGATACTTCACTTAAATTAGCCAAGAATACCATTAGCCATCTTAGCAGCAAGGGCATACTGCTAACTCAAGTTCAATTTGATATCTCCTGGGACTCCCACGTCTTTTACTGGAGAGATGTTTTCCAGCTAGGCAGTCACCAGAGTGTATTGGTGCCTAGATATGTTCCTCCTGAGGTTGAAGACTTTGAATTCTCCTTATTCAATTTCATGAGATTCCTATCAATCCACTTCTCCAAGATGTCCAGATCACTCTGCATCTCAGCATGGATCTTCAGTGAATCAAGCACTCCACCCAGTTTTGTTTATGTACTGTAGGAAATTTGCTTTAGCAAGGGAATTGAACAAGATGATCTCTTGAGTTCTCTTCTAGCCCTTATGATTCTGTGATTCTTTCATCCAGTTTATTGAAAGGACATTCTACCCAGTGTCCAGATCGTTAATTAAAATTTTAAACAGGAATGGATTCAGTACTGATTTCTGAGGTACTCTACTCATCACTGATCTATAACTAGACTTTGCAACACTGACCACTACCTTCTGGGCCTGTCCAGTTCAGCCAGTAATCTCTGGGAGCCTCAAGGTCAGTGGTCTGCAGATTCACAGTTTGTAGTCCAAGTCTTCATAGCTGCTTAGCTGAAATACCTGGAGATGTACAAGAACATGCTTGAGAAATCAGGATCTATGATACATATACCTTAGTAGCCAAAAGTAGAATGTGAGTAAAATATAAAACTAGAAAAATACATTTAAGAAGTTCATTTAAATATTCCTACCTAATTTGTATAATATTTCCAGTTATGTTTGGGAAAAAAAAAGAAAAAAGAAAAAGAAAACTGAACATTTAAAACAAATCATTTTTATCATGATTAAAAATGAAAGAAAACCTTGGCTGACTTTGCTTGCAGCTTATCTTTCTGATAGAAACACTGTTAATAAAGCCACAGGCATTAAAGGAATCTTGATTTAAACTGGCATTAATTTATTAATGAACCAGGATTTCAGGACATTAGCTATCTCAGTAGTCTTTACTAAGTTTACTGCATGACATGCAAGAAATTTATCCTGACAGAAAGCAAATGTTAACATATTTTCTGCAGCAGTCACCACATCAAATTGATTTGGATAACTATAATACTGTCAGGATGTTGTTCAATATTTGTGCATTCTGTGAATTATAGACAGAAAAGTGGTTCTGTGAATTGTTGAATTCAGTCTCATAAGCCCTGACCTGACTTCCCATAGTTGTGTTCTATGATTTTGGTCAAAGCCATTTTATGTTTAATTCTCTGTATCTGCACCACTGTTACACAAAGATTTCTGACAATTTCACTAATATGTTCATTATGTAATGGGAGTTCAGTCACCAAAGCAGAGAGTTGAATGTAGGATTCTTAATTGTTTCTTTTTTTGTTTTTCAAATCTTTTTAATTAGGTTTTAAAATTTTCTTTGAACTGATTGGCAGGTTATTGCACATTTGATTAACTAGCTAATTAAGTTTACCAGTAAAATATTAATATTAGTTGAAAACCTACTTAACAATACCTTCAGAAAGCGTGTCAGTAGAACAGAATTCATGTTTAAATAACTTAATACATCTTCAGATTTTTCATTCTAGTGTGAAAAATGTATTTGGAAAAATTCAATACTAATTCTGAAGATCAGGAAGTCTGTATAATTACAAGCTGTCATTCACAAATTATAATACATTAAGCAGAAACTCATATCTCTGAAATAATAAAACAATATTGATTTTATTAGGGAAAATAATAACAACAAAACAACCAAAACAACAACCAATACAACTGCACAATCTTCCCCATGCTAATTTTTCTAATAATTCCCTTGGTAGTGTTTTCTAAAAGTAGTGAATTGCCAACATCCTGGAATCTAAGGCAGAGTGAAAATTATTACTATACTACTAAATTGACAGTGAAATTGTTCAGCTCCAATTGGAAGTTGTAGAGCACAGGACATGGAGTACTAAATCATTTAGCAACAGTGAGAAATTCGGGCTCTTGACTGATGCCAGGTTTCTGCTCAGGGATCAAATCCAACAACTGAAGTAACTATTGCCATTAATCATGTCCCTGAAATGTTTGGTATTTCTGTGACTTACTAACGTGTAGCAGCCTGTCTGGTGCCAGGAAGTAGAAAAGGAACAAGAGGTTATTCTGTCCCTAAATGATGATGCAGCAACAGCTTCTATTGGAAAAATAAAAATAAATGAAAAATCACAGATTAAGGCTGGGTACAATGAGATAGCCTGTTCTTCCATAGGGAATACATTCACTGTGTTTGTAATCATAAAAAATATAGAAAAACTAATCAAGTTTATGAAAAGGTGAGATGCCATCCTGCCCTGACCATAGGTAGACAAATGGTATATATGCTGGAGTTCTGGTACATTGTTAATAAAAAGGCAAGATTTTGACTGTTGTCCTGACTCTCATCTTGACATTTTCTAGTGTTTTCTTACTATAAATTATGAGAGAAATATTCAGGACATGAATTTTCACTGGGAAAGGTTTAATTTCTGTGCTTCAGGGTACCATAATTCTCTTTAAAAAAAAATACAACTCACTTCCTTAGTGTCTCCACGTTTCAAATTTTAGCTCTTTTCACCCCCAATTAATTCCTGGCAAGTATTACGCCAACTACAAGATAATTAACAGGCAGATACTTTAGTTGTTTTCACACTGATGACTAGCTAATTTCTACCACTCCATTCTCTCACTCCCCATCCTCAGAAGTAGAAAATATGAGGAGAAAAAGGGCCTATGAGTTGAAATAAGGACAGGAAGAGCACTCACTACTTGCCATCACATGCAAAACAGAATCAGTTTTAGGCAAATTAATTCATTGTATACTACAAACAGACTGGAGTAGTGAGAAATCAAAAGCGAGGTAAAAATATCTTCCCACTCCTATCTACTCTCTTCTACCTCCTCTCTGTGAGGTCAACAAGGGAACAATAGGGAATAAGGTTACAGTTAGTTTGTTAAACTTCACCTCTGCCACTCCTTCTCCCTCACTCTCTGACCTTTCTCCAGCATGGAATCTCTCCCATAGGATGTCACTCTTTCCAAACTGATTTTACATGGGCTTCCAACAGGCTGCAACTCTCCAAGCACTGCTCCAACATGGCTCTGTATTATGAGGCCCTACCTCCAGGAGTGGATTGCTCCTGCACTTGTCCCCAGAGGCTGCAGCTCTGGAGCAGGACCTGCCTCCTCGTGGGACGCTCCATGAGCTCTGGTTCCTTCAGGCCACATCCACTGCTGCTCCATAACCTCCTCCATGGCCGTACATGTTACCTGCTTGGTGTGATGCCATGGACTGCAAGGGCCAGGATGCACCACTAGGGGCCCTTTCCACAGAAAGACTGCTCAGAGCTTGAATGTCCTCCTGTTATCCTTTTGCTCTGATTTTGGAGGTTTCAGGGTTGTTTCTCTCAACATTTTCTTCACTCCTCTCTCTCAACAACTGCTGTGCAGCGTTTCGTTTCCCTTTCTTAAATCTGCTCTCACAAGGGATGAACGATCATCACTCACTGGCTCAGACTCAGCCAATGATGGGTAGTTTTGGAGCATGATCTTATCTAACACAGGGCAGCTCCTGGTCTTTGCTCACACAGGCCATCCCTGCAGTCCCCGTGCTACCAAAATCTTACCATAACTTACCTAAGACCAATACATCACTAATTGTTTTGTTTCCACTATATAATTTCATCACTTTCTCATCTCTGTAAGCAGTTCCTTTTTCCTTGACCTTTCATCACAGCTAGGGAAGAGAAGAGAGAAATAGGAATGGTTGTGAGATCTGAGAATGCGTTCAAATATAGAATGGCAGAGAGAGAAAGAGATATGTATCTCTGAGGCATTTCTGTGCCTCCACTTTTCTGTCCTCCACATTTATTTCTGAGGACATCATCCATTTTTGAATAGTTCAAAATTTACTCAGCTCTGACTCTAAAAGCATCTGCTACAATTTTTCGGACTGGAATCAAAACTTAATTCATTTTCTATCTCTCAGCACTAGGCTGTAGGGTAAGGTGTCAATTGTCCTCGGTCTCATTTTAACCCAACCATCTGACAATGAGCAGATAAATATCACTGCCTTCCAGCAATTACTGCAGTGTCACTTCTTACAAGGTTAGCTTGGGATTTGTTGGCAGCATAGTGAATCCAGTGGTGAAAAGTATGAAATTAATCTGAATAAAAATGAAACATAATGGTATGAATATGCAGACTCGTAAAGATCACCAATGATAATGATCTAGAAAATGCGATCAATGTATTTAATATGAGAACAGCATAGGCATCAGGAGAAGGTTGATAGGAGATTATGAAATTCAGAAAGCACAAATGCAAACACCTCCACCCAGAAAGAAGGAGTATTTAATAGGCTGGAGATTGACTGGCTCAAAGGAAGCTTTGCAGAAAGACACTGGGACCCCTGGGAAACATCAAGCTGACTGGAAACCAGCAGTGCATCTTGACAATAAGAGAGGTCAGAAGAATGCAAAGCTGAATGAATCTGCGTTTATACAGCACAGCTAAGTGATGGAAATGGATTATTTTTTTCTCTTTACTCAGTACCTTTCAGATGACAAGCAGTATACTGAGTCTAGTATTGCTTCCCCAAAACAAGAAAAATGCTTGGAAGATGAGTGAGTTCAGTGGAAGGATACTACAATGGTTAGGGCTGGAACAGCATCTGTATAAGGAAAGTTTGAGAGAATCTGGTGAAGATATGCATGAGGAAGACCTAATGGCAGTCTACAGGGAGGTTACTGGGAAGGTAGAGCAAGACTCACCAAAGCAGTGTATGGCAGGAAGACAAAAGATAACATATGACCTAAAATAATTCTCAGCACAAAGATTGTCCAGCAATGGAGGTGGCTACTCAAAGAATTTAAATACAATCACTTTGGCCTTTCAAGTTCCAAGTGGATAAAGCACTAAATAGCCCCGTATGGCTGACCCTGATGTGAACAGGATTTTGGACTAAGGTCCAGAATTCTTTTAAGATTCTCTATTTCTGTGAAACAACTCTTTTAACTACTGGAGCTTCAGATCACACGGATTATTAGCCATTTTTTGCTTAGCCTCAGCCTTGGTGTTCATTATGTGGTTTATCTCTGAGTCATATTTGCTGATCTAATTTGTTTTCCATCTCTTCTTTATATAATATTGGTCTACTTGATAATGCTCTTTTAATTAAAAGCATAGTGTTGGATTTTAGAAAACTTTAAATCATTGTTTCATACTATAGAAATGTTGGTCTCTAGACAAAGCTTATAAGAGGACCCTCTTCTGAAAAAAGAACATCACTAAAATATTAAGAGCTGTTTCCAACAGCTGCCAAGTATATGGCTGAAGCTTTGTTTTTAATGATAATAATTGTTATTTTAGGTAAATTAAAAAAAAAAAAAAAAAACCTGTCCTGAACCACAGTGCTAATTTGTCATGGACATACCTTGAAATCTTGAACTTTTAACAGAAGTTTATTTTTTTATCAGGGTGAACGTAACACATTTCAGTTATTTCACAGAAGCAATAACGTTCATCTTATCCCACAACTGCTTTTTAAAAAATGTAATATTTTCTCAGCTTCTGAAAGTTGTTTTGCATTTTTCCATTTTCCGCTCAGAGGAAAAGATAAAACCTGTTCGGAAAATGGAAAAATGCAAAGCAACACAAAGTCCTTTGGGGTATGTAGTTCTTCTTCTCTTCTGAGACAGATGTACCCGAAGCTATCAATGATACACAGAGCTGGAGCATTAACTTTTTAACTCCCAATGCACTACATGATGTTATGATGTGGAATACCAATAAAAAAAATCATAAAACCATGACAACTATGAATGTCCAATCTTTGGCTTATCAGGGCCACACTGAGTAAAGAAGAACTGTCTTGGGCCACATGTAAAGAATATAATATAGTTAATGCAATTAAACCATAAAACTAGTGATATTTTTGACCTTGATTTTTGTTTTTGTTTTTTTGTTTTGTTTTGGGGTTTTTTTGTGAAGCACTGATAAAACACATATCACAAAGCTAATTACAAATATATAAAAAATATTTTATACTTCTTGCGAGCATTTTGGGATGTTGAAATTACCAAATTTGTCAGCAACACAAACACATTCTGGGTATTTCTTCTGCAATTAACATATTAACTTACTGAATTATTTTATGAAATAACACAAGCCCAAGTTTAATAATTAAGTAAGAAATCTTAGGTATTTACTTAATAAAAAAACTATACATCTTCACAGGCACACATATGTGTGTAGGTAAGTTGAAATATTTAGGTTACTTCAGAAGTAGTGCCACCTATTTATTTCCTAGGAAACTACAACAGAAACAAAGAGCAAAATAACTCTATTTGAGACAGCAAATTCTTTATAATCTTGCGGGTCCACATTTTTAGCTGTCCAGGGTCACACACAGCCTGCAGGCCATGGATTGTACACACATGCTGTAAATGCTAATGAAATCTTCCCTTAGCCTTTTCTCCTCTAGTCTGAGCAAACCAAGTAACTTCAGCTGCCACTCTAGTCCTTTCACCATTTTTGGCTAATAGCTTTATGTCCTTCTCATATTGCAACACCCGAAATGGCTAACAGTACTTGAGATGAGTCCACACCAGAGCAGAGTGAATTCCTTCTTTTGACTGAACAGCAATCCTGTACCTAATACACCCCAGGATAGAGCTGGCTCTTTTTCCTGACAATGCATGCTGCTGAGTAATATTTATCAATCAGAACCCCCAGGGCCCTTTCCAAGGATCTGCTCTCCAGACACTTAACCCCTTGTCTTTACACATATCTATCTCCATCAGAACTCAGGTACAAAGGAATGAAGAAGCTCTCAGTAATGAATTTAAATCTAAAGACAAAAAACAAAATTTTCTTAATTAGCATCCACAAAACAACAAAACTCCACAATCAAATGTTCACATGTAACTAGAGATGAGCCTGGGGGAATGCTGATGGAATTGGAGGTGAGCCAATTGGCTCAGCTGAAATGCATCTACACCAATGCATGCAGCATGGACAACAAACAGGAGGAGCAGCGGGCAAACTGATTTAGTTGCCATTACGGAAATAGGGTGGAATTGTTCCAACTGGAGTGCTGCAATGGATGGCTATAAGCTCTTCAGAAAGAACAGGCAAGGAAAGAGGGATGTTGGTGTGGCTCTCTGTGTTAGAGAATGTTTTGATGATGTTGAGCTTGGGGCTGGGAATTATAAGGTTGAATCTCTATGGATAAGGACCAGGGGAAGAACCAACAAGGCAGAAATCCTGGTAGGTGCCTGTCATAAAACATCAAACTAGGATGGAGACAGAGGAGGTGTTCTATGAATACCTGGTAGAAGTCATGCAATCACCAGCCCTTGTTCTCACAGGAGACTTCAACTTCCCTGATAAATGCTGTAAATACAATACAGTGTAGAAACAGAAGTCTAGGGGGTTTCTAGAATGTATGGAGGATAACTTCTGGATGTACCTGGTAAGAGATCCTACCAGGGGAGGTGACCTGCTCAACCTGTCGTTCAAAAAATAAATAAATAAATAAAACAAGGACTGGTGGGAGATGTGGAGGTTGGGATCTGTCTTGGACAGAATGACCATGACAACATGTTAGACTTGTCAGTTCTTGGTGAAGTCAAGAGGGGGGCAGCATGGGTGGATTTTGAACAGTTAAGGCACTGGTAGGGAGGGTCCCTTAGGATTCAGTCCTGAAGTGTAAAGTGGTCCAGGAAGGTTGGTTAATCCTTAAGAAGGAAGTCTTAAAGATGAAGAAGAAGGCTGTCCCCCTGTGCCACAAGATGAGCCAGTGGTGAAGAAAGCTGATGTGGAAGAAGGGATGGACAACTTGGGGAACGTACAAATAAGTTGTTAGGATGTTCAGGGAGAAAATTAGAAAGGTAAAAGCTCAGCTTGAACTCAGCTTGGCTGTTGGGGTAAAAGAACAAAACATTTTCAAATATTTTAACGGCAAGAGGAGGATTAAGGAGAATCTCCAACCTCTACTGGATGCAGCAGAGAATGTGACCACTGAGGAAAAGGAAAAAAATGAGGTTTTCAATGCCTTCTTTACATCTCAAATCACTTATCCTTTGGGTACTCTACATCTTAACCTGGAAATCTTAGATGGGAGCAGAATAAACCTCCCACAATTTAGGTAGAAACAGTTCAAGAACTATTACTCCACCTGGACTGCCACAAGCCCATATGACCAGATGGAATAAACCAGATAGGGCCAGATGGAATATCTTCTTTGTTAAATACATCCACTCAAATAGAATCACCTTCCTTTGTTGGAGTAACTAACAGTACCACTTGTAAATGTTCTAGTGTTCATTTCTTTCATACCACAGAGTAATTGACCCAGAGATTTATCACGGAAGATTCTGAGAAATGAATATATACCTATTTCAGTTTTATTTTTTAAAATTGGAAGTGGCTGACATGAAGTAAGAACTAAAACAATATTTTTGCAGCATAAGAATAACAACAAGCACATGGATGTACAGGATGGGTGCAGAACCTTCAAGGCTGATGTTAGAAGGATGTTCAAAATGGAGAGAGACTATGTCCATCCATACTGTCTTTTGTCAATGGTTCCTGTACTTATCCAGATACAGCCTCCTGTCAGTTTCTGTTTTGAGGGATCTTATTCGGTCACTTGATTTTGGAGACTACAATTGAATTAAAATTGATTCACCAGCAGAGCAGGATTTTGAGACTTCTGAAGTGCTAAGAGGGCTTATTTTATAGTGTGTATGTAGCCATAATGCTGAGGAAAAGACAGAACAGAAACAAATATTATGTGTTTACTGATTAACATTTCTGCAATTTTATTAAAGATGTCACACATTTAGGTTTTAACTGAGATCAAAAGGAAGAAATAATGCTCATTTAGTGTTCATTTCAGACATGTTTGGTTTTTAAAATAACAATGAGATATAGGAAATGTATATTAAATAGTAGGCTTCTTTAAATCTTCCTTTAGAGAGGCTTTAACTACATATACAGGCTGATGTGATGGTTTATAGTGATAGATTATGTAGGATTTATGTTAACATCTTGAGACATCTGCAGTGCAATCATTTGCTTGCAAACTAATCACCAATGGCCATTTGCACTGAAAAGCAGCAAATTGACAATTTTATACCTCCATTACTTTGACTCTCCTTATCAGCATAAGAAGAATCCTATCTGAAGTGCCTGGTTCTCTTCATTGATGATAAAGGGATTCTGAGTTTTGTCTTAGATTAATTGCATCCAGAAATACAAAAAAGAAGTAGAAAAAATATATGCTTATTTTACGGCAATTTGAATATACGTACTCTGATTAAGAGAATAAGACCTGTTCATGCAGGGAAAGAAAATCATTGTTATACTTTGTCCTAGTAATAAGGAATATCTGAATCTTCCTTCTGTTCTAACACTGAAAAAAATTTAAAAGTTAATTCAAATGTACCATCAAATAATCTCACTCAATTTCTCATACTTCTATGTATCAGAAATTTTACACAGATAAATTATTTTATCTTCATAGCATATATTCTCAAAAAATGTTATTATTAGCTTTTAAAATAATATTTATTTATACTAATTATATGATACATTGCCATTTAATTAAAAATGCTAAATAATAGCAGTGGGACACAGGAAAAATCCATACAGATACTAAAAAAAATTGCTTTTTATTTTGGAGACTGTTTTAAGATCAATTATATGTGAACAAAAGATGCCTGAAGATAAAAAAGACGGTCAGTGTTTTATTAGTACTGGACTGTCTTTACAACTGGAACACATTTTATCCAAATATCAATCATATTGTAACATCAAGCTTTTATTCTTTTTTCCTCAAATTATTATTTTTTTCTCATTTTAAATGGAATGGAAAACTGAAATACTCTTTTACATTTTTATATTCTCCATGATAAAATTTAGAACTAATCTAAAATAAAGCAACCAGCAATCTATCAACTTTCTCAGTTAGTATTGACGTACTATTCAATTCAATCTGTATGCTAATATCAAGATTCAGTTCTGCAAATGTATTCTTCAAATTAAATGCAAGCCAAAAATGCAGTTCTAAGGTAATTCTGGTAGACAAATATGTATCATTCACAGTTTCATGAACAAAGTATTCATATTTCAGTAAGATTTTGAATGAAATAAAAAAAAAGCCATGAGAAATCTCTGTAGAAGCTGAAAGCTGCATTTCTACAGATCTTTATCTCAAGTTCAGCTTTAATAATAAGGATTTAACTGCTGCATTCAATATCTGGCTGAGGTTCAGCTGGATATTGAACAGCCATATACTCATTTAGAAAATTAATTTATAATAAATAAATAAATATTTGTGTATTTCTGTCTAGAACACAAATCTTTGGGGATTTCCTCAAGAAAAAAAAATATAATAATAACACCAGTATAAAAAAATGTCTAGTTTATAAGAAGTTACAATTACTTTTTTTGTCTTAACTAGGAAGTGATGTACAGAGGAAGTTTGTCAAGCTTTTACATTTTACCTGCAGTACTTTCCTTACAATGAAGGTTAATCTCCTGTGCAGCAGTGTGTATAGAGGTGAAAAATACCTGAAGTACGTAGTATCAGTTTGCTTAGATATAAATCTTAGGGTTTTGTACCAGCAAGCATGCTTGTATAGTCCACACAAAATAAATTGATCTCAGTGAAGTTCTTAATGGGCTTTGTGGAATGCCTGGCTCTTTTGCCTTTCCAAATCTGTAGGATCCTCTACTGGAAACTGACTGTATACAGGGGAAGCCAGAGAGTCTACATAGAGCTAATGGCATGAATTCCACTCTCGTGAGGATACTTTCCAGGAAAAAAATATTTGCATATGTTTATCTCATCTATTTATGGCATCTATCAGTGCAATATATCCTTTTTTTTATTTTTTCATAACCCAAAGAAAAAAGAAAAATAGGGAAAATATTGTAGTTATTCTTTCATGACTCATATGGTATTATATTAAATTGTCATAGGAAAAAAATGCTTATTTTTTCCTTGATGTTGGATTTTTGAAGGAAATATTACTTTGCTTAGGTCTAAAAATTCTACCAGCACAATGGCTGATGCCTCTTTGTTAGCAATTCACAGAAAAACGGAACAACAGAAGAAAAATGATATTATCCTTGTACATAAAAAACAATGTTTAAAATGTCTGTTGTGTTAAAAAAATGTTTATCTTTTCAACCAAAAATAACATCTAAGAATTCTAGTTAAAGAGTATGCTGGGTCTGAGAGGTTGTTATACTTTATGTGTCAGTGCACGTGCACCTGTGAATGTGTGCTTGTGAGTCTTTTCATATAGAGATAATAAAGCTGATGTTAAGAGGGGAAGGGAGGAGGGTTTGCTAGACTATAGCGCTGTTAAGGACATAGTCAAAATGCACAGAGTGGCATCTTGAACACCAAAGGGAAGATATTTTACACCTCAGTGGTTCTGAAAAGGTTTACACAGGCTTGAGGTGATTATAGAGGCATTAAATGAGCAAGAAACTGATGAACATGATCCAGATCATCAATAAGCAATCCAGATGTGCAGCACAAGTGAATACAGAGATTGATGAATCCTGTAAATTGGGTAAGGGAAGCAGTAGGAGTTTGACAGGTTATTTACTGACTGCCATAACCTTTAATGTTGCTCCATGAATCAGCTAGCACAAAGTTACTGGAGTGAGAGGTTCCATCTTAGGGTGGAGGCACTACTGCTCCTACAATGCCCTCATCAGCTCATCTCTAGATCTGCACTCCACTCAGTTTTAAATGCACTACTTTCTTGATCTTTCTTCCTATAACAGAGCTTCTAGCATAATAGCAGAAGAGAAAAAGGGAGCATTCAAGACAGTATTGAAAAGATCAGGAAAAAGGGACTTAACTACTTAACTGCTTAACTGAAAGGTAACCGGCAGCAAAGTCAGCTATTTATTATTTATTGTAACAGTCCTGAGAAGTCTCAAAGCCCTTTGTACATGGTATTAAACACTATCATTGTCAAAGACAGCTTATAATTTATGACTACCTTTGGACATTCACTTCTGAAGCTGTGTCATGGTTTTGTGACTTTTGTTATTGGTATTCCACATCATAACATCACGTGAGGCACTTGGAGATAAAAAGTTAATGCTCTAAGTCCATGGATTGCCGAGTATCTGGGTACCTGGCCCTCAGAAAAGAAGAACTCCATACCCCAGAGGACTTTGCATTCCCATTTTCCACTCAGAAGGAAAGACAAAACTGCACACAAGTCTCAGACACTTCCTCTTTTGATGTTCATCTCAGCTCTGGAGGTTCCCTAGATGTCTTGCCTTCAGCTTTAGCATAAGGCCTCCACTCTTTCTCTCATTCTATTTGATTTGTTACTTCAATTCCAATTATATTGTGTTATTTTTGTTCAATTTTGTAAATTATTTTTCCTCATCTGATCAATGCTGCTATTTTGTTTTCAATCCCATCTCCCTATCTTCTCTCTTTTTCCCCTTCCCCTTTCCTGAGTGTGGGTCCATGGGTCCTCCCCCCTAATAGTCACAGAACTGGGCTGAACTGGGACGTAAACCATTGGCAATCTAATTCATGAGGTTAAAGAAATTGCCTTCTTCAGTTACAACTATCTCTCCCAGAGGGTAAACTACATGAGCACACCTAGTGTGCTTCAGTATGAACTCGATAAGGAGCAGCAATCATCTATATTTTGCTGACTGTATTGCAGGATTACAAAGGCACAGCATAGTGATTGCAAGAGCTTCATTGATCAGCTGTATGTCTATAATAAATAATGTTATCAAAGCACACTGTGAATGCTTTTCTAGGAGGGAGAAATTAAACCTGTTCATCCTGTATGGAAATAATAAAATGGTATAATTCACAGTGAAATGACAATATGCACCAAAGGAGTGAGAGGTCTAAAGGCAGAGTGATGCAGTAGGAAAGAGGAGGCCATACTGATACCAGCAGAAAGCACACACATTTATGCCTCAGAGATGATCAGATGAGTTACTTTTCCTCTAATCACAGAAAGACTTTGTGGAGATGGACACACCTGGGACATCAATCTGAGAGCTAACCTAGAGGAAACATGGTAGTTGAGGAGAAATTTATTTATGCGCCTCTTTTTATCTGTTCTGCACTCCTTCTCCCTGCCCATAGTTACTGTTTAACAGTGTTTGCACAACAGAAAGGCTTTTATTTTTTCCACTCTGCTCCCTGGACAACTGATACTCAAGTGGACAAAAAGATATTGCGTATTGACTTCTGGATGGAGATCAACTCATACTGTAAAGAGGTACATCAGCAGCTTTACTATTTTTAAAATGAGTGTGAAATCATGTGTGAGATTTTGAATAACCTGAAACTCAGTTTTACAAGTTAGAATTGCCAAAATGAATTATGCAAGCATAATCAAACTGAAGTGGTTTAGAATCATAGAACATTCTGAGCTGTAAGGAACCCACAAGGATCATGGAGTCCAATTCTTGCCTACACTCAGGACCACACAATGATCATATTTTCAAAAGAACTGTCCAAACACTACATGAACTCAGGCAGCCTGGGGCTCTGACCACTGCCCTGCGGAGCCTTTTCTTGTGCCCAAACAACTTTTGCTTGTCTGACTTTTTTGTTTTTTCTTCAAAAATTGATAATGTTACAATGTGCTGACACATAATACATTTAGTGGAAAATTAACAGTAGCTGAAACTTCACACTGAAGAGGTAATTGACAGATTTCTATTCAGATGCATAGCATTCTGTTTCTGGCAAACAAAAGATATCATAACAAAGGAGTCAGAATATTGTGTTAAAATAAATAAGTATCTGTATCTATCTGTAAGAGGAAAACTCATTTGATCTTCTAACACTGAACTGAAAGAAAAAGATAAGATGATAAGATGAAAGAGACATTTCATGATTGCTGCTAAAATGATTAAGTCAAGTAAATAAAGAACAAACTAAACTGAGTGCCAGGGAAAAAATGAAAAAAAAAAAAGCATATTAGAGAGGAAAAACAGAAAAGTTCAAATGACAATTTTTTTTCTGTATGGAGAAGATTGCTCATTTAATAATGAGTATTGCAAGGGCATCTCTAAGAAAAGATTGGAGTTCAGGATGCTCCACACTTCGCTTGATACAGTCCTTCAGGACAATTTGAAATAAGTAAGGGAGTATATTAGATGGGATCTTTGTTTTCAAATAAAATATAATTCAGCATAATAATTAATGAGAAAAAAGATCAAAGTTTAGAATGAAGCTGAAGGGTTTTGACAATTAGATCTCCATGTAAATCCATGTAAATGAGTTGCTATACCTGACAGAATATAACATTTTTTATTAAAATACTTTGTGAAGGTAAGAAGTTAGATTAAGAACAAATATATGATCTTTGATTGAGATATGTTGGAGGTTTTCTCCCTTCCCTTCCCTTCCCTTCCCTTCCCTTCCCTTCCCTTCCCTTCCCTTCCCTTCCCTTCCCTTCCCTTCCCTTCCCTTCCCTTCCCTTCCCTTCCCTTCCCTTCCCTTCCCTTCCCTTCCCTTCCCTTCCCTTCCCTTCCCTTCCCTTCCCGAGAGGCTGTAGAGCTTCCTTGGAGATCTTCAAAGGCAGCCTAGACATGGTTTTGTACAACTCATTCTAGGTATCCCCTCTTGAGCTGGGGCTTGGACTAGATGACCTCCAACCTTAACCATTCTGTGATTTAATGAATCTGGTAAAAATGTCTATAGTACTGTCCTTGCCTTGCCAGTGCTGTGACCCTGAAGACAATACTGACCCATTCTTTGGCCTATGACTCTTGAAGAAGTATATTGAAATACAGCACACTAGCATGGACTATTGTCCAATTCATTTTCAGTATTTGAAAAGGATAAATGTATTGTGGATATGTTCAGCTTCTTACTTTGGTCACATATTTCCTATCTGTAGGTGTTGGAAACTGAATCTAGTAAGAACCATGGAATTTTTCTTCCTCAGTGTTTGTTTCTGTTCCCCTATATAGTTCTAGACCTAGCTAGCAAGGCCTGAGTGCACACAAAACCGTAGATAAAAAAAATCAGGGCAGGTTGAGAACACTATCTTTACTGGCACTGAGAACATAAATAAAATTTGCAGAAACCTAAAAAAAACCATCTCAGATTCAGTCCTTCTTTCTAGATGGTATGGACTCAATTTCACTAGCAGACATGTGAGTATCCTACCTTTTTTTTGTTTGTTTTTCCACAGGCACACATATAACTCCTTAATCTTCTTGAACTCTAGAACACGCTTTAAGTCCAGATGCAATCTGTGCCCAGATTTATTTATCTTGTCACCAGGTCTTACATAGGGTCTTTTAGAGACTGTTGGTCCTAGTTATTGCCTCATTACCATCTGCTTATTGATTGTGAGCGTGAATCTTTGAGCAATTTATTTTCCTCTCCCTCATTTTTGTTTCTAACCCAAGTTACAAACTACATGCAAGCCTATGTTTCTGTATGTATGTATGTATGTTACCCTCTACATATTTGTACAGTTACTTCTACAACATCTAGCCGTTCACGGCACTTACAAGTTTAACAAGTGAGCAGTCCAACTATTTTGAAGACCTAAAGCTAACTGCAGAATAGAATCATCAAGATTGGAAAAGACCCCCAAGGTCATCCAGTCCAAACACCCATCACCAATATTTCCCAAAAAAACATGTCCCTCAGTACATCTACATTTTTCTTGAACACCTTCAGGGTCATTGACTCCAACACTTCCCTGGGCAGCCTGTTCTAGAACCCAATGTCTCTCAGAGAGAATTAGTATATCCTAACATTCAACCTGAACCTCCCCTGGTACAACTTGAGGCCATTCTCTCTAGTCCTATAGTTAGTTAGGTGGAAGAAAAAGACAACACCTACTAGCCACAACCCCCCTTCAGGTAGTTGTAGAGAGCAATAAGGTCTCCCCTGAGCCTCCACTTCTCCAGACTAAATAATCCCAGTTCCCCCAGCTGCTCCTCATAAGATCTGTTCTCCAAATCCCTCATCAACTTAAAGCTGGATGTGAATTTAGTCAGAAGACAGGAAAGTAAAAAACTTGAATGACTTGAGTTTGAAAGATTAATAATAATTACTATATAATTGCAATTTTGAAAATTAGATAATTGCTTCTGCAATTGATATTTAACTTCTTGCATATTTTACATATACAGATGAATCAATACTATTTATGGAGTCAACTAAGGACTTCTGTTTTTTCTTTCCTTTGGTAATTTCAACATTTGTAAGAGTTGCTGTGGTAGATTTTGATAAATTCCCTTTACATGCAGCCTTTCATGTTCAGTCTTCTTAGAATAATACAAATGATTGATTTGGGGAACTTCAGTTAATGATTCCAAATTCTTTTGCATTTTATCTTAATTTTTGTAGTGATGAAGTAATGTTTGGAAGAGTATGAACTTCAGGAAGGTTTTACTATCTGCGTATCTCATTTAAATTATTTCTTGTTTTCCGTGCACTTCATGAAAGATAGACATAAAAGCTGAGCAGAAAACCATGAAGGCCTGATTGCTCTTTACCCATCTGCATGACAGCTGTGTATATATACAAGTGAATTTATACTTACAGCTAGATTCCTTGTCACAGACACTCCCTCAACAGCTTTTTGCTGACCTGATGAAGTTTGCTGCAGTATTTGTTGCAGCTCTTGTAACTGTGATTGGGCTCCTAAAGTGAGAACTCTAAGTTGACCGTCTGGACTCATTAAAGGTAATATATTCAGTATTAAGGCTACTAATTTCTGAACCTAGTTTTATTTATGAAAGCTAGATGGGATTTATGTACATACTATCACTGATTTGTTAAGGTAGAACTTAGTTTTACAAAGGCTTTTGAAATCCTCCACTGTTTATCAATAGTATTATTAAAAATAAGAAATGTGTATACATGTGTGGGTCTGTAAATTTTACTTCAGAAGGATTACTCAATGAGGAAATAAACAAACCAACCAAAGTTCTCTGTGAAAGCGTTTGCAGATGATGTAAATAAAGCATATAAAACTGTGAATGCTGTGAGTTCATTGTCTAAATACGTGATAAAATACAATAATACAAATAAACTGAAATGTATTTTAAACTCAATTGAAATGCCTCAATGTGACATATGAATTGTTGTTTTTATTTTAAATGCAGATACATAAACTATAATCCTAATCTTTTCTTGAAATCTGTAGTATGCATTCTGAAATAGAATATAAATTGATTAAAAAGTAAAAAAAAAAAAGAAAGAAAAAAATTCTATGTCAAGATTACTCAAAACTGCCATCAGAAACAAGTTTTTGTTTAAAGTGACACAGTTAGTCATTTGTCCATAGCTACTGTTACTTCTCCACCACTGTTTTGCTGAGTAACTAATACAAATTACCTCCTCATTCTAGGTAATCAATCCAGCAAAAAATTCTCAGATATTTTACTTTCTGAAAACAGAATCTGAACATTTGGTGTCTAAGAAATCAATGTTTCTGAGCAATCATTTTATCTGGTCTCTTTGAAGTTATCTGTGTAAGCAGAGAAAAATACTCTCCTTCCCCTTGTAATGTTTTATACAGTAAATAAATAAATAAAGTCTTTGGGACTTTGATACATCTGGTCTCCAAAGAAGTGTACATGCTGTTCTGATTTGTGCATAGGGCAAAATGCTATACTTGTTTACACAGACTTCAGTAGAGTACTGTACCCTGAGGAGAGTAAAAGTAAATGTGGTCTCTGAGTAGCAGCTGGTTTTGAAAGAATATTCTTACCATAGAGTAATGGTGATTTTTTGAATTCAGTTTTGCCTAGCATTTAACTACAACTTAGCAACCTTACTTTAGCTTGTTTTTTGAGGGATGGAGGTTATACTTGGTGCAATATGTTCACCGTTATGTTTGAAGTAGAGCTGTCAAAAACAAATGTACTGGGTCAAGCAGTGGGTGGATTATCTCTGGAATACATTACAGAAGAGATGAGTGTGGTCTCAGAGGTAGACCAGTAATTAGATATTGATTACTTTCACTAACACATTGTGAGCAGTTCTAAACAAATGCAAGACTATTTCTGACTCCTTTGTCTTAAACCCAGATATTTGTGAGTGCACTCATTTGAAAGATTACATATATGAATCAGATTCTACAGCTGATTCACTTGGGGCTTCAATTGACTATAATCCTAAAACAAAAACCTCCGGTTGAAGGGAATGGCAGAGGAATAAGCAGTTTGTCTGCTTCTGTCCACAAAGAAAGGTTTTATTTCACATTACAGAAAAACAGAACAATTTTCTTTAAGGTAGGAGGGAAATTTTTCCTCCTTGAAGCTGAGATAACATTTGGAAGGCCAAGACTTCTGACTTTGGCTTCTTGCAGTGAATAGATCTAACCAACCTTTGCTTCTCTGACTCTCTTTTATGCCTTCGTAGAAGCACTTAATGGAAATAGTGAAAAAAGATATTGCAGTGTTAATGCCTGTTGTATACTTTGAACTCACAAACTGTTTTTTAAATGCCTTCTATGAATAAAATTGCAGCCCTTACTATGAAGAGATTATATTCTATGTTTTCCTAGCTGAGCCAAGTCACAGACAACATATTCAGCCCCTTACATGGGAGAGTGTAACGCTCTTCAACTCAAGTTCAAATTAGGTAAGGACACTGATCCCACAAATTGCTTTGGTGTGAGTAGTGGACTCATGGGACTTCAATAATGAATAGAGTGCTTCAAAATAGAATAGTCCTTACTGCCAAAAATAACTTTGGCTTTTTCATTTAGAAAACAAAACACTGTATAATATGTCATAACTATGCACCACGGTAAACAATTCCCCTGAAACTACTACCCCATCTGCTTTCTTAACAGATGAGGTATTTCTCGGAAATCAGAATATATCTGCCATTTAGCAATGAAGTGTAAGACCATTCAGAGCTGTAAAAACTGCACTATTTGCCATCTCTAATCCCAACTACATATAGATGTCCTGTATGCAACCTTTCCCGGTGCGACTTGTTCCCATTGCCCTTTGTCTTCTCCATAAGACTTTATGTGGAGTGTTTCCATGTCCTTTGTAGCTGTACTTTAAGTACTGGAATACTGTGGTAAAGTCCCTCTGGGCCTTCTCTTCTCTAGAGTGAAAAGTCCTAATCCATTCAGTCTAATTTTATAACTTATATGATTTTATCAATAAGAGTTTGTAGAGAATAATTGTCTTTTTTTTTTTTTAACATACTATTACATATGATAACTTGAAATACAGAGTGAGCACTGTTTCCAATTAACTCAATAGAAAAATTATCATTAATTTCAAGGCCAGGAAAATCAGACCCCAATTTACCAACAATTGTAATTATCTGATTAAATTTTCAAAAGCCAGATGCTAAACTGATTTGCAAGCCTTTGATATCCTGCTTGAAGTCAGTGTACATTTTGGCAAACTATTTCTTTGACTCTTCATTAGGATCATGACAATTTTCTGTAGCTAATCATGTCAGTTTTTGCCTTATCTTAGAGCAGAGAATTTCAGCCTATCACTCCAAGCTTGTTATGTAGTGTTTTTTCCTCTTGCTTCTGTCTATTTGCCCTGAGGATAAAAGCCATCCCTGAATATCAGGAAGTTCCAGTTAAAGATCAAATTTTCATAGATATAATTGTAGGTGTAAAATTGTTGAATAACAATGAATGAATGTAGAAAAAAATAAAGTGCATGAAGTAGCCATTAAACACAAAATGATATATCTGAATATCTGTAATAACAACTATTGCCATATCATATAGGAAAACTCTAATAAAAGTACAGTAAAACTATTGCTGCCTTTTTATGTGTGCTTGTCTACTTTTATGTACAGTAAGAACAAATAATTATGTATCAATTTGCAAGAACCCATTTCAAATGCTTAAGAAACAAATCACCAGCATCAGACTGGGCTTTTTTTGTTGTTGTTTGGTTTTATTTTTTTTTGTAATCCCTTACTAAATGAAGAGGAATTCTTTGAACTTCTGGTATACGTTAACAAAGCTTTTATATACCTAAAGCTATTTTACTTTTATAGAGAGATAATATATATATATGTCATATACATATCTGTAGATCACTCTGAACATAATACTTCCTCTTTATCTCCATGGAAACTACTTCAGATTGTAAGAGCTCTGCTTAATAGAGCAAATTCTCAGCTACAAAATACTCTCTTTCCACATAGCCACCACTATAAGCTACGTATTTTTGTCAGCAATGAACAAGACCCTGCATTCCCTGCTTATAAAAATCTGCACCAAAAGAGGTGTCCCACTGTTGCTTTTGCCACTGCCGAAATGCACCACCACTAACTTACTGTGCTCCCATCCACTGCTTGGTCTCCATAAACATTCAGCAAGCATTGATGAATGTCAGTGGATGTCAGTTTTTTCATATGGAGGGATTTAGTTCCAGATTTTTGTTTCATATGCACTTACATGCCAGATGCCTTTTGGTCAGATAGTCCCTCTACTGCCATCTGTCCCACAGCAATAAATGTAATGGAATATTCTAGGGAATGTTCAACCTCTACTGCCATATTAGTAACATCTGCCTCTGACATCATGGGACAACATATAGAACAGGAGGCATTATTTTTGAAGTGATATGTGTATACATATACACATACATACAAATGAGTATATGCATGCATGTACATATACTTCATCTGAACTGAGTCTGGACTTGAAAGTGATTCTATGGCACATAAATGGCACATGGAGTGGGTGCTATATTATCTCCTAGTAGTCCAATCTATCCCAATCTGAATCTTAAAAATCTTATTCATTAAAAACATACAGCTCTTTGCAAAAGATAATATCTATGTGAGGAGTTAATTTTCTTACTATTGCATATGGCAGGAGTCTTGATTTTAAGGGTTTTTGCAACAGTATATTCAAGCTAAAATTACCAAGGCTCCAGTAACAGTGTTGTGCTAAATTTGGATGCACATTTTCCTATGGTCATCTGTGATTACATCAGAGAAAATATGCTTTATCTCTGTTTATCATCTTAAACTATTGACAAAATGTTTCCTAACTTTCTGTACTTAGCATTATCCTGTATGACCATTTCTTCATTTGTAGGAAGGAATCTACTGTGTACTTAAAGGTATCCTATCTATGTCTATGCCATCATAGCACAGGAAAAGTCTGGGTGAAACTCAGATGATCCAGTTCTATGCCCAATTCATTAAGGAACAAAAAGTTCCCTATTAATTGCTTTAGGCACAGCAAAAGCTACATTAAAATATCTCCAGGACAGTTCAAAATTTCTATAATCTAAAGCAAGTATAGCAGTTGGTCAAATACTTCGTTGTGATAGTGGTTGGGAATTCAGCCTTAAACTTATAATCCATGAAGGCACTAGCTGGGAGTTCCTGAACTGCACAAAGAATTAATGACAGTGCCTGGGCATCAAGGCATAACCCTGATACCTAGATAGCTTGAAATTCTACTTACATGAGATGCTTGTCATATTGCAAATTAAATTCCATAATTCTTTCCTATATTTTCACATGGGAATTTGTAGTATCTCCTGAATCAGATACATACCTTGCTTTAGAATTCACCTTCATAGACACACTGGGAAAAATCAGAAAATATCCTTGGTTTAACTCCCATTTGAGGTTACTCTAACTTTGATTTATATCCATTTTACCTGGGACCTTGGAAAACTCCAGGAAATTTGGTGTTGAGTGTCCTAACAGCCTCAGTGTAGGGAAAGCTACACTAACATGCCTGTGGTTAACAAGCATGTGCACAGATAGCATAAAGAAATTTCTTCCATGAAAATAATATTTATTTTTAATTCTACATTTAAAATAAGACATTTGTACCTGAGACATTTGTGACTGAGGAATCAGAAAATATATTATAATCTGTCTCTATATATTACAATATGATCAGTCTCTAATATCTAGATTGCACATGGGTAAATTTGGACGCCAATCCATCACTCTAAATTTCCCCCAAATCTCTTTTCCTCATCTTCCACTATGGTGCAAACCCAGCAAATTATTATTTTTTTCTAAATACTCAGAGTTCAGCGCCAAGTCTTTCTCTGAGGTTGCTATGTTTTTGTTGCTTTGCCTGGGAGTGTCCACAGCTCCCATTTATCAAATTCCTCTACATGTTTGCATAATCACAGTGTGGTGTACTAATTAGCTTTTGGTTGCTTTGACAAGACAGCTGTGTCTATCTGCTATCTATCAGACACCTACAAAATATAGAAAAGTTAAGATTGGGGTAACAAGGCATATAGCAATGGAGACAAAAGTCCCAGAAAGACAGGAATAACATTTATTTATATATTGCTGAATTGGGAAGATAGAAAATTGTCCACAAGATTTTTTTTCTGTCCTATTCCTTTCTCTTCTTCTATCCAAAAAAGAAAGTGTTTTTCTTTTATATGGATAATAACTGTAGATCATAAAATAAATATGGACTCTCTATTGGGTGATAACAGTTAAGTGCTGTTTCATGTCTTATTAATATATTTTCTATCAGAAAATGCTGATCTCATGAAATTAAAACATTTTTTTTCTGGAAAATATCAGTTTTATCATAATTGTCAAGAGGATATTATCAAAGTTTCATTTCAAGTTTATTGTTTCAACCTTACTGCTTCAACTGTATGTTTTATAATATAATTGAGTGATAAAGAAAAAAACAAAAATATAAGATTTAATCCAAGCAAAAATCCATCAGTAAAATAAACCAAGTATTTTCTTCCTCATCTGAAATTAAATAAATAATTAAAATAAATAATTAAGACATTTTTAAATTTCCATCACAGTTTAAAATAAAAGTTCATATTAATACTGCATAATACTGAGTTGAATGTAAATTTCATTTCTAGTCAACTCAACTATTTCATTGCTTTTAAAAGCCCATAGAATATCTAACTAGCACTGCTCTATCAAGAATCTAAGCTTTTACATTTGGATAAAAGGAGAATAAATCAAACCAAGATAGTACCTTGCAGTGCTTTTATCTCCTCAGAGTACACCTGATAGCATTTCCTCTCATTTATAGACAGAAGATATGGAATAAACTACCTTTAGTTTTCAGTGTCTTGAGAATATACATTTCATATTTATCTCTTTCAGTAAGTTTTACACTGGTTAAGGATTATCTGACAGACTAAAAGCTGTGTAATAATGGATTCTCTAAATAGTCCCTAATTTTACCAAATTGTGTCCTTCAAATCAATTATAATTGGATCAGTCTTTAAATCAAACAAAAAAAAATTGCAAATTTTTCAGAGGATGTTGTAGTTTCACATTTTTTAAAAGAAGTAGAAGCTGTAATTTCAGGCTTAAATTTTTTTATTTGTAGGTGGGAGTTCATGAAAATCAAGCAGGGAAACTTTGAGAGTACCAGTTTTTACCAGGATATTCCAGTGGTCATCCCTATTTTACAGCTTTTTCAAACTCTTTGGACTTTGTAACACCCTTTTTTATTCTATGTGAGTTAAAAAAAAATCTTTAATTTATAGCATCTCAGTAATATTGTATTTACGTACTTAAGGTCAAAGAGCTAATTCTGTTTATGAGTCAGATGGAAAGAGAAGGTGGTTGCTTTTTTTTCACTCTCTTTTCTGTAATCTTCATAATGCAGGAGCTCTTTTTGATTCAATAATGACATTTGGTTGTAATCCCAGGGGAGCAATAATTTTGCCTGGAGACTAAACCAAGTGACTGGTGATCTTCCATACTGTCAATGACCTATAGATGACATTTTTTACCTAATTAATTAGATGTCTTTCTTCTGAAAGAAATAGTGAATCATGCATAATTGGAAGAGGCATCAAAGCTGGAGTGGGTGGCTCATTAATCTAATGGAACTAGCCTATGGCACTTAAATATCATTTGTGTTTTTCATGATATTTGTGTTATTTTGTGAACATTTAACATTCACATAATTTAACATTCACATAATATAAAACTAGTTATCTTCATAGTTTTCATTTTTTCTTGCACCCAAAGAAAAAATAGATGTTATAGAATACAGTTAAAGCTAAAAACCCTAACACTCATAATTATTCAAATATTAAGATTCACAAAATGGATGAAAATTAGCTGAAATCCAACACTGTTTTATTCTTTGTCTAAACAAAGAATGGGAGAAACCTCACATAACTTTAGCATTCATGGTCAATAAAGTTAAAAATTGATAAAGTGGAGGAAACAGCAAATTCTGTGATGGTGACATTTTAAGAACTAAGAAGAGATTACCTCAATGTGAGATACATAATGCTTTTCTTAAAGAATATAAAGAATATTTTGTATTTCTCATTTTTTTTCTAAGTTCTCTACTATTAATTAAACTCTATTTTAACAATAATTTTGAAATTCATAGAACGATATAAGACAGAGGATTTTTATAAACCAGATTCATTAGCAGACTTCCTGGAGCCAGTCCAAGGCTTCCAGAAGTTTAAATTTCACTTTCTACCCACAACTTGCCAGATTGGTCTATAATCCCTTATAATTACCTCTCCAGAGAGTCTGACTACTTCAGATTTGCTAGGATTTGTTCCTATAGAATGCTTGGTTGTCTCTCAGTATAACCACATCGCACAGAAAACAATCCTCATAAACTTTATCACACCCTGCGACATGCTAAAAACAAACGAACAAACTGTGCTTTGAAAATTTAGTAATCATTATTAGTTTCAGGCTTTAATTTGTAGTAAACCAATAGACACATAACTGGGCTCTTATATGTATATATGGATATATATGGATATTAATTTGAATACACTCATGTTTAGACATCTAATGCGTGCAACAGTTCAATAAGAAATCATACAATTTCCTCAGAAAGGAAAAACTTAGCCAAATATGCATCTTAATTAAAACCACAAATTTCAATTTTGTCTTTGCATTTGGCCTTTCAAACAATTCCACTTCATTACAAATGTAAAGACTAATAAAATCTTTACATACAAGGCTTTGTTGAATTCATTAAGTTGGAGACTTTCTGTTTTATGCATTTTATGCTTAAATTTTAATGATGTGATCTCAAATTCCATTAGACAAAGATTATATAACAATTATATCAAGTTTTATAGCTTTACAGTTTTTATCCAGTAAACATGTTCTCCTGACTTATCTCATATTTTCTACTACTGTAAAAGCGTTACAATGATCCCTGACAGATTTTTGAACTGTGTCAAGTGTCAATCTCTCAAATGGTTATCACAGTATCTGAAACTGTTCTCAAACACTATTTTGGAGGCTTAGAGATTTCAGTAGCGTGAATATAGGCAAACTTTCTCTATTAAATTCAGAACCAGCGAAAGGATTCCTGAGGCTCTTTTATTTACTACTATACCTGTAACTTTTTATGTTTGTGACAATAAAAATTTGTGCTGGGCTGTTTATGGAAGACTTAGGTATTGATCTTTGTTCTTCACCAAGACTGGAACTTATACACTGACAATCTATCCTTTGCCAACTTGAACTAACAGAAAATCTGAGATCAGTAGGATTGTCTTTCTTCCGTGTGATCATAGCCTTTCCCACAATGGCTCATTTATGCTCTCAATTACTGGCTTTCAACTCATCTGCTTCAGCCTTCTGAGAACGGTAGGCCCCTCTTTGCCTCTCCTCATAGCCAGGCAAAATCTCCACTGTTTTTTTCTTGGTCTACTGTAATTGTTCTCTTGGAGAAACTTCACAAATGTAATTCAGTTTCTAACTTCTTTGTTTCTTTAATTCCCAATTTTCTGTATTTATTTATTTCCCAGTAATACTCTATCTTAATTCTTTCATCAGTTAAATCATACAGGTTCTTTCTAATGCTTTTCATCTATTAAATCATGCAGTACCCTTCTAAAGCTTGCTCAAATTACAGGTTCCCTGAGAGGACTGGGGATGCTACACAAGAGGAAAAAATCCATAATAGTCTTTGTCTTCTTGAAGTTCATTATTTCTTTCTGTCTGACCTCTCTTTACTTTTTTCCTTTTTTTTCCTTTTTGCATTTCTTTCATTCCTATTTTCCCCATTTTTCTCTTCCCTGTTTCCTTGCTTTGCCTTACTTTGACAAGCAGAGGTTTTCATTCTGTCTAAAAGTGATTGAACAGTCTGATCTGAATCCCCAGTAACATGAAACACCATGTATTTATAGGCAACTTTTTAATGCAATAGAATCATAAATCAGTATGTAAATTGAATATGTAGTAAACTGGCAGCAGTATGTGCTCCCTTGAAGCTGCAATAGATCCCACACAAATTGCCTTTTCTGCAAATTGCTCTCTTCAGCTGACTTTAGATTCCTTTACAGCATCATTCTCTATTGGATGTAAATAAATGATGACTCATTAATGGACTGGTGCAAACAAATGTATTTTACAAAGGAACAGAACTGAAAACTGCATTCCTTGCACCTGACATTTACAAATGGCAATAATGATATTGAAACAGGCCAAGGTATTTTTAGAGTGAACAGAGTTTTATTCCAAAGTTTCTTCTGATTGTGTTCTTACCACAAACTTCTGAAATGTTCATTAGCAGTGTCTTGACTGGCATCTCATAGAAAAAGTAAACTTGATTACACACAGTAATTTGCTAGTGAAGTGTGAGAAGATATTTGTAGATTCTATTCCTTCTTTTCTTTTTTCTTTTCCTTTCTTTTCTTTTCTTCTTTTCTTTTCTTTTCTTTTCCTTTCTTTTCTTTTCTTTTCTTTTCTTTTCTTTTCTTTTCTTTTCTTTTCTTTTCTTTTCTTTTCTTTTCTTTTCTTTTCTTTTCTTTTCTTTTCTTTTCTTTTCTTTTCTTTTCTTTTCTTTTCTTTTCTTTTCTTTTCTTTTCTTTTCTTTTCTTTTCTTTTCTTTTCTTTTCTTTTCCTTTCTTTTCCTTTCTTTTCCTTTCTTTTCCTTTCTTTTCTTTTCTTTTCTTTTCTTTTCTTTTCTTTTCTTTTCTTTTCTTTTCTTTTCTTTTCTTTTCTTTTCTTTTCTTTTCTTTTCTTTTCTTTTCTTTTCTTTTCTTTTCTTTTCTTTTCTTTTCTTTTCTTTTCTTTTCTTTTCTTTTCTTTTCTTTTCTTTTCTTTTCTTTTCTTTTCTTTTTTCTTTTTTCTTTTTTCTTTCTTCTTTCTTCTTTCTTCTTTCTTCTTTCTTCTTTTTTCTTTTTTCTTTTTTCTTTTCCTCAGCAATTGGAGATTTATGCAGCAATTCCATTTCCTTTTCAAGAGTAGTTTGTTAAAGATACAGCATTTTTCCTCACAATAGCATTTGCTGAGTTGACTCAAAGCCCTTGCTGGGTGACATAGTAACAGCCATAAAACAATGCATCTATTTGTCTTCATTATTACATCTTATGACTAGATGTCTCAGGAGAGTTATGCAATTTTATCTTTATTCCATCAACACTGGGATAAATCAAAAGAGACTCAACACAAACCCATGGACAAAAGCCTGATAAAACTTGTTAAAAGATCAATCAAGCCAATGCATTGTAAATAATGAACAGATGAAATTAGTGTAACTTGGATGGAAAAGATAGCCTCTGGTCTGCTTTGTCTATCAATCTGCTTTGGTCTGCTGTTGTCTTTTCTACATTTTACAGTGCACGTTAAAACTAATCCAGCAAAATTTCATCCAAGAATCTGGATTAAATAAATAAGTTGCTAGGAATAGTGTTGCTCTCAGGAACAAGATGAGCTAACTTAGAATTGACTTTGATATTTCACAGTTGTGCACTGATACTTCAAAGAAGGAATAGCAAAAAGGGTAGCTGCTCCATTCCATGTGTTCATAGAAGGTAAATGCATTAGAAACAAGAACAACAAAAAAAAGCAGTGGTAGATCATTCATTCCTCAACTCAACACGTGGTCACTTTTTGTGACTAAGTGATCTAACCACAATATTTTGTTTTTAGTTTACTGATCAAAACTCTAACAATAAATGTTTTAATAAAAACATTTTTATGATTTGATATGTTTTTCCTGAAATATTTCCATTATTTTTGTATCACTGTCACATGTTGTTACAAGAGGAAAAACATGCAAATTTGAGCTATGGAAAAATATAGTAATATCAATATTTAGAAAGAAGTGAAAGGAAGAATATATTGACGACATATCCCCTAAATCATCAAGAGTTTATAATAAAATCAGACTTTATACACAAAAATGAGACTATAGGGTTTACGTATGCGCAATTAGCATAAGTTATGACTGTGTTTCCATTGAGGCCATTTTGCTATATTTATAGTAAAAGCTCTTACACACGATGCCAACTGAAGAAGACTGAGGAACTGTTCATCATTAACTGAACATTAAATAAATAGAAAGTTTGAACAAATTACATTTTTATATAACTCCATATAACAGAAAATATTCTTAGTAATTGTAATAGTTCTATTGAATGAGTTCTAAATTAAATAATACTTTATTCTGTAATTATCCCCAAAGTATTATGTATACTAAAATATACAGACATTGCAGAACATTATATGCAGTAGAAAAATGGTCATTTTCTTTCAACTGATGCAAGTAAAATGCCATATTCCTTTTCAGGTTCTGGCTGTTCTGTTTATATTATTATGCAGCAACAGGATCAAGTCTGAGCAAGGGTTTTAAGGAAATGAATCTTCTCTCATTTAAATTTTGCTCCTTTGTTGTAATTTTTTTTCTCTCCAAATTAGTACACAGAAATGGACTACTTAGATTTGCTATTTAAAACAAATCTATTAGTCAAATTTAAAATTATATATGAATCTTCTCAGTTTCTGTGGCTTTCATTTTATTTACTTATTTATTTCTGTTGTAACACTGACCTGGAAGCACAATGCAGACATTTTAAACCGTTTCATTAGAAAATAAGAGTAAGCTCTGAGAAAAATTTGGAGAACTAACACTGTATTATCAAATCATAATGCAGAATATACCGCTGTAGTTTTGTTATATATTTTTATGAAGGTCTATCAAAAGAAAATATTAGTCAGAAGATTCAAACTCTAACTGATGTGGAAAGGAGAACTAAATACATAGGAATCTCAGAGGTACATAAGTTGTAATTTTTAACTAAACCCTTAAGAAAACTGTTTAAGCTTTTAAAGGACATTATTGTGATCTTCATAAGTATCTGAATTACCTACTCTCTTCTTTTTCTAAAGAGAGTACTAGGAGAAAATATCTCCCAGATTCTATGAGTCAATCCAAAGCGATTCACCCCTGGTTAAAACAAAGAAATAGTAGATTATCTAGTTTTGTCATCCATTTCTTTATTCAAGTTAAGTCTTTCCTTTTACTTTAAAACTTAAGATTCTTTGAGATTTTCCTTAAAATACTAGGCCAATAGGTTGGCCTAATATGTCTAAATAAGCCTAAACAAGTCAGATTTAATTAGAAAGCATTAAATTTGACTCCTGTGAATGACTTAGATATTCTCAGTCACTGTGCTGGCAAATACATTTATTAAATCCCAGAAAGAATTATGTAGCATGTTTCTGGCTTACAAATCAGGGATTTTGAAATAAATAAATAAATAACTCTGTCTTGATGTTTTTTCCAGAATTGATCATTATTTTTATTGGATTTGCTTTGTTTTTTTTTTTTTTTAATGCCATTTTAAAGGCTAGAATCAGATTTATAGCAGTTATATAATAATAGTTTTTCAATTCACAAAAACAAAGGGTATAAGATACTCATGTTAACCTTAATAAAATATACCACATATCAAGAGATATGGAGTAAGACTTCAAGGTCTGACATGTTGCAGCTGTAAGGCCTGTCAGAATTGTCAGTGAGAACATCAATTCCCTTTTTATCTGAACAAAGAGATGATCAGGTATTTGGAGAAAAATATATCTCCAAATTTATACCACCAAATACACCTTCCTGCTGTGTTGTAGAATCCTTTTGAAAGGCTTGTACCACAGCAAGTGCTTCTGAAGTGCAGTGCGTCAGATTTCTTTAGCCTAAATCCAAAGATTTAGCGGAAACTATTCAAACCATTTATTGTCTCTAAAAAGCACTGCAGATGCACAGCATATGATCATTTTTTCCAGGTTGGGTCCACTCTTTATTACTAGCAGTCAAAACATTGATGTATGTTGTAAAATAAGGATGCAATAAGAAGGCTGAGAATAAGATGCTACACTAATGCTACTCCATTCAGCCTTTAATCCTCCGAACCTCTTGAGTTCAGAACATATTGAATTCCTTTTTGAATGGTTGAAAAAAAATGAATCAGTTGTTAGACAATAATCTCTCAGAAGATGAAAAGTAGAATCACAGGATAAAATCATCACAGGAAGAAAAAGTGCTAGGATTCTGACATTTTTGCAGCACTAGTTGAAAGCATCATGATTTATTTAATACCTTCTTTCCTATTTTTTTTCTTTCCTTATATTCCTCTTTCTTTACTTTTCTTCCTTTACTTTTCTTAATTTCCTTCCACCCCTTCCTCCCCTCCCCCGATTTTATTACTTTTTTACTTTCTTTTTCTGTATAACCTGGACATTCCTGTGGGATCTCAGTGAAGATTTGGATTTGTGCTTCCATGTAACTGGATGAGCTTCTGTTGAAATATTCATCCAATTTTCATTCTATTGTATGTCAAATATTGTTTCAAAAGCAATTTTTGCAATGAATTATATGCTCTTGAGCAAAAAACTTTGACTAAGAAATATGACATTTATTGATTATTCATTGCATAATATTTCATTCGGAGACATTGCAATTTGTCTACTGACTCTTTAATTCATCTCTATCATTACTGAAATTAAAATATTTTTATTTTGTATACTGAATAATTGTAAGATATCCAGCTTTGATGACAGTGAATGTGAAAGATTTTTTTTGAGAAATTTTTAAATTATCAGTGGAGATATAAACTAGACAGTGTTATAGTATATGTAGATAGTATAACATTTGCTCATTTCATATCCATTGAGTTAAATATATTAATCATATAGGATTTCTATGCAGCTTTTCCTTATCAAATCTTGTCAGCCATAAATAAGAATACATTTGTACAATTAACTATATATCCAAAAATAAAATTTAAAAAATCTAACAGATGAACTCTTTTATTTATTTATTTATTTATTTATTTATTGAATTAATGTATATTATTATCTGGTCATACATTTACATTCCACCTCTAGTGAGTGTGGAAACTCTGGTTCCTTATTCCTTCTTGTACGGCATAAATACACATTAAAAATAAATAAATAAAACATGGGGAGCCTTTAATTTGAATATCTTTTACAACATTAATCTCTATCATTGCAGTTCCATAATTGTTCATAGAAAGGGCTCTAATATTATATTCATATATTTGGTCAGAAACCTGGAACACACAAAATCAGACATCTGTGTTCATATATACTCCAGTGGCAAACAGCTGAAGTTAGACTATGTTGATACTAGTAACAATTGTGAAAACAAACAGATTAAAAATAAAATGTCTGTATCCACAAGAATGAAATACCTATAGAGAAACCTTGCTGCATTCTGCTGATTAGGAGCTAAAAACAAACAAATAAAACATTTTTTTAGCAAGTATGTAACATAAAAGCTACTTATCTAGTTCTTAACAAAGACTGATATGTCCTCATTTTTTTAACAGTAATAGTTCCTTAGACCTAAATTTGTTAGATCAATTACTTTCTGGATGACTGGAATGGAAGGGTTACAAGTGAATTATTATTTATGAACTTCTGTATGGATTGTCTCATATCTAACTCACATAGACTCTGCTTAGCTTGCAGGTTCCAGAACATCCAGTCTTTAGGCACTTGGCTCATTAGATCATACTGAGAGCCAAAATGATTATTGGCTGCAGAATTTCCAGGAAATAGGCTGGCAAACAAAAGGCTGCTCCTTATGCATAAAATGAAGAAAAAATGAATTTGTAAGTTTTTACATAAAAATAGATTTAATATGGAAGAAATATTGTAAATTTCGAATTCAGAAACAACTTTTTAATTGCCTGCTACGCAGGGTACTAAAAACATGCAGGTAGTTTGAAATTTTCCATTCTTTCACTCAATTGATCAATTGGAAAATTGTTAAGTAAACCTAAATCCTGAATTAATGTGAACGATTTGTGCGTACACTTTTGTTTTTATTTTGTTTTGTTTTGTTTTAAAATAGAAAGGATTAATTAGGTAAGGCATTTATTTTAAATTATTTACTCAGGTTTTGTTGCTCAGAGCTCAGCATTTTTGCAGACATTACTCCAGTACTTCAGTAGTGCTCAGGACAATACATATTTAAGATCTTGTTTTCTCTGAAAGTAGATCTAACTGAAGAAAACATAGTGTATAGTATATAAAATGATTAGCATATACAACATTCATTATAGAAGAAATATCTACCATATTCCTTAGGAGCTTGGAATACAACTCTTTGAGTCTCATGGACTTGCTCACTATCAGATGGTCTCAAACCTGATCTTTTCCTATGGTGGGTGGGACTTTACTCCCCTGGTCCCTGTTTTGAGATTCTGTGACTTGGAAAGTATGGATAGAGCAAGGAAGTATGGTAAGCAAGGCAATGCAAATTGGCTTGTAGAAGATGAAGTATCAATATAGGGATGGTGGTCATGCCACACAAGAAATTGTACCTCATAGAAGCTGATTCAGCCTCGTCTCAGAGTAGTGCTTTTCCCAGCCTAAAAGGACTTCCTAGGACAAAATGCAGTTTTCCTAACCATGGATGCAAAGGGTATCAAAAAACACCTTTTTGTATGAATTTGTGTGAATGGCTTCTCTAGGGTTCTTATGGGTATGGAGAGAAGACTGTTAACAAGAAAAAGACAAGCAATAAAATAAAGAGAGGTAAAATACATGCCAAGGAGTTCTGTGTAGAAATGTGACGCTGCATAATTCTACTGAAGCCTTCAGAACACTTAAAGTTGCCTGAATCTGTCCAAATCGACCAGCACAAATCTGCATTAACAGTGGAGGATATACTTTGGACAGCCTCCAAGAAGATTATGGCTTTTCTATGAGGACAGTGATTATAGAATTATACACATTTGCAAAACAAAAGATGACATGAGTAATTTCCAAACACCTAACAAGAAGCCACAAGTGGTTCAATGTGACTTCATGTTCCTAAGTAAATAACGTGTCTGAATCCAGACTGTTCCCAGAGAGGTTGTGGAAGGCCCAGAAAGTCTGATTTAAATTGGAAGTAAGCTTTGAGCAAGGGTTGGACTAGATAAATCTAACCGGCTGGTCTCTTCCAACGGAAGTTTTCAATCATGTTGTAAATATTCTGAATATTAATATTGAACTTCTACCTACAAATAATAACTTTCTCAGTTTATAATAGAAATTTGCTCCGCTGAGAGGGATATGAGGGTCCTGGTGGACAGCAGGTTGGCCATGAGCCAGCAGTGTGCCCTGGTGTCTGAGAAGGCCAATGGCATCTTGAGGTGCATTAAAAAGACCATGGCCACCAGGTCAAGAGAGGTGATCCTCCCCCTCTACATTGCCCTGGTCAGGATGCACTTGGAATATTGTGTTGAGTTTGGGCTCCCCAGAAGAAAAAACATAGAGACAGCCTTGAAAGCCACAAAAATGATGAAGGACCTGGAGAACTTGGGTTTGTTCAGCCTTGAAAAAAGACTCAAAGGGGATCTGATACACATCTATAACTATCTAAGTGTGGGAGGCAAAGGGATGAGGCCATACTCTTTTTAGTGGTGCATGGTGATAGGACAAGGGGAAATGGACACAAACTGACGCATAGGAAATTCCACACAATTATGTGTGGGAACTTCTTCACAGTGAGGGTGATGGAGCTCTGGAACAGGTTGCCCAGAGAGGTTGTGGAGTCCCTTTCTCTGCAGAGGTTCAAGAGTTGCCAGTACTCCTACCTGTGCAACCTGGTCTTAATCACATTTTCTTTAGTTTCTTGGAAATTCAGTCTTAATTTGATTTTACATTCATCCCTAAAATCCGAAATTGTGAATCTTCAAATAGAAAGATTTTTTTCTCTTGGCATCAGTATCAGGGTTCATATTAAATATTTAATTGCTTTTCCCTAACAATACTTCTTTCTTACTTGTTTGAATATTTGGGATTTTGCTTTCATAAAAATCAATTTTATGGTTATACATTTGGTAAAATTCTGAGGTATGAAATCTTAGAAATGTTCTTTTTTCTTCCCTTAAAAAAAAAAAAAAAAAGAGAACAGGAAAACTAGACTGAGTAATTTAAACAAACAAACAAGCCAACAAACTTCTGTGTTTGTATAATGCATTTACAGCACATAATTTGATTAGTTATGCTTCAACTTAGAAGCTCAGCTTGAAGGATGTAGGATAAATCTAGTTTGAAACCATGTTACTGTTCACTGTAACATCATAAGCACAATTCAAAAAAAGCACTACTTGTTAGTGGTATGTAATATTTTAGGAAATGATTAACAGCCTTTTTAAAGTGATATTTTATAAAATGTAGAATTGTATTCTTTGGAGTTTTAAAATCTTAAATAAATTGATCAGAAGTAATGATATATTCTAAAATAGGAATTAACTTGAACACATTAGATTTTTTGATGTTTTTCCTATGTCATTTTACGATTTATATACATGTTTAAGCAGCAAGATAGCTGATTGCCTTTAAACTGAAGACCAACCTTTCTGCAAAACAGAAAACAATGGCATAGAAACATATATTTTCCTGCATCACTGCTTGAATTTTGTGAATCTAGAGAAGTTGAGATGGTAAAATTGAGAGTGAAGGAAAAGGGGGAAAGCTGTGACAGATAGTGATGGTGAAATTCTTCTGGAAAAATGTAAATGTCTGAACAGGTGGTTTCAAACAACACAAAAATAGGATACTTTTTTAAACTAGTTATGAAAATAAACAGATTGTTGCTGTTTTTTGTTAAAACAAGTGTGAATTAAAACATAAAGTTTCAGTACTTCAGTAAGGATTTAATATTAAAAAAAGGATTATTAAATTCAGTAAGGATTAAATAAACCAATACTGTCCTTAAAAGCATCCATCATCAGGCAATTCAGCTGTTTGCCTCTAGTTTCTTTTACCATCTTTCTAACTGCCAACACTGAGGTTCATGGAGCTCCATGATGAACTGATCAGGTTAAAAACATTTTTGTCTGCCTTCCCAAATAGTTCCCTTGGGATCAATTTTCTCAGCAGCAGCTTAAATTCAGAATTCAGGAAATGAAAGGTGCATATCTAAAATGATTTCAACAAATCTAAATTGAGGCTGCTGTGATCTCAGCTGCCTCTTCCATCCCCAGCTGTGCACTCTACTGCATTGCTCTTGTACTATGTCTTCTGTAATCACATATTGAGACAATCTGGGGAATGGAATGGATGGAAAATCTTCTGGCAAAATAAATAAAGACAGAAAAAGCATTAGGCCTTATCTGGCTCAACTCCTTGAAACAGTTTGTGTTTCAGGCCCTCAGACAGTACAAGAAAAAAAGAAGGAATAAGGAAACAATGAGTAGTGTGGAAAAAAATAAGACCACAATAGCCTGTTTTTAGAGATTACTGTAAGCAATTGCTGTAAACATCACTCTGAGATATTACAGAATCACAGAATCATAGGGGTTGGAGGGAATCTCTAGAGATCACCAATTCCAGCCCCCCTCCTAAAGCAGGTTCCCTACAGTAGTTTGCATAGGTAGGCATCCAGGTGGAGTTTGAATATCTCAGGAGATGGAGACTCCTCAACCCCTATGGGCAGCCTGTTCCAGTGTTCTGTCACTCATAGCAAAGAAATTCTTCCTTGAATTAATATGGAACTTCCTGAATTCCGGTTTCTGACCACTGCGCCTTGTTATATTGCTCTGCACCACTGAAAACAGTCCACTTCCATTGACTTGAGTCCCTCACGTTGGACGTTTTACTAAAGAGTCCCTGGTCTCTCAGTCTTTCCTTGTATAGAAGATGCTAGAGGCCTCTAATCATCTTTGATTGGGCCCTTTGCTGGACTCTTTCTAAGAGATCTCTTTTTTGAAGTGAGAAGCCATACTGGACACAGTATTACATATGTGGCGTAATTGGGACAGAGCAGAGGGGGTGGATCATCTCCCTTGACCTGATGGCCATGCTGTGTATAATGCTCTCCTGGATACCACTGGCCACCTTGGCCCAAAGGATACACTTCTGGCTCATGGCCAACCTGTTGTCCACCAGGACTTCTAGGTTCTTCTCTGCAGAGCCATGCTCCAGCAGGTCAGCCCCTAACCTGAACCGATGCATGCGGTTGTTCCTCTCCAGGTGCAAGATTCAACACTTGCTCGTGTTGAACTCTGTCAAATTCCTCTCTGACCAAGTTTCTAGTCTCTCCAGGTCTTGTTGAATGGCAGCACAGCTTTCTGGCACGCCAGCCACTCCTGCCAGCTTTGTATCATCAGCAAACTTGCTGAGGGTGGTAGACTCTATCCCTTCATCCAGGTTGTTGATGATGATGTTGAGCAAGACCAGACCCAGAACAACCCCTAGGGTATACCACTAATTACAGGCCTCCAAATGGATTCTTGCCACTGTGTTTAGTTCTGCTGGTTAAAAGATAGAACTTGGTAAAAAATTCCGAGTATAAACACATCAATCTCTTCTGTGAGATATCTGACTAAAACTGGAAAAGATAGGTGGGAATATGAGCACTGGCAGATACACGGCTATTGCCTGATATATCAACCACTCTGAAAGGCTGGCATAAGGCATTGTGTTGAATCAGTGGACCATGATGACCCTGTTCACTTAAATTAGTAGCAGAATTACCCACCAGCAAGGATTTAGTTTGCAAATTAATTATATTATTTTTTAACTCGGATTGGTGCAAACCAAAACATCTTAAGTTTTCTTGTCATCAAATTATAAAAGAAGAGTATTTTAAATTTCTTTTCTTTTTTCAGGGTAGAAAACTCCTGGCAAAACAACACTGGTCACTTACATTTTCTTAAGACCAGTGCCAGCATTACCCAGCTTCAGGCATGAGAAGAGACAAAAAAATCCTGGCTCATTTTTTGGATCACCTCTGTAATGTAACAAACTTGCCAGACTGCTTACAGCAGCTTTGGGGCTAGTTTGCACTGGATTAAGGAGCAGCATCACTAAAACTTGGTTCTCCATCTCCTAGTAAAAGCCGACTCCGTGATAATTTTTCTACTGCGGTGGCTGCATCAAGTCACAGAGCAAAAAGAAAATGTACTGCAGAAAACAGAAAAGACGTGGAAATATTTCCTATATTCTTCAATGCATTTCTGCTACCTGTTATTTTCTTAATTATCAATTACTTTCTGCTCACTCCAGTGACTATACCAGCTGCCTAGAGCAGTAAGAGATGTAAAAATCCCAAAATGATTTTAAGAAGGCAAGCTGAATTGCAATACTGCATTACATATTTCCTATATAGATAATAATATGGCTGCATTTCTTCTCATGAAGCCCTCAAACTCCCACTTCACAGAGGCTTACTCAGACTCTAAATCAAGGAAGCTGAGGATGTTACCTTCTAACAGTCTGTTCATTCAGCTTAAAAACAGTTGAACATGATCTTGCTAGCTCCCAGTGTGGTGCTGTGGCTGAAAGGGCTAATGCGATTCTTGGCTGCATAATCAGGGGAGTACTCAGCTGGAGTAAGGAAGTTATATTACTGGCATAATAGCATAAATGTTTATATTTACTCTGGGGCTTGAGGTACAAACTGTAGTATACACATCCCCTAGAGAGGCAGCTATCCTTCATGACTGCAGTGTTTTAAAAACACACTAAAACAAAACAAAACAAAAAGGAAGAACAGGAAATTGTTTACCGCAGTAGAAAAACAGCTCACATGAATTTAGGTGCCAAACAATAGATGTTAGGATCTGAAAATACTGACATCTGCAATGCTTTAGTTAGTCTCGTGTCACACATATAAAGTTTTCCTACAGCAGCTTGAATAATGGATGAGGAACAATACAGTAAGAAATATATAACCATACTGTATCTGGACTTGATGCTTTTAGACTTCTTAAAAAAGGTTTTATATATAACCACTTAGAAATGCTTAATGTTTATCTAATTACACAGAAAAGAGAATGAAACTGAACACTAACATGTTTAAGTATGAATATGAAGAGTGAGAGAGAGAGAGAGAGAGAACAAACAAAAAAAGAAACATAGAACAGATAGAGTTCATGCATCTATTTCAAGTTTCTCCCCAGGTTTACTTCCCTTTATTCAATGGGTGCTAAAGCACTATCATCATCTGATACCAGATCATAGTAACAATATCAAATTTTACATAAGCTTCCTAATACAAGAGTGAATTTGCAGACAGGAAAAAATAAAAATAAAAATGATCCACATTGCTCTCACCACTTGCTGCAGGCCATTAAGCAGGTCAAAGAATGACAATGGAAACCCCTGGAAATCCTGATTTTTTTTTCCTGTGTTAATACTTACTCACCAGACCATGCTGCAACTGTGAGATCACAAGTGCATTTTGTCTTTGAAGCATGTTATCCATTACCTTTGAGGAGACTTCTCTTAATAAAACACAAATCAAATACATCTAAAATAAATCAAACATAGCAAGGCTTTGAACCAGATCCCAAGAGGTCCTGATAACATACTCTGCATTTAAATATGTACTGATAACATCCTCTACATTTACAAACGCTGATCTCAATGGGAGTTAAGGTTGTTCAGGATCTCAGGATTTGAATCCAAAGAATAAGACTCAAATAATAATAAAATAAAATCATACTTAGGGCACCAAGTTGAAAGGTTGAAATACACGGTGAGCTTATTCTGCCCCTTATATTGAAAACAGCAGTTAGCCACAGGTACAGTCTAAGTGCCTTATCTTTTAACTACAGAGAGGCGAAATTTGGGCCCTCAGGCTTCCTATTCTCATAAGTCAAAGATGCTAATGATGTGTCTGTCTACCAATGTGACAAAAAGTGCCACTGCTGAGACCCTTTATTTGAAGCAAAGTACAATTCTAAAACTGTCATTTTGTCATTGAAAATCCCTGCTAAAGCTCTGACATCTTTTCTGACCTCACATAAAGCGCTATCATATAATCCTCGTGAGAACATCAGAAGTTCAAAATCTACTAAACCTGATTAAAGAGGTTTGAATTCATTTATTAAACACAATAACGACTTTTATAATTAACAACAACAAAAAAACAACAGTTCAGTACAAGCCCTATATATACTTTTTTTCCCCTCTTTATAAACCAACCACTGCAAAATTATTCTACTCTATTTTTTAGAAATGAACATATGAACCCTCTTCAATATACATCAAAAGATCCCAAGATGCTTTGCTGAAATCTTAATGCCTGAACTATGATAATCAGAGATGACTGCCAAACTGAAGACTTTGTTTACAGCTATGATGCTGAAAGACTCTTAGAAAAAGAACATTCCTGAAGAAGGATTATAAATTAAATGATGGCAAGGTTCTTAACGTCGGATTCAATGTCAGGATGTTACCTGAGCCGATGCAATTTGTACAGGTATTCTTTTTTTTTTTTCTTTCAAACATGTACCATTTATATCTAGGAAACAAGGTTATTGGCTTAATGAAATTTTCATTGCAATAGAAAATATGGTATTGAATCATCTGATGATTTCAATGTTCACCTTTTATTGTAAAGGGTTTTGAAAGATGAAGAATAGAATTTGCACTGAAAGATGACAGTAAGTGATGTGAAACCACCAATTTTCTATTCCACGTTTGAGCAATTTAAAAGTGAAAATAATAACCTCATTAACTGTCAGTCTTCGGAGGCATGAAATTCATGTTAAAGATCCATATCCTCTGTGCTAGTTATCAAGAATACAAGACACTATAAACTATGATTCTGCCTAATTTAAAATCTTTGTGTCAAAAGAAGAAATGAAAGATTGGATATGACAGAGGTGAATGAAGCTGTAGTTCTTTTAATTTTATTTGACTCGCCATAACAATCTTTCTCACTCTGGTGTTGTGTCTCTATGTTTTTTCTTATCCAACAGCACCACCAAGTGTCACTGCAGATATTTTTTCTTCATTAGCACAAGAAAACTATTTTATTTGAGTACAATTCTGGAAATGTTAAATCTTACTGAGGACTCAGGCAAACATAATTCCAGTGGATTTGTGGTTCTGAAAGCTTCAGTCAACTTTCTTGGAAGAGTTTGTCATAAAGAGATATCTTTTGTATATGAATATGCAATAAATAGCAGCCTACATTCAAATCAATGTATTTATATGTTGTATTCACACATTTAAAATTATATCATCCTGAAAGGCTGATCTTTAGTGTCTCAACAACCAGGACATGCTTCACATCACCCTGCCTCCCATGCAGTTGTCTGTTATATGGTTAGTCAGTACTATGGGCTAAAGGGAGCATGGCTATAGGCATGCTAATCCTTTCAGTTCACTTGGGCTCATAGCTATCAAGCATGCTCCAGAGAACTCTTTCTAGTACCCTTCATGCTAATGCTTGCCAGCTCATTTTAGTTTGTGAGTCGCTTCACAGCCCTACGGTGACCCACAACACACAATGAAGGCAGTGAGAAAGGCACGGGGTCTTTTAAACTTCTACACAAAGTGTAATCTTTCACTGCTATCATCTACAAAAGTTCTGCTTTAAAATAAACTTTTAAACTCTAGTTGATGTTTTGAAAAAGTCTTTGTGGTTGCTTTTGAGATGCTTCTAATGTTAAGGATTAGGCACACATGACCTGCGGAAAGTAAAATCTCTGCATCATTTTTCATTGGCAAGTCATTAATAGCATTCTAGCTGAATGTAGCATTTTAGATCTCCATTCTGAGATGCTTCATCCTATTCATATCCTGTGCAGGGAGCCTAATTTCCAAGAGTTCTATCTGTTATCCAGGAGCCAGAACATTTTACTGGCTTTTGCATGCTGTCTCTCTAGCCTAATGAATATTTAGTGAGACTACGTACAGTGGAAAAGATTGAGCAGGATACTGAAATTACCCCATTGCAGTACATGCCCTAATTCAGTGCATTTGTATGGGAAGTGCAGGTCACAGTCCCCAGAGGCAAAGAAAGGAAATGAGTCTTAGTTTCTGATATCCTGAAAGTATTATTTATTCAGTGAGCAATCAGAAAGGAGCAGGGTGGAGGTTTGTGCAAGCTTAAATCTAATAGATATTTTGTGAAAGTGTCTACCAAATGAGACTTGGAAACAAAAAAAAAAAGATTTGCAGCTGTCTCAGGTACAAAAAAGAACTAAGAGGAATTGAGTATGTCTGAAAAAGGCATTTCCATGCATTCTTGTCAGAATTTTATTAAGAAAGCACAGAACAAAGAGTGATAAAATGAAGTAGAAGTTTGGACTGAATTTCAGACTTGGACAGCGAAAATGCAAAATAAGAAAGAATAAGGCAACAAAATAATCACTTTATGAGTCTTATTTCTTTATGATACACAAGGGGCATTAGATCAGAATTACTGTTTGAGGATTCTCTAATTTTCCTCCCTGTATTCCATCCATTCAAAGATAGTTCTGTGCAAATTATTGTATTATATCTTTTCAAACCTTTAAGTAGTGCTACATCATGGAGTTTTATTAAAAGAAAGGGTAAGTAAGTGCCCAATAAAAATACAAAACAGAATTTTTATTTTTTCTTTTTTTTAAGTTATTTTTAATAAATTGTTGTCTTAAACATCTTGTCTTGAGTTAATATGTTTTGAGTCAGAAACTCTGGGTGAGTTACCAAATGTGTCCCAAATGTTCATGCTTAACTTCATTAGAATGCTTACGAATATATATATACTATTTGCAGATAGTACTTATTCAGGAGACCTTTCAAACCCTAACAAGGATACATAGATAATGAAAGGCTTGAAAAGTGGAATAAATTTACATACAAAGCAAAATGAGCTAGGGAAGGTAAAATTATGTATGTTATCATATCTAAGGAAAAGGAATTCTGAAACTCCTACGCTCAACAGGAGAAATGAAACATGAAGGTTACATAGATCAGGTCATGATGATAGACAAAAGCTGTATATTAATTTATTCAACATGACAAAAAACAAGTGTAGTGTTATTTATGATAGCATATAAAAGAAACATCGAGCTGCAGAAGTAACTGTTTTTCCATTTAGGCAACAATCACTGAGTCTGAGGTAAAACAGAACTACAACACTTGAGCACAAATTTGAATAATCAATATATGCGTGACCTATTTTTCATGACATTCTATGGTGAAAGCAATCTGCACCGTTTTAAGAACAGCTGTTCTTGTACATAGTTGCAATAGCTTTCTATAGTGCTGCTCACATCCGAGCTGCTTGGAATTAGCTGCGGTTTCCCAAATAGTACCTGAAGTAATTCATAGTAGCTAAAACAGCAATAGCTACAAACTGTTCCTAGCAGTCACTGTAGATGTGATTTCCTGCTTAGTGGTATGGACACCTTGCAGGCTGTGCCACAGGCCAGGGTATCTTTTAATATAGACACAGCACCAGAAGGCCAAAGTCTTTTTTCCTACTTTACATTATATTTACGACATACATTACAGACATACTCTAAGCCAAATCTACATTGCTAAGTGCATTGGACCCGGGGAATGTTTCTCAGCCCCAGGACATGTGTACAGAAGTAGTTTGCAACATCACTGCTCAAGGCATCTGTAGAAGGGAAATGGATTTGATACACATATTTACTGTGCATAATATGCACAGTAATGTGTATGTATAAATATATGTATTTACTATATATACACAGCACTGGCTCCTTCTGTGCCTCACACATCACTTCTTGGACCCTAAGACGAAGAAATTTTTTTTATTTTTTTTTTTCCCCCCAGTTTAATGTGTCTAAAACATTCGGATGTCTGTGCTGCATCTAGAGCAAAATTTTGCTCTTTTACATGCCATATGGAGTATATGTATATGGAATATTTGTGTGGGAAACCTGCTAGACAGTTTTGGATCATTGCATAGGATGTAGGCTAAACCAAATATTTCTCTTGTTTACATTGTTTTTTTGTTTTGTTTTGTTTTGTTGTTTTGTTTTGTGACTACAGACTGTAGAGTCAGAGTTTAACCCATGCTTTATTTATTAATATTTCAAATCCTTAAATCCAAGAGAGACTTCAGGAATGATAGCAAATGTTCATTATTTATCTCATTAAGGGAGCAGGTCGACTATCCAGTAGAGGAAAAATAAATAATTTCACAACATAGCAATGTCTAATTTGAAAATCCAATTGACTATGACAATGAATACAAGATTACTGTTAGGTGGCTATAAAGAACAGTTTTAGAAGTACATAGTATCCATATCTTGACAAACACATCTAGACTACCTCTGAACACTTCTGTGAACAGGATCGGATTGCTCAAAAGTAATCTCAAGCTCTTATCTATACAGCCTATGCACTGCGCCTCCTAAAGCAAAGAAGAGACTCTTCATTAAGTTATAAAAAAAGAAAATGACTTCTTAGATACACATCAAAAATCAAAGTGAAAAAACAGTGGTGAGTTACCTGGAACTTTAAAGAAGATGTGGCTCAGATTTTCAGTTTGATATTTTGATAAGAAAATATAGCTCAAATGACTGTTGTATGAAATGAATAAACAGCAAAATAAATTAAAATAAAATGAACTTGCTTGAGATTTTCAACACTGAACTGGATAAGTAACTAGACAAGAAAGCTGAAATATTTAAAATCAAAAATGGTTCTTAGATCACTTTAAAATTACCATTCTAAGTGATGACCTTCCTATTTTTGTCAAGAATTGCTAATGAATAAATAAATTAATTAAAAGAGTACTCTGTTTAGGAATTATTTTATTTTTCTGTTAAAATGGCTTATTCATGTATGTATTTATATATACATGCAAATATTTTCAACTAGCTGTTTTAAGGAAAATTCTCTTTAAAGGACAAAATAGGTCTGTTGTCTGTGCTGTCTGAATTATAATTATTCCCTTCTAAATACACAAAAACCATAAATACATATATATACATTCTCTTTCACATAAAAATGAGACTATAATGAAAAATTAAACCACTACTGTCAAAGGACATTATTAAAACTTATGTTTTAAAAATATTGCCCCAAATTAACTACATGTAGATGTTTTCAGTCAAATCTACTGGATTAAGAGTTACATTTGGGAAAAATGTAAAAATGGGTGATTTTTTCTTCTTCTGGTAACCTTCTATGATCTATCTTAAATTTGTTTGAAATAAAATTTCTCTTATATAGAATGTTTTCTGTTGTAATTTTTCAAAACCTTTTTCCAGAACTCCTGTTTCTAGATAGACAACTACTTCTCTTTTTTCTATTGTAACTTAAATCCAAATAATTTACATGATATTTTTTTGTACCATCAAGCTCTGTGTTAATTCTATTGTCTTATGTTGTATTGAATAATATTCTACTCCTGAATGTCACAACATTTTCCTTCCTATTATGAACAAAATATAGGCACAACATTTTCTTTCAAGGTTTGCGCACATTTAAAATATTTTAATTGCTCGTGATAAGAGAAAAAAAAGTTGTAAAATTTATCATGAAACACATGTAAGTAATTTGTTTTGAAAGTCCTTCAAAAGAATCATAAATGCAATGTCAAACAGTTAAAAAAAGGGCCTGCTGCATTCCTTTTGGCTGAGTGGCTTTTAAATTACTTTTCATTATTCCTATCAGCTGGAAAATATTTCCTGAACCCTTTTTTCTTCTTCATTCGTCAATTTATTTTATTTCAGTTCAATTCCTCTTTCTTTCCCGCTGCTCTAGTGCATAGAATTGAAAATGAAAAGGTTTTCATTTAAAATAAAAAATAAAATTACAATAAGAAATTCCATGTATATAGAACTTTGCCCAACCAAACCACATCGAATAAAATAATCTTAAGAGTTGTTCTACACATAAGATTCACAAAGCTAGTCTAAAATGCTAAATGACAGAATATTTCTCTTTAAAGAACATCATCATTTAGGTAAATTTAATGGAGTGTGTTTAAAGATACAGTAAGCACACAATTCTAATCTAAAAACATTTATAGTCACATCCCTCTAAAATGGGTCTTACACATAGGCACATCAGAGGAAGAAAAACCCCGGCAATGTAGCTAAGGATTAAAGAGAAACAACTCAGAAGAGGATCAAATCTTTGATTCGAGTAATCAAATTCAAGATAATAGCACTTACCCATCTAGGGATTTATCAGTAAAACAGGATATTCAGCTGTCTCTGACCATAGTTAATTAATTAATCGTTAGTATTTAATATATGCCATATTCAATAGTTAGAATATCTCCTGATTTTTACCAAATGGTTATGTTTCTGAATCAGAGCTACATCTCTCTGCTGTTGATGAAAGATCATTCATGTTTGCATGTTCAGCTATGACAGAGAAATTAATAAAATTTGGGCGGACACTGCTCTGCTGAGCATACAAACAAAGCAACTAGGTAGGATGGTCCAGAATTCTATCTCTGTCACGCACATTTTTTCCTTTTTTGGCAAGAGTCATTGAGACCCTTTGCCTTCCTTACTCAGCTTTTATCCTTTTAAAATCTCTAGCATTTGGCTAACTGAACTCTAAAAATCAATTTGAGTCCACTGCAAATTTTTTTGTGTACAAACTTCAAAACTGAGACAGTCTATTTTAAAGGCTAAAAAGCATTCAACTTTATTCTGAGCTATTGCATGCAAGTATGTTCTCCATGGTAACAGGAAATTGTGGTCAAATTGAAGGATGTCTTAATAGTGTTGTAGGAAGAGTGCAATTCCTTAATAGTGTAGCATTTTGGGAGTTATCAATAAGAAAGTGAATAAAGTGTTTGTTTTAGTCTGAACCATCTTTGGACAACCACTGAATTTTAAGTGGTGTGCAAAGATGAACAAGAAACAGTCCACTTTTAATTAAGAATGAGTGTGGGTCATCCAGATTTTCTCAAGTCTTCAGTTAGGCTTCAGAAATTTCTGATTTTATCATCACATTTGTCATTAAACCCAAAATATAGCACTTGTCAGGAAGTTGAAATGCAAGCTAGCTGGCAAGAATGTGTAAAAGTTTTATGAATTGCATGAACAAGCTCAGTGTGAAAATGTTCTGATTACAGAAAATATTAAGGTAAGACAGGGTGTGTTTAGAAGGTTAAAACATCTATTGACCAAATCAAAACAAAACCACTGACAGACTAGTAATGTGACTTCCCTTACAACATTCAGGCAAGAGTTTTTAGAAAAAAAAATTGTGGGTTGTTGCCAGGATAAAGAGGAGCCATGGGAATGCAGCTGCAAATCCTCACAGAGCTACTATGAAGGCAATGAAAAATCACTGCTGAGGAAAGGAATAAAAGAAAGAGGTTTGTAACCCTGCTATAAAAATAAATAAATAAATAAATAAATAAAGGTGCAGCGATAAGAGAAAGAAATTGAAAGACAGAAGGGAATATTAACAGCAGAAAAATTGAAGAAAGGTGGTAAATCAACACAGCCTTAAGACAACTATATTACTTTTAATTGATTTGAATGATTTCATTTGCCATGTTTCCTTTCATAGAAAATGGAAGAGCTAGGGAAGAGCTGCCAGGCTGATAGTAGTAGGGAGAAACAATAAAGCATTGTCCTGACAAGAACAGAAGAGAAAGAATCTTCCCAGCAATTTTAACTGTTGACATTCATGAGGGAAAAATGGTCGTGGCTTCAAACTGTGATACCTGCATTGCTTATTGCCATGAAAATGAACAAGACTGTAGCATTTCAAAATAATCCATTTGCTGTGGGATAAAATGCAAGAGAGATTATTGGCTAGGAAGGGAAAAATCTCCCATTTAAATGAAAATAATTTTGTCTTGGACTTTTATTTGAAAAATAATCCAAAAATTTTAGAATGATTCTAAGGTGCAATGAATCAGTATATATGATACCAATAAAACAATAGAAAAAATAATTTTCCTATTTTATTTTAGAAAATATCCCTGCAATCAATGAAATCTAATAATTATAGTACTCTACTGTTTTTTTGCTTTTACCAAAGTAGTGCAAAAGCTTTTTTGTTTCTTTGTTTGTTTGTTTGTTTTGTTTTTTCAGGCAGAAGCAGAAAAGTGATGGAGAAACAAGACCTAGGATTATGTCCAAAATGAATTTCTGTCAACTGACTCCCATAACAGAAACAAAACTGAATTACTTACCCAGTATCTCTATGTCAGCATGTCTCTTAGAACTGAATCTTAAAATTGCTATGTTGAGTATGAATTATCCAAGCTGTCCATTAAAAATATATCATGGAATCATAGAATCATCAAGGTTGGAAAATGTCTACAAGACCAGTCCAACCATCTACCTACCTCGAGTAGTTCATGGCCCATCGGCCATGAAGCTAATCAGAAGTCTGGAGTACCTTTCTTGTGAAGAAAAGATGAAGGAGCTGGAGTTCTGCAGTCTGTAGAAGAGATGAGAGGAGACCTCTCTGCAGCCTTCCAGTACATAAATGTAGCTAATAAACAGGAGAAAGATCAACTTTTTAACTTTTTAAGTTGATCTTTAAGCACATAATTCTAGGACAAGGGGGAATAGTTTTTAACTAATGGAGGAGAGATTTAGACTAGACTTTAGGAGGAATTTTTTTGCTCAAAGGGTGGTGATGGGTCAAGTTGCCCAGAGAACCTGCGAAAGTCCCACCACTGAAGGTATTGACGTGGCCCTGGTCAACCCCTAGGTGGCACTCCTTCCCATGGAAAGAGAATCGGAACTAGATCTTAAAGGTCCATTCCAACCCAAGCTGCTCCACGATTAGGTCGTTTTCTGTCTTTCAGAAAATTAGGCTAACTATTTCTTCTATTTTTTCTTCAGAATCAGAGGAGATTTCTAAACACAGAGATAATGGCAGTCAGGGTGATTCTTTTTCCTCCTCTCCTTTTGTGATAATTTAAGTTAGTCATTTCAACATTTATAGAGTCAAAAAAGTGGCAGCTTCAATTTCATCTTCATATCAAGACATTCAAACTTAGATCCAAGAATCATCAGAAGATTGTTCTGATATTCAGAAGGAAAAAAAATTGTCATTCTCATTTTCTTCTTTAAAACTCTTTGTATCAGCAATTAATATGAATTAACCCACAGAGATAACAGGAGAGACATTCACTACTTCCTAATTTTAAGTATAGATATACAAGCTAGGGGCTGCTCAAGATAATGCACTAAGTGCAAATGTCAACTGAGATGATTCATCATGGCTGCAGCTGCAACTTCAAAAAGTGGGGCTCATATAGGTCCTTCATCATATCTCTCTTTCAATCGTCTACAGATGCTTCAAGCATTTCAAGCAACATCTGAGAATAACTATCCATAGTAATGCTGTGTACTACAGGTAGTCATTTCTAGCTTCAGCTAGACTGTCATACCAAAGACAAGAATATCTCAATTTTTTTAATCTATATGAGATTCACAGCCTGTAATTATCTCCTGAGAATAAAGACAGAATTAATTATACATAATGTAGCTCCCTAAAAAATTAACAATTCTCTGGGTTTCCTTTCTAGGAATTAGAGAGAAGCCAGTATTTCTAAATAAGAGATTCAAAGATTGTGTTATGGGGAAAGAAGAAACTGCTTTCTGGAGCTGCTTATCTCCACAGATGATATAGGCAGTAAAACAACTGTGAGATTACATCAAAAAAGTTAAAATTAGTAGAAGTCAATCTCATCCAGAGTATCAGCCATTTCTTTAAAGAGCTAGAAGGTTTGTTCTTTCAGGTTAGAATGGAATTGTGCATCTCACATCAGGACAGCTAATTTTTCATGTCTAATATATATTGTTGGTTATAAGAAAGTGGAAGACAGAATCTCAAGCCACTGTAGTTGAAATGCAGCACATGAAGTTCACAAGATTAAAAAGAAAACTAGTTACAAAACTGCAGAGAAAGAGCTGGCAATTACTGTAATAAAGTTCCTATGAAGAACAAAATGACTTGAATATGAAACACTGAGCTGTTTTGTAGAGCCTGAACCTCTTGAATTGAATTTCCAAGTAATAGTTCTTATCTCCTATTATTCCCTTAAGTTGTAGTGACCTTAAACAGTATTGAAGCTCAATCTTATTTTAAATAAATAACATCCTAAACAAGTATTGTTAGCAAAAAATAATTATTCCATTCCAGAGTAAGTCAGATTCTGTGTAGTTGGACACTGCACCATGGCTTGCTTAAAAGTCAAATAAAAAACAATCATCATTTTTATGTGTACTTGTGTTCCTAGGTTTATAACTTTATTCAGAATTTAAGTGCTATTCCCCAATATCATCAAAAACAATTTGATGTAGTCAGCTAGAGAACTCATTTTCATAATATCAGTAGATAGGTTTTGATATATATTTATGCCACTATAACCTTGCACAAAACAAATTTACATTTGCTTTGCACATCACTGCTGTCATTGGCGTGCACAGATAGTTCTGTGAACTGTATGTAGTTGATATGGAAACTACATCAACAAAAAGTACTGTTGATAAGATGCCTGTTACTAAATATTTTGCTTTATTTAAATATAAAGAACATTCTTCACAAAAAACAGATGAAATTTTGCTGTACTTCATTAGATCAATTTACTGACAGGGTTAAAAAAGCTGGTGTTGTATTGTATTGAACAAGAGAAACTGACCAAGCATTAATAACTGAATAAACAGACTGCAGCGTATGAGAGAAAGTACTTACCCCTCATGCATTCAGTTTCACTGGTTGTCACTATATTCTGTGATTATGATGTTCAAGAGGCTTAAGGTCCATTTTCTAACTTTAGGTCACAAATTTGAACTTAAAAACTTTATTGGGACATCAAAATCTGCTTTGATTTTCCTCAGAATTAAAGAGTAATAAACAATTTGTTTATATTCATATCCACAGTTTACAGCATTGAGGTCATGTATTAGGATCCTAAATTCACCAGAATATAAGCCTCACGCTAAATGATAAGTATAGGAGCTTACTCTTAAATATGCCCTCTAGAAAACATTGTTCCTACATTCTGACTTCAATTCTTGAAAAATTAACTTCAAGAAAAGTGAGCATTTGAAATAGCGCTTGCAGTTGACTCATATTTAGCAATATAGATTTCATTTTTTGTGCCCTTCTCTCTTAGATTTATCATCTAAATCAGAACTTTCTGAGGTCAGTGTAATCTTTTATTTTTTTATGATCAGTTTAGAGAATTTTCTTTGCATATTTCCTTAGTAGTAGTCATGTTGTATGTAGCAGACATTTAAATTTTACCTGAATTAATCTACAGATTAAATTATTCCTTTATTTCTAAAAGGGAAAAAATAATTTATTACATATACATGATAGCTTTATTTCATAATTACCATTATTTACCTTTTATAATCCTTTTGTATTGCTAAGAATTACTTAGAAATACATCTGTTTGAAGTTAACACTTATGGAATAGAATGAGGAAGTGCTTGGTGTATAAAAGGATTGAACAATCTATATTGAAAAGAAAAAGTGATCTAACAACTTCCATTGGGAATAAAAGATCTACTTGCCCAAGCTAATTAACACTTTTTATATATGTCCCTTAAGTGTCAGATATGTATCAGTTTAGTCATCAATAATGTACAAAATCATCAAGCAGAGTCCACACCTACTTACCAAGATTTTGTTAGAGTTATCTAAATTTCCTGCAGCTGTGTGCCAGTGCTGCTGTATACAGGGCAAATGTTCAGTGAGACTTTACCTTCACTTTTTCTTACTGTCAGTAACATTCAGCATCCTAAACCAAAAATTTGCATCTGTGGGCACATATACTTTCCTTTCTACTACCTTCTCTTTCTTCCTTTCTTGCTTTCTTCTGTGACTACTCAGTTCTGCTCCCAGTTAGCATTCCTGCCACAAAGCTCCAACGAACATTTTTGCCTGTGGAAGCTGTCACACAGTGCCCTTTATCCATATTATTCTTTTGGTGTTCCCTCACTCAAAACCACATGTCAGACTGGGGAAGTAAACTTGAGGCAACTAGAGAAGAATAAAAGCTGTATCTGACTCTAAGATGATGAGAAGAAGGATGATCTCTAGCTGTAAAATCTCATTGTGCAGTTGTTCTGGCTGGGAGTTTAAAACTTAGTACTCAGTTTATTTAGTTTTTTGTTATCCAGATAAACTGCAGTCTGTAAGTAACTTTTTGGACAGACATTTTGCTGTGTAGCACTGCTGAGTTAATTAGATTCTGATGATGAAATAAAATAGGCAGAAAATTTTACTTAGAAGGTTTATGTACCAAGATAATCATAGTATGCAGTATGTAAAGCACATCTTACATTAATTTGATTTGAATAAATTAAATGATGTACAATAAACAAGGAAAAATAATGGCAAATTAAAAAAAAAGTCTTTCTATGAAGGTTAAATTAATTAGAGATTCACTGGTTCATACTAATATTAGACAAATTGCACAGCTCTCACAAATACAAAGGAAAAACACATTATCTCATAACTCCTGTCTAGGAGCTGGTAGTAACTCAAATTCATTCTGTACATCCTCCATTCATAGAAGTTATGCAGTTCTTCTCTACGGTTTAGAACAACATGCTTGAAGTTAAGTGACAGACCAAGTTACTCTCCTGAGTAGGGGAAAGTGGTCAACCACTTAAAGAATGGGTCTCAAAAAGAAAAAGAAGGGACATTGTCTACTCTTTAACAGTAGTCTTAAATGTTGCCAGTCTTCCTTCAATATTTTATGACTCATTTCTCCATTCTTATCAACAGTCAGCATCTGGGAAAAGAAAACTGTTGTAAATCTTTTTAAGACCACAGAATTTCATACCTAGTTCAACACACCATCATGAAAAAATGGATAAGGAGGCTCCAAAGATTCTTACCTTCACAAACTACTCCATATTAACAAAATCTTATCATTTTTCACACTCTGGATAATTTTTTGTCATACTTACGTGTGTCTGTTTTACTTCCTTGAATCCATTAAACAGGATACCTATAATGTCTCATTCTCATTAATCTTATTAATCTCTTTAATCTCATCTGGGGAGTTAATATAAGTTTCATTTTAATATTTTCAGCATACTGTAAATGTAGGATTCAACTGAAGTGATCCAAATCTAGATATCACAAGAGATTTTTTGGGGGTCAGAATATAATTCTTTTTCTTCATAAAGCAGATAAAACACTGAAATTTATTTACTGCTTTAAAACTCACTTCTGATTAGATATTTAGAAAAAGCCTTTTTTTTTTTTCTGGTGGAATTAACCCAGTAGATTTAAAAGATTATGAAAATAATTATTGTTGCATAATATCACATATATTTTGTAGGGTGTACTGCTGATTGTACAGGGACATTCCAGATTTCCCCCAAATATCAATCTATTTATTCCATATATATCTATGCTCATGCCGACTAGCTTTGAGTCTCTCATAATAATTAATTCTGTATGCCTTTGTCTCATATCAATTAATCTTGGGCTCCCATAACCCTGGAACAATTTTCTCATATACTAATAGCAAGGTATTGCTATTCTATATATATATATATATATATATATTCTAAATTGCCTTCTACAGGAATGTCAATCTAAAACATAGCATCATGAAAGTGCCTACAAAGAAAATTAACAGCCAAAACCATGAGATTCAGAGTAAGGTGTTTTGTGATGTTCAGAAGAAAACTCCTGAGTTTCAATTTTTGCCAATTACCTCTTTTGTTATCCATGTGAACCACTTAAAAGAGCGTGGCTCTGTCCTTTTGGCATCCTGACTTCAGGAGATCTTTACATATATTCAGAAGATCCCCAAGACCTCTTTTCCAGGCTGAACAATCCCAACACTCTCAAAATTTTATCACAGAAGAGATGCTCCATTCTTTTAACCATCATCATGTCCCTTTCTTGTACTATCTCCAGTAAGTCTGTGTTTCTCTTATGTTCAACTTTGTGTCCATCAGAGCCCTAATTCTCTTTCTGCAGAGTTTTTTTTCCACAAAAGAGGTCCCCAGCATATACTAGCCCCTGGAGCTGTTATGCCCTATGTGTAGGACTTTGTGCTTCTACTTGCTGTTCTTCATGAAGTTCCTGCAACCCATTTCTTCAGGCTTTCAGCAGTCGTCTGGTTGGCAACACAACCCTCTTGTGTATCAGCAACTGCTTTCATCCAGATCACCAATGAAGACATTAAATTAGATCAGACCCCTGGAATACACCATTATTTGTCTGCTACAGTAGTCAGAATAATGTTCTTAGAAAATAAATACAATACAATAAACAGCCCACAACAAATTCTCATCAGAGACAATTCATCCAGTGAAGTAACCTTCCAAATCTAACAATACTTTCATCCTACAGTGAGAAGTAATCTTTGGTTATGACTCTATAACATGATTACTAAACTAAAATACCTTCCTTAGGTAATTTTTCAACAAGCATACAGTAAAGTGTTTGCAATAGATAGTCATGTAACAGTGATGTGTCTTTACAACAAAGCTTCCTTTGCACCATCATACTTAGTTTTGCATACACAGCCATGTCAACCAATAACAGACACCACAGATACCACTAATAAACTAGTTTTTAAAAATGCGAAGAGTTAATCTAAATCTCATTAGGAAGTTTTCTGATTCTTTCAAACTACAGATTAACTTTAATGCAGTTTATGACCTCTCTTTTCACATTAGAACAAGTAAGTAAAACAATTTCACATTTTTAAAAGGTGTTACTACAGTTTAGCCAATTCCCTTTTCTCTCACCTTTCCTAAATGTCTTATTTTTTTGGTTCCCTAAAGCAAGTTAGAAAAAAATTATATACAACCTAGTCTAGAGGGAAATAAATAAATAAAATGCGTTAGAAAACTATAATCCTAACAGTAAAATATGAGATACAAGTTAAATAAGTACGTATTATAATTGTATCTACACTTCATAAATTATATTTCCATTTCCATCAGCATTATTCATTAATATACATAAGCATGTAAGACTGGATAACTCAAAATCTATAAGAGTGTATTAAAGGAGAAAACATTTACAACCATAAAGATTATCTGAATAAGGAACTTTTCAGTGCCATAGGCAACAAGAAAAAGAGAGGGAAATACAGAATAAGAACACACTGACATTCAAACCTGACCAGAAAATGACAAGGACAGCACTAAGGAGAACAAAATCCTGTCAGCCTCACTAATTAACAAGAGTATGTAGAATGTGGGAATGCTTAATCGAGTATTTTATCAATAATTAAATTAGGGAAAAGGGGGTTTTGGTGCCAGTCAATAGAGACAGGAGTTGTGTCCAGTGTTGTCAGTTTCTGGAACAAATGGGTTGTCAGTTTTTGAAGTGAGTGGAGGTCTCCTATGTACAGGCTGAATTAGAAGGGGTGTGTGTCCCAAATCCAGCTGCCAGTGGATAGGATAAGGTGAGTGAAAACTCTGTGGTGGCAGCTGGAGCAGGGACACAGATCACAACCTGAGTGCCTGGTGTCAGTTACTGGGGCAGTGTTTGTGTCTGTCCCAAATCAGATGTGTGTGGGGTGTGTGCGGGAATTTGCTGGCAAAGCACTTGCTGAAGGATGTCTTGACAGGGATAACAGGCAGATAGAAGTCCTGTACTATTATCTGGGAGGACCAGAGGGTTCCTGTAAGATAAGTGTAGGAATGGAGCTGGACTTCAGCAAGGCCTTTGACACAGTCTCCCACAGTATTCTCCTGAGGAAACTGGCAGCCCGTGGTGTGGACAGGTTCACTCTTCTCTGGGTGGAGAACTGGCTGGAGGGCCGTGCCCAGAGGGTAGTGGTTAATGGAGTTAAGTCCAGCTGGCGTCCTGTTACGAGTGGTGTCCCCCAAGGGTCAGTTTTGGGGCCCATCTTGTTTAATATCTTCATTGATGACCTAGACGAGGGGATTGAGTGTACCCTCAGTAAGTTTGCAGATGACACCAAGTTAGGAGGATGTGTCAATCTGCCTGAGGGTAGGGAGGCCCTTCAGAGGGATTTGAAAGGTTGAATAGCTGGGCTGAGCTCAATGGGATGAGGTTCAATAAGGCCAAGTGCCGGGTCCTGCACTTTGGCCACAATAACCCCATGCAATGCTATAGGCTTGGGGCAGAATGTCTTGAAGAACGTAGAGAGGAAAAAGACCTGGGGGTGTTGGTTGATGCTCGGTTTAACATGAGCCGGCAGTGTGCCCAGGTGGCCAAGAAGGCCAACGGCATCCTGGCCTGTATTAGAAATAGTGTAGCCAGCAGGAGCAGGGAGGTGATCATCCCCCTGTACTCAGCTCTGGTACAGACGCACCTCGAGTACTGTGTTCAGTTTTGGGCCTCTCACTACAAGAAGGACATTGAGGCCCTGGAGCGTGTTCAGAGAAGGGCAACAAAACTGGTGAGGGGCCTGGAGCACAAGTCTTATGAGGAGCGGCTGAGGGAGCTGGGATTGTTTAGTCTGGAGAAGAGGAGGCTCAGAGGAGACCTTATTGCACTCTACCACTTCCTGAAGGGGGATTGTGGTGAGGAGGGGGTGGGCCTCTTCTCCCTGATAAATAATGACAGGACGAGAGGGAATGGCCACAAGTTGCGCCGGGGAAGATTTAGATTAGACCTGAGGAAACATTTTTTCTCCGAAAGAGTGGTCAGGCACTGGAATGGCCTGCCTAGGGAGGTGGTTGAGGCACCATCCCTAGCGCTGTTCAAGAAGCGTTTAGATGAGGTGCTAAGGGATTTGATTTAGTAGTTCAGTGGGTAGGGATGGTGATAGAAGGATGGTTGGACTAGATGATCTTGTAGATTCTTTCCAACCTAATGAACCTATGAACCTATGAACCTATGTCATGTATGCGCAGTAAGCTGGGCAAGGCTTCAGCAGCCTGACAGAAGAAGTCCTGAGTCAGTGTGCCTAGAGAAGGTGGTTACTTCTAACATGCATTAATAGAATGGCAATGGCTGCATTAAAGCTAAAAGACTGCTTTACCTTGCTTTAAAGATAGTCTTGGAAAGGGACAGAATACAGCTCAGTAGATTCTTTTTGCTCTATAAAGTTAGTCTTTATGTCATCTTTCTTTGAACTTGCAGTTTGCACCTACTAGTATTTCAGTTAAATGCTTCTATGAACTTGCACCTGTTTTCAAAAAAAAAAAAGTTAAGACGGAAGTCTGAATTTATCTCCTTCATAAATTAGTCAGGTCCAAAGTACCTTCTTTCCCCAACTGTAACATCTGTTAATATAGTTTGGCAGAGACAAAATTAAGCTCACAGTTTTGAATTTCTTAAATTCCATCTTGAGATGCTGGATTTTTAGCTGATCAAAAAACTTTAAAGAAAAACATAAAAATAATAACTGTACCTAAATCAACCATACAAATAGCACTAATTTGGGATCAGTTATTGTCTCTCAATTTATAGTTAAAATTATGGGGAGAAATGCTAGCAAAAAAATATACGTAGAAAAAACTACAAACAACAACACACAACAGATACAGCATTGTGAGGAGTGTGACTCATTGCTATCCAAATTGATAAATCTGCATTTTTTGTATGTATGGACAGGGTGAAGATTAGACTCACAGGAGCATTGTAGAGAAGAGCAAGCTTATTCTTCCCTCCACTTGCAACTATTAGCAATCCAACTGCTAATTTTATGTAGTGTTTTGTCCTTATTGCTTATCTTTAATAGTCCTTGTTTTTCCTAAGGAGGATGGAGAAAATGCATCTGTTTATTTTGATTTTTTTCACAGTACTGAAAACAAACAACACACATAGTCATTATCAGATATTGTTTACAAATATATATCTGTAGGTCCATTTTTCTGCCAAGTTCCATATGCGTTAACACAGAGAAGAAGACTTCAGTTACAAATATTTTTTGGATTCTAAGTTCTGAAAAGATATGTGTTTAACCTTATCTTGGTTTAATGATACATGTAATGCAGATTATTTCCTCCGGTTGTTATCATGGACAATGTCTACATAAAGTGCTCTTTAAATAAAGAAAAGATAAGCAAGGTGTTTCAGCCCCATATTGCTTACCTATTGTTTCACTGCCTTTGATGGTTTTGGCAACTCCAGCATGTTGTCCCCAAGAAAATTCTTATACTGAGGGAGCAGTATGCATGTCAGCTGATCCATGTTGCTTGACCATGGTGTTCTATTATTTAGTAACACAATGCAGCTTGGCAGACAATGTCTATATTAATAAAAGGAATGGTCTAGTTCCTGTTCTCTGGCTCTGAGGGCATTATATGGCATGTGTTGAACTCTAAATCACCCATTTAAACTAGACAGCCTCGCCCATTCTGCCAACTGGAAATACATCGCTATATCTTACTCATGCCCAATATTAGTAAACACTTTTGTCAGATGTGTCAGAAAAAAGGAGATGTGCATAGCTGATTTAGTTTACTACTAAGGCTGATATAGCTTGTGCTCTGAAAAATTCAGAGGCTCATTACATAAAAGAGCATTTTTTGTGAGGGATTTCATTCCAGAACTGCTTCTAGATGACCCAATAGTTTGGGTCAAGATGGCAAAGTAGGATACTACTTATAATGAACATCTCATTAGACATATTCTGGTTTTCACTAGAACTGTAGAACCCCTAGGCTCATGTGAATTTCTGAATTTCCTCTTCTGGTTCATATGCATCTTTGTAAAGTGAACATATATATGAATATCACAATATTATATGAAATCTCAAAGTTTGATATCAAAGTTTTACCTTGTACAATCCTTCATCTGATTGTTATTTAAAAATAACTGTTCCTTCTAAATCTATACCAAGTTTAGAGCAGATGGCAAGATTGCCCATCTTGCTATTAAGATGTTATCTATTACAAGATGAGGAGGGAAAGAATGCAGATTCAGAAAAATAAGTTGGTTTCATCATTCAGAAATGTAAATCATGGAGCTGTTACATTCTATCTAAAACTTCTTAATGATCAGTTACTAAAATAGCTAAACCAAGAATGTCAGTCTTACAGCTGCAACTTCTTAAAACTGATAGAACTAAACAACATGCTCTCTAAATTTTTAATCTAATCTGTTCATCTTACCTATTTCTCCTTGTGAAGCAACATTTGATCACTGATCAAGATTCTGTATGCATACCAGTAATTTACCCTTCTGCCTGGTACCACAAAAGCTAGGTTAAATTTCTAAGAGTTATTATTTAAAATAATGCAACAACAACAACAAAATGAACATATGTAGACAAAGAGGTTTTGAACACATCAGCTCATTTCCACCTTAAAGTATAGTGAGCACACTCATAACATTTGATCATCCAAGAATAAGTTAAATGTATTATTCATTGACAAATGGCTATTTCCCACTATCATACTGAACAAAAAATGGAAACTTTAACCTTGAGTTACTGAAAATGTAGTGATCCTCTTTACCAATCATTGTTAGATTTTCTTCCTGAAAAGTCTTGTCTTCAAAATAAGGAATATACAGCACGGTAGTGCTTCGCTATCAATCCTAGTCAACAGTACAGCAGGAAGGTTAAGTAAGCTGTTAAGAAGGTTATCACCAGCCTTCCAGTATTTCTCATTTGCTTCATCTAATGGGTCACTTTTTGCCTATTGTCAATAGCGATTTTCACAAATCCTTTCCTGGTAGGCCACCTCTTGTATCAGCATCTAAAACGTTTCTCCTGTGGGAAACAGACTGCATTTGGAAAAGGTCTCTGCACCTCAGCCACTGAAGGGAATAGTACTTTTTTTATCAGTGTCTCTGTGTATGGGTCGTTTCTGCTAGCCTGAGGAAAGTCTACGTGAAGCTGACTCATTGATCACAGTGTATGACAGTTCTCTCACTATAGTTCCAAACATGAATATATTGTGTCTTCTCTGAAGTGTTAAAATTTACTGTAGTTTATCTAAAAAGTAGTTTGGAACTGTCATGCAAGAAACGTTAAATTCAGCTGACTACCCCTGAATATAATCTGACAGGTAACCTCTTTTTTAGGCAGTCCTTGAGGAAAAGATCTGCTGCTTCATAAGCAGTGCCAGAAAAGAGCTTCCTAGTCAAGGGCAAAAGAAGCAATGTGCATCCAAAGAAATTATCCACTGTTTCACCTAGAGAATATTACCAATAAATGATAATAGGATAATAAATATTAATTTACTCAGCATTTAGCTATATCTAGTGATTATACATACATTTGTTTCAAGAATTACTGTTTGCATATATTCACATGCATGCTTTATTTAATGCTACAGTTTTGTAAATTTGTTTTCAATTATAGATCTTCCAACTACTTGTTTCCAAGGTGAACCTTTGTAGTTCTTTTTTGTTCATAAAATACATTCACAAAGAGTACTTGAAAACATCATTAGTTGCAACTCATCTTAAATCCTTTCATCTCTTGGATCTTAGTTAAACTTCAAAGTCTTGACCCATTCAAATGATTTAAATGAGTGCTCTGAACTTGAACAAGATACATGACAACCAATAAAGCTGCTCATAATGCACGCTCTCTTCATTGTGATATTTCCTAGTTAAAAATGACAGAGAAAACCTATTATATCTAAGAAAAAAAGATTAATTTTATGAAAGAACAAGATGGACCTTAAAATGTAGTGGGAGAATTTCATTTTTATTTCAGTCTAATAAACAACTCTTTAATGTTTGATTGTATTTGATGCTGTGATTTTTCAGATATATGAACTCACATTCTCTTTACAATGGCCAAATTCATACAAAAATAATGAAGAGTGATATGGCTCATCATACCTGCATACCTACATGCAATGAATTTTGACTTATTCAAATAAAGAAAAGAAGATAAAAACTCATCAGCACTTGGCCTCACTCTGCTGCATATCTTATTTCTCTTACCTTTCAAAGTTAATGTTTTTCTTTTCATTTCCGTGCTCATCTTTCTTCTAATTTCTTCCCCTTATAACTAGTGAAACAGAAATGATATGATAGTATTTAAAAATAAAATAATAATAATAATAAAATGTACAGTTTTGTGATTGAGAACTTCTGGCATTACTGTGAGATGATAAATTCATTTTCATTGTCTTTTTAATCTTTTTAATCTTATTTGCAACCAAGAAAAGCTTAAAAAGTGGAAAGGTAGATATCTCAACAACTAGATACAGATTGGAAAAAAAATAGATGAGCTACCATCAGAAGGCCCTAGGTTGAGATTTGTATTGCAATAGCCCTGAGCTAATTCCTAATGACCATCATTACCAACCCACTTCTCAGTGATGCTAGAAGAGAAAAATAATCCTCCCTTTTTGTGTGGCCTCCATAAAGAATTACCATTATAGACACTCTTGGGGAGTGAGGAGGCTGCTTAGAAGACTTTGCTATTTCCTTTCTTCCTTCAAACAGTATTAAGGACTCTGGGAAGGAATGCACTGTATGATATAGATAGGAAATTGTTTATTTGCTATCATTGCTAATTATCTTGTAGAAATTGTGAGAATTTGGTATGCTGAACAGGTGAGTTCCAATGGAATGAGTATGCTGCAGCCTTTGAGAAGATATTTTAAACTACGCTTTCTCCATTGTAATGCTGAATATCTAATGTCCTTGAAATTAATGTAATTGCAAATTATACAATAAAAAAACAAGAATATATAAAAATGCATATATACGTTTTATGTAATTTTATCCCTAAAAACAGATATGCAACCACTCTCTCTTTGTTTAAAGGAAATGTAAGTAGCTTTCATTGATGCTGTTGGTCACTATGGATCAAACTGTAGTCATATTCTTGACAAAGGAGTAAGAAAGAATAACAAAAAGTAGAATTAGCCTGCCCAGCTTTATCAGAGTGCAGATCCTGATTGTATCACATAGCTACTTCCCATCTTCTATATGCTTTCATTTATTTCATGATGACTTCATTTAGAAGCACCTCTTAAATCTTCAAGCGACTTAGGTTACTCTAACATGCTTGTATTTTTCTCTAACTCTATTGTTTTGTTGTGTTTAATTACAATTAATGTAGTGGCTTGTAATATTTTCTAAATGCACTACTAACTTGATATTACTATTAAGCATCAGTGTTCTCTACACTGTATTTTCTTTTATTCAAATGAATGTGTAAATGTAGTTTAGTGTTATTTGAGGTGTTTAGTATGAGTTAGTTATACAAATTCCTTCACAAAGATGAGAAGAAGCAGTGTCAGCCTGCTAACAAGAGGAATATAGATCTATTCTCATATTCCTTTTCATGCTGTACTATGGCTCTGGAATCAATAAAAGTCCTCATCACTGGCATATAACCGTGCATGTAGTTTCATACGTTCTAGCTCCAAAACTGTCAGGTTTATTCCATCAGTTCAATGCAAGTGCTGTCACTACCTTTGCTAAGAATTTACTTAATTCCTCATTTTGTACTAATTCTTAGATATGAGGCCTTTTTCTATGCAAAATATGTTTCAGTATAATTTAATAAGCCTACTAATTGAAAGCACATGAATATAGGCTTTATTTACAAAGATAATAAAAAAAAAGTAGCAAGTAATAATTAAATATGCTGTTTTCTTTGTATGAATCACTATTTAAACAATTTAAAACATTTAAACGGCCATTTCCACAACTTACATTTCTTAATACCAGAGGCCTTAGACATCACTCTCATTTTTATTTCGTAATACTCTGCTGACACCTTCTGGAACTCTACTTTGTAACTTCATAGCAATGATGAGGTCAATATAGTACAGTAGAGTCAGTATAGGAAAAAACATTCTGGTATTATCACATGCTATAACATGAATATTATGCACCTTTTGTAGCACTAATTTCACTTTTCACTGATTTTAAGGTATGATAGAATGATAGAACAATTGAAGAAAAAAAAAACAACTTTAAACAAAGAAAGAAAGGAAGTCTTTTGATTGAGAGGATCAAATTCCAGGAAATTGTACGCAGTTCTGATGTCAATGATATTTTATGCTATTTATAAAGACCTAGATACTGGGCTGAAAGTGTTAAGGAAAAATCTCAAAACATCATTGCGAGACCTGTCTTTTCTTCTACATATGATCCCCTGTAGGTTTTATTCCCCATCAGCACATGTATCTAAACGTTTAAGCCTTGCAGCACTTTATGTTTCAACACTTGAGTGTGAATATGATCTAGTTACCCATGAGCTCTGCAGGAGGTTGCTAAGTACCACACAAGATTTATGGGAAATTTTCATCCTTCTGGAGGTGCAGCTGGAAGCCTTGTATTGAACTCCTCAAATGTCAAGAAATATTTATATTTAGATTCTGAATCCCCCTGTTGTTGCACTCAAAGACTTTTCACAGAAACCTAGTTTACTTTTTTAGTCATTAATCCCTAATAATTAAAATAATGATGCTTCCTTTTAAAAAATATTCTAAATATTCCAATAGCAAAGAGAACATGAATCATAAAGTTTAGTGTCTTTTACAGTGTCAATTACAATGTATACAGTAATAATTATAAATTCTCTTTTAACATTTATTTATTGTTGTCAATGTTTTATTTTGTATTCTATGCTAAATGTGTCTCCTCATTAGCACTGCTAAAAAATTGTGACATAACAGATTTCCAGTAGAAAAAACAATAATTTAATGAAATAATAATAAAAAAAAGTCAGTGAGTGGAATTCAAATAAAATGCACATCAAATAATCAAATCTTTACTATGATCTTTTGTAATGAAGATGCATATTTAATGATAATTACCCTGTATTCATTAGCTATACAACAAATAATGTGCCTACATATCAAAAAAGTACTATAGAGACTTTGGGGTTGAATTAAAAGTTGTCCAGGTTGTTTTCCCCTCAATACTGCCAATCAAAAGAAAGAGCTGGCAGAAGCAGACATGTCATACAGATCAGCATCTGGCTGCAAAGCTGGTGTTGTCAGCAGGGATTTGGCTTCCATAATCATGAGATACTTTTCAAAGACTGTGGGCTACTTGGAGAGATGGAGCTCATTTATCAAAGAGCAGGGATGATATTTTTGCTACTAGGCTAACTAACTTTTTGAAGCAGCTTTCACTTAGATTTTTTGTGAGCAATGTCCAGAAGCTTGGAGACAAGCTATGACCCATGTGACAAGGTGAATGTGAAATGGGAACAGATCCCATACTTTTTTTCAAAAACAAGGGATGGATGACAGAACATCACAAGTGGCCATATGCAAAAGTTTGTATTCTGGGAAACAAACAAGAAGAAATTGAACTCCATGTTGTAGAACTGCGCTGTCATTGAAAACATAGAAGATTGGTGGGATGGTTGATCTAATTGGATTGCTGCAATAGAGGGATGCAGATTATTTAAGAAAGAACTGTCAGGGGGATGGTAAGTCCTTGGAAAAAATCAATTTGAGCATCTGGAGATTAGATATAAGTAAGAGGATAGATATATTGATCAGATAGATTCACAGATGGAAACTACGCATAAGAGAGAAGTGATATATTTACTGAATAAAATATAGTGAGTAAAAAGAAACTTAAACAAGAAGACAACAAGATTAATGATGTCAAAGTACACTTATTTACTGCATAGAGAAAAAGATTCAACGCACTAATTCAGAAGAATTCTGTTGAATCACATGGTTCAGAGTGTACCCATTTTATTTTTTAAATTGCTCAATCCAATCCTAGTCTGGTCAACAGTTTATGTCTAAGGGCACGATCAATCTAAGATATAATCTTAACAAAACTAAGAAAATTTAAAAAATTATTAGTCACTTACCAAGATTCTGTATCTCCAAGGAGTCTCTTGACATCAAGGTATAAGGAATCTCTGTTCAGGCATTACCTCAAGAAGTGTGCCTACTCAAGGAGAGACCCTGTCTTGAAACAAGCTGCCATACAAGAAAGCTCAAGGGACTATTGGGTTGTTCGCTAGTTAGGGTAAGATGGTCAACTTGTAGTCAGAAGCCCAGATGGCCAACGGTATCCCAAGCCAAAACAAAAGAGAAGTGGCCAGGAGGGAGAAGGAGGTAATTGTCCCCCTCTACTCTGTTGTCACGCTCCAATATAAAGGAGGGAGACGAGGTTCTTTATATGTATATGTATACCCGAGGGCAAGATTAAGACACAACGGGTCAAATGTTAGCCCAACCAGTTTATTACAAATACTAGTTGCTTAGGGATATGAGGAAGGGAAGGTGTGCGATAGAAAAGAGATGAAAAGCAAGGAGACTTGGCAGAAAGCAAGAGAGATATAATCACCACCGTGGATCCAGTGAGGTTCGTAGTAGGTCCATTGATCTCAGGAACCTGTCTGGTCTCCGCGGGGGATGGGAGATGGCAGCAAGCAGGCCTCAGGGTCTGTCCTAAGTCTCTTCGGGAGTTCTCCTCAAAGATTTCTTCTTTGGGAGTTCTTCTCCAAAATCCTTAGTTCAGTGAAGGCCTTTTATCCCCATTTCTCAGGAGTTTATTTGTGTGTGACATGTCTGGCCCAACAGATAAGCCAGCAGCGGATGTGGCCTTCATTGCCATGCAGGAGCATTGTCTTTGTGGTGGTCAGCTTCTCCAAGCCGTACTCCCACGGGAAAGACTATTTGCACCTATTTCTGCTTATCTTTACAACCATAAGCAGTGACAATGGCACCATAACACCCATCCAGATAACCGGCAGTTATCAGTCAGAGTCTTGTCACCAGAAAAGGCCTTATGAAGCAAACTTTGAGACAAAGGAAAACAGTTTATGTCTTTCACATCTGTCCTTTTAAGATTCTTACATGGAGTATTGTGTCCAATCCTGAGGTCTCTAGAGCAAGAAGGATGTGAAAGTGTTAGAGCAGGTACAGAGGAGGGCCACAAAGATGATCAAAGGGCTAGAGCACATCTATGAAAAAAGGCCAAGGGAGCTGGTCTTGTTTAGTTTGTAGAGGAGAAGGCTTCAGGAAGACCTCATAGCTGTCTTCCAGGTCTTACAGAGGGCTTATAATCAGAGAGAGGACAGTTTTTACATGATCTAATACTGTTAGGACTAAGGGGAATGGCATTAATCTAAAAAAAAGGGAGATTTAGGTTAGATATTAGGAGTCCCCTTGCTGTAGGTATTTAAGACCATGTTAGTTGAGGCCCTGGTCAGCCTGGGCTAGTGGCTGGCAATATAGCAGTGTGGAATTAGACGATATTTAATGTCACTTCCAACTTAAGACAGTCAGTGATACTATGATAGTCATAGTTTTTGGTGGATGCTTACTTGGTCTTCAACTGTTTAACCAGGTGTTCCTTCAGCCCCTTGTTTGAGATAGATATATGGTCATTACCTGTTATAGCTAGGCAGTGTAATGAGTATTGTGCTCATTTTCCGCCTGAGCCTTGTGTGCAATGGCCAGGTCAAAGGAAAAAGCTGCGTGGGGGAGGGTAGAAGGGGGAAGAGCACCCTGTCAAAAGTTGTCTGATGTTTAGAGGGCTTGAGAAGTTAACCTATGTGTAAGATTTGAATCAAGCAATTTCCAGAAACCCCCTCCTACCTAAATTCCTGACCCAACTGTGTTATACAATTATATGGGAGAAAATTATTATTGTTAGGAAAAGAATACAATGGTGGAATCTGGGAATATCCCTCAATGGAAAATGATTCCATGAATGGTGAAGGATTACTTAGTGTGAGTTACTACCTCTATTGGATTCATGATCCTTGTGGAAGAAATGGTGTGCAACGCTGTTAAGTACTGGATGATCTCATAGGTCCTTTCCAGCTTTGGTGGTTCTATGATTCTATGGTTCTAAGATCTAAAAATTAGTTCAGAGGAAACTGAAGATTTACAATAGGAATTACTGGAAGCCAAGCAATACTGTCCTTTTTTTTTTTTCTTCCCAATTTTCATATTTATTTATTTATTTATTTATTTTAAAAGAATATAAGTAGTATCTATGGAATTTTGTTGTTTATCAATTTGATAGTTGAAAGGGGGGTTTTACGCTTAATTTTATAAAACTGACACTACAAGCTGATTGTGTGAACTCCAATATTTTTCAATCAAGATCTTTTCTAGTTTTCTGTTATTTAGCTGTTATATAAAGCTGTTACTTAAAAATTTCTCTTTTGCTGTTGCTGTGACTATATATTTTGAAGAATATCACTTTGTTTCTGAGTGAAGTTTTGTTTGTGACTGAGGAATTGTTCTGACAGAACATATTATATAAAAAACATTTTATATAATACCAATTTAACAGTTTCTCAAAGTATATATGAGGCTGCCCTGAAAGTAATGTCTCCTATTTTATTATGCTTACTCACAAAATAAGAGGTGGATGTTGGTTATATGGCAGTAGAATTTGAACATTCCCACAAATACTGTTTCATTTTTTTGCTTGCAATAGATGGCAGTAGAGAGGCAGTCTGACAAAATGGCATCTGACATGAAATTGCATATGAAACAAACGTGTGTCACTGAGTGTTTATGGAGACCAAACAGTGAATTAACACAGTGAGATGCTAGGTGGTGTGTTTCAGCTTTGGCAACAGTATTGCAAAAGACAAGTCACATTTTGAATATCCATGAAAATTTACAGGAGTACAGCATGCAGTTTCTTGTTCATTGCTGGTGAAAATGAATACCTAATGGTGGTGTCTATGTTTATAAATAGTGTTTTGTAAGTAAAAATTTACCCTATCAACTAGTATTATATTTATTCTGTGTATCTTTTGTATTTTCTGTGGAAATAAATAGGAAGCATTACTTTTGGAGCAACCGATATAAAATCACTGTACAGAGAATGAAATTTATATGTATCACTTATTTTCAATTACAACCCAGATAATTCCCTGTTAATAATGATTGCCAGTCAACCAAGCATACATACAGTACAAATATTGTTCTACATATAAAATGGTGGCAAAGTCTGAATCAAAGTGTAACACTGACAATGAGCAAGGCAGTTTTATTGATCTGTTTTATTTCATGGTGGTTACCAGCTGTCTTTCTACTGCTGATATCCTTATTTCAAACATTAGGCTAAATATGTCAAGATTAGATTGTTCTGAAGTGTCCCACTGAAAGCAACTGCAGACATCCCTGCTTTCTCTGGATGTGGGAAAAGAAAACAAAGTTCTTTCTCACATTTTTGGAAATGTAAATGTTCTGCAGAGAGGGCAAAGGAAACAGAAACAAACAAAATAATCAGTGTCTAACCAAGTAAGTAGTATGTAAAATAGAGACAGATTTCACGTGTTCCCAGTCCTGATATTAGTTGATTGTTAAAACTTCCTCAACGATGATTTTGGCTGCCAGCCTCCAAGAAAGCACCCAAGAATGGCCTAAGGGCCCATGTGTGCCTGTTGCCTGCCATAGTAGACTGTCAGAGGTAAAATATTCTTCTTTCAGTAGAGGGGTTTACAAGAATTTTTGATCCAAACTTATTTACTACTGCAGGTAGTAAGGACACCTGCAAAAATCCTGGTCTACACAGAAAAGCAGAAAAACAAACTATAACCACTAATCTGAGCAGGGTGAAAGAGGAGAGGAACTAAAACTGGTAACAAAATGTAAAACTGCCAATAACTATACATGAAAATAATGAAAAATCAATATTTTTTAGATAGTCATTTTGATTGGGTTTTCTTTCTCTCATTTCCCTTTCCCCCTCCCTCCCTTTTACTTTCTCAGATAAGATGTTATGTATCCTAACTTCAGAATACAGGTCATATTCTAAAGAGAGATAACTTGTTGGCTTAGCAATTGTTCATGTCCCATAGTTTGTTTGCCTTGTAAAGGTACTAATGCCTCAAAACTTTCTGTTCTCAGGTCCACAAATATCACTATGAATTGATATCTCTCTCTATTAGATGCAGAACAATATTTTATTTCCATGATGGACATTTTGTTAATAATACATTATGAAAATGCTATGCAAGCTAATATATATATATATATATATATATATATATATATATATATATATATATACTTTTTCTGTTAGTTTGTTTTTGTTTAAAGCTGCAGAGCCTTCAAAACAATATAAAAATGCATAGGTTCATTTCCCAAAATAACTCAAATGACAGTGTTCTGGGTTTTTTTCTTCCACTTTTCAACAAAAAGAGAATTTGAATTTATTCCACTTCTGAGGCAATGGATCATCTAATGTACAATGCTAGCTATAATAATCAGTAAAACAAACAAACAAACAAACAACAACAATAAAACAGGTCTTAGAAAAAGAGTATTTCTTTTCTGAATCTGTTGGCAGAGCTCATTGTTCACGGTATGACCCAAAAGCATCTCCAAGCTAAATTTAAGAAGTAAGATTTTCTTAATGAGTGGCGCTGAAAATATGCAATTAAGTAGTTGCACCACTTGATGGAGCCATTACCAAGTTGCCAGCTGAACCGTTCCTTCTGAAAATTAATGAGCACAGCTGTAGCTGTCAAGAGAGGACTGAATGTACTCAGTTTTCTATAAATTCAATAACTAGTGAGCTTGGCCTACTTAACAGAGGGTTACATCAACCTGCCAACCTTGGAATAAATCTTTATGCTATTATGATAAACTACAATTTACTTTGCTATGTGAGAATTCTCTGAGAACAGACACTCACTGTTGATTTTCATTTTATTTCTCCTCAATAACCATATTTTGCTTATTATTAGTAATGTTTTGTGTTTAGATATTTAACAGAACTGGAAGGGTATCAACTGCTTGCTTTCTTTACTATTTTGCTCTTTTTATTTGTTCTTTCTAGAGAGGGAATCAAAAGAAATCTTCATTCTAAAATCAAAACAACTTTTTGAGGAGCTCCAGTCTAGGGAAATAGTATTATCTATAAATGGTCCTGGCAAAATTTGTATTTTTACAAGCCATTTTTTCCCTTCAGACTTGTGAATATCTCACATTTAAATTTGGAGTGTAAGCATGGGGCTCTACGAATTTATGAAAGAAGGCATGCTCAGAACATCAGAACCAGTAATAGACATTTGGTTAATGTTATCTTCATATCGATAGATTACTGGCAGTAATTTTCCGGCTTCAAGGAAGGTGACCTAATGTATACAAAGAGTATGAGTAATTCAAAAATAATAGGATTTTTTTTTTTGCCATTAGCTGCAGGTTCTTCATATTCTAAATTTACATGGAAACACTGAAGGACTCATTTCAACTTGTTGTATGCTTATAAAACCAATTTTCCACTCTCTGCTGTAGAGGAATTGCTGATTAAAAGTGCTTCCTATTTTCACTTGAAATTTAGTGCAACACTGTCCAAGGCTAATGTTAACTGACATCTTAGACTATGCATGGTGTTTCTGAACAAAATCACAATGTATTCATATTTCTTTTCTCATTCAGGGATAAGAAATGGGGTAGTGTTATGCTTTCTGCTTCCAAAAAGTAAGTGCTTCGGACAATGGTGATGGAGAAGGAATTCAACAGAGCAGAATAATTGCCACATACACATCATCATTTCTCTGCTCAGAGGAAAACACAAGAATGAATAGAACAACTTTATATTTAAAAGCCCACGTAGATAAAATAAAAACACTGATTTCAAGACTGGATGGCTTCCTTGTGTGGTATAGAAGTATAAGCTGAATTGCTCAATGATTTACACCAAAATAATCTAACAACTGTATATGTCAGATTGATGGATGAACTATATGCAGCCTTTTTAGTAAAGTTTTGTCATGGTTTTAATATTTCTTTTTCCATTTATTCATGGTTTTGTAACACTTTCTGAGGAACGTTTTATATGGTTTTAAAAGACTGTGGCCAATTACTTTAACACCCTTTTATATTAATGAGAATGGTGTATGTTCAGTAACTCAATAATCCAATATTCCTAGATCATCTTATAGATTGGAATCTGCTTTGAAAACCCTGGCCAGGGGCTTCATTGCATGAGGCTGCAGAAGTTTGATCCCTAATGCTGTTAAATATGACTACAGTAGTGTTTTCTTCCATATGATACATTTCTTGAGCAATGATATGTACTATGAAATGTACATTATCTTTACATCAAAATTAAATCGTTTGGATCTTCACACTCCACATATCTGTCCTGACATACTAGCAACCCCAGTGCTATTCAAGACCAGGTTGGATAAGACCCTGGGCATCCTGACCTAGTGATTTGCAATCCCACCCAAGGCAGTGGGATTGGAGCTCAATGATCTTTTAATGTCCTTTGCTACCTATGCCATTCTGTGATTTTATGATTCTATGATTTTATGATTCTATGATTCTGTGTATTCTTTCATACTCTCAAGTATCTAAATCAGTGTGCACTGTGACGTACTCAGGCCCAGAGACAACACATAGATTTTTTAAAATGGTTTACAGGGTTTACAAGAGAAACTGACATTTTGTTATGTACTTAATAAATACATATATTCCATCATAATAGTAAGACATCTTGTATTATTCCTTTGTTTTCTCTCCAGTCTGGAATATTTTCTCTTCATCTCTTCATCTGACTTCTCCCCTGGAACAGATGCAGTTTATATAGTTGACATTTTTTATAAGAGTTTTCATCCTATCCAGTTTTTAGACCACCTTTTTAGCTGATAGTCCTGGTCAGCCTCAGGATCACAGTCTATGAAGTTGTAACTTCCTAGTAGACTGTCTGGATGGACTGTTTTCCTCAATTTTAACACATTCTTTACCCAAGGCATTTCTTTTCTAACAAAAGGTATCAAAGTCCCACCAGGCTGCCTTATGACTCATAGAGTTCCACTGCTAAATCAAGGCTATGGTAATTATTGAAATGCATAATCTCACTCCTAAAAATATAAAAAGTTCAGAACCAAACAAAATATCTATAGTGTTCATGCACAGATTCAGTATGTCATTACAGAATATAACTGCAAAATGTTAGAGGAAAACTTCCTCTAAAGGAAGAAGAAGCAGAAAGGGAAGTAAAGGCTTTGACTGTGAGATTTTTTTCTCTTATTAGAATGAATGAGAGCTGACAGCATGTGATCCATCACAGGAGTAGATGTGATGACAAGATTGTCCAAGAGGAATCAGTGAAGAGTTGAAATGGTCATACCTCCATTCACACCCTCCAAATTGTAGACAGGCTTCCAGTACATGATCAGCTTAGATATACATGACGAAAAGAAACAAAATATTATTTGCAGCAATCAGTAACAAGTGAGAAAATGAGAATATGAAATTCTTCTTTCTTTATAAGAGGAATGATTTGGCTAATGACCTTTCCAGAGTTGCCAGGACAGGATGTTAATTACACATAACATCTATATATCAGAAAAGTTCTATCTTCCATCTCGGAAGCATGTTCTTCATTAATCATAAAAGAGCTAGGGAAAAACTCATTTCCTTGCAAGTATATGATTCAGTACGAATTTTAATTGTCCCATACATGGCTCTGATATCATTAAGCAGACTACTGTCAGACATGGTTAGCAGAGAATGTAGAATCTACCTCCAGTTTCTGTCTCATCTTCAATCTGTGTCTGTGATAGAAGACAGAAATTATTGATGTAAAAAAAAAAAATCAATAAAAATGCAACACATGTCCAACATTAGCTCTGACATTTCTCTTATGACTTTTTTTTTAATGCCAAACCCAAGCTGTTTCATCCTTTTTGTGGTACCATACTGATTGCAATTACCTTGGCAGGAAAACTGGTTACTTTTGGCAACCACTCTTTTGTCTATGTTCCAAACTCACTTGACATCAAAATGGTTCTGTTTAGGGTCAGTTCTGCTCTACCCACAGCTATGGACCTTACATTTGTCTTTGGGGACAGATTGAGTGGGTCTGGAAGAGACAAAGTACACAGTTCCTGAGTGGTTTACCATAGTAATTTTTTCCTAATTCAGGCAGATCAACTGAATTTATTTGGGATGTAAATGATGCAGGAGGGGATACTCTTTGTTGTAACAAAAATCAGTAGCAGAGGGACAGGGAAATCTGGGCTGTGGAACACATTTTTGTGTGCATGCAACAGCATCATCAGTCAGCAAAGTCTCTCAGGTGTCTCTCTGCACTATTTCTTTATGCATGATCTTACTTTTCTAGCTTTGTCACACTTGCAAAGTACCCTACACTGAAACACATAAATTCCTCTTTGAGCATTTTCAAGCTACAGTAAAGGAAGTATCAGTCTCCACCATCTCCCTTAAACAGAGTTCAAAACCCAGAACAAGAACATGCTGTCATCTTTTCTTTGTAACAAAATGTACTGCACAGTACTCAAGCTGCGCTAAATAAATGCAAGTGCTTACATCTTCCAGCATAGACTCCCATGGCAGACTTTATCCAAAGTAGAATGCATCAAACCTCCTTTCTCATAGGAGAGTCTGGGCAGTCAGCAGCATCCACAGCTGGAAAGAAAGCTGCAACAGCCTAAAAATATTCTGGACCTGCGAAGGAACCAAGCAATCACAGCACTGAATGGCGATAATTCTGTGTGCCCCCAGAGAACCACAAAATGAAGTCACAAACTCACATTCCTGCTGAAGTGCATAGAAATTATTTTTACCAGTAGTTTTGAACTGGCACCAGGTTTCATTAGCTAGCTTTTGCCTGCTCCTGGAAAGCTAGCGGGATCAACATGTGCAGCATTTACTTTTATGCGTACGAGTTTAATGGAATAGTGTCTTCTGTATGAATAAGAGTGAATGTATGCTCTAGGTCTCAACAACTGAAGATAAGTTTTTCACTGCAGATGCATCTGTTTTTAATTACGTAACTCTCCATAATGTATTTTTTCCCATTATAAATATTTGAAAGAACGTTATATTTTACAAGTCCTCACAACACATTCAAGTATTTGGCACACTCTATCCACTGTGAATTTGCAACAGATTGTTTGAATGACTAGGGAGTAAAGGACAAATAAGATGAGCTTTTTGCTTTCAGCCAAGACAGGAAGAGAACGTAAACTCTATTTTTTTTTTTTTAATTTTCGCTTTTGGTTTTAGCTTTTTGACCATATAAACTACAGAAGTCTCAAGTATTCAAGTTCATGCAGATCCTTACCTGAAATATCTATTTTATCTCTGTTTATCTACTTATCAAATCAGATGAAGAAATAACTATCATAAAAGAGCTTTTTGGGTTTAATAGTAACCTTTCACGAATCTTTGTCAAATTGAAAGACTTCTGGACACCCAGTGCTTATTCTACTTTCTGTTACATGTGGTATATAATTAATTACAGTACCATGCTTGGCTTTTCATTCCTTATAATAGGATATAATACAGGATACTGTATTTTTAGAATCTTTGAGGGTTTTTTGAGTACTTAAAAATGTTTTTTGAAGCAAATGAAGCTGGGTTTTGTGAGTCTTTTTTTTTTTTTTTTGTCTTTTTGTAGTTGTAAAAATTGCTGTACCTTTAAATGAAAAAATTCATATAGAATAAAATCAAAAGCCCTTAATAGGGATACTATGTTCATTCTTAGAGATAAAGTCACTCCTTTCTGAAAATAAGTCAATAGCAATTGGTTACCAAAGTATCTTCTGTGTTTTTGATACAAATTCCTATATATTACTTATCCCTAGTTCCCAATCTGAGTATAGCTTGAGTGGATCTTTCCTTATTTTCCCCTCCTTGACTTTTTCCTTTGTCAGACAATACCTTTTCTACTTTTTTTTCTATAGTCAGGCTAAATAAAAGCTAGAAAGTAAATGGTGCATTCTCACTCTGCTCTTAACTTGATTAATTTGCTGCCCCTACTTACTTGTCAGATTTCAGAGTGAAATCTTAGGTTCAGAAAAGAAAAAAGTTAAATGGGCTTGAAGACAATTAAACTGTTCTTGTCATTGACTGGTATATAACTTATATGATATTAACATTCTGAAACTATTAATTTAAAATAGAAAATGGGATGACGTATAGTTATAACCGGACTTGTATATCTGATACACTACTGAACAAAATAACCTTAATAAGAAGCCAAAATGTTTATTTTAATAATGAAGTTATGTGCAAAACTCTTTGAATATCCAAAAGTACCATAAATTTTTTCCCAGTCAGAGCACTGATGAAGTCCCGTTGAAAACATTTTCAGGATGAAACATCAGACCTCATTTTTTATATTTTATCTAAGATAATAACGATCAGTGCTCAATTTGATGCTTGGCTTAACATAAGCCATCAGTGTGCCCAAGCAGCCAAAAAGGCCAACGGCATCCAGGTTTGTATCAGAAATAGTGTTGCCAGCAGGAGCGGGGATGTAATTGTCCCTCTGTACTCAGCACTGGTGAGGCAGCACTTTGAGTACTGTGCTCATGTTTGAGCCTCTCATTGCAAGAAAGACATCGAAGCCCTGGAGCATGTCCAGAGAAGTGCAATAAAGCTGGTTAGGCATGTGGAGCACTGACCTTATGAGAAACGGCTGAGGAAGCTGGGATTGTTCAATCTGGAGAAGAGGAGGCTCAGGGGAGACTCTACCTGAAGGGAGGTTGTACTGGGATCAGCCTCTTTTCTTGTAACTAGTGATAGGACTAGAGGGAATGGCTTCAAGTTGCACCGAGGGAGACTTAGGTTGAATGTTAGGAAATACTTCTTTTCTGAAAGAGTGGTCAGGCACAGGAATGGGCTGCCAAGGGAGGTGGTGGAGTCACTGGCTGTGGCGGTGTTCAAGGAATGTTTAGACATTGTGTTGAGGAGCATGGTTTAGAGAGAATTGTTGGTGATAAGTAGATGCTAGGACTGGATGATCTTGTAGGTCTTTTCCAACCTTGGTGATTCTATGATTCTATGATTTTTAAGTGTATTTTATCCTTAAATTGGTCATGTAACAATAATATTTTTAAGGTCAGTGAAACTACTGACTCTCTTAAAGCAGATAAAGTTGATAAGAGACTCCAAAAGCTCCAGGTGATCAAAATAAATAATTTACAAATTAAGAGAACTTAAAAACCATAGTATTCTTGAGTTTCTGCTTTTATTGTTATTTGGAGTTATTATTCCAATGTTATCTATTATTCTAAAAATACATCTCTGTATATTAATAAAAAAACATTTCTACCTTCACCTTTTGATACAGTTGTCTTCTATAATGAAAAGTCTACCATCCATTTCTTTAAAAATGAAAAATAAGATTTGCATGAAGCAAAACTTTAAGACAAAGGAGACTTGGGGAAAACATGAATACTTGAAGTACTTTCTAATAGTTGACAAACCTATTGTGTCATTCATTAATTTAGTATTTTGCAATATTATGCATACTTCTCTGGATTTATAATTTTAGTTGCAATAAGGCAGTCAAGCACTTTGGTTGCAACAGACAAGCATAGTGTCAGCCATATTGGAATGAACAACTAAGTCATTCTAGCTTTGTCTCATGTCTCTATGGTGCCAGGTAGATGACTAAAGACAAATGTAAGGTGAAGTAAGGCAATTATACAGGTAACCAACTCAAAGTAACACCAAGGGAATAATTTTCTAACCAGTGCAGATAAGAGGCTTAAAAACTTTAATGGTCATCGGTGAGTTTTTGTTCCAGTAACATGTTCAGTCACTAGTTGCATTTTTACTTTTTTAGCAACCACAAAAACTTTCATGGCTTGAGTATGCATTCTGTAAAGAAAAAACTTTTTGTCACTCTTTCAGCCTGTTACTAGTTTCATGTTCTGCTCTAATTATTAGGAAACTTTATTTTCACCTTTCCCATTTTATTTGCAGATTTATACTTCTCTGCCACACTCAATCCCTCCAGTTTACTTTTTCCAGACTGAAAAATCTTAGTGTGTAATGCCAGAATGACGTCCTAGATTTGATCATCCTAGTTGAATTTCCCTGCACTTCTTACTGCTTCAATATACCCTTCTATGCCTTTTTCATATATTTTTTTATGATTTGCTGGCTATCAAGAACTGAAGGTTTCATTGAACACTAAGACCTCATTCTTGTGTCTTAATGATTAGTTCAGAGTTCATAATTATGTTTATAACATTTGGGACATTTATTTTCAAGTGAATGACATTGCTTTTATCTAAGCTGAACTTCATATAATAAATTTGAAAGGCGGACTCATGAACCTAATGAAGTTAAACAAAGTGAAGTGCAAGATTTTGCAATTTGTTATAGGTTATCCCAGATACGTCTGGGGTCCCCAGCACAGAAAAGATGTGGAGCTTTTGAAGAGGGTCCAAAGGAGCACCACAAATGGCTGGAGCACCTCTTCTATGAAGACAGGCTGAAAGAACTGGGCTTGTTCAGACTGGAAAAGAGAAAGCTGTGGGGAGATCTTATTGTGGCCTTCCAATATACAAAGGAAGTTTACAGATATGAGGAAAATAAACTTTTAATGAGGACAGATAGTGATGGAACAAAGCAGAATGGTTTTAAACTGAAAGAAGGAAGATTTAGATTATATGTCAGTGGGAAGCTTTTCACTGAGGTGTTAAAGCAGGTTGCCCAGAGAGATTGTGGATGGCCCTTTACTGGAGCTGTGCAGGTCATGTTAAATGGTGCTCTGGGTTATCTGATCTAGTACATGATTTATCAGTTGGTCTGTGGCAGAGGGGTTGGAACTTGGTGATCCTTCAAGTCCTTCCATCCCAAGTCATTCTATACTTTCTATGATTTTCTTGAAGAAAGTAGAAAGTTCTTTTTGTAGTTTTTTCAGCTAGCACTTGTTTGCCCTGAATAAGTTAATAGTCAGAGAACTTGATGGTCTTCCTCAATTTCCTTACTGTAATTCACTTACTGTAAACAGGAAAGGACACAAAACAGCTCCTGGCCACAGCCTTTTTTAGCTAGAATCTCCATCTCCTGTGAGAACTAAGTACTTATTTCTATTCCCTATTTCTTATCGTGTAGGCAGTTTCCCAGTAGTTTGACCCTTCCTTGTACACTGTGACATCTTAATGTTTCTAAGATCACGTTGTGATTAACCTTGAAATATTTTTGAAGTGCAGATTGGAACACAGAGAGCTAGAAAGAAAATGGCAAATATTCTGGAATATGTCTGCTAGGTAGATGAGGGCATGGTTCTAACATGATACTCTTTTTCTACTTGTAACTGGTGCTTCTTCACACAGACCTTAACATGTAAATCAGACACAATCAGATCTTCTCTAGGAAAGGATATTGTTAGGGAATATACCTAAGCAATACTTTTCAGTTCAGTGATTTGGAAAGTGCCTGAAAGGGCAGAGCTCTGATCTACCTACAGGACTGAGCTGATTAGAAGGTAAGAGTTGAGATCTTTGTGCTGAAGTTGTGTCAACCACTGAAATCTCTGAAACTGCATGGACTTGAAAGGACAATTTGACAGGAGAGAAGAAAATAGTGATCAAAGATTAGATTTACTTTCAATACTTACTTTTTAGCTATTTTATGAATGAATTTTGCATTCCTTTATTTTGTTACAGTGCTTCCTGTGTGAGTAAATGTGTGTGCATACAGTATACTAATATGACTTTAGTTCAGAGACTGTAATTGTTAATACCTTTTGGAGAATTTCAAGAAAGAGGATAAAGTGCATGTTCTGCTTTAAGATCCTGGGAGATTCTAGGCTCTGTCAGAAATGTGAATGCTATTAGCAATTTCTACAAGTTCCAAAAAAATGATTTTCGGTGAAAATCTTGAATGATATATTTGCAGTTGCAGTTGTCATGCATTTGGCAATCATCTCCTGAGATTCTGGTTTTATTTCTCTGACAGAAAAATGTAAGTCTTACATTGTTAATTAATTTATGCCATCTAATTTTGCCTCTTCAAACTATTAGAATAGTCTGAGAAACAAGTGCTAATTACTTACTTGAATTTTACCACAGAAATATAAATAAGGTAATTGATGCTCTTTGATCATAACTTGGCTTAATCCTTAGCTGTCTACAAAATAGTCTAATTTGTTTTCCTAGTCAAACAACTTTTACTCTTATGAAACAGTTACAATGAATTATATTGAACACTTGAAATGTTGTCTTTGAATGCTGCAAATGACCTAACTTAAATTAGACAGACCTCAAGTCTGAATTGATTTACTTTATATATCACAGAACAAATGTACTTGAGTTTCCAAGTTGAAAGCTATTTTCTTTCTTCTTGTGTTTGCTTGTTTGCTTCCTAGTGCAGACGTCTTTTCTTCTTTAGGTCCCTTTCCTTCTACTGACTTCAGTCTTTACAAGACAACTGCTGTAGTGAGAATCTATTCAAGGAACTTGATTATGATGACTACCTAGAAAAGCCAGCAGTTATAACAAGGACTACACATGTCCATGTAATTGTTCCAAGTAAAAAATATATACAGATTTTCAGTTCAGAAAGTTTCACAACAACATTTTATCATTAAAAACCCAGAATCATGATTTGTTTTCCAGTTATTTCCATAAGAATTTAGTGTTTTAAATGAGAGTACTTTAAATGACTAAAATAGCAACAATTTCAATATTGCTTATCTATGACAACTTTTATGAGTGTGCCATTGTAATTCACTCTATTTATACAGCGAATAAACAACTATCTGAATTTAAAATAACTCATGTTGTTCTACCTCAGTAACTTTGGAAACTGTACTTAAAAATAATGTTATCATAATAACATCAAAGATAAATAAGTGTTCAAATTTAGGCCCTAATCCAATAAAGTATTTAAGTATGACTGAATCATTTAGATATGACCTGATTTGAATGGAACTACTCATACTTTAAGATTCAGTATGGTATAGGACCGGTACCTGCTGAGGAAAATCAAGAATTTTCAATCAGCCTCTCATTATAACAACATGATTTAGAAGCAACTAATTAACATTAATTGTAAAGAAATGAGCACTCTTAATATGAGTTTCTAGAACTTCCTGTTTCTATCCCAAATCAATATTCAAAATATATAAAAAAAAAAAAAAAAGAAGAAGAAAGAAAGGAGGAGGAACTTATGATATTCAACAATTTGAAAACTCATAAGTGCATTTAAGATGAAATCCCTAAGTCATGTCGGACTTTTCTGGGAAGTCATGCAATGTTCTTTACATTGGAAAGTTAGTAGTTTTTCTTCTATCCTCTGTTCTTTTCTGAAAAAGACAGAAACAGAGAAACTTAGAGAAGATTTTCAGCAATTCACCTGACACAGAATTTTGGAGGATAACAACAAATGTGAATCAGTCAAGAAAAATAGATGTGACTTTACAGGCTAGGATAAATAAAGTAGATTAAATCTGAAATGTGTTTTACTGATGTTAAAACAAATAATATCAGTACAAAAAATTACACCACATTAAAACAAATCATCTTTTTAAGGAACAATATCTTAATAAGAATTACGATCTTAGACATTTTTGAGCCCATGAAATGAATGTGAAATGGCAAGAATATTTCCTTCACTTGCTCTGGGAATAAAGGAAATAATTGCTGATACAAATCCTAAACCAGAAACAGAAGAAAAGACTCCATTAAAGCAGCTTCAAAAACACCAAGAAAGAAAACAGAATCCAGCAATGGAAATGGTTATTTGCAGTTTCTAAAAATATATAAATTCATGTTCCATAAGTCTCATTAATTCAATAGAGTCAATACAAAGCCCATTACAGTCATGCTGGAAGCAGTCTTCTTTCTGCTCCTCCAATGACTTAGTATTGAATTGCTCACCAATTTAGCTCAATTTCATTCATCAGTGAGGAAAAATAATCAAGAATGCTCTGAGTTTATAACTCACTTTTTTAGAGAGCATACCATACGTTATAGAATAAAGCTTTGTTTTCTTAAAGACAAGGTATCTGAGATTTATCAGAACTCACGGATTAAGAGAATGTAAATACCAACAAGAAGGTAAAGTAAAGGTGTAGGTATATTGATGGACATCATGCCAAACAAAGCTGCATTTAAAACTTAAAAATATTCTCAAAATCTTCCTTACAAAATTGTTAATGACAGAAGAGTTACAAAAACTCTTTGGTCTTTATTGTGAACTGCTTTGTTTAATTTTTTTAGTAGATTTATGCATATTTCAAGCAAATAGAACTTCATTTACCTTTCTTTGAGGGAAAATGAGACATTCATACACAGTTTACAATCTACACTTTGGAATCTACATCCTTTGTTTTTTTTCAGAATTTTCATTGGAAATGGAAATCGTATAACTAAAATAATGAAAGTGGTGACTATAAATATGAATGGAAAGCTGCTCTGCAGAGAAAGACTTGGGGGTGTTGGTGGGTGAAAAACTAAGTAGGAGCCAGAAATGTGCATCTGAAATGGAGAAAGTCGATGTTATCCTGGGCTTCATCAAAAGAATTGGGGTAAGGGAGGTGATGTTCCACCTTTGCCCTTCATGAGAGCCTATCTGGAAAATTGCATATAGATTTAAGGCCTTTGACCCATGAAAGACATGGACTTGCTAGTCCAGAGGAGAGTCAAGAAGATGACCAAAGGGTTATATTGCCTCTCCTATGAAGACAGGCTGAGTTGGGATTGTTTTATCTAGAGATTAGAAGGCTTGGGGGAGATTTTATAGGAGCCTTCCAATACCTAAAGGGGGATTACAAGAAAACTGGAGAGGGACTTCATCCAGGAGTGTATTGGTAGGACATGGGTTAATGGTTTTATACTTTAAAAATTAATATTTAATTTAAGAAGAAATTATTTATTATGAGGGTAGTGAGACCTGGGAACAGGTTACCCAGGGAAGCTGTGGATGACCCACCTGGAGGTGTTCATGACCATTCTGAATAAGAATTCAAACCATCTTGTATACTGAAAGAAGTCCCTTAGGAAAATCTATTCCAATCCAAACCATTCTATGAGTCCATGAGAATAGTTGAGAATTCAGGTGCAGGAGCAAATAAACTACTGTGTACAGATGAATTTTGAAATATACGGAGTTACTTAAACAAGAAGAATACATTTAAGTGCATTAAAATGAGCATGGCCAGCTGGTCAAGGGAGGTGATCTTCCCCCTCTACTCTGACCTGATGAGGCTATATTTAGTCTACTGTGTCCAGTTCTGCACTCCCCAGTTCAAAACAGACAGGATTCTCCTAGAAGGAGTCCAGTAGAGGAACACAAAGTTGATAAAGGTCCTCAAGCATCTCCCATATGAGGAAGGGCTGAGTAACCTCGGTCTGTTCAGGCTGGAGAAAAGATGACTGAGAGGAGATGTGATTAGTGTTTATAAATATCTAAAGGGAGGTAGGAGTCAAATGGATGAGGCCAGACTTTTCTCATTGTTGTATAGTCATAGGACAAGGAGTAATGGCTTAAAACTTGCACATAGGAAGTGCTGATCTAATGTGCAGAAGAACTTCTTTATGGTGGAGCACAAGAACAGGTTGTGGAGTCTCCTTCTATGGAGATATTCAAAATCCATCTGGACATCAACATGTGAGATTATTGTTGGATACCTGCTTTAGCAGAGGAGTTTAACTTGATGATCTCCTGTGGTCCTTTGCAATCCCCGTCATTCTCTAATTCCATGATTCTGTGATGTTCTAATTATTTACCCAAGTCTAAAATTGAAGCCTTAGCATTTGCTTTGAGTGATCTACGTGTGTTCTCCAAAGCAAGAAGTGAAGTTCTGTGTTTTTTTTCAATATGCTCATGAAAAATTGCGGTGCTTACTGCTAGCCAAAGTCTTTTTGCTATAGTATTTTGTAGTAGTAATCAGCTATTAATAAAATTAAGCTCTAAATGCTTTTCCAGCAGTACTGTAACTTTCTTTCTTAGAACTGAAAGCAATTCTGAATGTTTTGTTTATTTGTTTGTTTGTTTGTTTCTGAAGCTCTGTGTGACTGGTAAATACATGAAAGAAATTAATGCTCAAACAAATTCCTCTGGCCCTAAAACAGCATTATAGAACATATGAATCTTTAAATGTTGCCTAAAATCTATATAAGAGTCTGATTTATTACCAGAGTATTCTGTCTCTAGATATCATGATCAGCATTCAATCTGTAGCTTTTATATCAGAAAATGTCTGCATTCTAACAGAAGCCAGGGAGAGCAATGTCAGTAACAAAGTCCTTTGTTTTGGACTGTGCAATGGTTTTCTGAGTTCTTCTGCTTTCCTCTGCTTCAGAGAAGACAATACTTGTTACGATCCTAGGGAAAAGGGAAGAAGATATCTGAAATAAAGTTGTGTTACCTGGAGGAGAGTATAGCAAAAAGAGCACTGATTTTTCTCCTTTCTTTTCTCTCCCAACTCCCAGAGCACTCTCCTATTTTTCATCTCTTGAATGACCTTCATTTTGTAACTGTCATATAGGACCGTGAACTATGCAATTGTTTTCATCCTCTTCATAGGTATCATCTCTGAAAGGAGTATTGCAATCGAAACTCAGATGATATCTCACCTAATGATTTCAGGTACTAATGTAATTTAGAAAAAGTAAACTGATTCTGTTTTGGACATAAATAAGAAAATGAGAGAAAAGTCAATCATGTTTAGCAAGGAATAAATTAATAACAGATAAAACTGAGTAAACAAAGATTATTTTATCTGTTGTGAAGATATTCTATTTCCTCCTGAGAGGATGTAATCTCATATAGCCCTTTCTTGTATGCTATTAATACTCCAGAATTAGTTACTCTTATAATACAGTGGACAAGTTAGAAGACCTGAGAAGCTCCTGATTCCTAAGGTACCAGCCATACTAAAGTAGCTACCCCACTTAATCTACTGATTTTTCAGATTTTGGGGATAAAACCTTTTATTACAATTGAACCGTAAACAAATGAGTTTAGTTTTCATAACCATGACTTCAGACTGAACCTATCTGAATATGAAATTCACAGATCGCACTCAAAGATTCTGGTGTTCTTTCAAAATTTAATCAGAATCTACATTTTATGAACATTGTTCATTGCCTTTTGTTGCATATTACTATTTTTGGGTAACCCAAATTCCAGTACAATTGGAAAGGTTCTCAAAGAATTATTACATTAAATAATCACTTTACAAGTTATTGTAGAAGTTAAATAAGCAGTGAGCATCACATAGCCATTTACTCTTTCCCCCTCAGTGGGATGGGGTGAAGAATCAGAAACAAAAAGATAAAACTTGTAGACTGAGATAAAGCTAGCTTAATAAGACATTCTTCCTATTATTAATAATTAAAAAAATATAAAAAATATACAAAACAAGTAATGCACAGTGCCATCTTTCACCTTCCATTAACCAGTGCCCAGACATCCCCGGAGAACTGTCAGCCCCCATCCCTGGTCAAGTCTTCACATTTTTGTTGTTGAGCATATCACCTTATGGTGTAGAGTATCGCTTTGGACAGTGGTGTCAGATGTCCTGCCTCTGCCTCCTCCCCGCTTCTTGTGTACCCCCAGCATCTTCACTGTCAGGAAAGCATGAGAAGACAAAATGTCTTTGACTTAGTGTTAATACCATTCAACAGTAACTTAAATATCAAAATATTATCAATATGATTCCCATTTAAATCCAAAACACAGCACAAAGCCAGCTACTATAGAGAAAATTATCACAGTCTAAAGCATTATACAGATATACAGATATAATATTTCTGGGTAGTTTGTCATTGGCCTCTCCATTTGAAATGTTATTGTGCTTTGAATTATTTATTTAAAACAATGAAAATACTCAAGTTTCTGAGCTTTATAACTCTTCAGTAGAAGAAGATATCAAGTCTAGTATCACAGGTGCCAAGGGCAAAAATTCCCTCTAAGTTTTTTAAATTTCATTTCATGCATTTATTATATATATATATATATTTTTAGGGAAACAAACTGGACACAAGGGGGAGACAAAGACCCTTGAAATAAATTATTTCTTTATTCCTTTATTGTTCATTGCAAATGAACAAGCAGGAATAAATTATAAATACAGCATTTGAAGCAAGTGGGTAAAGTAACTCGAATTGAAACCCAACTATTAAAGTTCTATTTTTTTTTCTATTTTTCCATTTTAATGATTGAAAAGTTAATTATATTTTTAGTTCATATTTTGTTCTTAATGGGACATCCAAAGTTTATGATTCTTTTTCTTTGAAGTTCATCAATAATCAAAGCACTAATTCTCAATGATTTTTTCTTTAAACAATAATAAAAAAAGATGTCCTAATAGTTTTTTGTTTGTTTGTTTGTTTGTTTGTTTGTTTTTATATTTTATTATATAGCTTCTTCTTTATCATTATTTTGCTGGGTTTTTTTTTTTTTTTCCTTTTTGAAATTCTGGATTATTTTAGGGCAACATTAATTATGGTATGTGGAAGAAAAGTGAGAGACAATCTGGACCGCATATATATATATATATATATATATATATATATATAATTTGCTGTTGCTGACACTAAGACACTTTGGAACTCCAAGAGTGAAGTGAGAAGGAAATTAAAGTTCCTACTATTTTAATGTGTAATGACTAATTTTAATTTTCTCAACAGGATTGATAAGGATTGTTCTTATTGTATGTGAAAAATATAAACCTCTCTGTGATTGCAACTACATGGCTCACATCAAACTGCATTTCATGTCCCCTAAAATTGGAGAATATTCCTTCTTTATCAGACTATACACTTTAGGCATCAGGTGACTTATATTTCTCAACTATCAACATTACCTAGTTCCATCTACATATGCATATGTGCCAGGACATGCATAGAATCCAGGGCAATTCCAAACCAGTACATATTGAGTGATGAATTGATAGGGGGCAGCCCTTCAAAAAAGGGCTAAGATGAACAATTAAATATGAGCTGGCAGCATGAACTTGCAGTCCAGAAAACCAACTGTATTCTGGGCTCCGTCAAAGAAAACACAGCCATCAAGACACAGTTCTCATTTTCATGAGACTCCACCTGGAGTATTTCCATTCAGCATTCAGCTCTGGGGTCCCCAACATAAGAAATACATGGATCTCTTAGTGAGAGTCCAAAGGAGGGCTAAAAGAATGATCACAGGGCTGGAGCACCTCTCTTAGGATGGACTGAGAGAGTTGGGATTGTTCTGCCTGGAGAAGAAAAGACTTCATAGAGATCTTAAAGCAGCCTTACAGTACTTAAAGGAAGCCTACAGGAAACACAATGACAGATGCTATTGGGGAACGTAATGACAGAGAAAGAGGTAATTATTATAAAGGGGATATATATATAGTCAATATAAAGAAGATAAGGAATAGTGAGACACTGGAATAGGGATACTCAAAATTGTGGATGTCACCATCCTGGAAGCATTCAAGGCCAGGCTGGATGGCGTTTTGAACAACTTGATCAAATGGAGGTGTCCACAGCCATGGCAAAGGTCTAGAAAGTCTTTAAAGTCCCTTCTAACCATAAAAATTTTAGGTTACTATAGTTACAAAAAACTACTGAGGTTCATACTGAGGACCTGCTGCTCCAAATAACAGTTTGCAACTTGAGCCTCACCATCATTATGATTAAAAGAGAGGGAGTAAAAACTGGAAATCCTTAAAAGCAGACTCCTTTAATCAATGGCAACAACTTTCTTAATAATATCAGTAGTCACAATTAAGAGAAGATATAACTGTTCCATATTAGAAATGCTGTCTTGAAATTAAGTGCATATTTAAGTGTGTCAAAATATTGACATTCACATACATTCAGTATAAAATCAGCTGTGAATGAAATATTTCCTCTGATTTTAAAAATATAGCAACACAATAAAATAGAATGTACCTCCACAGCAAAAAAAAATGTGATTTAATAGGGACTGCTTCCTTCCCTGCCATGTGCTAACAGTAATAAATGAAGGTGTCAATCTATCTCTCAGTTATTTAATAAAAATCATTCATAAGCAACAAGCATCTCCCTTTAGGAAAAAAAATATATTAATGGAAGGAACAACCATTTTCAAAATCAGTTAAAAAAACACAATGCTTCTCACTTTCTACTACTCAGTGTTTCCATCAACATCCCAATTTCTCTATCATCAGCTAAATGAAGTAAAAGCAAATATACAAATAAATAATGCTACAAATAAATATTTAGGAGTTTTTTACTTCTTCATTTGTTTGTGTCTTTGTTTTTTGAATATCACTGTACTCAGTTAAGAGTCCATAAAACTATAGTAAAAGTGATAGAGAAAACTGGAAATTTACTTTCTAAATATTCCTCTCCTAAAAGGGATCTCACTGACTGATACAACTTATGTTTAGAGATGGATAGTATTTCTAAGAATGAAGGAGAATATGCTGAAATATAACCAGCTTAAGCATCCTCAATTGGAACATTGAATTTCAGGACTGAAAACAAAGTTGTTTTCAAAGGTGCTCTGTTTATGGGGAGAAAAATATAAAAGCAGAATAGATGAAGGAAGAAAAACATGCACAAAATACTGTAGCAGATTGTTGCAGTGAAAAAAAAAAAAAGACTTCTCAGCCACATGCAAAGTCAAGCTGCCATAAAATTCTGAAAAGAATCACACAAGCCAAGAGCTGTATTAAGCACAGCAGCATAATGTAGTTCAAGAATTGTGGTCAAGTGGTATCAATATCTCTAGCCTCTAGTTGTTTTTTTTTCTGTAAGTGAAGGAATGGACAATACATTACTACAAATTATGTTAATTATGCTGTGCTTTACAAAGTAAAAAGAAATCAGTACAAACAATAAATCATTTCCTGTCAACTTAATAGAGAGAGCTACTTAATACAGTGTAACCACTTGAAATCCAGATTTCATAGTTTGTATCAAAGTAGGAAAACTAGAAATTTATAGATTAAGTCCAGATTTGATTTTTTCCATATTAGTCCACATGATTTTGAACAAATGTAGATTAATGCTCTTAATGACCACTTATAAACATGCATAATATTGAGTGTGTCCCTAAATGAAAATCAAAAATAGAAATCAAAAATAGCTTTCGAATTATTAAGGGCAAATTGTGTTAAGGTCCTGGTTGAACTTTTAAGTATCTCGAAAATTTAGATAAATTTTCTATTCACTTTACTCAGTGTTCATTCTCTTCTGATTTTTGCACTATTTATAACCAGCAGTAGCAAAGTTCTATTTTTTTTTTAATGCAGTTGTTATTTATCTGAAGTTCTCAGCAAAACAGTGGTCCTCAGGTTGATGGTGTTACTAAAAGTAGGTTTTTGGATTTATCTGTATTTTCTAATGTTGGAGGGAAAGCATTTAAAATTCATACTGAAGGTAAGAAGGTGCATTTTGTAGTAGAATACACTTGACAGTAAAAAGCGTGCTTTCTTTTCAATATTTTTTTTTTTGTTATTTTTATAAAGTAGCATTTGAAATACTTAAATCTAAATATCTAATTGCAAAACCATCAAGTTAAATACAAAGCGGGATGTAATAAAAATAAAATATATTTAAAAGTAATATATTTCAGCTAAGAACTGAAAATTATTTGGAAAGGATAAAATGTTACTCAAATGTATGTTATTTTTATAAATAATTTATGAGGCTTTTTGTCACAATTTTTCCAGTTCTAGCTTAACAGTTGGCAGTGCATGGGTTTTTTGGTATTTGTTTTTGGTTTTTCATTTTTTTAGCATTGCAGTTTTGTTTTACCAGCTTTTATAACATATGAAAAAAAGTTTTCCTGTAAAGAAATATGGATTTGAATATTTTCTCTCAGTAATTTTGCTTGAATAATTAACAGACAGGAGCTCTAAAATTCTTCCTGTATTATGAAACATTTCCTGCTGCACAAGACAAATTACAATGAATAATCTTCAGCTCCTGTTATACAAAATGTTCCCTCTACAGAGAAAGACAGAAAATGAAAACTTTGCAATCTGTATGCACAGATGCATCTATATTCATAGTTGTAAAAATACAGGTAGAAAGTTCACTAACTTGAATCTTGACCAAATAGTCTTTGGATTTAAACTTTCAAATATTTGAAACAATATTCATGTCAGTAGAGCCTGTGGCCTGCAAGGACTCAATCATTTTAAGTACTAATCTCGAACAAGCTAGGGAGAATATATCAGAAAGATTTTCTCAATAGAAATCTAGTAATAATTAATTTACATGCTTGCTGCCTGCTTGAACTCAGTTTATCTGGGTAAAAGACATTTCCATTTATATTCTAAGTTCTTGATCTCCTTAAGTTTTATGGCAAGGAATTACAAATGTTAATGTATTATTATGAACATACCTTTCCTTCAATTCCTCTTTGAAAATTACTATTTTTTTCTGTTAAAAATTCTGTTTTTGTATTTCAAAATAATAAAAATAAATCCTTGTGTTTGTCATCTCTGCTCAATCACTCAATCTTATTTTCTAATCTTTTTTTTCTAATGTTTGTTTTGTTTTGTTTGTTTTATTTTTAATTTTTAAAGGCTTTTTTTTCTAGAAGGAGCAGAATTCCAGAACAAATTACTGCTACTGCTAAATCATACAGAGAAAGAATGGTCTTCTGAAGCACCTAGTTTTGAAATAATGCGTAGGATTCATCTGCTTTTACTGTGAATATTTGAAAGTACTTATTTATCATTCCTTCCCTTTCAATTAATGGATATAAACCCCTTCTAGATTCAGTTAACCACTTACTATGTAGGGCACATAAGAAAAAAAAATTCTTGTCTTAAAATATCTGTACCTCGACATTTTACATTGGAAGGATCCTTAAATGGCCCTCTCACATCAGAGTTTCATACATATGTAAAATTAGATAGTTCTATGCAGTCTGACACGCCAAATATTCAATATATATTCAGTATTTTAAGGAAGAACTGGAAGGATGAAAGGATGAATATTTCCTTCTGTTGTACTCATTATTACCCTGGTATGATTTTCATTAACTGTATTTTTGTTTTAGTATCTTCTACTTACATTAAATTTTGCCACATATGATTATTTATTTTTGTGGTCTATGAAATCTCCTCCCAGTGTTGTAAAGAGCTTCATGGTGTTTGTTTAATATATAGGACAAAAGAAGAATATTAAGTTGAAGCTGATTTTAAACACGTATGTGAGCTAATCAAGTGATTATGTTACTTGTGCTGTATTTACCCATGGAGTTCTGGAAGTCATCAAGGAATCAAAGGAATGTATTAAAAATCTGTAATAATCACAAATCCTATAGTTCTTATCATCCGTGCTGTTGTCTTCTTTTAACATTCTCAGAATTTATTTGATCTGCTGTTCATATAGAGTTTGTCTTAGAATGTGAGTGTAAATCTGTGTAATTGTTCAGTGGAACAGTCTCCCAGGAAGAAACACTGCAACTCATCTGGGAAAATAACGATAGTACAATGAGAAATCAAACCAAAAAATTACATTTGCCAAACATTAATAATGCCAACATTACAAAAATTACTGAGTATAGTCCAAAACACAAAGGTAGGAAAAACGGACCATATCTGTTTCAGTGTTATTAAGCGTTATTAATGTTATCATTTGTCAGGATATTGAAAAATTTTCCAAGATCACACAGTGAACTTTTATAAAGTCATTAAAATGTGATGGAAATTTCAGAAGATAAGACTCACTAGGCTTTGGTAGCCTATACTCTAAGACGGTTTCATACTGAGGTATTTTACCTAAAGGAATGTCAGGACAGTTCTCTTTGGAAGAAGTAGTTGGTATTCTTTACTACAAGAGAACATTGCCATCTCATGATCAGCTTGTGGTCTACAAGGAACCCAAAGGCCTTCTTTGAAGTTACATTCCATTTGACTGATCCTCAGCCTATAGTTTGAATCAACAAACTGGAAGAGATTAAACAACAAGGGACGTATCATCTCTTGGGGTAGTTTACTAATGTCTGGCCTCTTTCTGGACTTTGCACCATTACCATCTGATCACAACTGTTCAGCCTGTTTTGAGTTCCGTTCACGATTAGTTTGACTGATATTTCAACAGCCTGTCTATGAGGATATTAAAGAAGACAATGTCAAAAGCTTTACTACAGTCAAATGAACAACATTCACTCTTCTTGAGTCTTCCACAGAGCTAGCCAAAATAACTAATCAGTAATCCTTCCCCAGGATTACGATAAGGCTGACTAATATCTAGTTCTGCAGATCCTTTTCCTTGCTATTCTTGAAGACATGACTTTTGTGTTCTTCTGCATCCTCCCTCAGTCACCGTGATCTATCCACAACATTCTCATATGATTTTTTATTATTCTCTGTATGATTCCTAACAAGGCTGGCCAGATTGCTAGCAAAAGTATTATTGCCCCACTTAGGTGAATCCTTTCACTTCCAAGTAGTCATTATACCTCAAAGAGGGATCCATAGTCACAGAAATAAAACCATTCTTGCTGACATCATTCATACAACTAGTTGATTGCCCACAAGATTAGTCCACTCTTCTTCAAGCCCTTTTCTGACATTTACAGATTTGAAAAGACCATTTATGGCTTCAGTCATCATGTTCAGAGCCATGTAGTGATGACAGACAATATCCAGGCCTCCCTTAGTAGTATCAGTGGAGTCTAAATGAAAGAGCTGTGGGAGAGTATGCAACTGCATAAGGGCCAGACTAACCTTGACAACATCTATAGAATTTTATAAAACGATAATTGGATAAGTATCAAGCCTTTGTTATTTGTATGAGAGGAAAATCATCTTCTATGATAATTTGCTTTACAGAGTGAATGATAGCGTTTTCTTGCCAACCCTTTTATGCAAGAAGTTACAAGGATTTAGGAGTGGGATTACTAATGTATGTTTATATAGGTTGAAAAATGTTTAAAAGTAGGCAGGAAGATAACAAAGAATGTGGTGGTTGTTCTTCGATCAATATTTTTATGGGCTGTGAAGCATATTGTTTCATCTGTAAACAATACAATTTAATGTAAATGAAACAGAAGAAAAGGCTATGTATGGACATTCTGTGAATGTGATTTGGCTTAAATTATATCAAATAATAATGTTTACAAAAGCAGTAGGAATCCTAAAACCACCCCTGATGTTCTCCCATCTGCTGCATTAAAGCAAGCTTTCATCCTCCCCAAAGCTGATTATTAAAGGAAGTAGAAATATTCTTTACCATAGCAAATAAACAAGAATATGTACATATGACTAATTCATCTATTTTTAACATTTCTTTTGAACCTCCAATGTCCAGAACAGAGTTACATCTTGCCGCAGACTATCTTTTTGAGGACTTTCTTTTGAACATTCCCAAGAGGAAGAATTAGAACTGTTTTTTAATGTTGTGGCAAACACAGCCAAAGTTCTAAGGAACATTTCACATTAAAAAAAAAAAAGAAAAAAGGTAAAACCTCTGAACTATACTACACAGAGCTCTGTAAAATTTTTTCTGAGTCTGTGGTTAGAGTCTGTTTTTAAAATTACCTCTCATCACAGAGTTATACTCCAGGTTGCTCACACTAAAATGGTGGCTTGAGGTGCATAGAGATAAATTTGAAATAGCAACACAAACAAGAAAGAAAGTAGGTGGAGTGTGTAGATATCTGACAGAGTATGTTATCACTCTGAAGAGAAAGTCATCAAAGAAAAATGAACAGTATATTATAGGCCAAAGAACTACTGAATGAAGAAACAGACTCTGAGAAAAGAAGCTATAGCAAGATCATAAAATTGAATTAATTTCATATTTAAAAAAATAATCTAGAATACAGTTCTGACTTTTTCTCATGTAATTCAACAAAAGCCTGTAATTCCAAAAATATATTTGGAGATCTGTCACAGTTCAAGTAGTCTGTTGATTTGTTTTTTAATGTAAGAACACTGGCAATTAAGTCCACCGTACTGGATCTTCAGAGTTGCATGAACAGTTCACTTTTTCCTCCAAAAGGCATGATATGCCTAGATGAAACATGTCACACTTGCTTATCTGTACAGACAACTCCTGGCCACTCTTGTATGCATTAGTCCTGTTGGCCTTCCTTATGCCTTCACCAAACTGGCTTAGCATGAGCCAGGAGTGTTGGCAGATACTGGTTGTTTCAATACAGTGCCACTTAAAGGCAGATAAACCATTTGTAGTCAACAGCTGGTCCGGCCACATAGCCCTTCTCTATATTGGTTTAACAGCTTGTTGAAGATTAGCTCAGAGATCTGTGTGTTCCACAGGCATATTAACGTTAATGACTCCTCCATCTTACCTTTGCTGTGCTTAATTAGAGAAAAAAATTCAACTGCTCTTTATTTTATTCAAGTACTCATGTTTGGTGTTCCATTGCCTAATTTACATTGTATTAATGTGGTCACATTGCATATTACTGTAACCTATTACTGTTTCAAACCTGTCAAAACACACTTAGGAATACATACTGGATTTATGTGGCAAAGTTTTGGCTGTGGAGAGGGCTGAAGGACTCCTCTGTGAGAAGAGGCAATGCTACCCCAGGCCACACAAAGTCAGTTCCAGCTGGCTACAATGGCTTCACTGCAGGACATGGCAGCCTAGATGGTGGGGCTTTTGGGAAACATATTTGCAAAAAAAGCAAAAGTTCTGTGCAGTGTCTGTGATAGACAGAAATGAGAAAAAAATGTGTGAAAAGCAACCCTGTAGACATCAAAATCAGTGTACAAGAGGAAGGAGGTGCTCCAAGCACCCAAGCAGGAACAACCTATAGAGAACATCATAGTGAAAAATAGTTAAGGCTTTCTCAGTGCAGCTCATTAAGGACAGTGCTGGAGCAGATATCTTTGCTGCAGGACATGAAGGACCCCATACTCCAGGAGGTGGACATGACATAAAGGAGTCTGCAGCCCCTGAAGAGATAATGCAGGAGCATGTTGCTGGCAGGATCTGATCCACTGGAGATGATCCTACAGTGAGTGGTGTGCAGTGACAGAACAAGGGGCAATGGGCACAAACAGTAACACAGGAAGTTTCATGCATACATTAGGTTTCATACATACATTTCATGCATAACTTCTTTACTGGAACAGGAGTTATTTTTGATCTGGAGATATTCAAAACCCACCTGGATGCTTTACTTGCTACAGGGAACCTGCTTTGGCAGGGCATTGGATTCAGTGATTTTTAGAGGTCCCTCCTCCCTTCTACAATACTGTGATTTTGTGATCAGTCTGCTCCTGAATGACTGTAACACCATGGAAATAGTTTATGGTTTGTGAAATAGTTTGTGAAGGATTGTATCCCACGGGAGAGATTCCACACTGAATTAGGGGAAAAGTGGGAGGAGAAAGGGTGTATAATTGTTATAGACTGATTGCAGTCTATGTTGATATCAGTCTGTATCGGTCTGTATCAGTCTATGCTGATTTCCCTAACACCCCTTCACCTCTTGGGGTTGGGGCAGAGATTGTAGAGTGGTTGGGAATGAAGGAGTGAAGTTGAGCACAGGCAGAGAGGAAATGGAGGGAGATGGAGTGGGTGAGGTGTGTTTTGTTAACTGTTTCCCCCTGTCCTTCATTTTTATTTGACCATAAATTAAATTATTTTTACCAAGTCTGAATTACCCATGGTGGCAACTGGTGTGTGATCTCTCTATTCTTATCTCAAGCCACTAAGACTTTCATTTTTCATGTTCTATCTGTCTTACTGAGGACTGAATGTCAGAGAGCAGTTTGCTGCTTAACCTTGCAGCCACCCAAGTTTAATCCACGTGAGGACAACATGAATGCAATTCACATTATGTCTAATTTATATTAAACAATAAAAATACTGTAATATTATTAAATAAAATATAGTCCTCAATATTGTTACTAGAGAACTCTGAATTGTGGACAAGTTTGATGTTACAATGAACAATTCAAAGTCACACAAGTGAGTCACAAATCTTCAGAGAAAATAAATAGTAACAGCTTGACCTGTGCTTAAAATTACTTGTATGTTTTGCTAACTGACCATGCTTAGGGAAACAAGTGTCTAAAAAATAATGAGAGCAATAATACTATTCTTAGCTCACAGTATTATTAGGATGTTAACATTCTTTTTCTTCAGCCAAGTAACTAAACTTCTTATTGCATAAATTTGTTTAAACTTACTGTTTTTATTTATATTAATACCATTAGACCCTAGTACAAATAATTGCAGTCATAAAACAGAATTGCCAGAGTGATGATATAAGACCTGTTGACTGCTATGAAACAAGTAAGCTCTGGCTGGTGTGAACAATCACTGCAGTATGATTAGTGTACGGTGTTCCAGCACCAGTATTGCTTGCTGCAAGATAATATTTTACTATGATGATGAATCATATTTGCAAATACAGTGATAATATGCACAGGAGTGTGTCTACTGATACTCATTTAGCAACTTCCATTTGCTGGTACTTATATCTTTGCCAGTTTATCCATTACAGAGCATTATAAAAATCTTGGAAGCTTTTCCAAGGCTGTCAAATAATATTGTTCATAAACAATAAATGTGACCTGAAAAATGCCTAATTTGCAAAACAACAATAGTGTTTTATTCAGTTTAGCACAGTGCAGTAGTATACTGACAATTTAGCAGTGATTTTGTGCTGAATTCTAAGTGGTTGCTTGAGCTCACGCAATTGCACCCTTTATTAATCCAGAATTATGGAAAAAGGCAGTCAGCTAAGCTAAACTGACAATTCTTGCAATTGCAGGCGTTTCTGATTTTGTTCTGAGACTACTATAAATTTTCTCTACATCACTGCTTTGGTAATTTCCAGTGTCCATGCAAATTTCCAATGGAAATAAATAGCTATGTCATATAGAGGTCAGTGGATACATAATTAGAAAAATGAAGGTCGTATTTCATCCAATTCTGAACACTGCAATTTGAAATCAACAGTTCTGGTCATACTATACTTTCCTTCAGTTTAGTTTACACTCTTTTCTTTACAAGTAAGTTTAATTTACTTTACAATTTTCACTCTTCTTCTGCTACTATATGTTTATTTGTACTTCTGACTCAGATTTCACCTTACTACTGAATTGCTTATATTTCTCAAAAAGTTAGGGAAAGAAGGTGAGACTTAGAGAAGAAAGAAAAAAAATGGAAACTATAACAAATCTGAACTAAACCAAAATTCATTTAGGACTCTACAAGCTAAGTTCATATGAGCAATAGAAGTTTGTTCTTTGGTCTATAACAGCTGTGAATTAAGTTTTCTTCTAGTCTTGCTATCCCAGGAAAGATCAAGTATGCCTGCACATGATCATTTAAGTATTTTGAAAACTTTCTATTTATAGCTGCAGGAATAACAATTCAGGTTCTCACATAGCACATGAAACAAATGTTTCTGTCTTTGTCTTCTTAATACTAAGAAGAGTCAGACATTGCTCAGGGATGCACAGTGTAAGGGTTGCTCAAGAAGAAAACAGATATGATTTGCAAACAAGCAAAATACAAGTCTCAAGTAAATATACAGCAGAAATTTTCATAATAAAGGTGATCAAATGTTGAAACAGATTGCCCAGTATGTCTGAGAATCTCACCTTGAAGCTACTTAAATTTGACAAGGCTGTGCTCTGAGAAACCAAATTCTAAGTGACACTCCTCAAGGGTGCATGCAGGTACCAATATTAACTAGTATCTTCATCAATGCCCACATAAACAGTGGGATTGAGTTCACTGTCAGCAACTTTGCCGATGACACCAATCTAACTGGTGTAGTTGGTGTGTTGCAGAGAAGAGATAATCCAGAAGGTCTTTGGTAGTTTTGAGGGATGGACCTACATGAACCTCGTGAAGTTCAGCAAAGCCACGTGCAAGGTCCTGTACCTGCTTCTGAGAAAAAGCTCTGAACTATTATGTACTGCCTATAGAAGGAAGAGCTGGGTAGGAAAAGTGCACTTTCAAGGCCTTCAGATTCTCTCTACTCAATTTAAACAAACTTTGTGCAGTCACACGTGGTCTTCTGTATTCATTCATTGTGTGTTGGGCTTTGATTTATCCAAAGAATTTAAGATGCTTAAAGGAAATTCTTCATTCTGTGCAAATTAAGTGTTTAATGTACTGTGTTTTTGATTTCCTGTACTAGCAAGTACTGATTCTATAATGCCATGTACTTAATATCAGTTTGGTTCATGGTAAGGAAATATCTTGCAGATAGATTTGGATTCTATACACAACAATTACTCCAGTGAAGTTATTAATAATTTATAAAAATGTCTTGTCAAAATTTTGTCAAAAAATGCTGATAACATCCAACAGAACCAAGTATTTTAAGTTGGCTGTTTACTTCTTGGAAACTTTTTTACCCCAAGCTGGATTTTTAGAGTTTAAACTGATGGGCTTTACATCCTGTTTTAGAAAAGAGTAATTTAATAATGTAAAATAATAATGTAAAATAAAGTCTTTTACAAATGTCTAGCACATAATTCCATAGTTGAAAGGATTATAAACTTAAAAGACCAGTATCTTAAAAATCTCTTTTCTAGTATCATACCACCAACATTTACAGTTCTTGTCAGAACTGACCAGTTTCATTGTATAGAAAGAATTAAATTTCTCTGTGTAGACGTTGTTTTTAAATACTATTGGAAGAGAGATCTGAGGAATATGATTGCACTTCCAATGTGTAGCCTTATGAATACTAATGATAACTTTATATGCATTTGCTCCTGTTTAAATAAGGTTACAGTTATGCAATGTCATAGCACAGACGTATTTTAGTGAAATATTGCAATGTATATTTTAAACTCTCACATTATTGTGCCAAGATTTGCTTTCCCACTAAGGCAGAAAGAATTCTACAGCAATAAGATGACTACACTGATAAACTACATTGAAAAATGTTCAACAATGATAGAAAAGGAGACTAAAGAACAGACAAGACCGAGTGAAGATTCAGCAGTCTCTCTGTTTCGTTGGATCCACAAATCAGTAGACTTTATTTGCACTGAATCAATGCCTCAGAATCTGAGGTTTATAGAAACAGACACAATAAGTGACTTCATTGAGGAATATTAGAAACTGATGATATCAGACTGCTTTCTGTAGTACCATTCTGACCATGAAGTACATTCCCAGTTCAAAACAAAAATATCCAGATAAAATGCTGGTCAAGGGGAGTGATATCCCTTCATGATGTTTTAGGATTGCTGCAAATTTTCTCTTATGTAGTTAGAGGAGAATTACATTTCACCTATCTTTCTCATTGCAAAGAGAGTAGAATGCAATACAAAAGGAATTGTAAGGACAGCAAGGAATTAAGAGCATTTTTTTCTATTTAAACATGGATTTTCTCATGTACATAGTGCAAGCGAGGGAGTTTCTGCTAAACTCAGAGCTTTGATATGCCTCCATGGTTCACTGTCATATGGTCAGCTTTTCTATCAAGCTATATGCTTCGTGTTTACCCTTGTGTTAAGGTTAGGAGACAGGAGATTCATCAGATACTAGTTCTCCAGCTATTTTCCAAAAGGAAGGAAGTTCCCAGGGTCTTCTTTTAGTCTATTGTAATGCTTCACTCTAGACTTTAATGCTTTTTGTTTTGATAGCCTAATGGAAGCTTGATTTTTTAAGTCAGACTTTATTTAGATAAGAATGTTTATGTATTCTGACAAGGAGTTCTTCAATAAGACTAGCATAAAACTCATATTTTAGCACTGAAAATAAATTTTCTGCCTGTTGGATATACGTTTGTGGTAAAGAACAGGCACTGGGACAAAAAGGAAATGTATATTTCCTTCAATCAATTAGTATGTTTTGTTACTCAAAATTGTTGTATATGTTTCATCATTTAAAACTAATGATTAAGACAATTTTTGATTTCTCAAAGTAGATGTTGAGCTGCTTTGGTTGGAATGGCTCTGGGTTTTGTATTCCCACACACTGAACTAGGAATCTTCTTCTAACCAGGTACTGAATTGATGTAATAAGTACTGGTTCGGTTAAGGTTTAAAGGATCCTTAGGAGATCATTTGGTATAACATTCCTGCTCAAATGTAGACTCTAGAGCTATTTGCCCAGAACCTCAGGTATCTTTTGAAAATCTCTGGAGAGTAAGAATCCACATCCTCTCTGATCAACCTGTTCCAGTGCTCTGTCACCCACAGTAGCAGAATGTAGTGTCATAGACTTTAACAGCATGATAAGTAATATGACAAAGTACCTAAAATGAAAGAAGAATACGCTTTCATAGTCAAGACTCTAATTCAGATTTCCTTTTCATCCATTTCACCAATTTAGGACTATGGTGGGAGCAGCACTGACTAATTTTAAAGCAGCAGTAACATGACATTATTAGCTGAAAGAAAGAGGTCCAAAAAATTAAACTGAGAGCTGGAAAATAAATATGAAAATGTATGAGGTTTTTAGTCTTTTTTTTTAATATTTTTTGTAAGTCAAAATATAGCCTAATCATTCTGTAACACTTCTTAGTCTAGGTGTGGCTATCTTGATAAGATTATAAGCATAATGATTCAAAGTGTAATGCATTTTCATCCACATAGAAAATAAAATTTACTGATACTTTACAGCAATCAAACTCATACCAAACATTTTATTATAAACTTCTATCTTTCTGTGCTACTTGATACTTCTGTAATAAGGAGATACCTGTTTTCCTGCTGCTGAACTTGATCAAGATAAAATGAGAGCTGATTAAAAAAAAAAAAACAAAGAACAACAATCTCTTACTCAAATCACTGTAAAGATAGTAGAACAGAGATCAATTCTGATAAGTCTTGTCAGCATCAACATCAGAGTTTCTACCAGGGTTATCATATGATAAGATATATATACTTGTTCTTCCTGTGACAAGAAAAGAATATAATGCCCTATTCATGCTATACTGTGTTGAAAATTCAGTTAATTATTATCTTTGTTCTCTAAGAGACACAACAGTCTGACTTTCAATGATTTAATACCAATTGGTATTTTGACAGAGTGTAAGATTTGTGTTGATGGTACTTTTAAACAATCTTAAAACTTTCATAAAAATTACTAAGTTTAAAACATTGTATTTTAAAAAGGAAGTTGAATACATGTCTTCTGAACTAGGAATCTAATTGCAAACTGACAGCTATCTTGTCTAAGATAGGATTTTTAACATTACAGTCTAGATCTTGGCAGATAACAGTATACTGGCATGCAAAGATTTAGTATACAATACACATTACATTTTAATTAATACATTTTTCAATTTCAACTGTGTACAGAGCAAAATAATATATTCATTGGCTCACAGAGCCATTTGAAAGTTAGTTATAAAATTTCTTAAAGTACCTAAAAATATTAAAGGAACACCTCTAGTCAATGTCTACTGAGTTCTAAGGAGATATATTAAACATAATTACCATAGGGCAAATTAGTAACATGTAAGAAAATTACCTATCACATACTTGTAAAAGAATTTTAAGAATTAAATGGAATATAACAAGTAGAATATATCAAATTATGCTCTTTTTTCACTACATTTATGTCACACAAGTAGGCTTGATTTAATTTCTGAAGAACTCTTGATTTGAAATCATATTACCCTGTAAGGTAAATCATAAGTCAATGTCATGATTTTATGATTTTTTGTCAGTATTCCACATTATAACAACATGTAGTGCACTGGGATTTAAAGAGTTAATGCGCCAGGTCTGTGCATCAATAGTTCTGGGTATGCCTGTCTCAGAAGAGAAGAACTACATACCCCAGAGGACATTGTGTTACTTTGCGTTTCTCTGTTTTCCTTTCAGAGGAGAAGATAAAACTGTTGGCATGTCTCAGGATCCCTCTCTTTCCCATTTCAGGTCATCACAGCAGTGTGTGTTCTCCCTAGCCTTCTCATTTTCAGTGTTAGGGTAATACCTTTGGTTTTTGGACAGTCTCTCATTTTAACTGATTTATTAGCTTCAATTCCAATTACTCTGTATTATAGTGTGTTATTTTGCATTCTGATATCTTATTTAGTAAATAAGCTTTCCTCCTCAGATCGTTGCTGCTGTTTTATTTTTAGGCCAATCTCCTTTTTCACTTTTCCCCTTCCCCTTTCCCAGGGCATGGACCTGTAGGTCCCACCACCCCATTCATCAAAGAACTGGGCCAAATCAACCTGAAAATCACTGATAATAATAATTATAATAATAATATGTATATTTTGCTACAAACACTAATAGGATCTATGTTCATGATGCTTAGTTCCAAAAATATCACTGGGTAACAGAGAAAAATATCAGATGTACCTAGATAGAAGAGCTCTCAAGCATGTAGTTGAGCCATCAAAATATCTACAGTAAAGAATAAATACATTTTCATTCTACATTTCTATTACCAGAAAGAACCACTGTGAATCCATTGCATTATCAAGACAAAAAATTGGTGTAAAAGACTCATGATGGAAACTTGTGACAAAAACACAACATTACAAAACACTCTCCTTAAAAGCATTCTCTACATTTACATCCATTAAACAAAATGAGCAGTGGGTTGGTCAAGCTCTCCTTGTTTTCATCTATGAAATATTTATTATCTCATTCTACTTGCTGAATATGACAGTATTTCCTAGCTCTTTGTAAGTATTAGCCTCTAAAAATGAAATAAAATTTCTTCTGGTTTGGAAAGCAAATGTATATTGCATTGTTATATTCTGGATCTTCAGGAAAGTATCACAAAGTGGTTAATAAATTTAATATCTTTAAAATCAACTTCCATAAAGCAGGACTGTAATAAGAACCACCTTTAATCAGTTTCAGGAAAAAAAAAGCGCTGAAAGAGTAGACAGCAATCCTGGAATCATCAACAAAGCACTGTTTAAAATAGTTTAAATTCTATTTAATGTTAGTCATTACACTTTTGATAGCTTTACATTTTCATATTTTTATAGGAAGGGAAACCGTCCAGAGGGACCTAGACAGGCTCAAAAAGTAAGCCCCTTGAGAACCTAATGAAGTTCAAAAAGACCAAGTGAGAGGTGTTACTCTTGGGTCGGAGTAATCCCAGATATGTGTGCAGAATGGAAGAAGAACTCATTAAAAGCAGCCCCTCAGAGGAGGACTTGGGATTCCTGGCAGATGAAAAGCTGGACATAAACCACCAGTGTGTGTTTGCAGCCTGGTAGGCCAGCAGTATCCTGGGCTGAATCAGAACAGGGGAGGCCCTACTCCGCCCTTGTGAGACCACATCTGGAGTATTGCATTCAGGGCTACGGTCCCCAGAACAAGGATGTAGAGCTCTTGAATCAGGTCCAGAGGAGAGCCACAAAGATGATCATTGAGTTGAGCAACTCTCCTATGAAGATAGTTTGAGGAAGAGGGGCTTGTTTATCTTTGAGAAGAGGAAGCTTCAGGGAGACTTCATTGTGGTTTCTTATGACATGAAGGGAACTTACAAGCAGGAGAGGGGCCAACAATTTACATGATAATAATAGTAGAAAGGACAAAGGAGAATGGCTTTAGACTAAAACAGGGGAGATTTAGGTTAGATGTTAGGATAAAATTCTTTACTCAAAGTTTGGTGAGGTACTGGGTTGGGTTGTCAGGACAAGTTGTAGACACCCTATAGCTGGAGCTGTTGAAGGCCAGATCAGGTGAGGTCCTGAGCAGCCTGATCTAGTTAGTGATTGTCAACTCTGCCCACTGCAGGGGGTTTGAAACTAGACAATCTTTAGTGCCTCTTCCAAAGTAAGACAATTTATGATTCTTTGAAATGACAGTAGTTTGCATTACAATGATAAAAGACAGACACATCCTGAAATTTTACTGGGATGAAATCCAGATATGCACTATCTTTCCTCTTGTAGTATTGAGTCCAGAACAATTTGAGCATACTCAAGTGCTACTCACACTACTAAGTTTCATCCAGTATATGTGGATTATGTGCTTTCTTGTACACAAGTAGTACTGTGATTTTTTTTTCTTCACAATGAAGCACTCCAGTAGGCTAAAGCAGAAGGAAATATTTTCCTTATGACTCCTATAACCACTCCATTTGGCAGCTAAGAACAATAGAAAGTAAAGCAGTGTGAAAAAGTCTTTAACCCACAATGAGATGTTCTTCTGTTTGAGGAAAGACTGCTGTTCATAGAATAGAAATAAGTATTTCAAACATTCAAATGCTATAAGGAAAACAAAGCACGGGGACAAGTGTGATGACTCAGTACCTGCAAGTGGAGACTGAGAACACAGGGCTACAAAAACTCTTTTAAAGATGCGCCCATCAGCATTCAGTCTGGCCTTGAGATTTACAGCATTGTCTCTAGAGCAGTAAAAAACTTTTGAATACTTCTTGAGAACCTCAGACAATCCTAGAAGATGAGTTCTTATCACCTGAGAATCAGAAAGGGCAATGAACTCAGGTTATCCTTCTCTTGACTGATTATTTTGCTAATTCAGGGGTTATTTCCAACTAAGTAAACATCATTAACACCTCCAACATATCAGTTTTCAAAAATAGGTTTTCATCCTCATCACTACAGATGACTTTGTTATTTTAACTAGAAGGTATGATAGATATAAATTTCAAATCATTATCTCATTCAAGGCTAAAAAGATACCATTAAGCTTTGGAAGTTAGATGGATTCTTGAGTGCATTTGTTGGTGTATTATATCTTCTTTACTGATTGAATGTAAAATAATAAGCATAAGCAAAATAAGCAATACTGACTTTTTTTTTTTAATTATATTTCTCGAGGATTGAGATATCTTTTCGTACAACATATCTAAAGTTTACTAATTTCCTTCCCAGTTTCAAGGATTTAAAAGTTGAGTGACATGATGCTGATCATTATCACATCACGTGTTTTATGACACTTCCTAATGCTCTACAATGTATTCATATTCATGGAACTGGTGATCACTACTTCACCGTTCTCCTTTACTTACAAATTTATCTTTTCTCAGTTTATGTTTATATGTATTTCTTTATTATTATTTTGTTTTTCTAAGAAGTACTGCCTTTTCCATGTAATCCTATACCTAGAACAATGTTTTTTCATGTATTCATTTCTTTTTATGGCACTAGTCCAAGGGAGATGAACATTGTATTTATAGAAAGAAAAATGAAATCATTTTCCTGAAACCACAAAGGAGGCTTTTAGCACTGTATTGTCTGCCTCCTAGCCCTGTGTTACAACCCTCAATCCCTTGGTAATAATGCCTTCATCTCAATGTTTTATGATGAGAAACTTAGAGTGGGAAATTTTGATCTGCCAGCCGTGACCACCAGACAAAGCCAAGAGATATCAGAGTGATAGTAAAATAACAATCACACTGTGACAAATGGAAGCCATCATGAAAACAATGTCCATTCCAAATCACAAAGCTGCATAGACTGGGAGATCCAAATTTTGAAATACTTGTGGACTTGCATTGGTGTTTTTATGTAGTATACTTTCCATTTAGTGTTAATGACATTCATGATTGCAGAGTTGTGGGAATCCTCTCAATAATTTTTCTTAGTGTTAGAATTTTGTTTGTATGGTTTTTGGCTTACTCAGATTTACAGAGAAAAAATTCCCACTTAGGAAGATACGTCTTAGCCAATTCTAAAGACAATATGTAATATTTATCTACTGAACGACCTGAGAGATTTAATTTTTGATTGATCTATTTGGAACTTCAATTGTAAGCTACCTTAATTTTCTAAGCTAGGGATATCTTATATGCAATTTTAACACTGGATAAAAAAAGGACAGAAATGTAAATAATAATTTCATGATCTTATGCAATTTATTTATTCTTCAGTATTCAAAAACTGCAAATTTTGTAATGGAATCAAAGCTGTGAAACTTTGTTCACTGCAAACTATAATAATTCAGTACTTATTTCAAAGTTATTTAAAAATTGCTCAAGCAACGAAAGCAGCATAGTGGAGTATACAGAGTACAGAAAAGTTATTTATGCTTTTACACCATTTTTAAAACATCACTGGTAAATACTTATCATAGTAAATATTTTCCCTGCAAGAAAGCCAAAGACCGACAGTGTTAAATGATATCAAAAGTACAGTTTTGTTTGGAGCCTAATTTGGAATATTTGGAGTAGTTTTGTTACTTCAAAAAATATCAACTATATTTTTTTCTGAAGTGTTTGCTTGTTCTGTAGTTAATATTCTGTTTGCATGTCAACGCATGGTTTGGCATACACACATGAAATTGTAGATGAATTTAGTGATGCCAACTGATAAATGTGGGCTTTGAAGAGGGACTGGAATGAACAGTTACTTTCGTTGCCAAAAGGAGAGAGCTGACTGTGCCAAGTGTGATGAGACGCTTGAGTGAATAGGTTGAGTAGCAACTATGAGAAGGTATTCTGGATTGAAAAGCAATTCATGATGGGGTGTATTTAGCAGAATGTGTAGCATTTACTGCTTTGTGTAACAGTAGACATTTTATTTACCAAATCCTTAAGTTAAAAATAGACTGAATATGAACAAGTTGTCTAATGTGTGTGTAAACACAAATAACTCCTGTGCTAGTCTTCTGTGCAAGAACAGGGGTGGGGAGTATTTCTTTGTCATAAATAACTATTCCTACTGTATATGCATTAAAATACAGATCTACTGAGGAGGGGCATTTTAGTATAAAGTTAGTACATTTCCACCTACATTTCCAATATTAAATGGATTTAATTTTTGTACAAGAAACCTGAGATATGTATATGCTGATGTATATTTCAGTAAATCAGGTAAGACTCTATATGGAAATATCACACTGTTAGGATTATGGTAAACAGAGCAGATCTCACAATGCTATGTTATTTATTGGAGCAATAGAGAGTCTCAAGTTTCAAAAGTAATTAGACCCATAGTAGTATCCTTTTAATAATGCTGACCTTATTTGGAAATCTCCACTGATGACACAGTGAAAATCTTCTAATCTGAATATTCGTGTAGCATTTACAGACTTCTGGAGGTATTTGATGTTAAGAAAAAGAAGGAGCGAACCCGAGTGATTATTTGCTCTCACCTCCACAAAAGGACATTTTTTACTGTCTGCAGTGAGACATCGATTTATTTATCCATTCTTTTAATTTGTATGCTAAGGAGTAAGTAAAAACTCACATGGGCAAGTGGGACTCACTTAAATTCAGATATCTAAAACTCAGACACACTGATTTTACTTTAATAATGGAAAAAGGAAAAAAAATCATTTTGAACAAGATATTCACCTGACTTTACTTCTGCACATATTTTTGATGAAATGGTCCTTTAGAAATTTTCTTCCTACTGGGTAAAGATGGATGGAGACTCAAGATCTTAAATGTTAAAAAATAATTTTTAAAAGCTATGCTAGAAAAAGAAGATGAATCTACTTCAATAACTTCTTAACTAACTTACACTGACTTTCTGTTTCGGATGCATAGCTGGTAGAACCTTTCATTTGCCAATGATGCAATTATCTATGGAGTTATCCTTTCAGCAGAATTGAAGATATGAGAGTGAGAGGAATTTGTAAGCTGTATAGAGTTTGAACCACAAAAGTGATAGTGGATCAGGAGTAGGGAACTCAGAATAACTGGGAAGTCACTTCAGAGGGAAAACTGTTCATCTCTATTGGAAATAGACTACTTATTTCATTTGTGGAAATTAAGCTTGTAAAAATGTTATGTTAGATAAATTATATTTCCTAATAAACTTTTTTGAAGATGTGGAAAATTCCCTATGTCAAGACACACTGTGGTAAGAGCAGACAAAGAGATAAAAATATGTACAGTACGATTGAATTCATAATCACAAATGTGAACATAGCTGATGAAATAATAATAATAATTCATTTTTTCATACTGTTTTTTGTTGTCAGACAAGTTTTGTCAGTCTTCCGAATTTATTTTCAAAAAAGAGCAGTAAAATCAGAAACTAAAAACACATCTGTTTTTTCTTAAATGATTAGTAGGAAAAACAAAGACTGAAGGTGATTGCATTCTGGTAACTATCATATAACTATAGTAGGATTGACAGAAAGGAGTGTCTTTGGAAAACAGCACAATCTAGACAAGATACAGCTGAGTAGTTTCTGTAGTTGAGCCTTTCTAGGGCATTCTCAGTGAGAAATACAAAAAAAGATTATTTTAAAACTCCATGTTTTGAGATTGCATTTTTCTATGCTGGCACATTAAAAAAAATGCACTCTTGAGCCTGATATTGACTTTGAGATACTAATGCGATATGATGATAAATTTGATGCTATATATCAGATGCTACTCCAAATGTGAGACACTCTGAAAGCAGACCTCAGAATTAGCCAAGAAAGTCAAAAGTATCATTGCTGTTCACTATACCAGCATAAAGCTGTTAGGAGTCTCTATATTATAACAAGTTTACAAATGTCCCTTATCTGATGCTCACTGATTGATAAATAAATTCAATATAATAAATAGAAATAGATTTTATACAAATAGGTAAATATAATAATAAAATATATTTGATGATCTCCCTTGAAAGAATGTATCCAGGATATTCTGAATAAAGTATAATGTAGATACTTAAGTTCTTTTTCCTCTTCCTGCTTGTAATAATAGTATTCAAGATTCAGGACAAAGCAAAATTTATTTTGCATAGACAAAGATAACACTCATAAAATATCTTTAAAAATTCATAGTGGATTGAGGTAATTGATCTCTTTTAATTGAAGTAAAAAGCATTTTTGAACCATAACTGCGCTTTCTCCTTTTCTATAATTCTTCTTATTTGGACTAGAATCTCAATTCTCATGAGCCTTCATAAAAATGAATAGAAAATTGAAAAGAACAAAGGCAAATTTCGTACAGTATTAACTTTAATATGAAGCAGGTATCACTTTATTATATGATATGCGGCTAACATAAATAGCTTAGATCAATGCCTTCGAAAAATTTGAATGTTTCAATGTGAAACAGATCAACACAAACCCACCTGTTAGGAGCCTTGTGTGGTGAACTGCTTCAACCAGCTTTCATTTTCCCAAAAGCGTATATAACAAAATGTTCTTGTATATAATTTTTCATAAAATGATTTTTTCCAAGTGCCATACTTCGGGGAAAAGTTAAACAGGTGTTGAGTTGTTTGGTTTTTTTTGCTGTTATTTGCTTTTTATACTTTTGTTCTCACAGAAAATGTACCTGTGATTCAAACTACATTTATTTATTGCAAAGAAGACAAGGAGGAGGAAAGAACTGACAAGAATAATTGAATTTACTCGTAGTTGCAAGGAGATGGGCTTTAAACAATTTTGTACGCATTAAACATTGGAATGTGTTCAGAAGAAAAAGAAGGAATGGATTGAAATAAGGACTATTTCCATTAGGGAAGACAAAGTGATATCTTGAAGGATGTAGGTTAGTAGTGACAGCTTGTCAGACTTATAAAACATGATGTGGAAACTGTTTGAACACACAGGATTTCTAAGATGTCATTAACAAAGTACATAGTCTTGCTGAACTTGGAAAAGAGACAAAATCAGTAACAGACATTTTGTTTGTTATCTTCTGAGACTCATTCTCTTCCCTTTCATTGTAGCATGTAACAGCTTCTTGAAGTTTTCTCTATTAGTGTATCGAACATTTATATTTTAAACAATTGGGAAAATAATCACTAGTAGTAATGATGATAATTACACAGCAACAAGCATAATAAAGCCAGAATCATAAGGAGCATTAATGTTTCCAGCAAGAGCGTCTGGAGGAAGGGTTACTTTCTTGGACTTTAAAGAAAAGGGCACTAAGTCATGGAGAAAGTAAAATTAGGGTCCTTTCAATCAAAGCTTATCAATGTTAATAATAAATAGGGTAATGAAAGTCCCTCCAGATGGTGATATCATCTTTGCTATCTGAGACAGCTGAAGAAGAGAATTAACTTTGGAAGTATCTGTACATTGCAATTGACTAAGCAATTGTCAGGCATAAGGTATTTAATGTTAAATAAAGTGAGTCAGCTTTCTGTGATTTTCTCCTATTTATACAGGATATCATCAAAGAAGTGAAAAAGGGCAGATTTATTTCTTATGTTTTAACAGAATACTTTCTGGACTATCTCTTTTATTTGATATAGCATTCATTGGATTCTTGATTACTTCACAGAATGAAATAATTCTTGAAATGTAAGAAACCTGAAATTATATATATGAAACTACATCAGTGATGATTCAACCTGTTTGCACTGAAAGCAATAGCAATTTTTTTACTGACATCAGGTTTACAAGAATTAATGGATATTCTTAGATATTTGAAATATGTAATTTCAAATATAACCAGAAGGGATGCACATAGCTGTTACTTTATATATTGAGGACCAAAAGATAGCATGTCTTAGACTTAAAGTAAGTCTTTTCACAAGCTCCATAATATTTAATTTGTTGTTCTTAGTATTATTCATTTTCTTTCCTCTACACTTCTTAATCTATCCAGGAAAACTAGCTCTAAACTAAACTAAAAAAAAGCAAGCAAACAACAAAAACAAAAACTGCTTTCACTAATTCCAAAACTGTTTGGTATTGAGAGAAAAATCTGTTCTCATAAATTTTCCAGATGCAATGTTTGCAGAACTTGGAGATTTACAAAGCTCAGAAAACTCAGTGAAGTTTTCTGAATGTAAGTGAATTTAAAGCAAGCTCTTGACCCTTTCATATTTGTCTATCCTTTTAAATCATATACAAGCAAGTACTACATTATCTTTTGTCTGTTTTGCTAGCAGTTATAAATGCTGACAAATCTTGCTGAAAAGTCAATGTATATATCAATTACAAACTCAGATAACATTATTATTAGAATAAGAAAGAGCTTTTAATAAAAATCACTGAATGTCCAATTTATGGATAGAGAAAAAGACAACAGCCTGTACACAAAAGTAAGTGCAAACTAATTAAAATATACCAAAAAGGAAGAGGGCAATCTTTTTCAGAAGAAAGAAGAAATAAGTTGCTTGAACTCTAGTAGAAGTTAACTATTGATTCCTTACCATGTTGTCCTTTCAAACTTCTACACTACTGACCTGTCATGGTTTATGATTTCTGTTATTGGTATTACACAACATAACAACATGTAGTGTACTGGGAGTTAAAGAATTAATGCTTCAGTTCTGTGGATCATCAATACTTCTGGGTATACCTGTCTCAGAACTACATACCCCAGATGACTTTGTGTTACTTTATGTGCAAGTCATGAGACTCTCTCTTTTCCCTTGCTGCTCATCTGCGTGTATGCTCCCAAGCCATCTCATCTTTAGCATTAGAGTAAACCTTTGGTTTCAGACACTCATTCTCTCTCATTTTATTTGATTTATTAGCTTCAGTTTCAATTTATTTGTGTTATTTTGCATTCCATTATGTAGAAAATTATTTTTCCTCATCTTGTTGCCTCTTTTGTTTTCAGGCACACCTCCCTACTCTTTCCCCTTTTCCTCTTTTACCTTTCCCAGGGTGTGGGTCCATGGGTCCCCCAGCCCCATTAGTAACAGAACAAGGCCAAAACAGCCTGTAGACCACTGAAAGATTCTGAAGAATTCTGTATCAATATATTTAGATACACAAGTTCTATCAATTATATTTCTTTCTTACTTTTGTTCATCATTAAAAGATACCTCATGATAAACTTTTATACACAAAATACTTAAATGTTGATAAATGGTTGCTTTTGGATTTGTTTACTGTTTTATTAAATTAGATAAACAAGCTAATTCATTAAATGTTTATGAAATCTTTGCCTTCTCAGAATAAGTGGTAAGCCTGAAATCCTCAAGAGATCACGTACCTTGATAACTGCTCTAGGTCAACAATTTTAACTTATGCTTATTTTGAAAATTATACTGAAATCATAATTCTTTTATTTTGGAAGTTTTTCAGTTATTTAAATTGCACTTAAATTTTTCGAATGTATGTGAAACAAATGACATTAGTTTTCATTGTGAGATGAAAGTAGCTGCTCAAATCTTCAGTTTAGTTTGTTAGGAAAGCAATCACATTGAAGGAATATATTTTAGTCTAGAGTATGTATAAATTGTAATTCCAGAATTTTATAAATACTGTGTGCTGGCTTAGTGGCGCCAAAAAATGTATGGCTTGATTTGTATTCTTAACTTCAAATAAATTATCAAGATACCTGGGATGCCATTGGCTTCCTAAATAATAATGCAAAGGGATAAGTACTCTGGAAGATGGTGAAGAATAGAGAAGGTCTAAGTTTCTTTCTGACTTGACTTAATTAATTACCAGTAGGGGTTTATGGCTGGATACTCATTTCTAAATATTCAGGTATTAAGATCATGTTATAAACTTGATGATTTTAGATACCAATCTGGAATCTAATAATTTTCATTAATTAGTAATATAATCATTCATTTGAACGTTAAAAGAGGAATTAATTAAGTTTCTGGGATCTCAGACAAAGTAAACTCAAAATGATAAAATGTACTTTTAAAAAGAAAAAAATCCTATTCAGTCGTGACAAAAAGACAAAAGATTTATCTTTTTCAAGGTTTTTTTAAATTTTTTTTTAATTTATGCAAAATAATATTTCTACTTCACAAAGATTTCTTTCGGCAGAAAATGTATCCTGAAACAGTAATGAAATTTAACACTGAGTGTGATTTATCAGATTAGAAGACAAAGTCTTGACCTACTTCAGACATTTGGGTTCTTATTAATGATTTTACTCTTTTCTAATTTCTTTGTGAATGTATTTGAAGATTTCCTGGTTTCAGCTAAGATAGTGTTAATATGCTAAAATGTTAATTGTAGCTATGTTACACTGATAGCATTTGGTTGTTGCTGAGTGATGGGAGCATGCCTTGGGCTGGCCAGGCCACTTTCCAGAGAAGAGTAATTGCCATTATGGCATAGTGGCAGAATAAGGACAGCTCGCCTGGATTGACCAAAAGGTTATTTCTTACCATGTGCTATCTCATGAGGAGGCTTCAAAGCTGTGAGGATTTCACTGAGGAAGATGGTAGCTGTTTGGGTATTGCTGGGTGTCAGTCAGCAGGTTTTAAGTTGTGTTGCCAGTGGTATATCAGTTGGCAAACAGTTCTATTGTTAGCTGGGAATTAGTTGACACTGAATATGTAATTGTGTTGTGGATACTTAGATTGATAGATAATAATCATCACATTTTTGTTTCTATTTTCCTTTTCTGTCTTAGTAAATATTTTTATCTTATATCACAAGTTTTTTTTCTTCCAATTCTCTCCTCATTTCACATGGTGGGGAAGTGAGCAAATGGTTATGTGGTATTGAGCTGTTTGCTGGGATAAGCCACATCAGCTCAGTTCTGGACAAAAGACAAATACAAATCTTCCAGCTACTAGCTAGCTGAGGTGCTCAGAAACAGGAACTGTCTTGTGAGTCTTGTGTTATGCAGAGTGCAGTTAGTCAGAACAATCTAAGCTTCTTCCTGTCAAACAATTAATCTGCTCTTTGTAAAAAAAAAGAGCTCCAGCAAAGGTAATGCCTCCTATTTTATTATGTCAGCCCACAACTTGAGAGACAGATGGTGGTGGTATGGAACAAGAGATTGAGCCTTCCCACCATAATTCCATTACATTTTGCGGCCACGTGACAGTTGACAGCAGAGGAGTAGTCTGACTAAATGATGTCTGACATAGAAGTGGATATGAATCAAAGGTGTGGAACTGAATTCCTCCATGCAGAAAAAAATATTGCACCAACTGACTTTTATCAACTCTTGCTGAATGTTTATGGAAACTAAACCGTGGATGTGAGCACAGTGAGATGGTAGGTGGTGCATTTCAGCAGTAATGACAGGGATGATTGTTCACCTCTGCTGGTGGAGATTTTTACGAGCATGTCATGAAGGCTCATGCTCACTGCTGGCAAAAATGCATAACTCGTGAAATCAATAGGTGACATTTGTTTCAGAGCAATCAGTGTATCTAGAATGCATATTTACACTCATAACTATCATCTATTTGCTAAAATATATCCTTTTTCATCTATATGCCTAGCTGTAGATCCATTAGAAGGGGCATTCCAACACATTGAAATGGAGAATACTGTAACCAGTAGCATTCTATTCCCAACATATTCTGAAAGCATATGAAGTCTCTGGGATTATACACATATCACTTTTTTTCATTTCCCAATGTCTTCAAGATAATTTTGTTAAAGGTAGTATTAGCAAATGTGATGAAGAGATAATAATACATAGGAAAGTGTGGAGATATGGAGAGAAAGTTTAACCATGCTGATTTTTGTCTTGCCCAAAAGCACTGCTTCCTTATAATGATGTGTAGACAACATAACCCATATTATTATTATACTAAGCTGAATATAATGCTTCCATTTATGTAAGCAAATGGAGAAATTAGGAACTCTGTCTAGTAGTCCAGTAGCAATAAGGTCATGGTGTATTTTGAGAAACATTATAATGCCTGTGCTTTCTTCTGATACTGCAGAGGAGCACATAGCTTGCTTAGTCTTGTACTATGCAAGGCTTGTAGGGATGATAGCTTGGACAATTAAGGGCATCTCAGGTTGTATGAGACAATGTGTGTGGCTGATACAAACTCAAAATATCTGTCCTGGGACAACAACCTACTGTGGAAGAAACGGTCTAGATATATGCTTCTTAAGTCTAGATATATGCTTCTTGTCAGTCTGCTATGACTTCAGAAATATTTATCAAAAAACGGTGAAAATCTTCATATTTTATGGTGGTTAGGTAAGGGTATAGAAGTTAAATAGACCTGTGCTTATCCAGATATCACTTATTCCCCAGTTCAGGCACTTAAGTTGTTCATACACTTCCATTCGAGTAAGAATTCAGTTTTCATACAGAGAATAAGCCATTTTGGTCTTTATGAACCTGGAAAGAATATAAGATAAAACAACATAAGATTTGAACAAGGAAGAGGGAGAAGCAGCCACATTCAAGAGTATCTCCATCCTCTCCATCCTTCTCATCTATCAAATAGATAAGAAAACAGTAAGCTGAATCCACAGCAAGGATAACCATCTTGTATTGACACCTGCCATGAGACTACTCTCTTCCATTTGCTTGCAGCTCTGATTGTCTTATCATTTGCTCTCCTGCTGTCTGAATTCTCAATACATCTGCAACATGTGACAGCCATTCCTTTAAAATTGGCCATTCCATCCTGAGCCACTTTCATGATACATTAGCTCTATCTCCTTTTTACCATGCAGAATATAACTAGTGGCATCTATTTTGTTCTATCAGAGATCAAAAAGAAATACTGCAGATGAATACGTAGTCAATGCACTCTGCAGCACTTTTTCTGTTCAGGGAAAAAAAAAAAAAAAAAGATTAGCTAAACTGTCTCAGTGGGTACCCTAAACGGTTCAATTTATTCTGTTGATTTCCTGCCAGTGGATTACCCCCTGCTCAATGAGAAATGGACAATGATAGAGCTCTGGCTAAAGCAACAGAGAGATGGAGGATGAGAATGATGACATAGCTATTCTGAAGGTAACCTGAAAAAGAGTAAGGATTCTGATGTAAAACTCTGCAGATAACTTTCTATGTGGTATTGACTCACTCAAAACTGATATGAAATTGGGAGACCATTATTGAATTTAGTCTTTCGTTTCTTGTTTCTTTGGACAGTGAGTTTTTATTAATATTGTGCATAGAATTATTGTTGCTCAACATTGAATATACCTGATCCTTTGCCACAATTGCTCGAATAATCTAAAAATATCCCCTTTTTTCAAATGAGTATATAATTATTAATATATATAAGGTGCCCAGAATCTACAGAGATGAGAACTCTGAAGTAAAAATAACTTTTAGAGAAGCAGTGTTTGTTACACTTTCCTACTTTGCTAGTGTTATTAGAAAGATTACGGTTCTTATTCTGTCTCACTTATCTGCTTGTAAATCAGGCCTGTCTTCACAGTCATGCTGTTACTAGTAAAAATGAAGATGAAAATTATGTGTTACCACATAAATACCCAACTATCTAAAGTTATTGTGTATCAGATCCATACCTCAGACATAAATGAGACACAGTAGTTAATGTCAAATTAAAATCTGACAATATTCATCTTTTAATCTAAATAATAGGAAGTAAAAACTTCTACTAATGCCCTCTCTTTTCCCATACTTATGTCAGCTTTACTGATGCACGATGCACAATTTGTGTCATATGGTGGGAAGAGGCTGTGCGACCAAACCATTTTCCAATCCATATTGCCAATACAATCATGTGCGTGAAGAAAAACAGATGTGCATCTTTTGTGTTTTGCTTTGAGTATATTGTTTTTTCTTTTTTCTTTTTTGTCATTGCAAATATAAGATAACCAGAGATGTGTCATGTTGACAAATATTGATCCAGAGTTATTTGAAGTCAGTGAGGATATTGCATTGATTTCAGATTAATTTTACATCATGCTATAATGTGACAAATCTAAGAGCTCACTTCAATTGTACAGTCTGAATAGTCAATAAAGGGTAGAACAATATTTATCCTGAAGAGAGAGAGTTTTTTATGTACATGGTGACAGTAGCTTTGATGGAGTCTTGTTATCAACTTACTATGAAAAGAAAATTATTGCTTTCTGTATTCTACCATTATAATAGTAGATCTTTACTGATTATTTTCTTGTTGACTAATAATAAACTCATTACATAGACATTAAAAATATACTCAATTTTAGAAAAGTATTACAATGTTTTATCTTTAATTTTCCTGTACAACATCATAGGCAATCACTTGTAAAAACTGTAATTTGCACTGACTGTAGTCCCCTTAGATACTACTTTCCGTGATGCTGTTTTTTCTATGGTTAGACACTGTCATCTGTAAAGAGTACTTTGATATTACTTGACAAAAGAAAAAATCAAATCATTGAACTAACACCAACCTGCCGATGGGAAGGAATGCTTACACACCAGAATGTTAGTAATACTGTGCAATTACTCCAAGAATCACATGTTTCCATCTCTATCTGTGGAAAGTATATTATAATTTTTGTTTTGTTCTGTTTTTTTGCTTCAGTTCTTTGACAGTAGACATGGAGAGTGCACAACATATTTAAGTATGCATTGCACAAACAATATTAATCTTAAGTACATTAAGATGGAATGCTTTTGACTTATGAAGTATTTTTTTCAGGTTACAAAAGAAACTAATGTTAACTATGTTTATGATATTTTTCTAGAAATTATTTTCTTTTGAATGTCTGCTTGGTCAAAGAGCAATATATAGGGAATGAACTTGAAGACTGTCCTGCCATTGAAATTATTCTTGAAGTTTCTTTCTGTTCAGTGCATGGATAAAAATAGATTACACCTCTCTTTTCTGTATCTCATTCCTTAGATCTTTCTCCATAACATGCATATATATATATATATGTGTATATACATATCTCTCAAGATTTCATATCACTAGAAATTGAGGTAATGATATCGAGTTATTTGAAGTAAAGGAAGAAACTGAATCCAAATCTACGTGTAAAATAGAAGAGAGAAAGTTGTGCTGTATTTGCTAGAACATTTTACTAAAAATAAAGTTTGTCTTTCTTCTGCCTTAAAAGTGAGGCTTTTTCAGATCTGTGAAAAGTGCTCGTAGTTCTGTATTATTTTAGAGATGCATTTGTCCCCACCAATTAACACAAGAAAAAGGTAGGTAAATATAAAATTACCATTCTGTCCTCCCAGTTAAAAAAATCATCTTTCAAAGGGCAATTTTTTCAGTGAATATCAAGATGATAAGGAGGCAAAAAGTGATGAAAAATGAAAAGTATTCATCAGCAACATTTGATAGAGAAATACATTACAGATGATTTTAGAAAGCAGGAAATTTTAAAAATACAGTCTTAAAATTGTATGCATTTTAAAGGGGTAAATTTTGTGTTGGGAACATTTGTGTACAAGCTGTTAGTTCCTGCAAAGATTATTCACTTTTATTTTTGAAATGTAAATCATGAAAACAGACATATTCAGCTAAATTAATAGTACTGTACAAAGTTAACACTTCGGTGCTTCCAAATCTTTACTTGTCCATTCTATTAGAATAAAAACTGAAAGGTGAAAATCATAGAAGAAAACCCTCTGTCTCTGTTGGAAAGTGCCCCAGAAAATTTAAACAGAATTACAAAATACAGAACTGAAATTAGTATGCTGCTCAAACAAGAAAAGCAGTGATTGTTTAGTGATCTTTTGGATTCATAAAGGGTAAGAAGTCTTTTCAAGTGTTTTTTAAGAAGAAGTTGGAATGAAACCATTTGGGAAAAGCAGAGACTTATGAGCAATATGTGGCTGTTCTCTGCATTCTTTTTGCTGTTTGTTCCATTCACAAAAGAAGTGAGCCTTGAGGCGCTAAGTGCTTTGCAGTAATTATCCCCAAATGTCCACTATTTATGAAAAGTGGAATTTACTGTAGGGGATACTTGAATATCATCACTACAAAGGCATGTCACAACAGTACATTCTAACATTGCTATAATTATCAGACTACCACTGATTGCTTTTTCATGGTCAAGTCTTATAAAACTTGCTCAAGGCTGAAAGCTAGCATCAGGACAAAAACTTTCTCCACATCTAAGAAGGCCAGTGCCATTTGAAAGTCCAAAAATCAGATCAGAATTGCCTTTTTGTATAAAAACTAGATCCAATCCATGCTGTCTTAGAACGGCATCACTTTTATATGTCAGCTCTGAAACAATGCCCAACAGTAAGAATCAAAGTGCTAGTGTAGCTGCTTCATAAAATGACACTGAAAATGGGTTTCATCATTAATAATACAAGTCTAGACAGTGGGCAGCCTTCTCATGGAAAGAGGCCTGAAGCCTGCTCAAGAATTACATAAGCTGCAGCTGCTGCTACAAAAATGCAAAGGGAAGTTCCACGGATGCATGCTCACAAGTGTGCAAGCTTTGGCATGAGCCTGTGTGTGCCTTTGGGTATTCTCCAAGATCCTCCCAAGGAGCTCCATGAATATAAAAAGATATCACACACCTCTGTGGGGAGACCTCAGTGTAAAGCTACAGATAAATCCCAGGTTCATTAACATTTTGCTTGAGAGATTTTCATTTTGTCACTAATTGGGATAAATTTAAATAACTGAAGATTAAATGCCCATAGGGCACAGAAAGACCTAACTTGGATCTCAAAATCTAATAACACAGGTATGAAACCTGGTCTGGAAAAAAATTTTAGTCTAAAAGTGTCTCAGATTTCTGAATTCTTGTCTGTAAGCACAGGACCTAAGTAAGGAAAACCACTATGGGTTTGTTTATGTTTTTGCTTTTTTTTCCCCCCCTTTGTACTAACTCACTAGGTGGTAGTGACTGAGAGGCTTGATTTAATAAGAAAAAGCAGTTGATGGCCACACTGCATCATGTTTGGATATGCATTTCAGAGTGCACATCTGACAGAAGTAATAAAAATCCAATAGTTTAAGTTTCAAGAGCACTTCAGTTTAAATTGAACAGGATATATAGGAATAAATCTGACCAAGAGTTAGGCATGTAAATTTAGTAATAGTGAGAATTCTTTGGGGTTTTCAGTCAATTTCTAACAGAATGATAAATACCTCACTCAGATATACAACGGCTGCTCCAAAAGTAATGTCTCTTATTTTATTAAGTTAGCTTCTGACTTCAGAGGTGGATGTCGGTGGCATGACAGAAAAAGCTGAACCTTCCAGCCAATACTGTCTTAAATGTTATTGCCATTTGATAGATTGCAGCAGAGGGGCAGTCTGACAAAATGATGTCTGCCATTGAAGCATGTATGATCAAAAGGTGTGGAACTGCACTCCTCCTTGAGGAAAAAATATTACCCATTGATATTAATTGATGCTTGCTGAATGTTTATGGAGTCCAAACAGTGGGTGTGAGCCCAGTGAGGCAGTGGGTGTGATCCCAGTGAGGCAGTGGGTGGTTCTTCTCATCAATGATGACAGCAACAGTGGATCTCTGCTCGTACAGAGTTTTAGAAATGTGCGTGGAGGCTCTTGTTTATGAAAATTCATTGTGCTCTTTATATCTGTTGTAGTTTCCTTAGAAATAAATAGAAAGCATTATTTTCTGAGCTATTTGCATATTTTGAAGCTCAATCTTTTAATAGCTAAAATGCTCTTTTGTCCTTGAATAAAAAGTATTTCAGAGTTTTCATAGTCTTCCAAAACAGAGATGTGAAAGATGTTCACGTTAACTTTTCTTTTAACTTACCTACTAGAACTCCATCCTTCTAAACACTGTTACAGACACAGAAAAGTTCTGCAGTGTCAATTGGGTGAATTAAGGACAGACCATGAACTTAGTCTTTCAGATGTAATTCTGGTTGTTTACTTTCTTTCGACTTCATTCAAGTCCCTTGGGGGCTATTTGCTAGGCAGCCATGCACAGAATTTTAGACAGCCAGTACACGCTGGCTTTATTAGACGTGGTCTCCTTTTGCACAAAGCTTTTAAATTTTCAGCTTGTAGTCACCTGTTATAATTTCAAAAGTGAAACACTTTTATGATCTCTGTCAAATACTGCTAATAATAATATTAATAATAGGAATGATAATAATTACTAAGCATATGAAACTGATGCTACTATTTCCTTTTGTAATCATGTAAAAAATACACATTATTTAAATAGAGATATGAATATATGGAAGCTGCTATAGTTGAAAGTATTACATTACTATTATTATTATTATTTTATTTCTTAATGTGTTACCATTATTTGACAGAATTTCCTTCAGTTACTGTAGTGGGTCTGACAGGGATGTCAATTTTCTTCAGAGTAGCCCACATAGTGCTGAGTTTTGGATTAGTTACTGACACACTTTTATAATACATAAGTTTTCAACAACTGCATACAGTGCTTGCACTCTGTTCCTGCAGCAAGCAAACTGGGGGTGTGAACAGCTGACTCCAAGTGATCAAAAGGATATTACAAATCATATGACATAGTATTAATAAGAGAAATCCAGTTTTTAACGTTTCATAGGTGTCAGAAAATTCTCAAATCCTTCATCATTTTTCTCAGACAGTCTTCGTAATTTAAAAAGATATAATAACATGATATTTACAAAATAGCAGATGTGGGCAGGAAATGTTATTCTACTTATAAAATAATGTTCTCTTACTAATTTAGAAGTTTGAGGCCTAATTTTTTTCTGTTCGAAATAGAAGATGAATTGAAATTAACCCTTTTTTCTTCTCCCTTTTGTCTTCCTGTTCCTTCCCTCCCAAACAAAATCGTTAATTTTTATTTCCAACAGAACAGACACGTGAAAAATGCCTGAAACTCTCTACAAAGCATTTCTCTTACTTTGCTCAGGTATTTTGTAATGGTGAATACTTTATGCCCTTATTTACAAACCTCTCATATAGACCCTTAGCTGAGGTTCTTGAATGATAAACTGGCCTTTGGGTAAATTAGTAAGTTTTTTTTAACCAATTAACTGCTTATTTGTGTACTCCTCCTTGTGTATATGATTATCCAAATGACAGAATGATCTGACATTTTTTACTTCAGTGCCACAGATGCTGAAGAGTTTACAAAAAGATTGGTTTTGCTTTGATGTTATAAACTTAACCATTCTGAAGCTACTGTTCCACTTAATATCACAAAATCGCAGAAGTTTAAAGTTTGGGGGGGACCTCTAGAGATCATGGAGTCCAAGTCTCCTGCTAATGCAGATTCCTTATAGCAGATTGCACAGGTAGGTGTCCAGATGCATCTTGAATATCTCCAGAGAAAGAGAAGGAGTGGAATTTCTCTGGGCAGCCTATTGCAGTGTTCCATCACTCTGACAGAAAATATGTTTTTCATTGTATAAGTATAGAATGTCTTGTGATGCAGTTTATGCTCCTTGCCTCTTTTTCACTTGCTGCATGCCACTGAAGATTCCACCCCCATGAACCTCACTTCTGCACTTTAAATATTTTGAAACAGTTATGAGATCCAATTTCTTCCCCAGACTAAATAGTCTCAGGACTTTCAGACTTTTCCCATATGGGAGATGCTCCAGGACCTTAATCATCTTTGTCAACCTCTGTCACCCTTTCTAGAAGATCCCTGTCTTTGGAACTTAGGAGCCCAGAACTGGGCCAAGACACATGAGAACAATGGCATCCATCTTTTGTCCTGATGTTCTATAATTGCTTCCATGTTGTGCTGACAGTGATCTCGAGCTGTCTCAGTTGTTTCAGTTCAGTACAGCATATCTAGAAGGCTTGAAGTCTATGCTGTGTAACAGGAAGACTACTTCGGACCCAGTCTGACACCTTCCACTGGACAACATAGGATATTTTGTGGAGCCAAGTGAGCTGAGTATGAGGCTGGTTCTGAGCAGGTTGAGTGAAGGTGGAAAGCATGCCTTACCTGGTGTTTTCTAGTCTCTGCTAAACCTCAATATGCATTAGTAATGGAAAACTGACTATTGTGATGATATTCCTAGAAAGAATTATCTCATGCTGAACTCAGTGCTGTTACAAATTTGCTGCTTATGGCAGGTATGCTAGTTCAGCTATCTTTTCACCTCACTGTGGGTCATGCTGTTACCAGACTCTCTGGGAGTATAGGTATTAGTAAGTCACAGAACAAGGTGTGAAATTTCTTTCCAAAATCTAGGTGAAAAGCATATGAAATGCAGCATTTAGTCCTCACTTTAATCTTATGCTTCTATGAGACAGTTTTTTTTAACTTGAGGATAACCAGAAATAATCTTAGATAGAAAAAATGGTTAGTTTGTCGATAGAAGAGATGTATCTGTTCATCAGCAGCTTTTTAACAACCTGATACATTTTAAACCAATATGTCTCTTTAATAAGCTTTTCCCATTTTTTCTCATTTGACAGATTAAATAGTTTAAGAAAAGGATTTTTTTTGCGTCCATCTTTCACACCTTGTTGATTTTTTCTTTTAGTCAGAAAATATATTTTATAACAAAATTAAGAAATACTCTCAAAAATGTTAGAGTGCTTATGAAAACAATTATTTCAGTGACTTACAGATATAGAAATGTAAATGAAATTTATTTCTCCTAAATTAATAAGGAAAAAAAATGTATACGTATCTCTTATTCTCATTAGATTGCAATTTTCCTTTTTTTGTTCTTTTTATTACTTCTATTTTAGTTTTCTTTTTATTTACATAAGAATATAAAACAGATTATATACAAAAGATAAGCAAAAAAACAACTTTTTTATTTAAGACCTTATAAAAAAACCTGCCTTGAAGATATTGCCAAATTAGCAATAATATAAACAAAAACAATTGTATTCCTGAAGAGGGAAAATAAATAAATTAAAGGGATGACTTTCAAACTATATAAATTAGAATTTAGAAGCAGAAAATAAGCCAAATTTGGAAATTATAATCCAGTCTCAAAATTTGCTTATCTATAATAAAATAGTTAATATATTGAAAATCTATTGTATTACAGTTAATTTAAACTAAAAATCCTATATTATTTCTCCTTGAAAATGGACAACTATGCAAGTAGGGCAAATAAACTTGTTTGTAGAATACAGTACAGATGTGGAATGCTTTATTATCTCCCACTGTTATATATATGACTGTGGTGCTAAGGTGTTGTGTGGACATCTTATTAGCCTGCTGACACCAATGACTGCTGGGTGAAACCTCAGGGCAGACACTAGAATCACAGAATCATAGAATCACCAAGGTTGGAAAAGAAGTCTAAGACCATCCAGTCCAACCATCCAATTATCACCAATATTTCCCAGTGAACCAAGTTCAGTGGGCAGTACAGCACCTAAACAGTACAGCATCTAAACATTTCTTGAACACTATACCAGTCAGCTGCGCCTGGAAACGAGGACTTGCTGAAGACTATATTAGCTGGCCAGCCCCAGTAATGTTTTATTACACTGATGATTATAAGTTTGTCTCCGCATATTTTCATCAGGATCAGTAAGCCTAATGCAGACATGCTAGTATGTTTGCATTATACCCACTCAGTGGCTAATGAACTTGATGGATAATCACTTTCATAGAATGATGGTCAACAGATTGACATTCAAGTGGAAACCAGTGACAAGCATTGTTTCTCAGGGGCTGGTATTGGACCAGTGCTACTTAACAGCTCTGTGAGTAACATGGACAGAAGAACTGAGTGCTCCTTGAGCAAGCCTATGAATGACACCAGACTGTGTGGTGCTGCTGATACATTGAAGGAAAGGAATGCTCTTGAGAGGGATCTGAGCAGCCTTGAGTGGTGGACCCAGGTGATCCTCACAAAGTTCAATAAGGCCAAGTGCAGGGTGGTATACTTGGATCTGGACAAACTGAAGCAGAATTACAGACTGAGTGCTGAACAGACTGAGAGCTGCCTTGCAGGGAAGGACTTAGGGATATTGGGGGATAAAAAACTAAACATGAGCTGGCATTGTCTGCTTGTAGTCCAGAAAGCCAGTCAAATCCTGGGCTAAATCAAATGAAATATGGCCAACAGATACAGGTAATTCTCCCCCTCTACTCCTTTCTCACAAGGCCTATATGGAGTATTGCATTCAGCTCTGGGGTCTCAAGTGAAAAAAGACATAGACCTGTTAGAGAGACCAAAGGAGGGCCACAAGGATGATCATAGGGCTGGAGCACCTTTCCTCTGAAGACAGGCTGAGAGTTGGAGTTGTTCAACCTGGAGAAGATAAGGCTCTAGGGAGTCCTTATGGAGGCCTTCCACTATAAGGAGGACTACAAGAGCTAGACAGAGATTTTAATAGGGAGTGTAGTGATCGGATGGGGGAAAAGGTCTTAAAGTGCAGATTAGATTAGATATAAGAGAAACATTCTTGACAATGGGAGTGATGAGGTACTTGAATAGATTGTCCAGCAAGTTGTGGATGTCTCATCCCTAGAAGTGTTCATGGCCAGGTTGAATGGAGCTTTGAGCAACCCAGTCTAATGGAAAGCGTGCCTGCTATAGGAGGATTTGGAATGAGATGATCTCTGCCAGCTCAAACAATTCTGGTTCCTATGGCAATATTCCTTAGTTACTGTGAAGAAAAACATCTCTTCTGTAAGGGGAATTTTTCTCAGTTTTGAAATACCTCTTTGTCTGATGTAACAAAAATGACCTGGAAAAAAACACTACTGGCATGGAAATCTAATCCTAGATTGAAGAATATTGTTAAAACTGTTTTGAAGCCTGAGAGATAATGCACAGATACATGCGTATTTGAATAGGTTAGCTCACATACAAGAATGATTCCATCTGTTAACCATCTTGATGAGATAAACTTGCCTGTTTTCTGCTGTGGGTATGTTACTGCTAATATCCTTGTTGATTTAGGTAGCAGGGATATCTTTCATAATGCTTTAAACTAGAGAAACCTAAAATTTTCAGCTTCAGTTCCAGTAACCTCCTTGAAAATTGAGAATACAATCAGCTACTTGAAAAAAGAAATCACCCCTCATTTGAAGTTAAACCCAAATCAAAGAGTGCTTTGATGTTTCGAAAATATTTACAAAGTTTATTTTCCAACACCTTTTCCTCTCTTTACACACAGCTTTTGACTCTACTGGGAAAAGAACTAGAACTTCTGAAATATCAAAGCAAAATCTGTTCACATAAGATTTCCATCAGAGAGAGAATTAACAGTCAACAAACGAACCTCAGTGCAGTATCTTTTGAAGTTTCTTCATCTGTATTGGTGATGCTACAGTGATTCTCTTGTTCCTGGTCATCTCTTTCTAATTTCCATTTCTTTTTTTTTTTTTTCCTTTTGTGACATTTAATGTAAGTTAATGTATTTGAATTTCTGACTCATCCTCTGTTGTCTGGTTCTGAGTTCTGAAAAGTATCATTATATTCAAACAGAATTGGTAACTGAAATTATATAGGCTGTCAATGTTCTCATTCAGACTTCTCTTCAGCATTAGAATTCTGTGTAGTCTCGCATGCTGTTAGATGAAGATTTATTCTTGAACTTTTATTTTCACAGTTCCTTGTTATCTAATAACTATATAGAAATGTTAATAGTCTTATGACTAAACAGGTCAATATTCATAAGAATATATATTTTTTCTTTTTTAGACTCAATAAAATAGCCTCAATGAAATAACCAAATTTAACCATTTTAAAAATTCAAACAAAAGTTTTTTACCCAATTAAATAAAAAAAAGTCTTATGCTCTTTTTTTTGCACTGAAAAAATCATCAACATTAGATTAGTTTATGATGATAAACCTCAAAAGTGTCTTACATTCTTTAACTCAAGTTTAAAGCATATTCTTATTAGATGGGTTCACTGACCCAAATCTGCTTCATTCTATGTTAAAGAACTTGTCCTGTAATTTTCTTCTCCCAAATAACCCATAAAGGTATTTTTGCACTTTCTGTTTCTGTAAATATTTAATTAGCTACACAAAGCAAAACTATTCCAACGAGGATAATAAATTCACACTTACAGTAGTTTGCAACTGAAATCTTTTGTATGTTCTGTAAAATAATGATTCTGAACCCATTTTTCCTGTATTTGAAGTAAGAACTTAGACATTTGACTACTTAAGAGAAAATCTGTGCTTTGTCTAGCCTGCATATTATCTCCTAGAAAAATCAGAAAAGTCCTACTGATGTCTAGTGTTTAATGAACATTACCTGTCCATTTCTTCCTCCTGACTGAGTCCCATACAGACAATAGGAATCTGATTTAGCAGGCAATATAAGCATGCTGGATCACACTAAGCAGTTCAAAACCATATCATGAACCTGTTTGTTTATTTTTACCTCATTCAGTTTTCTGTGGAACTGACGAGAGAAGCCCAGGATGCTATCAGCTGACATTTAAACTCATCTCGAGTCTTTCAGTATGTCTTATAAAGTAACTGCAGGATAAACCCCTCCCAAAATTAGTTTTATTATTTGAAATATTTACCTATATTGGCTTACTTTCATTATATGTAATTCCCCTTTTTGATTCATATATATAAGTAACTGCAGTGGACTTCACTGAATGATGATACCTACCATAGGTTTGAGTATCCATAGGAAGTGGTTCTAAGCTAATCAACATCATATGCCTAGAGAATTCGTTTATTGCAAACATTTTCCTTGAAGTGATCATGATAGATCGACTAATACTCAAATATAAATGAAGATTAATGAAGGATTTTCATGCAGTAGTTGAATATTTATCAGATAGATGATACCTAATGAAAAGACGAACATGATTAGCCCCATAGTTTTTGTTTTTTTCCTCTAATAATGAAAGCAGATATTTCCTACTGGGTTTGAGGTTGCTTTATTTATTTATTTATTTATCAAGTAGCAGTTGCACATAGTAATCACTGCTTTGGCACCCTGAAAGGTGTAATAAATATTTTATACAGATGATTCATTGATTCCAAGAAGTAAATAGGCCTACTCTACACCACCAAACAATTCTATGATGCTAAGATTCTATGATTATTGATTCAATCTATGATTCTATGTAGAGTTTTTTTCATATCATTGGGGGCATAATGTTTACTGGTATATTCATTACTCAGATTTACACTTATTCAGTTAACTTCTAGGAAGTATCTGCATTAAACTAGATATAAAACATCTGCTGTTGTAGTTGAGAATCAAAAAAAGAATTATGACTACAGCTACATTAGCACAAAAACACAACTGTGTAGTTTACACTGTTAGTCATCCAAGCTAGGATAGTAAATGTCATTTAAACATCATGTTTTAATAATAACACTGTTTAGATATAAAATAACCATGAGAAAAGGATATTTGAACTTGATTAATGGAGAGGAAGAAAGAAAAGGAAAGCAGGAAACCAAGAAGGGAAGGAAGGAAGGCAGGAAGGAAGGAATTCAGAAGGAATGAATTCAGAAGGAATTCGGAAGGAACTGGAAGGAAGGAATTCGGAAGGAATAGGAAGGAAGGAAGGAATTTGGAAGGAAGGAATTTGGAAGGAATTCGGAAGGAAGGAAGGAATTCGGAAGGAATTCGGAAGGAAGGAAGGAATTAGGAAGGAAGGAAGGAAGGAATTAGGAAGGAAGGAAGGAAGGAATTCGGAAGGAAGGAAGGAATTCGGAAGGAATTCGGAAGGAAGGAAGGAAGGAAGGAAGGAAGGAAGGAAGGAAGGAAGGAAGGAAGGAAGGAAGGAAGGAAGGAAGGAAGGAAGGAAGGAAGGAAGGAAGGAAGGAAGGAAGGAAGGAAGGAAGGAAGGAAGGAAGGAAGGAAGGAAGGAAGGAAGGAAGGAAGGAAGGAAGGAAGGAAGGAAGGAAGGAAGGAAGGAAGGAAGGAAGGAAGGAAGGAAGGAAGGAAGGAAGGAAGGAAGGAAGGAAGGAAGGAAGGAAGGAAGGAAGGAAGGAAGGAAGGAAGGAAGGAAGGAAGGAAGGAAGGAAGGATAGAAAAGAAAAAGAAAAAGAAAGAAAAGAAAAAGAAAGAGAAGCAGGTAAGGAGCCCACAATATTCACTGAGTACAACTTTTGGAACCACACAGGACTACCCAAAAATCAAAACATATGTCTGAGATCATTGTGCATACGCTTCTTGAATTTCTGCAGGCATCGATTATTTTCATGTTTTTCTAAGTATACACATTTTTTTTACTATTAATAATGTCTTTATTGTTTGTTTGTTTTTCTTATAATAGTCTGTATAGCTTATGCCTACTGTGGATACTTTTAACATTATTTATTAAAATTACCCAGTATGTGTTTAAGTCCACACACACTGCTCTGAAAATGTATTCCATAAAAATCTATGCAAATGTTTATGACTCTGAAAATTCTTTCTAACTGTTACTAATAGATTTTAAATAATATTTAAATCCTTTCCTACACAACATAAACATAGGCTGTCTTCAAAGCTGCAAAAATTCAAATGGATTGGAAAATTGGATAGGTGAAAATGCATTGTATCTCTCCTTCTCAGCATTTCCTGTGAAGTTATATCTTCTTAGTTTTGAAAGCAGGATAATCTGAAGTATTGAGGCAAAGCATTAAAATCTGCCATCTCAGAAAAAACATCTACTGTCAAGATTTTGTACATAATAACTGAAGTTTTGAGTATCACATTTTCCAGAACTGATACCGGTTCAGTTTAAGGGACAATGTCTATGGCACCAAAGTAGACAAAGTGAAAAACAGCCTTTCAGGAGTTGATGCACTAATCAACTACAAAAGTTGTTTACTGCAAATATATGCCTGTGCCACACACACTATTGCAATCAAAAAGACACTTCCAGAGAACAACATCTTACAGAAAATGCAACTGTTCTTATTTTTTTCAGAATTTGGAGGAAATGTGAAGTGTTTTGATCCCTGTCTTCCTGAAATTCTGAAATGATGCTGCCATCAGGAATGGGTCTCACTTTGAGTAAATGAGAAGCTTCATAGTCTGTAAATAGCAGTAAAGGTAACTGTCTAATATCAGAACAACAATTGTTACAGTGAATTGACACTGGGATAGATAAGGGTAAATATGTAATGATTCTTGACTGTTTACTACTCTTTTTAATTCTGAGTTATTGTTTCACCCAAAGCTTAGGTATAGATTTTCTCCTACATCTACTCTCCAACAATCCTAATCTCTTTGAGCTGTAAACCCTTACACATCTTATTGTACAATGCCTAAAATCATGCTACTAAAAATCTATGAAAATTACATTTATAGGTGTGAAACTCTCTTGCAAGGTCAAAGTAGAACAGAAAATCTTTTGAAGGTTAAAAGTGATATCTGTAAAATGTGACTGCAGAACAAAATCCTGTCTGCTCATCATAGCTAAAACATGATAGTGATTTGCGGAAACGAACTCTATAACCCAGGGTTAGGTTATAAAGCAGGTATGTTTATTCAGTGTTGCACACACCCACTGGGTGCAAGGGGGCTAGCCCTGCTTAACATGCACAAAGCAGACAGAGAAGTAGTTACATATTTAAAAGTATAAAGCATGCATATTCATTAAATTCCTAAGAGTGGGACTGACTATTACAATCAGGCACAATAAACAATTTCAGTAGGTACTGCCTCAAATTCCTTTAGGTTAAGCATCTACTGAGTCTCCTAGTGGTCACGGGCAGGAGTCTTGAAGATGAAGGCTGTATGTCTTCCTCGCTGTGTACTTTTCACCCCACTGTAGTTCAAGGAAGTAATCTGGTTCCACCTGGTTCTCAGCTAGCCATGGTTTTGCTGTTTTTTGTCTTTGATCAACAACAATTCAGCCATCATATTGTTTTTACTCAACCATCATTAGTCTTGTCCTCTCTATCCTAGATGGTAACTCCACCATCCTTAAGTCCCTTAACCCACTCTTACCCTGAATCAACAGTATCATTTTATTCTGTAGCAAACTATGTACTACTTTCCAAAGTGTTTGCTTTCATTTTTATTAAATATGTTACAGTAGGAGTCCCAGTTAGTATGTTTGTAGTTATTCACAGAATCATAGAATCATAGAATCACCAAGTTCAGAAAAGATCTACAAGGTCATTGAGTTCAACCATCTATCACCAATAGTTCTCTCTAAAATGTGTTCTTCAATACAACATCTAAACATTCCTTGAAAACCTTCATGGTCTGTGACTCCACCACCTCCCTGGGTAGCCATTCCAGCGCCTGACCACTCTTTCAGAGAAGTATTTTCTAGCATCCAGTCTAAATTTCCCCTGGTGCAACTTGAAGCCATTCCCTCTAGCCCTATCACTAATTACAAGAGTTAAGAGTCTGACCCCCAGGTCAGCCTCCCTTTAGGTGGTTATAGAGAGCAATAAGGTCTCCCCTCAGCCTCCTCTTCTCTATACTGAACAATCCCAGCTCCCTCAGCCATTCTTCATAAGGCCTGTGCTCCAGACTCCTCATCGGCTTTGTTGCCTTTCTCTGGACTTGCTCCATGGCTTCGATGTCTTTCTTGCAGTGAGGGGCACAAAACTGAACACAGTACTCTAGGTGCGGTCTCGCCTATGCTGAATACAGGGGGATAATTACTTCTCATCTGCTTCAGATGGCAACACTATTTCTGATACAAATAATTTATTCCTGAAATAAATGTTGAGGAAAGCACAGAAAAGACCTAAGCCTGTGTTATTCCATGCTATACAATTTGTTCAAGAATCTTGGGACTATCCATTTTATCTAGGTGTTTCTTCGAACCACTCAAGTTTTAGATGCATCTAGCCTATGGCAGGAAACAGGAAAGGAACCTACAGGGCAAAGAACTTCATTACATTTAAATCAAGCTTAACTATCTCTCCTGCAGCATAATTCTTTTGGGAAAAGAATATTTTCCCAGTCTTAAGTAAAGAATATGATGCATTCTACTCAAAGCAAAAGCAAGCATTGTATCAGCCTCATCTTACGCGTCTAACCAGTCAAAAGCCCACTTGAGTAATTTACAAATTGTACATGCAGAAAAAGGTCATAAGAGCAAAAGTAAAAAGAGTAGAATTGATAGTCTAAAGTACTTACTGAATTACCCACTTTAGCAGACTCACAAGTGACTTAAGAAGAGTTTATGTACTGACATGAAACAGAAGGAAACGTTTATACCTCCGGTAGGGAGCTAAGTGAAACTATTAGAAATATCTGATTAAAACATAGATGCTTAAAGGAGAAAATACAAAGACAGTATTTCAGATTTTTTTTTCAAAGTTATCTCTGATTTTACTTCCTTGTAATGTTGGCCAAGATTTAATTTAACCCCAAACCCAGGTTAGAAAATTTTCCTATATCTTTGAAATATTTCTTACACATTGTGAGACAAAGACTGAGTTAATAAACAAAAGAGTATCTGGATTAGAGTTCAAGTAGCATAGGATGATGTGAGCCAATGCTGTTTATGAGTAACCCATTCTACAACATTCTACATTCTACATGAATTGTTAGACAGTTGTTCAGAATATTTCAAAACTGAGCATAAAAAAAAGAAATGAATATTTAGAAATGTACAAGCCCTAAGTCCAGCCATCAAGTTCACTACTGGCCCTCTTATTTAACAGTAGAGATATACCCCAAGAGCTATTTTATAACTTCTTATCTAGCTCCGTTCAGGAAAACAGAAAAAATTTTGGAAAATATTTCACTCCGGATCTGCCCTAGAAAATAAAAACAATGTTGTATCTGGTTTGGGTGCCTCCATTCTACTGAGCCTTACAATACATCCTAGAATTGTGTGGAAAGTTCTGGAATAAGATTGCTTGGAAACACAAAATATCTTTTGTGGATTTATCTGAATGAATGACTTAACAGCAAGAGTCTTATTCTGAGTTAGTCATCCTCTAAACCTGTAACTGTCAATAGATATAAAGAAGCAGTTCAATTTATCTGAAAAGGTGTACATAAGAATGTCATGAATCACCTCCTAGAAGAGCCTTTTTTTTTCTCCATTTATTATAAGGAGACCTCACACAGACAAACTTGTCTTTTACCTAACAAGATACTAGCTCATGTAGTGCTCTCAAGCATTTCTCTTACATTATAGGGTTTTGTTGTTGTTGTTGTTGTTTTATTTTGCTTTCTTTTTATTCTAATTCTGCTTAATTTATTTTTATTTCATAATTTTCCTAAGGTTAGAAAATCTGCATCCTATAACAGTGTCTATAAACTGACTACACTGAAATTTGAATACAGTATGAATGTAGTAACTTTGTTCAATTTAGACTTTGGTTATTCCTTCCTCTTATTTTCAGTGTTGTTAAATTTAGCTTTTTATTAAAGCAGTACATATTTGCATTCTTTTATTTTTCAAGCCATCTTCAAATGTTTTCCTCTCTGTAGTGAATGTTGTACTTCAGAGAATAGTTCTTAATCTCAAGAGTCTTTTGAATGGGAAATATTTTTGTATGTTTGTTTGCTTGTTTACTGGGTAAGCATTTTAATTATCAATACGTGGAGATGGCAGTATTTATTAAAGTTAATCAACACATATGTTTTCAGTTATTTTTAACTTTGCTGACGTTTATTCTTTGTACTGAAATTTTCCATGCCAAGTATTTGCCTTAGGCTGGGTTATTTTGGAACATTTGCACAGAAGAGATCAGAGAAAGAGTTGAAAAAATTTTAATAATTTCTTACATCTATTTCATTGCGAAGCTTTTAGTAAAAAATCTGATGTAAGCAGAACAATGCTGTAAAGCGCACATTTCAGAGGGAGAACTTAGGACTTAATAAGCCGAAATTTTAACACTGAGATTGTAATTCTGGGACCTAAGAATGTGAGAGTCACGTCTTGATCCTTTAAATATGTTTTCAGATATAATTTCATTGTTAGAGCTTTAGATTTTGTTTGCTTCTTTCATTTCTAGTGTGCTTTCTAAAAATAGATGGAGAACTGTAATTACAGCAGTATGAAATTGAGAGAAGACTGGTTATTTAAATGTACTCCTGATAAAATACTTTGCTTTTTCAGAGAACACTGAAGTAAAAACTAACCATATTTTATATATCTGTATGAATTCACAGTCTTAATGCAGAACAACTGAACCTGGAGTGTCAATGATTATTATGAGCAGAGCAAATTATAGTTGCTTTATATGGCAGATGGTTTTAGCTAAACACATTATATGTCACTATTCTGATGCCATTACTGCAAGTGTTAGCATGTGGCATTTATTGTTACATAATACAACTCTGTAATAGCCCTGAAAATGCTATTACATTCAGTAAAGGTGAAATTAATTGCAAATTATACATTTAATTTACCAAGATATGTTTCTAGGATAATTTTCTATGGATCATAAACATATGTTATATTCCAGAGACAGTGAAATTTGTTTAAAGTAATTACTAGACCACAGGAAGTTTAAGGAACACAAAATAATCCTTATCTGATAAAATAAAATGGTTAATGTAGTTTCATAAAACCACAATACTGAGAGCACTATCAAAGTTGGATGGTGCAGCTGGATTTCAATAAATGAAGCTATAATACATTCTCAAGTTAGCATTAAAGATATTTTTAGAATATTTTCACTGTTAGTGACAATGCCTCAGTATAGGAAAGTGATTACACTGCAGTACGAAGATTTGTCATATACTGGATACCAACTATATACAAATATAATATATAATTCCTATTGGATACCGTATGTAATTTAAAATCTTTCTTTCCTACTTTCATTGTGGTTCATTACTGGAGATAAAATCATACAGTATAATTCAGTAGTAGAATTACTTGTGCTTTGAAATTAACAAGCTGGAATGAAGCTCAGACCTTACAAGGTTAATTTACACTTTTCCTATCCTGTTTTTTCCTGGAGTTTTACATTATGAAAATTACAGGTGATGATGTGAAGCTGAAGGAAATCCCACAAGTCATGAATCCAGGTCATAGCTCTGGAACAGAAACCAGAATAACTGACGATCAGAAGAAATGACCCTATCTTGTCTTTCTCACTAACTCATAGAACTTTTCTTCTCTCTAATGTAGGCTTTTGCAGAGCTATTTTATCTCTTCAATGAGATTATATGAGACATAAGCTCCTTAGAGTTGAAAAGAAAAAAAAAATCTTGAGGGTTAAGATTTTTCTCCAGAAAGAGGGGAAAAAAAGGAAAATGAAGAAGAGAAAAGAGGAAACTTTATGGTACTTTAAACTCTCAATTGGATTCCTACCAACTGAAGTGAATTGTTGTAATATATTCTATTCTTTGTATAGATGATTCACTGCATAATCACATTCTGTTTGAAAAAACGTATTTTAACAGTAATTATTCTGTCATTTTGCATTATCCCTAACTTCACAGACTGAAGACCTGTGTGAAAAAGTCACAGGTTTCATGAATTAACAACACAGGTTTCATGAATTAACAATTCATTAAACTTTCATTTAACTAGAACTGCTCCTGTTTGGACCAGTGAAGAACTAACCTTCTATTCTCAGTTTACTTGTCATGTATTTCAAAGCATCTTGAAAACATGCCTACCTCATGATGTATGTGGTTTATAGCTACAACACAGTATATTTAGATTTTGAAATAATATGTTTTGTATTTTCACCAGACTGTATGACTCAGCAGCATTTTATAATTAAATGTGAAATATATAGAGGGAGCTATAAATTCAAAATATTCAGCGACATATTAAATATAAATTGTTATTACATCTTGGATTTTTCTCATTTTTGGAAACTTTATAACTGAACATTCATAAACAAGAGGAAGAAAAGGGAAGAAAGCTGACATTGTTTAAGATAATAAGCCGTTCAGAGCCTAAGAATGCTAGTTTAACTGTATCTGTATTCATTAAATGTTAGTTTCAAATCATATACATTTGTGACAAAAAATGCTATAGAAATAAGGATGGTGTTGATTAACCTTTTCTGTACTTCATGCCAATATTTCTCTACCCAAATCTGCTCCTTATTCAACCTTATCTCCTTCTACTCCTTACAGCCTCTAAGCCATATCCTTATCTCATAGCTATTGCTTTGAACTCTTCCTGTAGCCAAGCACTGCTTGCAGAATAGTGTGAGTAGCAAAAGCTTTACAGCAGCCAAAAGAGAGCAGATATCTCAAGCACTACTTCCACACCATTTAAAACAGCAATACATGTCACGGGTTCACCATCCTGTGATCAGTTCTAGAAAATTTCTTCCACTGCAGGTCTGAAATCCCTAAGGCCCTGCCTTCTGTTTTGCAGACACATAATCCCTTTCTTTCATCAGCATGGAACAAATGGTTACCCCTGCTGTGCTACTTTAATTCCCTAGGCCAACCCAGGGAATGAAGGATGGTTTTAAAGTCTTCACAGCATGATGCTGCTGGATGTAGTGATGAGTAGAACTGGTCAAGCTCTGTGTTTGTCTGTGTGAAAGATGACTTTTTGTGTGTGTGTATGCTTCCACTCCTACAAGCATATTTAAATAAGAGTTTTGTAAAGAAATCTCATACAACTTATCATGGATAGGTAGAAATAATTAAATGAAGATGAAACAAGAAGCCATAAACTATATAATGTATACATCTAAGTGCATCTTCTGGGACTGCCTACTTCCAACTAAGGGTCTGTACGTTCATTGCTCACTTTAGTGTTCTCATTTTTGTAATGTGGTATTCAGTTCAATACATGCCAGTTCTGTGTAACATATTCCACAGATGATCTCTGTAGCAAGAGTGGCCAGCTTTCTGTTTTGCACTGATAACATAATTTCCCATCACAAGCCAGGATGTTCTTATAAGACTTAATCTAAAAGCTACATCCCTTCTCCCTCTCTGGTTGCTCCCTGCAGACTGGAAATTCTGATCATCACCATGATGTGAGGGACTAGAATCCTATTATTACTTATTAGTTACTAAAGCATAAGAGTTGAAGAAATACTGTCTCATTTTCTCTTTCCCACTGGAATTTCTTGGCTGAGCTGTGTAACGTGTCATAAACTCACACGATGTTAACTAGATCTTTTGCCACAAGAAAGAAAAGAGAGACCCACAGGGCAGCAGAGAGGGAAGAACAGACCTGCCACATGGCCTCCTTGTGTCAACACTGCGGATCTGCTGTGAGTGTATTTGTGTTCCACCTTGCATTCAGGGTTTGCCTTTACAAACCAGCCAGTATATCTTTTAAAGCTACATCCTGGAAGAGTCTGTGTCAGGTAACCAGTCCATATTGTTTGGAGTTTATTTTATTTTATTTTCTCTGACCTCCTAATTTTATCCTATACCTGTCAAGGTAAGAGTAACTTGTGAAAATGGACTACTGGTAGCTCTGCAACACCTGTCCATTAGGAAACATATTGTTGTGTGCTTTTTAGTTTTTAAAATGTTTGTTTTCATTACTCACAGAATAATTGTACAGACATCCTTTTATGCTGGTCTTCTCATTTCATAATGAGAGCACAGGGTTTCCATATCTCTAAAGATTTCCTATAATCAAGACAGAGCTTTTACTCAGCACACCAATTTGGGTTTTGACATGGTGCTTGATATTCCTTGTTCACATAAAAAACAAATTCTTACTTACCTCTCCGTGCAAAAGATTTGAGTGTTCTCCTTTGCTGTTCTGATTTTAATGAAGAGAATATATATATATTTTTTCAGTTAAAAGATGTCACAAAGAAGATCAAATTGATAAATTTATGTCATAAGACATTACATACTTTGAACAATTATGGAAGCAATAAAATTAAAGACAAATAGCTTGGAAAAAGTCAAGTGGTGATGAGGTTGCCTTTTAAAGCATAAAAAATGAAGTGCTATTTATTCTACTAGTATATGATATAGGAGCTTAATTAAATTCAAAAAGGAAAAAAGTATATATAGATTAACATATGGATTACACAGTACATTCTGTGGACTGTAATGAATGTATGAAATGTGTGAATGCCCTAGGATGCCCCTTCTGATGCAGAAATTGACTGCTAAACTAATACTTGTGCAAATTCTGGCCTTAGAGATATCTTTGACCATTTAAGGAAAAATTCAGACCACATATTAATTTATATCAATTTTTCCCAGGTATATATGGAAAAAAAAAATCAGCCTTATAATGATTATTGACTTAATCTGAATCCTTAGAACTGTGTTTTTGTTTTTCTCTTATGTATGTTTTCTCTTGTAGTTTGTTTCACCATTCTGCACATATTTTTCCTTGGTAGTACCATACTCATTTATACTCATTTATCACAAAAACCTAGCCCTTGAATGGGGAGCTGTACGTTCTCTCGTGTCCTCAGGAACAGACTTCAGTGCTTTTCACAATTCTAAAATTTCTTTTGAAATTCTACATTTTCACATACTCTTTTGAACTGAAGATTAGTTTCCATCTAATCTCTTTTTCTCAATACCAGTGACTTTATGGAGTCTACATGCAGACTGTTTCTGAATCTGGGATCTGTCTACCTGTCTTCAATACATATTTCTATATTTCTTGATGTACTGTGAGAAACAGCAGATGAAACAGTGTAATATGTAGAAACTCACCTCACACATTATGATATCAAACCACAAATAAACTTCTTTACCCTCATATTTGACATCATTTGCTCTTTCCTAAAACCCTCTATCTCACTGAGATCAGCATAAAGAAAATACAATAAAATAAGAACACCTAATTAAGATTTTTTTTTTCACCCATCATAAAGAATCACTCTCTCCTTTATATTGGAGTGTGACATCTAATCAAGGGCATGGTTTATCACAGAAGTGGAAAAAAAAACAATCTTCTTCTCTGCAACACTTACTTTTAACTTTGTCATAATACATAATCATTACTAGATGTTAACTTTTTCTCCAGTAACTGGACTATGCTGGACAATAATTCACTGTATTCAATCAGCTTTATGAGTATGTATTCTTCTTCAACCAGTAGGTTCCACTAACCAGAAATAACATCACTTTATGTCACATTCTTTCTTCAAACTGAATTACAATCACAGTCTCATATCTGGGTAAAATTACATATATTAAAACATACATTAAGCTTATGATAATTACACTGAGTAGTGTAAGGATTTTGCTACTGAATGGAGAGCATTGATAAGAAAAAAAAAAGAAAAGCTGACTGGTCTTACTGATTTGGCAAAATGACTTCGCTTCATAAATAAACACTTCATAGCTATATTTAAATAATTAAACCAAACACTATGTATGCTTTCATCAGTAAATATAAGAATTAAAACATTATTAATTACCCTAATTTTAAACATCCAATTATGTTGGCATCAGCCATATCAGTTTTTGGTGAAAAACATTTGATATGCCTTCTGTGCAAAATTGAGAGAATATTTATCATCAGCTGACTGCAAAATTGTATCTGTAGTCCCCTATGAAAGAGTAAGATGTATGAATGTACACATTGTGCATTTTTTATTACCCCTACTTAGGAAAAGATCAGGCTCAAAAATATGAGGCATGCTATCTTCATAGAACAAAGGCATAAGAAAAAATATTCTCATTCTCTACCTTGATTTTGCAAGATACTCTGAATGCTAAATCTAATTCTCTTTTTAAACCCAAGTTTTCCGAGTTAGAAATTTTCAAAAACTTTCTCAGGTATAAATTTTTATGCCAAAGGCTAAGTACAGAAGAATAAAGATGCTAAATTCATTAAGTTGTCATGCATGGCTATGAGTGAATGAAGCTTTTTGCTGTTTTCTATCTGCTTTCACAAGCTGAAGCAAAAATGGCTTTGAACCAATGTACTCTCATGTACATCAATAGCTTTTATGTAAGTGATGGAGAAAAGTAGTTACAAGAGAGAATCATTTCATAATCAAGGATAAAAGCATAATTCCATTTTTTTTTGTATGCTTACAAACTCTGTCAAAAAGGTAGAAAAATTCCTCAGAACCCAAAAGCTGACTACAGCTTGCCCCTAAAGACTCACTATACCTCAGAAGTTTTATTGTGCTCACTACAGCTTGACTAAACATCAGCTAAACTAATTTGGAAACAGTATACCAGAAAGTGATAAAAAATTAAAACCTGGTATCATTGTTGCGTCAAAATATGTTGAAATGAAAGGAAATGTCAACTTCAGATCCTCATGTCCCTTTCTCTTCTTGAATTCTCTTCCTCAAGGTGTGTCTCTGAGGTGTACCTCCAAGGATGGCTGCATAAGGGTCTGAGGTATAAGAAGGGCTGGGAGGAAGAATTTGCTGAACACAGAAATGACCAATGAAATGTACAGAAATGTACAATGGACTGAGAAAATGTCTTTTGAAATAAGTTGGGTAGGGAAAACAAACAAACAACAACAAAAAACACATATTCAATATTTTCTTCCAGAAATACAAGTACTCTTTTCCTTATCCTAATGTCATTTAATTTTAGCAGTAATAAAGTCACAAGAACAAAGAACCCAAAAAAGAAAAACCCCATGTTGTGACTGATCAGTGAGTAGCATTGGAAAGAAAATTTTGTTTCCTTATAGGAAAAGTGAAGCTTATCCCTTGATCTACTTCAGAGAACTTGTTCAAACTGAGAACATTCAGGTTCATCTAGATGTGTTTTGGAAGAAAAGCAAGACTTTTGGCTTCCTGTAAGGAAAAACTCCTTCTAAATTGAAGAAAGATTTAAAGCATCTTGTCAGAAGAAGTTAAAAGAGGAAAAAAAGTACGTTCTGCTGGAGGAAGTTCTTTCTGCTTTCTATTGCCTAGAAGTAACGGAGTAAAAAAAATCTACCCATAAATCAAAAACAGTAGTGAAAGTTTTCGTATTTTCCTCAAAATTGAGAAAGAGAAGATCCTTACAATCTTTGATCCATACCATCATAACTTGAAGGTGAAACCCATAAGAATGAATGTTAATTAACATCGCCCTCAGCTGCTTATCTTAGATACTAATGATAGAGTCTCCAGTTGGTTTTCTGTGTATCTGCTTCCATCTGAGTTTAGTTTAGAAACTAACTGGGGATCTGTGATAGATCATGAGAGAAACAGAACACTCACACCCTCTCTTAATTGGATATTAATAGAAATACTCTAAAGCCTTACAGTATGCATTTCATATTCTTGAGTACACACTAAATTATCCCTTATATTTTCATTAGGCACTCTATCACATTAAACACCTATCTGATGAGTTAATATCTACATGGTAACTACTTGAATTTAGATATGTGAATCTAAACTTAAATTCCATGGCACATACAATGACACTTGTGGTAAATCACAGGAGCTGGAAACCAAAAGGCAGTTCTAATTGTTGTTCTAAATATCTTCAGTGTCGTCAAAATTATTCTGCTTTGGAATATAAAGTCCTCCCGCCCAAGTCATTCTATGATTCCATTAAGTAAGTAAATAAATAAATAAATCAGTAAAATTATTGATATATATTTTAATTTCAGATAAAATAAACATTTATTTATCAATGAAAAAGCCTGTAGAAATAATGACAGGAAAAGTCAAAGAGTAGACCAGTAGTTTCACTAAACAAAACAATCCTCTCATGGCATTATGATTACAACATTTCAGGGAAAATTGTCCCAAAGATCATTCTGAAACTAGACTTGTTTTCTGGTAATAATCATAATACCTAAATCTAGATGTCCACATATAGGAAAATAGTGGAATTCAAATACCTAAGTTTCGATATCCGATGCAGTTTTAAATGTGTGGTCTAAAGTGTAATCTGTGTTCTTTCTCAAGAAGAAAATAGGAGCTAAGACAGTATTTCAGGTGATAAATAATATTCAACAGGAGTACATTTATGTCTAAGCATAGAATTCTAGTATTATTTAAGACCTCCTTGAGTATTTAAGACTTCCCCTACTGCTGGAGAATTCAGAACTGTTTGTGCGCGGGCCACTGTTTTCTGAATCAGCTTCTGAATACCAGGCTAAATGAACAATGATATTTCAAGTGCCCAAGCTTCAGCAAATCAACTCCATTCATCATTGCTTTCCATTTAATTATTCTAAGATTGAGTGAGGATATTGACTAACTCTTTATTAACTGTACTCAGAGATTTCATGTTTAGCTATCATAAGCAATCACATTCTGGAAACAAACTTCAGTGTCGTAAGCTAATTTCAGCAACCTAAGAATAAGGTTTCACTTTCTACCATTTTAAGTACTGCAGTGCTCTTCCAGCCTAATTACAAATCCAAAAAGTAGCAGATTTTCCATACATGCTTTGTTGGATTGCTCAGCCTAGTGAAGGTTGACAAAATAGACCACACACCTATGTTTAGATATCTGAATGCAGCATTTAATCTCAATGTGAATTTCCCACAGTTCTACGTGTAAAAGACATGCTTAAAGATCATGGCCAGATGCTTCTCTCAGACAGATTTCAAAGTTGGTGAGGAGCCAAACAAATCTGAAGCACTCGGGTATTCTTGGAATCTATGAGACTCTTTTACTGGAGTGTAGAACAATCCATTAACTGCATAATATTATGTCTCAACAGCTTTTCAGGTCTGATGTGTGCCACAGAGATATCGTTATCAGGAGAGTAGTCAACTTTAAATTCCCACTTTAAAACTTTACAATCAGAAATTACAGAACATGCCAACTTTGAACAGATTTGGAGGGGGAAGGTTGTGGATTTTTTTGTTATTGTTTCTGTGGTGATGGTGATGGTGTGGGTTTTTTTTTTTTTTTTAGATTTTCACTTTTTTATATTGTTTAAAATTGGGAAAAAAATGAAAGCTCTTGTGAGCTGAATAAAGGGATAAATTTTCAGAAAAAAGCTGTCAATAATAGAGAAATTATTTCTGCTTTTACATGATATTGATATTGATTTCTATTATTCTCGTTGTGAATGCAACTCAGTGACTAAGTCATATATATTTGTCAGGAAAATGAACAAATCATAAACCAGTAGGCAGGGCAAAAAGCCACCAAGCCACCAATCCACCAATCTCTCAAATGTACATTCTGTTTTTTGTTTTTTCGTTTGTTTGTTTGTCTTTATAGGTTATTTTGATTCATGAAGCCAAGCTTAGTTCAAGGAGCATGAAAAAAACACCTCAGACTGGCCTCTGGTGTAATTTCTGTTATTACCAGGGATAATACTTTCCACAGGAAAAGAGCTTCAACAAAACATTCAGAACTAAAAACTGCAATTAATATATCCAGAAAACCTTTTCAAAATTGTAAAAAATTCAACCTTAGGAAAAGATAATCAAACAATAGAAGTGAGACTCTGTATTTTGCCATCTTGGTCCATTTCACCTCAAAAAGAAAGTTGTTTCTGCACAAAAATAAATTTTTGAACAATGAAGTCTTCTATTTAAGCCAAGACTGTTCTCCAGTAGTACATTTTATGTATGCTTTCTAGTTAAAGATGGCACTCAAGAAAAGCATGAAAAATTCATGACTAAATGTGCTTCCATTTTAATTTCATTAAATTTTTAAAAATTCCCTATATAATTATTTATTACCTATCTGTTTCCTAAGGATCTTTAATTAAAACAATCATGAACTTATCAACTGTTTCCAATTAGAAGCCACCTGTTCATGACCTAGAACTAACACTGTTGAACTATTATACTCTCCCCTCATCTGGAGTACTGCATCCAGGTCTGGGGTCCCAAATACAGAAAAGGTGTGGAGTTGTTGGAGAGGGTCCAGAGGAGGGCCACGAAGATTACTGAGCACCCCCCCTACAAAGACAGGCTGAGAGAGCTGGGCTTGTTCAGCCTGGAGAAGTGAAGGCTTTGATCACATTGCCAACTTCCAGTATTAAAAAGAGAATTATAAACAGGAGGGGAATCAACTTTTTGGTCTGGTAGACAATGATAGGACAAGAAGGAATGATTGTAGGCTTAAGGAGAGGAAGTTTAGATTGGATGTCAAGGGAAAGTTCTTTACAGAGAGAATGGTGAGGTGCTGGAACAAGCTACTCAGAGATGCTGTGGAAGTTCCATCCCTGGAGGTGTTCAAGACCAGGTTTGTTGGGACCCTGGGCATCCTGGTCTAATAACAGATCTGGAGGTTGGTGGCCCTGTCTGTGGCAGGGGAGTTGATCTTGGTGATCCCTTCTAGCCCAAGCTATTCTATGATTCTATTATTTCATCACATTCAGCTACTGAGTCACATAAAAATTATGAACATGAGATAGTGATAGTATTCTCTATCAAGAGAAATAAAACCCACAGAGTATGATTGAATGTGTCTTCATTCACTTGGGTAGAGCTCTTGAACTACAGAAGATAACAGTGTTCATTATTTTTAATAGGCATTGAAGTAAGATGTTTAGCTTTATGCTTCTCATAAAAGATGTTTTGAATAGTTTATTGGTAACATTGCCTTTAACCCAATATAAGAAAGTATTTTTGATTCACACTGTAGAGATAATGTAAAAGTGATTACATTTATAACACTTATTCAAATTTTTGATATAACTTGATAATCCAACAAAGCTTTTTCACAAACTCAAAATATCATTATGTCAACATATTTATATCAGTTGTTAAGAGAAAATTTTAAAAAATCAAAGTTAATTTGTGTAATAAATATTAGAAAATTTATGTCTAGTTAAGCCTACGAGGCTAATGCTTTGTGGTCTGAATGCTTTTTTTGAATAGTATCTAAAAGATTCAGGAAGAGTTTATGAACAGCAAATTTTCTAATTCCAACTGAGCTCATCTGTTTATTATCACATGCTGTGCTGATTTTTCTTTTCATGTTCAAGCACATTTCATCATGAAGAAGAACATAAAAAATCTGCATAAGTCAGTGATATAAGATGGAAATTTCTAGCTCCTCAATGCATGTGATACTGGTGCATAACAATATTTGAGAATAAAATTGTAATGAAATAATTGAGCCAATTTAACTTTATTTCTCATTGGCTTTGAAGAAAAACATCAGCATAGAAATAGGAAGATTAATGATTTGCTAATCCTTTCATTTATTTTTATATACTATTATTTAAATTATATTGTTGCATAGGTATATATTCTTTGTTTCATTTAACAAAACATGATTGCATTTAAATATAAACAGAAAAACATTTCGAATTTCAACACTGAAGCAAAATAGAGCCAGTATGATAAAGCACTGTTCACGGAGTAGTGAATAGTGCTTTACTTCTTAGTTATATCATAAGGAATTAAATAGATAAGTACTAAATAATTAAGTAAATAAAGCAGATAAAAGGAAATAAAATTGTAAGAAGAGTGCTCAGAAGTGCAGTTCATTGTCAGATATAAAGAGACATATAGGGCTAACCATTGTACACTTAATAATTGTGTATATGAGAGAGAGCAAAGAAAGTGAAAAATTTCCTAATTTCTATAGTACGCAGCAATTATTACCAGTGGCTATGGTAAAGCACAACAGTAACTACTAGCAGAATTAGATGCCTGAGTTAATCAATTGTCTTAAATGCAGTTTGCATAGGGAAGTTTTTTTTCAGTGATATTTTTATTTTAGAAATATTTTTTGTTTCTTTTCATAAAGAAATAATTTTCATCATCAGAGAATGTACAACATTCAGTAAAATTTTTCATTTGCAAAACTGTTTAGTCACGTGAACCTGTGATGAGTCTACACTGTCACACACCAGAGTATTTTCAAAGGTAGTGTTTCCTAACAAGAATCAGTCCTGACAATGGGGGCCAATCCATTAGCAAGGCTGCTCAAACTGGTTGTTCATGTATATGTTGTTTTGTGCTGTATTACCACTGATTATATGCAGAGATCATTTCTACTTTGTATTTATTGCTTTTAAATCAATTTATGTACTTTTAGTGGCCTTTTACCTAGCTTTATGTACAAATAAAGCTACCATTTGACCTGAAAATGTTCTTCAGTCTTATTCTTGATTATATCAACTTGGGAATTTTACTGAAGCAATTAAGAAATGCTGAGGCTATTATAACACTCACACACACACACACATAAGCCATTTTCCTTTATTCTTTAAAAATCCAGTTATATATTTACTTCCAAAAAGAAACTCATGGGAAAAATGGATAAACTATCAATTTAGTTAAGGAACATGCCTTTGTACCATGCAGCACACATAACACAGACCTTCCTATCAAAAAAAAAACCAAAAACAAACAAAAAAACCACCAAGAAAATAATCGAATTATTAGATTGGAATATAAAAACAGCCAGGGAAATTCATATCTCTCTCTTCCTCGTTGTCTCTTTTCTCCATTATTTTCATTCAGACAATTCATGTGAGAATAAGAAACTGAAGTTAGTAAACACAATTTGATAAAATTCAGTGCAATCCTAAGGCTCACAAATTCTAAATGTAAATAATAGTATCATTGATCGTTTATCCAGTCAATGAATATGGGACATGGAGTATTTTCTAACTGTCTTCTTTCAAGTCAGTATAGAAAAGGAAGTAAAAAAGATCTCTTTCCTTGTGAATTGTTATACCTTTTTCTCTATCTGTTCCCTTCTAAATCTAATCTAAGAGATTCTACATCACTTAGTCTGACACATGAGTGAAATTTGGTACTTTAAGTTACACCATCTGCTCTGTTCTGTGGAGAAGGGAATCTGTATGAGGTAATGAGTTCTTATTGATCTAATTCACTTATTTCACACATATGTGCATACGGATGGCACTAAAAGGTTTGGGGACAGGTATATGAATATTAAGGTAAATTCCTATCATGTTTCCCTAAACTGACTGCGGTTAGCCACCCTGCAGAACAACCCAGCTATAATCTGCGAACTGATGTCTACTATGTCAGTCTGCATTAAAAGATGTATTTTATCAAAACTAATGTACCCATAATTAGTGTTAAAAATTCATTTATCTAGAATTCTTGTATTATAGAAAGTGATCTCACAGATGTTATATTCTTCATATTACTTTCAAAGAAGGAAACAGGGCATATACTATATCTAGATTTTTCTTAGCATTGTCTTTTTCAGTAGAAGTACAGTATCATTCACTTTCTTCAGAATAACAGATCTCTGACCAGCATAGTTTCATGGATTTTCATTGGTATTTCACGTCATAACATAATGCAGTGCACTGGGTGTTAAAGAGTTAATGCTACAGTTCTGTCAGTTGTTGATATATTTCACGATTTCCTGTTTCAGAAGAGAAGAATTGACTGCAACTCCAAGAAGACTTCTTTTTTCCATTTCTGTTTTCCATTTGGAAGGAAAGAAAAACTGGACTGTGAGTCCAGAGATTTCCCTCTTTTCACCCTGGACATTTCATCTACAGCATTAGAGTAAGGGCTTCAGTTTTGAAAAACTCTCTTCTGCATTTTATTTATTAGATTCAATTTAAATGGTATTATATTATCTCATATTCCGACACTATATTTAGTAAACTAAGTTTTTTCCTTTATCTCATTGCAGCTGTTTGTTATTGTTGTTGTTGCTGTTTTCTCATCCAGACCCATCTCCTAAAATTTTCCCTATCCATCACCCCCTTTCCTGGGATGAGGATCCACAGGTCCCTTTGTCCCCTTGTCAGAGAAAGTAAACTGAAACAGAGCACTGGCATAGATTATGAGAGGTGGTACCATGGCTCTATGTTTGAGATGGTTTTGATGTAGCTGAACTTGGGGCTGGGAATGATAAGATTAAATCTTTATGGGTAAGGCTCAGGGGGAGGGCCAACAAGGCAGACATTCTGGATGTGGTCTGTTACAGACAGCCTAACCAGGATGAAGAGACAGTTAAGGCATCCTGTGAACAGCTGGCAAAAATTTTGTGATCATAATTCTTTGTTCTCATAGGGGACTTCAGTTTCCCTGATATATGCTAGAAATACAGTACTGTACAGAATGAGCAAACTAGAAGCTTTCTAGAGTGTATGGAAGACAACTTCCTGATGCAGGCAGTAAGAAAGCCTACCAGGGAAAGTGCACCTCACAACTCATGAACAGAGAAGGACTGATGGGAGATGTGGAGGCTGGGATCTATCTTGGACAAAATGATCACAAAAAGATAGAGTTCTCGATTCTAGATGAAGCCAGAAGGGAGGTAGAAAAACTGCTAACTTGGAGTTCTGAAGAGCGGACTTGGAGTTATTCAGGACACTGGTACTAAGACTCCCTTGGGTTTCAGACCTGAAGTGTAAAGGGGTCTAGAAAGACTGGTCAACCCAGGAAGTCTTAAAGGTGCAGGAGCAGGCTATCGCTCTGTGCCACAAGACAAGCCAGTGGGAAAGAAGAGTGCTGTGGATGAACATGGAACTTTTCCTGAGGTTTCAAGAGAAAAAGACAATCTACCTACCATGAAAGAAGGGAAGGGAGAGTCAGGGAGAGTACAAAGAAGTTGTTAGGATGTACAGGGAGAAATTATGAAAGGCAAAATATGAAAGGCCAGATTGAAATCAACTTGCCATTGGAGTAGAAGAGAACAAAAAGAATTTTACAAATACAGTAAGAGGAAGACTAAGGAAAATCTCCTACCTTTACTGGACACGGCAAGAAATGTGACCACTGAGTTTCTCAGTGCCTTCATTACATCTCTCTTTAAAGGTCAGACCAGTTTTCTACAGAATACTCAATCCCTGACCTTAAAGTCCTGGATGAGGAGCAGAAAAAAACTTCGACAAGTCAAGTAGAAACAGTTAGAGGCCTACTACTCCATCTGGACTTCCACAAGTCGATGGGGCTGGATGGGATACACTTTAGGGTCCTGAGGGAGCTGGCAGAGGTGATAACCAAGCCGCTTTCAATCATATATCAGTATTCTCAGTCAACCAGAGAGGTCTCAGAAGTTTGGAAGCTTGCCAGTGTGACTCCCAGCTACAAGAAGGGTTGTAAGAAGGATCCAGGGAACTACAGGCCTCTCAGCCTGACCTCAATGTCAAAAAGGAGATGGAGCAGATCATCTCAAGAGAGATCACACAGCACGTGTGGGACAACTGGAGGATTGAGCATAGCCAGCATGAGTTCATGAAAAACAGGTCTTGCTTGACCAACCTGATCTTCTATGATTGAGTGTCCCATATGGTAGATGAGGGTTAAGCTGTTAACATAGTCTACCTAGATTTCAATAAAGCCTTTGACATTATTTCCCACAGTATCCTCCTGGAGAAGCTGGCAGCCCATGGCTTGTACAGGGTAAGAGACTATTATTTTATACCATTGCCTCAAAGTTTGCTGATGAACATGTCGAACATGTCCAAGTAGTCCTGGGCAAGGGTTGTGAAATCCTTGTCTAAGGGACAAGCAGATGGGCATGTCCTGGGGCAACAAAAGAGAAATAAGCTGCAGCTCAATGGCCGCTGAACACTCTTTTGTGTGGTACTCATCTCCATGGGGAGATAGCCATCTCAGGAGACGCTTTCCTGGCACTCTAGCACAGGATTTGTTACATAGGCAAGAGAAATGGAGGAAAAAGAGAGATCAGCCACCATGAGATTTGTGTGGTTTTTTGGGTTGGTGTTCTTCCATCGGAAACCTCCTGAGCTGATCACTGCTGCTGAACTCCCTCCTGGGCCTGCTGCCTGAGACATGCTGCTTTCTCCTGGACCTTGTCGCTCCTTCAAGGTGTTCTACCATCTGAACCCTCACGAGCTGATCACTGTTCGCTGCTTCTTCGGTGCTGACTGACGCTGTTCCCGTGCTGACCCAGTGCCGCTTCTCCATGACAGCTGCTTGCTGCTCAAGGCTGCCCGTTGCTGCTGCTGTTCTCCCCGCTTCTGCCACCCCTGCTCTTCTGCCTCGGACCATCGGAGCCTCTTGCAACCGGTCCGCCCCTGGGATCCTGGCTGGTGACTTTCCCTGCGTTGTACAAATCCTTGCTTCTTTCCTATCTTTCCTATCACTTGCCTTCCCTTCCCCATCACCCTTAACAGTGTCCTCCTTCCCCATCTCCCTGGTCAATATTGGTATTAAACTGGTCGGACCAACATTTGAACCCTTGTTTCTTAATCTCACGCTGGGTATGCACATAATCTAAGAACTTCGTCTCCCTCCTTTATATTGAATCATGACATACAGATACATTCTTTGCTGGGTAAAGAACTGGCTGGCTGGGACCTGACAGTAGTGGTGAATGGAGTCACATCCAGCTGGTGACTGGTCATGAGTGGTGTTCCCCAGGGGTCAGTATTGGTATATGTTCTGTTAATATACTTATTAGTGACCTAGATGAGGGGATTGAGTGCACCCTCACTAAGTTTTAAGATGACACCAAGTTAGTAGGAAATGTATATCTGCCTGGGATTAAGACAGTCCCACAAAGTGATCTGAACATGTTGGATAACTGGGCTGAGGTCTATGGCATAAAGTTCAACAAAACCAAGTGGGAGTCCAGAAGAACTTCAGGCAATGCTAAAGATAGGGCAGAGTGGCTAGGAGTGGCTAGAAGACTGTGTAGGGGAAATGGACCTGGAGATATTGGTCAGCATTCAGCTAAACATTAGCCAGTAGTGTGTCCAGGTGACCAAGGAGGCCAATGATGTCTTGGCTTATATCAGAAATAGTGTCACCAGCAGGAGCAGGGAAGAGATCATCCCTCTGTACTCAGCAATTGTGATACTACATCTCAATTACTTTGTTCAGTTTTGAGCTCCTTACTACAAGAAAGACAGCCAGTCCCAAGTGTGTTCAGGGAAGAACAACAAAGTTAGTGAGGGTTGTGGAGCACAAGTCTTATGTGAAATGGCCAAGGGAACTGGGATTGTTTAGTCTGGAGAAAAGCAGATTCAGGAGTGACCTTATTGCTCTCTACAACTACCTGATGGGAGGTTGTGGTGGGGTGGATGTTGACCTCTTCTCCCATGTAACTAGCAATAGGACAAGAGGGAATGGCCTCAGCTTCCACCAGGAAGGATTCAGGTTGGACATTAGGAAATACTCTGAGAGAGTAGTCAGGCAATAGAATAGGCTGCGGGAGGTGGTGGAGTCACCATCATTGCAGGTGCTCAAGAAACATTTAGATGTTGTACTGAGGGACGTGGTTTAGTGGAAAATACTGATAATAGGTGGAAGGTTGGACTGGATGATATTAGAGGTCTTTTCCAACCTTAGTGACACTATGATTCTATTATTATACTTAACATTTTCCTTTTTGTTCTAATTCTTAGTTTTAAGTCAATTAAATGTCAATAAATTTTTCAGCGAATGAAATTTTTTCTGTTTTATCAAGCAAGGAATTTAATAGTCCCATTTCATGGAAACATTTTATCTCTTTATCATTTGATATCACCCTGGAGGTATAAAAATATTATCAGGCAAAATTGGAAAATGAAAAGTTATGTAAATAAGATTAGATACTATACTCATCTTGTTTTGATTTCTTTATCTTTGAAGATGTATTTACCAACAACAGCGAAATCACAAAACAATTCTGCAAAGAAAACTAAGCATTCATATAATACCTAAACGTACACTGTGCTTAATAGCATCTAGGTTAGTAAATGAAACAATCAGTCCAGCATGAAAGCAGTAGAGGTAACATGAAATTCAAGTCTTAGGAGAGTTAGGCAGAAACTTGATAATACTGTTTCAGAGATTTGTTCATTCTGTGTAATGTATCAAAGAAAATAACCCCAACATCCCACAGTATTCCCACAGTATTCTCCTAAGGAAACTGGCAGCCCGTGGTGTGGACAGGTTCACTCTTCTCTGGGTGGAGAACTGGCTGGAGGGCCGTGCCCAGAGGGTAGTGGTTAATGGAGTTAAGTCCAGCTGGCGTCCTGTTACGAGTGGTGTCCCCCAAGGGTCTGTTTTGGGGCCCATCTTGTTTAATATCTTTACTGATGACCTAGACGAGGGAATTGAGTGTACCCTCAGTAAGTTTGCAGATGACACAAAGTTGGGAGGATGTGTCAAACTGCCTGAGGGTAGGGAGTCCCTTCAGAGGGATTTGGATAGGCTGAACAGCTGGGTTGAGCTCAATGGAATGAGGTTCAATAAGACCAAGTGCCGGGTCCTGCACTTTGGCCACAATAACCCCATGCAATGCTATAGGCTTGGGGCAGAATGGCTTGAAGAATGTAGAGAGGAAAAGGACCTGGGGGTGTTGGTTGATGCTCGGCTCAACATGAGCCGGCAGTGTGCCCAGGTGGCCAAGAAGGCCAACAGCATCCTGGCCTGTATTAGAAATAGTGTAGCCAGCAGGAGCAGGGAGGTGATCATCCCCCTGTACTCAGCTCTGGTACGGCCGCACCATGAGTACTGTGTTCAGTTTTGGGCCCCTCACTACAAGAAGGACATTGAGGCCCTGGAGCTTGTTCAGAGAAGGGCAACCAAACTGGTGAGGGGTCTGGAGCACAAGTCTTATGAGGAGCGGCTGAGGGAGCTGGGATTGTTTAGTCTGGAGAAGAGGAGGCTCAGAGGAGACCTTATTGCACTCTACCACTTCCTGAAGGGGGGTTGTGGTGAGGAGGGGGTGGGCCTGTTCTCCCTGATAAATAACGACAGGACGAGAGGGAATGGCCACAAGTTGCGCCGGGGAAGATTTAGATTAGACCTGAGGAAGCATTTCTTTTCTGAAAGAGTGGTCAGGCACTGGAATGGCCTGCCTAGGGAGGTGGTTGAGGCACCATCCCTAGCGCTGTTCAAGAAGCATTTAGATGAGGTGCTAAAGGATTTAATTTAGTAGTTGGGTAGAGATAGTGATAGGAGGATGGTTGGACTAGATGATCTTATAGGTCCTTTCCAACCTTATGAACTTATGAACTTATGAACATGTTTATCAGTGATCTGGATGGTGCGATAGAGTGCATACAGCAAGTTTGCTGATGTCACTATGATAAGTGGTGAAGTTAATACAATAGAAAGAAGGGGTGTCATCCAAAGAGATCTGTAAAATCTTGAAAAGTAAGCCCATGAAAACCTAATGAGGTTCAACAAGGCCAAGTGAAAGTTATTGCACTTGGGTATCAACAATCCAAGATATGTGTACCAACTGGGAGAATTTATTGAGAGCAGTCTCGTGGATAAAAACTTGGAGATCATGATGGATCCCAAAGCTGGACATGAACCAGTAGCATGTGCCTGCAGCCTTAAGGCCAACTGTATCCTGGGCTGCATCAAATCAGGGTTAGCCAGCAGGTAGATGGAGTGACTGAATCTCTCTATTTTGCCTTCATGAGGACCACCTGGAGTAGTGCATGCATGTCTGGGGTTCCCAGCAGAAGAAAGATGTGAAGCTGTTGGAGCAGGTCCAGATGAGGGCCACAAAGATAACTAAAGGGCTATAGTACCTCTTCTCTGAAAACAGGATGAAGGAGCTGGGGTTCTTCAGTCTGGAGAAAGGAAGACTCTGAGGAAAACTCATTGTGGCCTTCCATTACATAAAAACAGCTTAGAATCAGGAGGGAGACCAACTTTTTATATGAGCTTATAGTGATAGGACAAGGAAGAATGGTTTTAACTTTAAAGTGAGGAGACTTAGATTAGGTGTTAGAGTGACATTTGTTACTCAGAGGGTGATGGGGCACAGGAAGAGGCTGCACAGAGATGTTGAGAATGCCCTATTCCTCAAGGTGTTCAAGTCCAAGTTGGGATGAGATATGGTTAGCCTGATCTTGTAGGTGGCAAACTTGCCTACAGCAGGAGGTTGGAGCTAGTAGAACTTTAAGATTCCTTCCAATCCAAAACTTTCTGATTCTATGGAGACCTCTGTAGAAAATAAGCCGTTGAAATTATTGTTTAATATTCTATACAAATTATTCTTCTTAGCTGTACTTGAAATAGAGAAGTAATTATGACTATTCCAGTTACACTACACTGAATAAGATGCAGTATTGAGAAGTATTTCAAATTTGTTAGGAACTCTTTCTTTCCATTGCACAACACTGACTGTATGGCAGAGAGAGGATAAACAACTGTCCCAGATTAAGAAACTCTAAATGTTTATGTAATGGGCATCCAGAGCTAGTTTTTGAAAATCTGCTTCATTTTTCTCCTACTGTCATTTTTCAACTGCCTTCCAGTTGGCTAAGTATCACCCGACAAGATTTGTGCGTGAAACTTGTGAATCTTGTACTCTAGTCTCTTATGCACAAGTAATTTGCAGCTCCAGTTGACAAACAAAAAATGCAGTTCACACAGCAAACAGCATGTAATGAACTTTTGTGCAGAAGTTCATTTATTTCAAGAGAATTGTCTGCAAAGTAGAGAAAAATGGTGGAAATTATATGCAGACAAGAAAAAAAAAGATCAATCAATCTGTAAAAACAGGAGAGTTATGCAAGTGCAACTTGATTTCTGGACCTTTCCAGAAATAAAAGGATTCTTAAGGAGAAATCTATTTTTTGTAACAAAACAAAGAGTCCAAAACACCTCTGGCAATCCCATCAGATTTCCCATCCTGGAAGACTGAAGTTTAGAATTACATTGTAGATAATAGATTTGATAAATACAACTAGTACAGGTTGTTCTGTCTCTGTCAGTAACCTGTTGCACGGTACTACTGTATTGAAGACAGCAGTGCAACCTTAATATTAGAATATATGTATTTTGTACAGTACATCCTAAATTGAACAGTTGATAATTGTACTCTTAGTCACTCTGTTTTTATCAAGACCTTACTCATAACTTTGAAGTTAGTCACCATCTCAGCTCCTAGGCATGTAATTTTATCTGAAAATATCTCTCTTAATTTTAAATAAAAATGTCTTTTCCAGATGCATATTTGTAGGCATACTGAAAAATGAAAACCAAATTTATCCCAACGGTTTGTGCAACAGAAGGAAAACAGAATAAATACCAGATATTCTAAATGTGAAATGCGATGGAGTGCACCCAATATGATGACTTGTTTACTTATTTAGTATGAATAGAAACATTTAAAATTTTGTTTGAAATACATGAATCACTAAAAGATAATTTGTTTACTACTGAGTCTTCTCTGTCTCCTTTCTGTATCACTGGCACTTGTAAATCTCTTCACAAAGAGAGGTAAATTTTTGTGCATTTGTGAAGTATTGTCAAAAACTTAAATTTAAGTTTTGAAACACACATGATTCTGATCTTTTCTGAAAAAGAAAAAAAAGGACAAAAAGGATTTAAAATGTAATATGAAATATATTTAATTTTAAGTAACATTAACCTCAGTCTCTAGTATCAGTTTAGTAAAAATCAGAAATCAGATAGAGACTCAGCTATTTAAAGGGCATAAGGCTGAAGAAAGAGAAAGGTGGAGGAAAATTGTAACTTCTCAACAACTTGCACTGTGAAATCATCATAACAGAAAAGCTGATAACTAGGAAAAAAAAAAAGAACATAAAAAGCTCTTAGTGCTTAAATTGACTTTTTTTTAACTGATTTTTTTGGCTCTGAAATTCAGTGTACACATTTGGCACACAGAAAATTAGCTTCTGGTAACTTAAGAGGAAAAAATGAACACAATGCTTTGAAGCAACTTCTACATCTTAACATATTTACTTTAAGTTCTATTCCTTTACTTTGCAGTTTCAGCACTGCTTCACTAAGCAGTGTAACAGAGAGATAGCCACCACAGTTACTAATAATTTAGTGCAGATTATAAAATAGATTGTGTCTGAAATAAAAAAAACAAGCCTCTACTCTTCACCTAGACTTCAATATTGGCTTACTTTACAAAAGAGTATTTGGATGCCTGCACCTACCAACAATTTACAATGAAAAATTTCAACCCTCTTCTGCTATAATAATAACTGCATAAAATTATGGTATGTATTACAGTGGGACCACAAGATTCAGGAAATATCAGGATCCAATTACATGAATGCTCTGTTCTGAATGAAGGAAGCAACATAATCTTATAGTAAGAAAGTATAGAACTTATGGGAATACATATCTATTTGAAAATCTTCAACTAAGGATAAGCGCAAAGCAAAAGATGAGAGTAGGAGAGAAACAAGATGTCTTGAAAAGTGAGTAGTATAAATTTCACTTAAAAATGGAAATGCATTTCTAAGCTTGCTAAAATAGTAATAGCAGAAGACATCTTCTTGAACTGAAAAAATCAACCGAGTTTATTTGTGGCATCATTCTAGGATGTCACTTCATGAAATGACACACTGAATACAGATAATCCCAAATGTTTTTTTTTGTTTGTTTGTATTTTTTTGTTTTTTCTCTGATCCTTGGTGGTGAAGGGATTGGAAGCTAGGGCCAACTGCCTGTGGCTGTGAATGTCAGAGGAGATTGTACTCATTCAATGAGTTTCATATGCACATCTGAATTCAGTATTCGTCCTTAAAGAAATAGATGTTGCCACAACTGCACTTCTGTAAAATATGTTTAATACTAGGTTCATAAATGTGAAAGGAAAGAAAGATTATATATATGAAATTGGGGACAAATAAATGTAATAAAGCATTTAGCACTTCCTTTTTTTTTTCTTTTCTGACAGTGAGGGAAAAAAATAACTTGGAAATTTTAGAAGGAATCAATTGGGAAATACAAGACTTTTTCTTTGACAGATGTGAGGAGTTGTGCTCAATAAAAGCTATTTCTGACTTTGACTAGCTTCTGAGTGTTATATGTCAGAGTTTCCACTGCTCTGAGTATAGATTAAGAAAATCATTCTGTAAAAGACATCAGAAAAAAAAAATAGCTTCACAGTGTTCCTCTATACTTTCATAATTCTGTTTATTTTTTCATTCTCTTCAAGTTATAGAAGATGTTTAAGATCCTGACTGTTGTGATTTTCTTCGATGTTTGGATTAAAAATAAATAAATACTGGGGAAAGTGGAACCAAAATCCTTTGCTACCTAGTACTTTTAAATAACAAAGTTTGTATTAGGAATTGTCATTATCCATGATTTTTAAGTTCATATAATATTCATAAGCTCTGCAGATCTCTGGAACTCAAGAAGCTCAGACCAGAGACTCGATCTCTGTAACATTACCTTTAAATCTACGAATCCCTTCCTACAAAACTCTGACAAGTTATACTGAGAATTCCAATTTGATAAAACGCTAGGATCCAGCCAGATTACAGACAGAATATGTTTTACTCCTTTTTTTTTTTTTTTTTGTAGTATAAACATTGCTGCAAGGTCAGATTTGCTTCAGGATGTTGTCCCTTCTGCTCCATTTCATGTTGCATATGCATGATCAAACACACAGAGTACTGCTCATTCATTAGAATGACTCTATGCTTGATCAGGAAGCTAACAAATACACCAAATCTGAATCATCACTAAGATGAAACTTTCCAAGACAAACTTGTCACTGTCATTTATTGTTATCTGATCTTTCAATATAATTAGAAAGCATGCAAAATACACGCCTCTTTTATGAAGACTGTTCCCTCAGTTGTTTGAGAAATTCTCTGGCTAGCACAGCTATTTCAAGAATAAAGTGTGCCCTTTCATAGTGCTCTGCTTCTTTTAAAAAACCACGGCCTACACACTAAAGCAAGGATCTTACTGTTTTCAAAA